>NC_088795.1:13067940-13690190 GCF_011386835.1 Chrysemys picta bellii | reverse complement strand
TACTTGTGGCACCTTAGAGACTAACAAATTTATTAGAGCATAAGCTTTTGTGGAAGTGGGCTGTAGTCCACGAAAGCTTATGCTCTAATAAATTTGTTAGTCTCTAAGGTGCCACAAGTACTCCTCCTCACAACTGTTTTTCTTTAATTTTTTTCTAAAAAGAGAGCACTCTCTCCATGTTCCCCCAAAACAAACAAATCAAGCATGCACACTACAGAAAAGAAATATTGAAATTTTTAAAGACAAGGGTAATTCAGAACCGTCTCAAACATCAATGAGTGAAGCAACAATGCATGCCGAATACAAGGGAAAAAAATGAACAAGAATTGGCAAAAAGCGTAAAGAAAATAAAGTTAGAAAGAAGCGTAAGCAATGTCATAGAGGTTTAGTAGTTCCCAATATACTGGTAGTTAAGAGCCTGAGCCAGCGAAGCACTTAAGTACATGCTTCAACGTGAGTAGTCCCATTGAAGTCAATGGGACTAACTAGTTAACTCATTTAGGAGCTGAGATGGAGAGGGTAAGTAAGGAGGAGAGGAGACAGGAGGCAGTGTACAAATCCTTTGGTTTTCAGAACAGCTGCATGAAGAATGAGAATAAATCCTAAATAAATTTGATCATCAATATTAAACCAATCAAATAAGCTGTTTGCAGAAAGATATTGAGTCATTTACAGAGTACTAGAGTAATGATTGTATTCATCATTTTTTGAAGAAAAAATACCAAACTGTGATGGAAATTATTCACAACAAATAATTTGACCAATTCCAGTTCTAAGGATTCAGGAAATAAAAGGTTAATTGAGAAGGAGGAATGATTTGAAATCTGAATGTGCGTATTTGAGATTACTCATGCTCTTATTTCAGAGGCGATATTAAGGCCTGCCACTGTGAATAGAATCCTATTAATCAGTAACAAGAATAAATCATATAGTTACTGAGATGAAGAGGGTAAAGCACTGGGAACAATGAGCGGTGAACAGTAAAGACATGGGATCCTTTCCTCCATGAGTATTGAAAATCCATGTCCACTGGTTTTCACCTGTGAGTAATGGAAAAAGTATTCCACCTAAAATATACATATAGCAATGAACTAAAGCATATTTCTCTTATATCTTAAGGGCTCTTTTGGTCTTAACTCAGTGCCTGATCCAACTCCCAGTGAACTCAACGGGAGCCTTTCCAAGGGGTTTAATGAGTGATTAATGATCAGTCCGTTGGAGCATATGAAATAGACCTTCTAATCCACACAAGCTTGTTCCAGGTGTATTGCAGACAGACACATCTGAGCTTCCTCATGATTAAACCTTTGGCTTCCTCTGAACAGAGCTTGCCAATCATCATGAATTGTGCCAATCTGTAAACTGACTTAGTGATATTGCCAACTAGGAACTAGTATAAGAGCTTTAAGTTTTCCAACACAAGAAACCTACCAAGAGCAGCAGAAATTAGATATGTGCCTAGGATTTGATAGCATTTTATATCCACTTAGTACTGGTATAACTGACTATATAAGGTGCAGGGCAACAGTGAAATGGGCCCATAACCTTTAATTTTCTGCTAATTCATCAGTGTATGTCAAATAACTATTTGTGGGTGTGCCCTGAAACTCAGAAGCAACCCTTAGACAATGTGTGTTTAGCAAGAACTTCTTTAGTATTTAAAGCCTTTAAAAATGTATATTTTCATATACATACACAGGAAAAATACTATCAGCTTCTAAAACTTTGTCATGAGGTTCAACTCCTGGCTTGACTTACACCTTATGCAAACCGAATGAAGTCAGGTTGGGGCAGGATTTGGCCAATATAACAGTTATTGCACTTTTAACACACACACCCCCATTATGCATTCAGTTTTTCTCCAGTTATGGTAGTCTAAAAATATAGTTTCACTGTAGAAATTTCTTTACCATCACATTTTACCAGATTTACTTACAGTGAGTAGTACTCACTCCTTGGGTAGTCCCATTAATTTCAATTGGGCTATTTGAAGACTAGTGTATTACTCACTGTGAGTAGGGCTGACTGAATCTGTCTTCAGAGTAGCAGCCGTGTTAGTCTGAATCTGTCTTGTTTGCTTAACTCACTGAAGTCCAATCTAGTAGAGCTGCCAAAATGAGAATAAAAAGCAAATACATTTGTCAGACGTCAGCTCATTCTAAGAAAAACGTTACTTCATATGTAATAGAAATATGAATAAAATTGAGGTACTCTCTCTTTGGTCAAAAGATTTCAAACATATTTGAGTAAATGCTTCTTTACAATATAATTCAAAACTTATATAAATGTTTTGAACCATGTAATTTTATATAGTTGCAACTTTAAATTATTAACCCAACTGACTGCTAGACCACTGGAAAATATTTTCCCCTAAGGTGATTCATTCTTATCAAAGAGGTTATGTGAATTTCCAATGAAAATATATACGCTTGAGTTTATACATCTTCAAAGACAACGAACCCATTACCTCTGTGACAAATTGTGTTCACCTACATTTTATTGCCTTGTAGGGGATTATTGGCATGTGTGCGTGTGTGGGGATTTCTTCAAATTTTTGAAAGAGACACTCTCTTTCCATAAGACAGTAATACATTTAGTTACCATGACAGTACATTAGTTGACATGCTGGTCCAAGCAGATTCTTCAGCCCACGAATAACAAAACCTACTATTCTAATCCTCAGTAAGAGTGGGAACAGTCTTTTTTCTGACTTGCTATCTAAAAAGGAAGACATACCATTTTTGCTTCCTGATGGAAAACCAGCGTATAGTTTACACAGTTTTGTAAATAAAAAGATCTCAAAGCACTTTACAAACTAGTTTACCAAGCTATGAGCTACACGTTTGCTGCCCCAATGGGGGGAAGTAAAACTGATGGTCTTTACACGTCTGTGGCTGTGAATATATAGACACCATACTCATTGGTGCAAATAAGAAGGTATGATCTTCAGCAGAAACAGAAATACACCTCAGATGGCACTAGAACTCTCGTGAACCTTCAGGTAGGTCTATATAGCAAAAACTGGGCATTGGCTAGCCTACCTGGGCTAGCTTGAATCCAGTAGGGTGGGTAACTACGCAGTGACAACAGCACAGCACAGCTTCAGTGCAGGTAGCATGAGCCTGGCACAGATCCTGGGTAGGTACTTGGCTCCCTAGCCTGCTCTGAAGCCTGTGGTGCACAGTCGTCGCTGCTATTGTTACTCAGCCCAGCTGGTTTCAAGTTAGCCCAGGTAGATGAGAACATGCTCTGCTATATAGACAAACCTTAGACACAGAGAGCTGGGTTTGACAGGGGAAATATGTAATGTATGTAAGCAGGGTGGATAAATTTTTTTTCAAATTTTAGAACAGGAGTACTTGTGGCACCTTAGAGACTAACAAATTTATTAGAGCATAAGCTTTCGTGGACTACAGCCCACTTCTTCGGATGCATATATATTATATATATATATATTCGTATATATATTATACATATATATTCGTGGGCTGTAGTCCACGAAAGCTTATGCTCTAATAAATTTGTTAGTCTCTAAGGTGCCACAAGTACTCCTGTTCTTCTTTTTGCGGATACAGACTAACACGGCTGCTACTCTGAAACTTTTCAAATTTTGTTATCTAAATTAACATTCATTTTATTATTTAAATTAAAATTCGTTTTTCTATTTAAAAATAAACCCGTTTAAAATGAAATCTGAATTTAATACAAAATATGTTATTGTAATAAGTTTAGGCCTTCTCTTAAAACTTTTAAATAAAAAATAAATATGCCGACTCCATGAGCCTCTATCAAAAACTCTGAGTTAAAGGCTGCTTTTCTATATGTATAAAGAATCGGGGAAAACAGCTAACTTTGAAGGCCAAGCTTTATAAATATGGCACAATAGGACATGTACTGTATTTAAGGCTTGACCCGTGGGGGACCCAGGGGCTGGGCTACTGGGTTCAATAGCCTGGCAAAGTCATCACAGGCTTTGGGACCTGGCCTCGACTCCAGGGTCATCCACTGAGCCGCCTGGGTTGTCTCCTACTCTTATTTTATAGCTTCTCTCCCCCCCCTCCCCGGCCCCCAAGCTCTGATTGGCTCAGTTCTCCAGTTATGAATATTTATGACTCCACCCACCATGGAAACTTACTCTCTAGCTCATGGAGAAACACTGATCTGCCCAATAACAACCAGCCATGGTTTCTGGATAGTTCAGGGTTGTCATAACTATAAAGGGAAGGGTAATAGCTGTCCTGTGTACAGTACTATAAAATCCCTCCTGGCCAGAGACTCCAAAATCCTTTTCCCTGTAAAGGGTTAAGAAGCTCAGGTAACCTGGCTGGCATCTGACCTAAAGGACCAATAAGGGGACAAGATACTTTCAAATCTTGGGGGGGGAAGGCTTTTGTTTGTGTTCTTTGTTTTAGAGTGTGTTCGTTCTCGGGACTGAGAGGGACCAGACATCAATCCAGGTTCTCCACATCTTTCTAAACAAGTCTCTCCTATTTCAAACTTGTAAGTAAATAGCCAGGCAAGGCGTGTTAGTTTTCCTTTGTTTTTCTCAACTTGTAAATGTACCTTTTACTAGAGTGTTTATCTTTGTTTGCTGTACTTTGAACCTGAGACTAGAGGGGAGTCCTCTGAGCTCTTTAAGTTTGATTACCCTGTAAGGTTAATTTCCATACTGATTTTACAGAGATGATTTTTACCTTTTTCTTTAATTAAAAGCCTTCTTTTTTAGAACCTGATTGTTGGTGAAGGGAAGGAGGGGGAAAGGTTAATTTCTCCTTGTTTTAGATCCAAGGGGATTGGATCTGTGTTCACCAGGAGTTGGTGGGAGGAAGGAGGGGGGATGGTTAATTTCTCCTTGTTTTAAGATCTAAGGGGTTTGGATCTGTATTCACCAGGGAATTGGTGAAAGGTTTTTCTCAGTGCTTCCCAGGGTGGGAATCTAGAATTGGGAAATGGTGGCAGCGGAACCAGAGCTAAGCTGGTAGTTAAGCTTAGAAGTTTTCATGCAGGCCCCTACATTTGTACCCTAAAGTTCAAAGTGGGGATCCAGCCTTGACAAGGGTACATCAGGTAAACAGCCTTCTTCTGTCTCCTTGCAAGTGTACACAGACAGATACAAACAAACAGAAATCCATTAATTTCTCAACTGCTTCCCTCTGTGTCGAAAAGAATAAAATACTGCAATGCAGTTACATGAGCAGAAACCTTGTCCTGTTAGTTCTTTTGTTTTCCTGGGGGTGGGATGGGACTGAGGAGTTATATCACAAAGGAGAAGGAGCAGAGTGTGCAACCAGAAAAAGGAGCCACACCAGTGGTGTCAAAGCAGGACACTATGGGAAGAAAGGACAATATTCTTCAGAGTGCAGCCCCTAGCCCCAACGCCTAGGAACTGGAGAAAGAACTGTCATGGCTGCAAATCCTAAAAAGAGATCCTATTTGGAAATATTTTCAGTAAATTCCTGTACCTCTGCGTAAAAAAGGAACACATGCCAAATGTAAACAGTGCAACAAAGGGATGCAAGGCCTGGCTGTCAGAATGAAACACGTGTCTCAGAAGGCAATGACTCAGAACATGACTGAACAACCCAGATCAACTGGTTAATATACTTAGTTTTGCACCGTCGTTGTGGACTGCCTACCACGTCTTACTATGCCAGTGAATGATAACATAGATTGTGTTTTGGGTGGATTGCTTATGATTTTCAAAATATTTGTGTCCAAATATAATTGGTATGCTAGGTGAAGATTTCTTAGTTAAAAGTAAAGTTTGATTAGGCATTTGTGAATGTTTACATTTAAAACAATTTTTTTCAAGCTGTTTGGTATGTGGCAAGAGATAAGGGTTTAAATAGATGTAGGTAACCCTTATGATTTACTAATTATTTTCCCTGTAAAAATGGATTTCGAATGAATTAAATAATTTAAACAGTGGTACAAACAGCTGCAGTAGGAAGAATCTTTCATTTACACTCTCAGTTTTAATAGCAGTACACTAAGTTATACGCAGGGAGTGAGAATGACTTTTTGTTCAAAACCGTTTTGTCGCCCGGACTAGCTTAGATATACAGGTTATGAACGTTCATCATCTGTAACGTCTACAATTTCAGAGTCATCTGCTAGTACCACCAGCAGTGCTGTAACTAGACATACATCAAACAGTAAATTACTTGTATAAAAAAAAAAGATTTTGTTCATCATCTAGTAGAACCATGGAGAAGTTCGTAATTGGAACCTGCAAGATTCAATATATGAAAAGATTGCTCAGTTCATTTATGAATTTTTTTTGGTCTTGTTCATTGACATGGTTCAATCATTCTGGTCATGCTAGACTCCACCTGGCAGAGCAGACACTGGCGAATGCAATGTAAGAGAAGGAAATTGAACTGTGTGCAAAAAACATTGACCAGAAATTTGTTAATCTCAGTCTTGATGGGTGGCGCAATACACATAATAATCCAGTAATAGTGTCTGTGTGACAACAGAAGACCGGACTGTCTATGTTGTTGAAATGACCATATGGCAGAATACTTAAAAGAAGTAGCCGTCAAAGCTATAACAAACCGTGAACAAAAAGTCGAGTGTCAAGTAAACAGCTTTCTCACAGAAAATGCTGCAAATGCAGCAAAGAAGCAATTTAGAAGATGAACAGAATCTGAAATTAATAATATATGGGTGTAGTGCTTATTTGATGTATATTGTAACCAAAGGCTTAAGTACAACTCCAGGAAGAAAGGAAAAATGTTGAAATTGCAAAATACTTCCAAAACAATTACTTTGCTTCAGCTTCAATGAAGAAAGCAGAAGGATCCAAATGAATTCTCCCCCGAGATGTACAATGGAATTCAGTGGTTGACTGTTCTGAGCTATTTAAGAACTGACCTATTCTGTTGACAATTTGTGAAGAAAATTGGGACTAAAATAGATGGAATGATCACAGCCAAAGTAGTCAACATTGGACTAAAGAGAAACGTAGAAGTTGTGTTGAATCTATTTTCCATAGCCTTAGACAAATTGCAGAAAGATTGCTGCTGTGTTGCTGATGCTGCTGAAATTTTAAAAGAACTTCAAGATACATTGAAGAACAAAATACCTAGTAACAAAGTTAAACTGCAGGCAGTAAAGAATCAGATGGCTCAAGCACTTATTCCACTTCATTTTCTTGCCAATATTCTTTACCCAAAGTACCAGGGTAGATACCCAACTAATGAAGAAGAGGCTGCTGCTATGACATGGGCATTTAGTGATCACCCTTCAGTCATGCCAACCATAATAAATTTCAGGGCTGGAGGTGAAGCATTCAAGCAACACATGTTTGCTGATGTTTTAAAGAAAGTCACACCACTGAACTGGTGGAGGTCACTAGTTAAAGCACCTGAAACCAGAGTCTGTTGAAGTGCTTAACTGGCTTTTCGCAACAGTAGATTCTTCTGCACCAGAAGAATACTTTCTTCATTTGGACTAATTCATTCAAAGCTGAGAAACTGATTGGGAGTTAAAACACAATTTGTCCTGCTCTTTCTCATCCAGCCTATGAATGAAAATGAGGGAGGGAAGGGATGAGATCTACTGATTTTAAAAGTTTGAAGGACAGCCTAAGTAACAGCTGATGCAACCCCGGGCGGGCCGGAGGCGCCGGGCCCGGCCAACTTCCCCTTGGTCCCCACTGCCAGGCTGGCGCCAGGCCCTGGCTCCCCCGCGCTCTGCTGGGCCACGCTGCTTGCCTGCCTCAGCCTGGCCCGCACCTCCGTGGGCAGCCTTTATGTGTAGAACAGCCCCCTGCCCCAAGACCACCCGGCCGTGATCAAGCGGCGATTCACCAGCGTTCTGATAGTCTCCAGCCTCTCGCCACTCTTCGTCTGGCTCTGGAAGGAGCTGACAGGCATTAAGCCAGGTATATCCCTGCTAGTTCTGCTGGGCTTCTGACTGGAGGGCATCGTGCCAGCGATTCTACTGCCCTTGTTGCTCACCATGGTCCTGTTCCTTGGGCCCCTCATTCAGCTCTTGATGGACTGTCCCTGGGATTGGGTTGATGGACTGAAGGTCATGTTTGACCCCCCGCTTCTGGGCGCTATGCCTGAGTGACATGCGCTGGCTCCGCAACCACGTGATCGCACCCCTGACAGAGGAGCTGGTGTTCCGGGCCTGTATGCTGCCCATGCTCAGCCCTTGCACCAGCCTAGGGCCAGCCATCTTCACCTGCCCGCTCTTTTTCGGTGTCGCTCACTTCCACCACGTTATTGAGCAGCTACAGTTCCGCCAGGGCAGCGTGGCCAGCATCTTCCAGTTCTCATACACAGCTGTCTTCGGTGCCTACACAGCGTTCATCTTCATTAGGACAGGACACCTGATTGGCCCTGTGTTGTGCCACTCCTTCTGCAACTACATTGGCTTCCCTGCCATCTGTGTTGCCCTGGAGCATCCTCAGCGCCTCACTGTTGTCATCTTCTATGTGTTGGGCCTGGTGCTCTTCCTCCTGCTCCTGCACCCCATGACTGACCCAGCCTTCTTTGGAGACATCCCTATTTGCTCTCTGTCTGCAGCCAGCTCTGGCTTCTCTGTGTGCTCCTGAAACCTCGGGCATGGGTTTCAGACCTGACACCCCCCCTCCCCCGGCTGAGAGCAAGATATATATTTTTTTATTATTAAAGTACTTTGGAAGGTGAAGGGGAAAAAAAACAACTAAGAGACTGCTGTCTCATTTTCAAGAGACGTAGGCGAGTAGGAACTTAAGTTCCAGTCACTTCTACTTAGACATATTTGAAAATGTTCCTGGGCTGACCTGAAATAATCAGTTTAAATTCACTGACTACGGTTAATCCATCTGTTCATTTGATAAGTCATTTAGTTATAAGTGTGAAATATGTTTTGATAAAAGAAGTTGATCTATCCAAAACATTTAAGGTTGTTTTGTTTAATAAAAATAAATGTTATGCGCTGTGGTATGCTTCATTAAGTTCCAGTTATCATCCTAATGCAGCTTGACACAAATCATAAGCAAAAAGTTAATCTAGTAAATATGCAATATATCATTCACTGTTTTCAAACATACTATTAATAAGAACCTAAAAATATTGAGCTATATAATTGCTTAAATAAATGTACATACTTATAGTGTTTCCTGCTAGGTAGTAAAATGATGTACCAAACCTAGAGTAAAGGCTCCATTTGGTTGTAAATCAACATGCGTTAATGGTTATATCAACCAATGAGAATGCACCTTTCTTTAGAAAATAACTGAAGTACAAATGAAAAAATGTATCCAAGTCGATTTAAATTGAGGCTTTCCACTGGGTTATTTAAATCACTTTGATGTAAATCAATCCACCCTGTTTTTAAGTGGATAATGACATATGGCCCTGGAGTGGCTGACTCACAGAGATGTTGAGGAAAGGAGATCACTTTTAGCTCAAATAGTACATCAGTGGGTTTTATCTCTGTCTGCCTGTGTCTCTGATTGATCTAATATCTCATGTCTGTTGCCTACAGCACATGGATGGATTACAAAATGACACTCAGATGTGATTTGAACTTCTGTAGCCTTCAGATGTTTGTCTAATAAATTATGTATGTAATACACTGGCTAAGTGTGTGTAATCAAGTTTCTGCTACTAGCTGGCCCACGGAAAACAAGAGCCTGCTACTTACTATTAAATAAAAACGTTGGCTCAAGTGGTGAGGGCTTAAACTATCCCTGTTACAATCTATATAGATACAAAATGATGAAGCCAAATTTTCTTTCTGAAAATCCCAACGTAGAATTTAGATAAAAAAAATAGCCATTCCTGACAGTCGATTAATTGGCTAAAATATTCACAGACAGCAAACACAAAACGTGCAAAAACAGTAAAAGCAAATTTGTTAAATAATTTGAACTAGTATTTGCAGGAACTTTTTGCAGTTAAAGGCTTGAACTTTAACAAAGAGATTTCACACAATGCACATACAGTATGCAAGGTTTGTAAGGATAGGCAGGAATAAATCATTAGTTAGAGCGGTGCAAACTCTGAATGCCCCTGTTTTTCTGACTGTTGATTACACAGGCTCACTTGTATCTATGCCAGGGCAAATTGTGTCCTCAGTGCTATCCTTGCAATCTCATTCAAATTAACTGAGGGCAGAATTTGTTTAATTATATATTTCTTATACTAGGTAAGGAGGTAAACCAGTTAAAGTATACTGTAAAACATAATAATCCAAAACCCACTGAAATCAGTGTAAGACTCCCATCGACTTCAGTGGGCTTTAGATCAGAACAGGTCTCTTGTGAATCACTCTTCTGAACACTCCTTTTTGCAAGAGTAGATGATTCCTCATATCTAAAGTTAAGATTCTATCATGGGTATTTTTAGTAAAAGTCAGGGACAGGTCATGGGCAATAAAGAAAAATTCATGAAAGCCCACAGCCTGTCCCTGACTTTTACTAAAAATACCCCGGGGGGGGAGGGAGGGAACAGTCAGAGCACTGCTGGGGGCCAACCACCAGCTAACTGCTCCGGTGACCCCAGGACTGACCTCTGGCACTTGCTCCAGCCTTGCTGCTGCTCCTTAGGATTGCCAAGTGTCTAATCACACCCTTGCCCTGCACCCTTCCCTGCTCCTTCTCCGAGGCCCTGCCCCGCTCACTCCATCCCCCCTCCCTCCGTCGCTTGCTCTCCCCCACCCTTACTCATTTTCACTGGGTTGGGACATGGGGTTGGGGGGCGGCCTCTGGGCTGGGGCCGAGGGGTTCAGAGTGTGGGAGGGGCTCCTGGCTGATCCTGGGGCAGGGGATGTGGGGTGCACGGAGGGGGTGTGGGGTGTAAGCTTTGGGAGAAAGTTTGGGTGCTAGAGGGGGCTCAGGACTGGGGCAGGGGGTTGGGATCCAGAAACGGGTGCAGGGTGCAGGCTCCAGGAGGGGGCTCAGGGCTAAAGCAGGGGATTGTGGTGTGGGAGCGGGTGAGGCATGCGGGCTCTGGGAGGGAGTTGGGGTGCCGGAGGGAGTTTGGGGTGCTGGCCCCAGGAAGAGGCTCAGGGCTGGGGCAGGGGGTTGGGGTATGGGAGGGGGTGAGGAGTGTGGGCTCCGGCCGGGTGGTGTTTACCTCGGGTGGCTCCCGGTCAGCGGCGCAGCAGGCTAAGGTAGGAGGCTCCCTGCCTGCCCTGGCCCTGTGCCACCCGGAAGCGGCCGGCACGTCCCTGTGGCCCCTGGAGGATGGGGCCAGGGGGCTCCGCACACTTCCCCTGCCTGCAGGCACCGCTCCCACAGCTCCCATTGGCCGCAGTTCCCGGCCAATGGGATCTGTAGAGTCAGCGCTTGAGGTGGGGGCAGTGCGCAGAAACCCCCTGCACCCCGCAGGGGCCACAGGGACATGCCGGACGCTTCCGGGAGCGGCACAGAGCCAGGACAGGCAGAGAGCCCCCCTTCGCAGATGGACTTTTAACGGCCTAAAATCTCCCGGTTTGGGTTCAGCAGCCTCCGGGAGATAGAGTCCGATTCCAGGAGACTCCTGGCAAAACCAGGAGGGTTGTTAACCCTACTGCTCCTGTGCAGAGCTGGATCAACCTTTTGTGGGCCCTGCCCCCTCTCCACCCTGAGGCCCCACCCCCGCTTGGCCTCTTCCCCTTGAGGCCCCACCTGCCGCTTGCACGGGGGGGGGGGAGAAGAGGTGGTGAGGAGCGAGCGGGGAAGTTAGGGGGAACAGGGCATGGGGGAACAGGGCATATGGGAGCGGGGCCACAGGGCAGAGTGCAGGCGGAGTGCACGGTCTGGACACTGAGGCCCCTTCTGAGTATGGGCCTCGCACCACAGTGCCACTGGCACCATTGTAAACCCGATACTGTTCCTGCGACAGGAGCTGACCGCCACTGTTCCAGCCCCAAAGGGGCTGACCCAACCCCCACTGCTGCTTCATCCCTGGGGCTGCTTCTCCACTGGCCCCAGGGCCGGCCACTGGCCAGCTGTTTTGGCAGCCCCAGGGCTGGTTGCAGCTCTGCCGCAGAAGAAGTCACAGAGGCCCTGGAAAAATCACAGAATCAGGGACCTCTTTGTGACAGAATCGTGTGCTTAATCATCTCACTAAAGTGCAATTTGAATTAGAATTTATTTAATCTTTTTCTGTAGGACTTGGGTTTTTTTGGTCAGTTCAATTACTGCTTTCAACATATGTAATTTCACCCCTCATTATATGTAAAGTTTCTTCCCCTCCTCCTCACCCCCACTTATGTTTAAATTGGACTTTGATCAGTGGTCCTAGTGGACACTGATGAAAGCTTTAGAATGTCAATCTTAAGTTCCCTATTAAATTAAATGACCTTTGAGAGGGTAATTTGGAATGAGTGTTTTTCTCATTATCAGACATTACAGAATACATTGTGAGAAATCAAAGAACTACCTGACAATTATCACTGAATGAGGGAGCATTTCGTTTTTTGATACTTACACCATTAAATCTAGTAAAACTAAAAAATTAAAGCTTTTTACGTACCGTAAAGCCAAAGAGTGAGTAAGTGAATGGGTAGTTAGTCTACATTTGTTGACTCAAACTAATCCTACCAGGCCAGATTGTGAGATCCTTACATTGCATAGCACCTTGCTTCACAAAAGTCCCAACTGAAGGCAACAAGACTACTCATGGAGGTAAGGATTACTCAATGTGAACAGGGTGTGCAGAATGGAGGGGGGCAGGGAAGAAAGCAGAAAAGACAGGGAGACTGCTGAGGCCACCCCTCCACCGTCAGCGACCCCTGGACTAAGAACTGTGCAGGGAAGAGGTCCCCTCCTCTCTGGGTACACTGGGGTCCCACTCAGGGCCCCTCCACACATTTGTTGTAGCCAGTTGGGTTTAGCGAAAGGAGAATCTCCAGGCTGGAGCCAGCCTACAAACCAGAGAAATTCAATCCAACAGGAGCAAACACAAGTAGCAGCCTTCATAGGGACCATCAGACACAGATGATGTCAGGTAGTGCTCTACAGTGTGAACTTGCTTTCTCTATCGATTTGACTGCTGGCTCCCAGCCCCTCCCCAACAGTCTCTTCATACCAACTTGTGCCTCTGAAGTCTTTCCTCCCCATTTCCCAAATAAAGTTAACCAAACCCCAAACCAAAGCCAAGTTATTTGAAAAACAGACCAGCCAAACAGACAACCCCAGACAGGAGACTACCACAATGCTGGCAAATCACTACTTAATTCACTCTGCTTCTGTGTTACACCTCTTTCCCCCGCCTGGTGGGTGTCTTGTCTATTTAGACTGTAAGATCTTTCAGGGGGAGGGGGAATGTCTTTTACTTCTACTGAGCACAATGGGATTCTGGGGCCTCTGGACATTACTCCCATGTTGCCAACTTTCAATCTTATCGGGAGTAGGACTTTGGCCTCTGCTTGAGCCAATCACACAATGAGGCCAGAACTTCAGCCTTCAGACTTTTTTTGGAGAACCTAAGGGAAATCCCCTCTGATTGGCTGCCTTGCCTTGCCCCCCACTTCTCCACCTCCCGGAGAAGAGCAGCCAGTCTGAACTGCTACAGGAGGCAGGAAGAGCTTACTAGCTCTGCCCCTCCCTTCAGCAACTGGGAGAAGGTTTTGAGAGAAGGTTTTGGGTAAAGGGATGGGGGGAGGGGAGAGAAAAGGAGCAGCTGATATTATCACAAAAGGGGAGAGTTCATGGTGGCTCTGCTCCCTGCTTAAGCCTCTCCAGTACTGCAACACACACCCCCAGCAAGAGGGTAGAAAAGGAACTGTAGGAACTGCCCCTCCAAGTCCAGGAGAGGACTGGATAAATCTTTGGAACTGGAATTTCCCACCGAGGCCTGGAATTTCATAACTTTTGAGACCTTGCAGCCTTCACATTCTTGTAACATTTTTTTTTAAACGTAGTAAGCTGTATATACCTATGAAGGCATACTAATTCACCCCCAAATAACTGCTCCTCTGTAGCCATTCTGCTCCATGGACTAGATATCTGTATGTAGCTAACAGACTGGAACGACTCTAGGAGTCTGTTCTGTCACTCTCATAAATATGTCCTACGATTCCATCACACATACTTTTCTTTCCCTATCTAGTGTTTGCTCGAGCAAACATTTCTTCCTTCAGAAGGAGGAGGCCTGGCTCAGCAAGGTTCTGAGTCAGACTTGACTGAACTATTATGGTCAAGTCAAACCTGCAGGTAGAGTTTATAATGAACATGTTGATATGTAGCCTTCACTCAACCAGTATTGCAATGTGATTAGAATATAGTTAAAAATCCATTACTCTAGACAGCTGCCACACTGTTACTATCTATTATATAAAGTAATACATTTAAATCAATCAAAATAATAAAGTGCCTGGCTAAATCTGAATTGGATATATTTGCTGAACAGGTTCGTCTGCTCTTTTAGATCTTTGTAAAAATTGCCTGAAGGGAGGAACATCAAAGTAAAAATCTCCGTCTACATTTTACAACACACATTTGTTTTAGCTTGTTCAGTAGCTGCATTTTAATCTCTCTTCGGCCTGGTCTATACTAAAAAATTAGGTTGATCCAGCTACAGTTGCTCAGGGGTGTGAAAAATCCACCCCTCTGAATGACATAGTTAGGCCGACCTAATTCTTCCATCAGTCTAGCTACTGCCTTTGGAGAGGTGGATTACCTACGCCAACAGGAGAACCCCTCCCATCGGTGGAGGTAGGCTCTAGTGGCACAGCTCCAGGGCTGAAGATGTGCCACTGTAGTGTTTCAAGTGTAGATAAGCCCTTATGGTCAGTGTTGGAAACAAGTCTTTAAACTAAGGCTCTGTCTACACTACAGCCTATGTTGGCAAAACTTATGTCACTCAGGGGACATATTCCACCCCTCCCCCCGAGTGACATAAGTTACACAGACATAAGTGCTCGTGTGCACAACGCTGTGTTGGCGGGAGTGCAGACATGGCTTCTGCTGCTTGCAGAGGTGGGCTTTTTTATGCTGATGGGAGAGAGCTCTGTCCTGTCGGCATAGAGCGTCTTCACCACACGCACTTCAGTGGTGCAGCTGTATCGGTACACCTGTGCTGCTGCAGCGCTGCACGTACAGGCATACACTGATACACTATTCCAAGAGATTAGCATCTCTTCAGTAGCTACGTAATGATGCCAACTCCATAGAAAACCCCAGACAACTGGCTCAGTAGAAAAAGTCCACGAAGTGCTGCATCACAGTGAAGTCAGACCCTTTGTGATACATGTACTCCTGCGCTCCTTGAGGAGGGCAACCTATGGGCACAAGTCCCATCAATGGCCCAGGCACAGTTTGGAAAGCCCACTCTCTCAAAGCCAGCAGTTACCTCAGCAATATCTTTTATGCCTGCCACTTTGAGGTAAATCACATGCCTGATTGCCTCAGAAACCTCCACCCCCACTTTCCCCACCATCGACTTTCCAACGCCAAACTGGTTGGCAGTGGACCTGTAGCAGTCTGGGGTAACCAGCTTCCAGACAGCTGTAGCAAACCCACTTCTGGACTGGCAAGGATGCCCTTGTGTGTCTCTTTATGCTGGAGGGTGGGGGCAAGCAGGGGGGGAGGGATAGCTCAGTGGTTTGAGCATTGGCCTGCTAAACCCAGGGTTGTGAGTTCAATCCTTGAGGGGGCCACTTGGGGATCTGGGGCAAAATCAGTACTTGGTCCTGCTAGTGAAGGCAGGGGGCTGGACTTGATGACCTCTCAAGGTCCCTTCCAGTTCTAGGAGATGGGATATCTCCATTAATTTAATTTAATTTAATTTAATTGAGTCTGCCATGTCTGTGTCCTCCTCCTCCTCCTCTTCTTCGTCCATCATAACCTGTGTCAGGGTCAAAAACTCTGCCAAAATTTCCACCAGTGTCTCACGGAAGCTCTGTCTGTGTCCTGACACAGGAGAGAAAGCTCAAGCAAGAGAAGTTCTTCAAAAGGCACCACCTCCATGTTGCTTTCACCGGTTGCTGGGAGTGTACAGACCAAAGTGACTGCTCAGCAGGATGTGTTAGTGGGCTGTACAAACTTCCTGTAATGTGCAGGGTGGACAGTCAAGTTTTCGCACACTGCATGAAAATCAAAGGGCAGCCACATTTCAGGAGTGCTCTAGGGAGTCTGAGATATGGTTGGTTTGCCTCAGGTCTGCATGCTGAAGTGTGGATGCTAGATCCCCAGGTTGGAAAAATCATTCTCAAGACCTCAGTTCTCTAACTCAAGGTGAGCTGACTTGAGTACCACTAATCCTGGACTTACGCTTGGATGCTGGCACTGTGTCTTTATGTTTGTAAAGTGCTGTATAAAGTTTATGATGCAATAAACAAACTTTCATCTCCTTTAGCACCTGTGTGAGTTCTAATCTGTTATGCAAAGAGATACATCGATGATGTCTAAGCCTGTTTGGTTAAAATCATTTAGACATAAATGTTTACCAGTCAGAGGCCTTATGAAAAATGTAATGTACCTAAGGAACTAGAAGCAAGTTCTTTTTGTATAAAGGTTATACAAGTGTTCAAGCAGGTAAAATGACTTGATAGTGAAACACTTGGAAGTTTAAATCTTTACCAATGAGTTATAACATGAGAATTACACTCTGACTAGGGTTCTGTTTTCTTATTTTATACAAATATGTTCCCATGCTTTAAACACTGAAATGGATGAAGCATGAGCTCTAACTTCTTTTAGTCACACATTTTATATAATTCGGGTGAATTAAGTTTATAACTTGAAGCCCAGAACTCATCTGTTTTTATTTATCATTAGGAAATTCAAAAGTCATTCTGAATGGACAAGCTGACTAATATAAGACCATCAGAGGATTACATGCTGAAAAACTCTGCTGTACACTGTGAAGAAATAAATGAAAATAATGACACTCATCTTCCTAAATTGCTCCAGTGACATTTACTGCTAACATTTATTGACTCCCGTGGCAAATATGTCAGAAGATCAAGAGATAATTAGGCTATTGGCCCTATCTTCCTCCAAGAGATCATAATCTCCTGGAGGGAGATCATAATCTATCATAATTACTGTGTCTTTCAATTATGTTTTTTTTTAAAACTTCCTTCATTGCAGCATGACATCTTTATTATATCGTAATGGTTTATTGCACATCTATTGAACAATCTTTTTAGCAGAGTTCTTAAAACGTTTAAATTAAAGTGCAGTACTAACAGCCTGGACAAGCATAAGGTGTATTGCAAATTAAAATGTTTTATTGTGTTCATCGTTTTACAGGAGATCATCACCTTGTTTCTAGCGCACCTTCTGGGGTCCATTTTCTTAGTAATGGTGCTTTAAATATCCCTTGTATACAAACAGAAAGAGATAAAAATTCATCTGTCCTAAGTCTAGCACAGAGAGCCTTGTTTCAGATCGCTAAGGTTGTTAAGTGACAATGCAATCCTCAATCAAATATTTACAAAGCCCACTTAAAAGCAAGGAAATAATTGAAGGACATTTCTTTTGTAGAAGGGAAATCTGCAGGTGGCATATGCCTGATGTTCTGGCTCTGTGGGGACATGGTGGGAGATAAGTTCATGTGGCCAAAGTGCCGCTCCGCTGTAGTGATGATTGATTTCCAAAACAGTCTCTAGGAGCCATTGGCAGCTCTTAGTTGTGTTGTGGTACAAATTGGGCCCTGGAAGTCCCTGGGATCAGGAAGTCACAAAGGTAGCATAAAGCCACATTTGGTGCCTCCAATGACCTCTCCTGTTCTTGGACTGAGCACAACTTGGTCAGCCCAGAGAATGTGAGCTACTATCATCAATAGAAAGAAATGCGCATTTTATCATAACTCTCACTAAAAACATTTGAAGGGAGTGATTCTCAATGAGGTCCAATCCATCACACATGCAGTACTTGAATTATTTTACTTCACATGTATTGTATTGCGGTCCTGAAGGTAAGTTTCATGTAGGTATAGCCACAGAAAGTACAAAGGCTAATAAGTAGGACTGAACCACTCCACTAGTCATTAAAACTGTAGTTCAGGAGAACAGAAAACCAAAACACATAATCTTCATTCAAAATCCCTGTACTTAGACTTTGCACTACCTATTAATAATACTTTCTTTAGTGACAGACTCCATTAAGCTCTACTTGCTATAATATTGCACTGAAAAGGAAACCTACAGTGAATTCTAATGTGTAAGAAACAAACAATGGATTTATGGGTACCTACCAAAACTAAATGTCTCCACAGTGGTTTGAATAGCTAGCATATGGCTCATAATACAGTGCAAAAAAATGACACAGACTGATGCCACCGTCGAATCAGACTCCTTTTTTATTTTTTGCAGCAATTTCAACTGCTAATTAATGTGCATTAAGGTGCCTCTGAACGAACACTGCTCGTCAGTG
This sequence comes from Chrysemys picta bellii, assembly GCF_011386835.1. Taxonomy (NCBI): domain Eukaryota; kingdom Metazoa; phylum Chordata; order Testudines; family Emydidae; genus Chrysemys; species Chrysemys picta. The sequence continues at coordinate 13,671,883 of NC_088795.1, read as the reverse complement.
CTGTTTGTTTAGTACACAGGCATTTTAGAGCCAACTATTTAATTTCTTGGGCCCGCTGTCTCATCACTAGCAATGATGGCAGGATATACAGAAACAGCGTGTGTTGTGTCAGTACATTAGCTGAAAAATGAAGAGGTCTGTGGTTCCAGCTGTATTGAAAGGTAGAATAAGTTGTAAAACTATTTCCAGCAAGCAATCACAAGTATACTGATGGTCCTTGCCTCATCAGTGTGCATGGGCAGAACTGTTGAAGGGCTTTCTGAAACCAGCTTTTTTAGCTGATACCCATAGTAGAGTAAACTCGTTAATAGAATAGTGGCATCAGTTGATGTTACACTTCTGCAGTGAATTATGATTCACGTGCATCACATGCCAGGTCTTCGGAAATTTATATTAGACTATACCTAATATTATGAATGCTCTGTCCACACTGGTTGGCATTCACCAACACAAGTATGCTAATAAAAATTGTTTTTAAAATCTGTGATGAAGATGGGAGGCAGAAAATGGATTATTTTGCCCTTTAATTGTGACCTAAGTTGTCAATTTTCTCTCAGTAATCTCCCCATCTAATATTGGTTCTTTTTATGATTCTCTATCATCTGCTGCTTGGAATATCAGACCTGCTGAAATGCAATTAGAATTCTGGCCAACAAAGACATAATCCATGCTTTGTAAAATCGGATCGTTGTGCTTAACAACTGAAGACAAAAACAAAAAACCCATAACCACTGTTGGGCTTCCTATTCCCCATGATTTTAGGACACCAGATTTTTGCTTTAACTTTGAGTTCATATGACAAGACTCACATGGAGCTTCATTCTGAAAGATAGCTCTCCTAACAGGTCCTGTACATTTTACTTTAACCATCCTTGATCATGAGGGAGAGGGGGGTAACAGAAGAGGAGACCAGGTGGTGTTCTTTCTGTTCACCATCACCTCAGCTGTCGTCAGGGGAAGCCAACTGCCTCCCCCCCGCCCATCATCTCCCTCAAGTTCCCCATCAGCTTCTTCTGGAGGAAGACAGTCAATCCATTTCCCCTTTCTGCAGTAGCAGGACCAGATAGGCTCCCTTCTGGTCCACTGCTGCCGTTACAATTGGTCTTTTGACTCTGCTGCTGAGACATACACTGGAGTGCCCTAGGCTAAGGAAATCCCTTTCCCACACAAGGACAAAGTTTTCCAGGATTAACAGAGAACTCTGGCACACCTCATCATCATAGTAATAGAGCTAGTAGTAGAAGAGCAGCTGCAGGATCGGAGGAACCTTATCACTACAGAGAAGAGATGAGACAGGGAGCTTGATTGCGGCAGGCATGCCTGCCACAAAGATCCTTCCGGGAAGATTTAGAAAGGACTCAGGGTTACCATGTGTTCCCTCAATGGATCAGGATGGGGAATTGGGCCAGTGAGCCATTCCTGAAAGGCCAGGAGAAGAGGTGCATTGAAGACACTGGGGCCACCAGACCTTATCTAGGAGCTGTCTAAAGATTAAAAATGAGAAGCCAAGAGCCTGTTGGTGAGTAGGGAAGTGAGGAGGATCAGTGCTTTCAGAGAACATGTTTGAGGTCTCTCTCTTACACTGCCTGTGTGATTTAGTTGCGGTGATGTTCTGATTACCCAGATCAATAAGGGGTTCTGTCACCACCTGCCTTGTAACTGTAGGTGCCTTAATGCTATGCTGCTGTGGCTCAGAGCTCTCACACCAATAGCCAGCCTATAAGAATAAAGGTCTCAACCCTGGCTTCCAGCAGCCCAGTTACGCCTGCAGAATGACCTCACTAGTCCTTCTGGACCCCACACATCCATCTCCCCAAGTTCTTAATCACCAGACCCATGGACTGTTCCCCTCTGGTTCATCACCCCAGAAGGAGTAAAACCTGACCCCAATTATCAGTTCACTTTAGCACACATGCTCAACACACTTTGCACAACGGAGAAAGTGCTTGGGGAGAAAATAAACAAAGTGTTTATTTACTAGAAAGAACACAGATTCAAAGATGAAGTGGTAAGGAAAAGCAAACCCAGACAAGTTGCACAGAAAGCAAACAGATGCAGTCTGAGGGCTTGTCTACACTTAACATGCTACAATGCTTCAGTGCAGACTCTACCTATGCTGACAGGAGGGACTCTCTCGTTGGCATAGTTAATCCACCTCTCCAAGAGGCGGTAGCTACATTGACAAAAGAATTCTTCCATGGATCTAGCGCTGTCTACACAGGGACTTAGGCCGGCTTCACTATGCCGCTCAGGGGTGTGGATTTGTCACACCCCTGAGCAATGTAGTTATGCCAACCTTATTTTCTAGTGTAGACCAGGCCTCAGACTTTACACTTCTATGTGAACTTGTATTAGAAAAGGGAATTTGGCTACCTAGTGCTTCTAAACAGTTTCCCAGAGTGCCCTCTGTCCTAGAGGGGACCTAGCACTTCACAGACAGCAGCCCGCTTAGATCCGGCTCTTTTAGTTTCTAGATAGCTGTCGCTTCATACCCTCTTCCTTTTAACAGGGTTTGCAAGTGGTTTCACAGAGCAGTGGAAATTGCCTCCCATCCTTAGTTTTCCAAGACTGGGGTTCTCTTTTCACTTTCAGTCCCTTTCCATTTACTTTAATGTTTCACCTTTGTCTTTCCCAGGGTTGTAAAATGCTAGGTGCTTGCAGTTAGTTTTGTGTAAAAAACTAATCTGGGACGTGACCCTCCCTGCCTGATTTCTTCACCTCCTGTTGTGAGGTGAGGCTGCAGGTGCATTCTAGGTACCATTACAATATTCTACACATGGACATTTGTAACTGTAACCTATATACAGATCTCCTAATGACCATCCACTTCAGAACATTACAAACTTTTATAAAAGACCGTATTTGACACATAAAATTGTATACAACCAGGTGATTCAATTGCTTATTCATTGAGGGTTCTGACCCCCTGTTCTCCCTTTGGGGTGTCTGGACTTTGGTTGTCATAGCTGGTATCCCTGATTACATATATGCCTCCATATATTCATTACAAAGCAAGTACCATTAAGGCATGTGAATCAAGAGGGGAGAATAGCAGGGGCATTATTTCAGAAATATTCAGGGGGTGGGTAAAGCTGTGTCAGTATATTAAACATTATATGTGATTATACTGTAGTCTAGAAAGTTGGAGAGGGAAGTATGAAGTGGAAGACATAATGAAAGATCTAGATCTACGAACAGTCAGGGGTACAAACCAAGTTTGGGGGGGCAACTGCCCTGCTTGCCCCATAGCAAATGATGGCCCCAGAGAATGGATCCATAAAAGAAAAAAGAAAACCAAAGGTATTTGCCATTTTATTCTAGTGTTACAGGTCTTTTACTGGAGATTTTCCTTCAGCTCTGACCGATTGTCAGCTAGAAAAGTAACAGATAAAAGTAGTAATTGTTCCCAACTCTATTATTCCGCATGCCATTTCATGCTTTAATGAGCCTGGTGGAATTTCTGCAGAGCCCAATATCAGTTATCTCATCAACAAGGTTATGTGAATACCTATTATACTAGAGAGAAACACTCACAGGGTGGTAATTAACCAGGCGGATAGTAGCAATAATCTGGGCTCTATTATTCCTTACATTAAATTATACATTTTCCATCCTAAATTACAAGCTTTTGTATCATTTCCTCTTTTTCCCCCCCTAAAACGTATTTAGCATCTGTTTTTTCCTAGTCATTTACTTTCCTTTTTCATTGGTATATTGCTGTAAAGCACTATATAAACTGAATCTCTGTGTAAATGGTTAGAAAGAATAACGTTTCTTCCAGATTCCTTTTCCCAATACTTCATTTCCAGCACATAGGCTAATGTGAGAGGGCCTATCATCTCTTAGGGACTGAGGTGCTGGGCCCTCTACTCCCATCACAGAATGGGACCATTGGTGTGTATAAAAGTGGATAAACTGGTAAAGTTAGACTGGAGAGCCTAAGGGGTCTGACTCCATGGAAAGACTGTTATAGTGATCCAGGAGTTCACATTTGTTACTGGGTTGGTGAAATCTAATTATAGAACATACCACCCATTTGGGGTGTCTGCCCTGTTTTTTGACAGTCTGCCCTGAGGTTAGCACTCACGGTCGGTCGTGAACCACTCCAGAGAACCTGACAATCACTACCAGTGTATTCCTGTTGCATAACTCCATTACGCTGTTGCAAATTGTCAAGATCAGATTAGTCTTATTTCTTCCAAGACATGCATACACCTGCCCTCTTGTACTTGGAGAGACTTAAGACTTTGATTGAAAGATTTGCTGTAGTTTGTCTGCATATAAACTAAAATAGACAAAAAATTCATTCCCTGGAAATGTTAAGGTGCATTAAAAAAACAACAACAATAACAAAACATACATACCAGTGGTTGTGACAATTTGAGGATGAAGCTTTTCTTTAAAAAGGATGTGTAAAAAATACAGTTATTCTTCAGTTGGTTTCTTTTATTCCTAAATGCTGATTGCTATGGACAAAAAAGATTGTAGCTTTTTAAGATATCGATCTAGTGATATAAATCTAGGCTGCATGTTTGTTTTTTCCAATGCACAACTACTCATGGAAAAAAAATTTACATTTTATTTAAAAAATTCTGGCCCAACATTTACACGCATCTCTAAAATACTTATTGATTTCAAAAGCAGCATGTATGCATGCTCTTATTGTGTAGTAGAGTCAGGATATATGGACTTTTTTACATCTATAGCAGAGAGCCAGGGAAGTTTAACGGCTGAAACTCTGCAGGGAAAAGAGAGGCTTTAGAGATCTTACTGTTTTGTTTATATTAACAAAGTTCCCTGTTTAGTGCTAGAAGAAACTATTTTTTCCTGGGATTCTTTCGTGGTCACATGACAGTGTCAGAAGTGGACTCATTTTTAGCTGGCATAAGAAAGAGGAAAAACACTCAAAACCCCTAAAGTTCAACCCTCCACAAGAATTTCAGCTTAATAAACCCACAGAATGGGGTAAGTGGAAGAAGCACGTCATTATATTCTCAACCACAGAAAAGCTTAACAAAGAATGACTAGGCCATTGCTCTTAGAGTGTTTGATAAGCACTTTGATAAACGTAACACATTAAAAGGGATGCGTGAAAAAAACAAATAGAAGAAAATGTAGAAAAATCACCAAATGAACATGAGCTTCCAGAGTAACTACAAGAACAAACCCAATCCATATACATAGAAACAGGAGAATATCAAGTAGGAAGAAGGAGGCGATATTGCCCCTGCATATGGAATGCAGAAACCCCTACTGGAATACTAAGTCTAGTTTTGGGGTCCACACTTTAAAAAGGATGATGAGAAATTGGCAGGGAAAAAGAGAATGATAGCACAGCATGGTTTTCTAGACCTCAAATGTAAGACTTAAGGCAGTAATGTATTTATCTTCTTGAAGAGGTAGTTAAGAGGCAAGGTGAACATGGTATGTAAGTACCTACTATCAGGTATCTTCTCTGTATTTAGAGGGCTCTTTAATCTGGTAGACAGAGAATGAAATACAGTGGCTGAAAGCTGGAACTAGAGAAATTCAATACCTATAGAAACAGAATGATGTTACGTTTTGTAAGATTCCCAAGTTATTTCCATAGAAGTCTTTTAAGCTTCTAGAGAATTTCTCCATAAAAGCAGGGCCAATATTTCTAAAGCTCGGAAACGTTTGATTCTGGGATGTTGTTGTGGGCCAATTTACAAGAAGATATGTCAGCTTCAGTAGTGGCAAGTATAAAGACAAAACAGATAATGGGGATGGTTTGGGCAAAAACTTTCAGGGCCACATCACACGAACCCTTTTCTCTTTTAAAAGAAATTGCAGAGCTGCCTACTTAGAATGAAAGTAGACGGTGACAGGCAAACAATAGACCTTTCAGGAACAAACTGTATCAACAAGAACCTGGAATCTTTCGCATGTTATGACTTTTATACCAGCTCAACATCAGTACAGCATTTTGGGCTTGGTCCAAAGCCCATTGAAGCTGATGGGAGTCTATTGACTGCAGTGAGCTTTGGGTAGGGACCTTCATGCTGACCTTTGTCTCTTTTTGGAGCAGAGATGTGATGATGAAAAACATAATAATTTGGTTCTCCTGAGATCTGTTCCTGCAAACTACTAGAAAAACTGAACAATGTATTAAGAGAAGTCTGGCACCTCAAAAAGATACCTATATTGATGGAAAAGCATTAGCATTGCTCCTCTTGCTAATACTTGCCTACAATTATTCTGTATAGGAGGTTATGCATTTTTTTTTAAATTAAGCAAGGTCAGCCGTTTAATGTGGTATTTCCTATGCTTTTCCCATTATTGGTTTTACTGGTCTACTTACCACCAAGTGTCAGATATTTTCAGACAACTGCCCCTAAGAAAGGCAATCCAATTAGAATAAGAGATCTCTACATCTATATCCCATTTCAAAATGCACACTGTACTGTACTATCAATATAATTAGTATATTACAGGAAACACAGTACATATTTTATTCAAGCATACTGAATATACATGTATTTGCCCTGTGATGTTGGAATTATAATCCCATATACCTGAAATTATAAAAATCTAGTCAGATTGTCCAACTAAGGCTCCAGTTCAGCAAGGTTCTTACCAATGTGCGTAACTTTAGAGTTCGGCATGTGTTTAAGTATGTTACTGAATCAGGACACAAGTGTGTAAACCAGAAATTTTTGAGACACTAAATTATGAATTATTATTATTTACAAACTACACTGCCATACAGATGATGATGAAAGTATTCAAATGTTATTCTGCACATTTTTGTGAGGCACATTACAAATATTTTTTACTGAAGTTCCTGAGTAGTCAACTCATTTTATAATGGGATCAGAGCAATATTTAGGAGGGTTGTTATATCATTTAAACCTAGAATTGCACACGGAGCTCCTGGTTGAAATTTCAAAACAATCAAGTTACAGAAAAATCAAAGTTTTAACAATGCTTTCCATGAAGAAAGCATTTAAAATGCCTCAGATATGAATAGAACCTTACATAGAATCATAGAATATCAGAGTTGGAAGGGACCTCAAGAGGTCATCTAGTCCAACCCCCTGCTCAAAGCAGGACCAATTCCCAGCTAAATCATCCCAGCCAGGGCTTTGTCAAGCCGGGCCTTAAAAACCTCCAAGGAAGGAGATTCCACCACCTCCCTAGGTAACGCATTCCAGTGTTTCACCACCCTCCTAGTGAAATAGTTTTTCCTGATATCCAACCTGGACCTCCCCCACTGCAACTTGAGACCATTGCTCCTTGTTCTATCATCTGCCACCACTGAGAACAGCCGAGCTCCATCCTCTTTGGAACCCCCCTTCAGGTAGTTGAAGGCTGCTATCAAATCCCCCCTCATTCTTCTCTTCTGGAGACTAAACAATCCCAGTTCCCTCAGCCTCTCCTCATAAGTCATGTGCTCCAGACCCCTAATCATTTTTGTTGCCCTCCGCTGGACTCTTTCCAATTTCTCCACATCCTTCTTGTAGTGTGGGGCCCAAAACTGGACACAGTATTCCAGATGAGGCCGCACCAATGTCGAATAAAGGGGAACGATCACGTTCCTCGATCTGCTGGCAATGCCACTACTTATACAGCCCAAAATGCTGTTAGCCTTCTTGGCAACAAGAGCACACGGTTGACTCATATCCAGCTTCTCGTCCACTGTGACCCCTAGGTCCTTTTCTGCAGAACTGCTACCTAGCCATTCGGTCCCTAGTCTGTAGCAGTGCATGGGATTCTTCCGTCCTAAGTGCAGGACTCTGCACTTGTCCTTGTTGAACCTCATCAGGTTTTTTTCGGCCCAATCCTCTAATTTGTCTAGGTCCCTCTGTATCCGATCCCTACCCTCTAGTGTATCTACCATGCCTCCTAGTTTAGTGTCATCTGCAAACTTGCTGAGAGTGCAGTCCACACCATCCTCCAGATCATTAATAAAGATATTAAACAAAACCGGCCCCAGGACCGACTCTTGGGGCACTCCGCTTGAAACCGGCTGCCAACTAGACATGGAGCCATTGATCACTACACGTTGAGCCCGACGATCTAGCCAGCTTTCTATCCACCTTACAGTCCATTCATCCAGCCCATACTTCTTTAACTTGGCGGCAAGAATACTGTGGGAGACCGTATCAAAAGCTTTGCTAAAGTCAAGGAATAACACATCCACTGCTTTCCCCTCATCCGCAGAGCCAGTTATCTCATCATAGAAGGCAATTAGGTTAGTCAGACACGACTTCCCCTTCGTGAATCCATGCTGACTGTTCCTGATCACTTTCCTCTCCTCTAAATGTTTCATAATTGATTCCTTGAGGACCTGCTCCATGATTTTTCCAGGGACTGAGGTGAGGCTGACTGGCCTGTAGTTCCCCGGATCCTCCTTCTTCCCTTTTTTAAAGATGGGCACTACATTAGCCTTTTTCCGGTCATCTGGGACCTCCCCTGATCGCCATGAGTTTTCAAAAATAATGGCTAATGGCTCTGCAATCTCACCCGCCAACTCCTTTAGCACCCTCGGATGCAGCGCATCCGGCCCCATGGACTTGTGCACGTCCAGTTTTTCTAAATAGTCCTGAACCACTTCTTTCTCCACAGAGGGTTGGTCACCTTCTCCCCATATGATATGTGAAGGCCAATCTGACAAATTGCTGGAAAGAATTTGGCTGCCAGCATAACTGGAAGTGAATGAAATAATTTGTGAATTGCCTGCTAAATACCTGTGAATAATTCTGTATTATATTATAATGTGTTCTGCATCCAGGGAAATTTTTTTTTTACAGGCTCATATATACTCAAACAGTTTCATTTAATGTATTTCCACTCAAAAACATTGAGAGATCAGAGGCCAAGTACTTCAGCCTTCCATAACCCTTGAGAAATCCCCTAGGACCAGCATTTTGTCAGTTTCATTAATGCCATTTGTGGAACATAACACACAGCAAAAATGGGAAGCCGCCTATATTTACAGTCAATGAGCGCTGTTTAAACGTGAGTTTTGTTCTCAAAAAGAGATAAACTAGATGTTCTCAAATTTTTCCATCACTTCTATCAAAGCACGTGAACTCTGGCCCCACCTTGATTTGTGCTAGGGGACTATTCATAGATATCGGTTATTAATACAGCACTATGATACCGAGATATAAACAGCTACAATGGACTTTACTTTGGCATGTACCAGGGATGAGGGAACTCCTTTGTGAGCTTGGACTTCAATTGGTGGCCATTTTTCAGAGATGGCGAGTGACCTGAAAGTCTCCCAGGAAAAGGAGATACAACACAGGGACAATGGCTAAGGGGAGTCCCCATTCGGATTCCTCCAGCTTTTTCCTTTCTCAGTGTCACTCTGCTCCCCCTTGAGTCCCTGTCCCTCCTGTTCTGTCTGTCACCCTTCCTTGCCAGAAGGGCCCTGAGGCTTTCAGCTACTGCCTCTTGCACCTCCTCCCCCAGCTGGGCAATTGTAGGGGGAGTGCTGAGAGAGTCTCCTTATGTTCAACGACAGCACCACAGACTCCAGTGGCTAAATCCCAGGCAGTCAATGCAGCTGGGTCAGCGTGCGTGGCAATGGCAGATCCCTAGACAGCTCCTGAAGGGTGTAGTTCCTTCCAGAGGAGAGGGCCCCTGACCCATGAAGTAACCCTGAGAGAAAAATCAGGGGAAGGGGTGATTCCTGCCTGGGGCAAAGTGAAAGCTGCTTCTGTCCCCCTTACTAGTAATCAACACACGGTCTGTTGTTACTGAGCTGGTGCCACCATCCTCAGTGTCTAGGTCAGCGCCTCGTCCATAAGAACTAGGATAATGCAGATAAACAGGAACATGGTGGGGACTTGGCCTGCTTGAGCTAACCCACCAAGAAGGAGACGGCCAGGTTACACAGCAGTATGTTCTTATTTTCACATTTCACCGATAAGAATTTCAGGCCATAAGCTGAGAAAGCCTTGTTTAAACAATTTAATGTTCATGAAGGAGACAGTATCAATAGTAAGGGCATCTAGGGCATACAGTTAATTGAAACCAACCAGTGCTGGCTAGATTGACGGGCAGACAGTGGTACCCTAGTTGAAATATATTTAGAAAACAAAAGAATTTAAGTGATGCAGAACCACCAAGCTGTACCCTTCACTAACCTACGTAATTATATACGCTAGTTACTGTTACCTGGTGTTCCCTATTCACTTGCCTCCCATTAATTCTTACACCCTTTGTGTCATGTTTCAGATAAAATGGCAAAGCCCTTCAGGTCAGGGTGCACAGTGTCCTGTGTAATTCATACATTTCCCAGCACTACGGACTCCATTCTGATTGGGATCTCTGAGCAAAACAACAACAACAACGACTGTTCTAAACAGTATCACTTTGTCCCTGTAGAAATAACAGAAAGTCATCCAAAATAAAGAGCTATAGCTGGCAGGTACGGATTATTTTACCTTGGAACAGATAAGCCCAAGTATTTCTTTCTACCTGGAGACTAAATCTAGAGAAGAAAGTTTTCTAAAGATTAATAAAACCCCCAAATGGGTATCCTAAATCCAGTTCATTAAAGGTATCTGTGTAAACCTTCCATTTTCATTCGGGGCATTTTATTATCCCTAGTGTATAAAATTCCTGAGACAGTGTGACATATTGTCAATAAAAAATAATACAATTTATTCTTTTACTAACCGCACCGGTAGGGGAAGTAATAAAAGTTTAATAGTACAAAGGAATGATATAACTGGAAGCAGTTTGAGAGAAGGCAGCCCAAACAATTGCTCTAAATAGCTAGATTCTTATCCACAACTAGGATTGTCAACATGGAGATCTAGGGTACTTTACAGCTTGATAATATCCCAAAGAGTCACTGGTTTATTTCTGAGAATTCAAAATCAGCGTCCCGCATTAAAAATTAAATTATGAACGGATGAGGTCCAGCATCCTTGTAGATGGAAGTGATGCTTTTTTGTGTATATAGGGCACATAGATACAGTGAGAGCGGGACTGATTTTCCTCTGCCTTACCACTTCTAAAGACTTTTATACCACTGGAGGAGTGCAAAGTGAGTGTAAAAATGCTGCCATGCTGATAGGGTGCCATTTTACACCAGCTGCGTGACAAAGCTTGTTGGAACAATACATTGCCACCGTTCATACAGAGCTGGGTCGTGCATTCTCAGCTGAAAGGAATCCTAATGTCTGATGTGATGTGGTGCACTCTAGCTAGATAAGGTGCTCCTGCGTTAGGGCATGGCTACACTCGCAGATGTAGAGCGCTCGGAGTTAAACCAGCCTTCGGAGACAGCAGCAGGGAAAGGGCTGCCGTGCACTAGTGTGGCCACATTAGTAGCTCTAGCAATGCCACAGCGAGCAGTGCATTGTGGTAGCTATCCCAGTGTGCAAGTGGGTGCAGTGTGCTTTTCAAATGGGGGGGTGGAGTGTGACAGGGAGTGTGTTATGTGTATGTGGGGGGAGAGACAGTGTGTTTTGGGGGAGAGAGTGTGTGTCAGCATGCTGTCTTGTAAGTTCAGACAGCAGCAGACCCCCCCCCCCCGTCTCTCTCTCTCTCACACACACACGCACACACACCCTGCCTCGGCAGCAGCATTCCACAGTAATGGTTTGCTTTGTCCCAGAGCAGATAAGCACGCCGGCTGTTAGAAATGGAGCTTGGAAAGGGGATATCCCCATGCCTGCAGCCGAGTTCGAAACAATGACCAAAGTGGCCACTTGACTTCAGGAGATTATGGGACGTTTCTGGAGGCCAATCACAGCGCAGTAATGCAACGTGTCATCCACACGGATACCTGGGCGTTTCAGCCAGGGTGCAGCAAGCTCTATGCTTCTCATGGAGGTGGATTACCAGGGGTGCTCCAGCTGCGCTCTAAGTGCCTTGCCAGTGTGGACGCCTCAGGAGTTAGGGTGCCCGGGGCTGATTTCATGCGCGCTAACTTGGCAAGTGTAGCCAAACCCTTAGATATTGGTTCCAGGGGATTAAAAGTTTGCTATTCTGGCACAGGCCATTGGCTAGCCTTCATTACATGTATATGCAGTCTCTGAATCATATGGGATCCACAATAAGGTTATCTGGACAAGGAAGGGTCATGTGACACAATGAGCTCTTTATAATGCTGTACTCTGCATATCAGTTCTGGGTAAGCCATTTACATCTACCCCTGCTCCCACTAGAGCCGGGGCAAAACTTCCATTGCCTTCAATGGGCTCAAGAAAGGTCCTATGTAAGTACTGTCCTCCCTCTTTTATTCTCCTGGTTTTGATTGTGTGCTAGCTGCAAGATTTTCCACTTCACTCACTTTTCCGCATTTTTAATAAATACATTAAACAATATCCGTCTACTGACATCAATAGGGCTCTACACAGGCATAGAATGTGTCCGCTTGCAGGATTACAGCCTTACTTTCCAATTACTTTTGCAGCTACTGACAGCACACTGGAGCTCAACAACGGCTCTTTCCCATGTGTTTGGGGCCTCCAAAAATTGCAAGCCATTGCCACAATTTATTGCTGCTTCTTAATCCAAGCCTGTACATGTGAGATGGAGTCCAATTGAAGATTTTGAATTACATTGCCTTAATGATACATCGCTCGGTCACTTGTAAATTCTTTCCCAAGATTTAGCCCTCATTCTTGTCTCGGGATTGCAAATTTAAGTCCTATTCCTGCATGAATTTCATGTAAATGGGTACTTTAGAATTCCAGTTCATAGAAAAGTTCTGTCTGTGAGGCTTATTCTCTTATGGAAGTGCTTTAGGTTGGAATATTGCCAGAGTGTTAGTGCTCCCAGCTGTTCCAATTATTGTATAGCAAAACTGATATTCATTCACTTAAGGTTAAAAGGTGATAATATTCTGTGCACAAAGGAATCATGCACACCTCCCATACAGCTCCATGCAATGTTGTACCAGTTATCTTACTTTTGTAAATGAACATCTTATGTCTCCCCCCAACCCCCCAAAATAAAAATAAAAATAAAAATCCAGTTTAGGGAATGAAAGAGGTAAGCCTCAGCAGGAGTGGAAATCAGTCCAATTAGAGAACAATACTTGTCGAATCCTACAAGGACCATATTGTAGTCCACAGTCATCACTGATAGTTCATTTGGCTCCCTGCTAGGCAAACATGGGCTGAGAGACTGCCATGTGCAGAGGATGGAAGGTTAAATGGGAGAGAGTAGTGAAACTCCGGAGTCTTAAACAAAACAAAACAAAAAACCAAATAGTCACATTATGTCATAAGCGCCTGCTTCCCATTTATGACATTCCTTGCCATTTATCCCCTTTGTGTACCAGAAGGTCAATACTTGGTACAAAGACTGAATAGTAGTTCTTTGACCGATTTCTGGTGGAGTGTATTAAAATGTTTCAGGTATTCCTTATGTGGATTCATTTTTCACTAACCTGTGGAACCTTCCAGACTGAGTTACATTTTCCTTGAACCTCCTAGAATGTTGTCAGCGACACCCTTGTGGGTACATAAGGGGTGGGGCGTTGCCAGTCACTCGACGAGATAAAAGAACGAAGTGAAGTGAGAGCCCAGCTGTGATATTGTGAACCTTGTTTTATTGTGTAATTGTGAATGTGTACTTGTGTTTTAAGATTTGAAGAGTAAGTAGCGACTAATAAAAGGACATATTTAATGAGATGCCAGAGATAGCAATTGAACCCATTTGCTTACATATGGCATGAATACATATAGATTTACAGATTCTAGAGTGCAAATGTATCATCTTATATGACAGGGATAAATCATGCATGTAAATGGTGTAAAGCTGTGAAAAGGGCTACAAATGCAATAAAAATAAGGCATTCAAAAGTCTAACAAATGGAGGGAGGGTGCTGCCGAAGACACTCCTCGCCAGGGGCACCATTTGGTTTAGGGTCAGCCCTGATCGAACCTCAGAGCAGTGTTACCCCTGACTGCATCAGATACTTTTAAAGAGAATTTTCCCTGGGGAGTACTGGCGTGTGCATGAGGAAAGTGAAGAGAGACTAGACATTTGGTAACTATGGAAAAAAAATTAAAATATGCTTAGGGTTGCTTAAAGATAGCAAAATCCCAAAATATTTCAGGTCATCCCTTTGTATCTTTCCTTGTTGTACAAGTAAATATACTGTATGACTTGCCATGCACCTTCCTGGGTGCATACACACAACCTTTGCCCTTCAGAGTGGTAGCCGAATTAGTTTGTATCAGCAAAAATGGACACAAATCAGACGTCAAGAACTATAATATTCAAAAGCCAGTCGGAGAACACTTCAACCTCCCTGGACGCTCAATTACAGAGCTAAGTTGCAATTCTTCAACAAAAAAAACTTCAAAAACAGACTCCAATGAGAAACTGCAGAACTGGAATCAATTTGCAAACTGGACACCATTCAATTAGGCTTTAATAAAGACTGGGAGTGGATGGGTCATTACACAAACTAAAAACTATTTCCCCTTGCTAATTTTCCCCGTTCTGTTACTCACACCTTCTTGTGAACTGTTTGAAATGGGCCATCCTGATTATCACTACACAAGTTTTTTTCTCCTGCTGATAATAGCCCACCTTAATTGATTAGTCTCATTAGAGTTGGTATGGCAACCCCCATTTTTTCATGTCCTCTGTATATATATATATATATATATATATATATATATATATATATATATATATATATATATATATATATATATATCTTCCTACTGTATTTTCCACTGCATGCATCCAATGAAGTGGGTTTTAGCCCACAAAAGCTTATGCCCAAATAAATGTGTTAGTCTCTAAGGTGCCACAAGGACTCCTCGTTCTTTTTGCTAACCTTTTCCCGGACCCTCACCCCCAAATAAGCAACTGGTCATGTGGTTAGTGAAATGCAATGGGACTATTATTTACATTGCAGTAGCACCTAGGAGCCCTAGTCATGAATCAGAGCCTCACTGTGCCAGGTGCTGTACAAACAGAACAAAAATGACCCTGGCCCTGAAGAGCTTACAGTCTAAGTCAATAAGAAAGCACTAGCACAAAAGTGAGATTTTCCATGAGCATAAAATGTTTAGAAACAGAAATGCAATTAATATTTTGTAGGGAAAAAAACAGGCATCCAATGTTTTCAAACACTGTCAAAGGAAGATTCTGTATGGATAACTGATGAAAAAAAAATGGATGAAAAAAACCCTCCCCTCATGGGACAGATGTCAAGCAGATGCTCGCTTGCTTACATATTGCTGAAGTTCCATAAAAGGAAAAGACAATCTCTTATTGTATAACAGATGCTTAAGTGAAGAATGGGAATGAAAGCCTTTTAACATTTAAAAACTATCAGCTAGTCTCATTTTCACAATATGAAAGGCAGCTGCTATATGTAAGAAATAAGTCTATCAGAGAAACAAATGGAACAGACTTTGCTGATATGCTCAGCTTTAAAAAAACAAAAAACAAAAAACCAAAACCACCCATGATCAAACAGCCCCTCACCCCCAATACCCAGCATAGAATCTAGTAATAAACATTTCTTCCAAGATCAAACTCCTCTACATTCAGATAAAACAAAACTAGCAAGACGACCATGTGTTATAGGGCCATCTATTGAATCTGGATAAAATGATATCCACTCACATTTTCATCTGGCCATTCAAAGCCACAAACTAGTGACTTCCTTCATGCTGATGTTTTCAGTATTTTCATTCTGGTTTTCATTACACAGATGCTATGTGCTTATATAAAACTTCACATTTATCAACATTGATTTTCATCTGCCATTTTGTTTCCCAGCCAGCCAGTTTAATGAGCCTTGTAACTTAGTTAAGTCCAAAGCTGACTGCAATCTTGAACAATTTTGTTTCATCTGCAAACTTTGCTAGCTCACTGTTTACCCCTTTTTCCAGATCATTTAGGAATATATTGAACAGCACTGGTCCCACTACAGGTCCTTGGGGACACTCTGGTTTGTCTCTCCATTCTGAAAACTGACCATTTATTCCTACCTTTTGTTTCCTGTCATTTAACCAGTTAGTGATCCATGAGAGGACCTTCCCTCTTATCCCATGACTGCTTAGTTTACTTAAGAGCATTGGTGAAGGCCCTTGTCAAAGGCTTTCTGAAAGTCCAAGTACACTAGATCCCCTGGATCACCCTTTTCCAAATATATTCATACACTTTTGTTACCATGAGAGGGCAGGCATGGTAAGCCCATTATCAGTGTTAGGTTAGATCAGTGGTTCTCAAAGTTTTGTATTGGTGACCCCTTTCACATAGCAAGTCTCTGAGTTCGACCCCCTCTTATAGATTAAAAACACTTTTTAATATATTTAACACCATTATAAATGCTGGAGGCAAAGCAGGGTTTGGGGATGGAGGCTGACAGCTCATGACCCCCCATGTAATAACCTCGCAACCCCCTGAGCGGTGCCAACCCCCAGTTTGAGAACCTATGGGCTAGATAATATTCATAACTTCTCTGAAAAGGCTCAGCCCATCCCTCGTTAAAACAGGAATCTAGCCAAACATGAATAAAGCAGACTGCAGAGGCAAATCGTTTGGTGCCAAATGTTTTTCTCTTTTACTTTCATTTTTAGTAAATGTTATACACTTAAAAAATGCCAGATTGCACCGTGCCGGTAGTGCATATAAACAGACTTCCATTTATTGGGGGGCCAAACTTCCCTTCCTTGATCTACCATCATGCCCCATTCTCCTTAGAGAGACCATCTAAGAGCGACGGGCTGAATCATCCTACGCCCACTCAGTGCTTGGCCACTCTGCTCAGACTGCCAGCCAAGGGGGCAATTATTTACATTTGTTAGGGTGGTTTGGTATGAAATTAACCAAGCCCAACAATGCACTTCACAGAGGCTGTGGAACAAGAGTTCATTTCAAATTGGTGACCCAGAGATTAAAGGCTCCATATCTCATTCCCATGAATATGGTAGTCTCCCTTGAGGATTTTTTGGTAGGAGCTGGGATCTTAAATAAAATAGATCAGAGAACTTGAAGTGGACATCAGCTGTAGTGTATCTCAGTATCTCTGGAATGCTTGATCTATCTTTAAACTCAGAGAAATGAGAACAATATGTTCCTCCTTTTAGCTCCTTCTTATTTCATACTCTTTGTCTCACCTCAGGTTCCTGCCTGTTTCACTGGCATTTCTCTATTGAGTCTCCTTTATTCCACATCCTGCACAGTGCACATTGTTCTCTGGGACTAACAAATTTATTAGAGCATAAGCTTTCGTGGACTACAGCCCATTGTTCTCTGAACGCTTTCCTGCTTCTTTTGATTGTTCCTCATGTGTGTCTTATGTCTGTTTTTTCCACCAACTTTCTTCAATAGCTATTTTAGGAGAAACGATTATAGTCAGTTATTGGGAACAATTAAAAGCTGTCAAGCATTTCTGTATTTGTATTTCTAATTTCTGTGCAGAATTTCCTCCAATGGACTAGTTTACAGAGCAAGCCAGACCAGTAAATCAGAGAGGAACTGATGATACTAAGGAAGCGGTTTTTTTTTTTTAAAATAACCGGTAAAACCTTTTTTTTAAAGGATTGTGCAGGCTACAAGAAATTAATCTTTATTTACACCTATTGTGTTCTTTAAAACCACTGACATGACAGTGTTATCCAGCTAGAAATCATTACAAGTTTCTTTGTACCTTACAATATTCAGTTGATACGATTGTGACTAGAAGGTCTCTCTTTTGATCTAACATGCTATATCGCTGTTTTTACTATTACTGTGTATAGTAAATTCCAGGGTTAGGCAATGCCAACAGATGCACTAGAAACACTGACTCTTAATGTAAGAAATATTTGACTGCATGTGTGAACCAACAGGGCATATACAGAGCATTTCCATCTTGTATTAAAAGGTTCCTTTTTTTGTTTCAATACAATGAATAGTTCATTGCCAGCTAATATAATGAGCCAGTTTGACTGGAACACACCATCATTCTGGCAAGGAAAAGCAGCCACAATCTTGGCTTGGCTGATCTGAGTCCCGGGAGTGGTGCAAAGCAGCTGGACTGCACCAATGTAGCTGGCTTATTATATTTAGATGACATGATTGTGGCTATTGCAGTTTACCAAATCCCCTTTGACCTAATCCAGATCTCAATTTTACAGATGTAAATCAGGAATAACTCTATTAAGTCAGTGGTGTTTTATTGCTTTTTTACCAGTGTGCATTGGACATGAATCAAGCTCCTCGTGTGGGTTACAAATGTTCCCCTTTCACTCGAAACATGCTATAATTTACTGTTCAAATGAATATTCTTAAGATTAATCATAACTCATTAATACCTGGGGCTCAGGGTAGAAAAACTGTTAGATGAGGGTCATCCAGGATCCCTTGAAGGCAAAGAATATAAAACCAACAAACCAAACAACAAATTCTTAAAAGATGCGGTAGAAACATCACAAATCAAAATCAAATTTAAGAGAGTTTGCAGAACCATATATCTGAGGAAATACTGCATTAGGAATAAAAGATCAAATGATATATTTGAAGAAATAAACGGAAGAGGCATTCTCATGCTTTCATCTTTTTTAAAATGAAGGAATTGTCCACGAGTCTGACAGTTTTATAAACCAAAACAAGTTTAGTGAGGCATGTGCTATTCCTCCCCATCCGCCTAATATGACAAGATAAGAATTTCTTGGGAAAGAAATATTGTACTTTCATTTACCTAAGGCTGACAAACATGGAGGTTATTTTTCTTGTTTCATTCCCAATAAAACTTTTCAGTGCTTCTAAGATGTTCAGCCTGTATATTTTAATTTCCATCACTGTTTAGAAAGCACAACCCCTGCGCCTCACCCCCTGCATAACAAACTAACAAACTCCTCCCACCAGATCCTCTTCCTCATGTTGAATAATCCTACTGATGTCAATGGGACTATGTTGAGTAAGGTACTAGTTAATGTGAATAAGTGTATTACAAGCCAATCCTAAATAATGTTTTCTTCCTAAATCTG
This sequence comes from Chrysemys picta bellii, assembly GCF_011386835.1. Classification (NCBI taxonomy): domain Eukaryota; kingdom Metazoa; phylum Chordata; order Testudines; family Emydidae; genus Chrysemys; species Chrysemys picta. The sequence continues at coordinate 13,652,948 of NC_088795.1, read as the reverse complement.
TCCTCCTATGGAAAGTCGAGAAGAATGTTGTTCTATACATTACAGAAAGCTAATCATTTCTGCAAAGTTTCACCTCCTAATTTCCTTGTGACTGGTAATTTTGCTTCTGTTGATCCAGATAATCACAGTGCACTTCATCACCAAAATGAAGTCTCATGTTTCTGATGGATTCATTCCAAGGATACAAGTAGCCGTTTGGCTTTATTGTTTTGTCAGTGTAGTGACTTTAGACTAATTACTGTACAGTTCACATGGGAGGAAAGAGCCACTGTACATTTGTGAATAACTGCGAAGCATACTGCACTGACATCTGAGTACAAGTAATGTAACAATTTCTCAGTGGCCCAGGAAAGCTGTGAAATGCGTGTCTCAGATGAAAAGTTATGATTTTCACACGGGAGGTGATAAAGGTCCATTGAAAGAGAAAGTTACAAGCTTTGGTTTTTTACACTCTTGTATCTGACTCAGTAAAAGCTGCAATAGATGAACATATTTTTGCCAAGAACCTCCTATAATTGAACTGCTATATCTATATAAACACAGAAACAGAACTGGATAATTCATATATTATATAGGCCAAATGATGCAGTGCTTATTCTGCCAAGGATTCCAAATCCTTGGGATTAGCTATAAATGCTCCAGGATTTGTCCCTGTAATACTACAGGCTTGTCTACACTTGAAACACAGCAGTGGCCCAGCCTGCAGGGCTTCAGTGTAGACCAATGGTTCTCAAACATATGCCGCATGTGTAGGGAAAGCCCCTGGTTTGTTTACCTGCCGCGTCTGCAGGTCCGGCTGATCGCGGCTCCCACTGGCCGCGGTTCGCTGCTCCAGGGGGAGCTGCTGGAAGGGGCAGCCAGTACGTCCCTTGGCCCGCACCGCTTCCAGCAGCTCCCATTGGCCTGGAGCAGCGAACCGTGGCCAATGGGAGCCGCGATCGGCTGGACCTGCAGATGCGGCAGGTAAACAAACTGGCCCTGCCCGCCAGGGGCTTTCCCCACAAGCGGCGGCCCCAGTTTGAGAACCACTGGTGTAGACACTTCCTACACCGACAGGAGGGATTCTCCCATTGGTGTAGTTAATTCACGTCCCCAGAAGGCGGTAGCTATGTCAACAGATTAATTCTTCCTTTTACCTAGTGCTGTCTACACAAGGATTTAGGCTGGCTTAATTATGTCACTCAGCGTAGCTGAGTTGATTTAGTTTTCTAGTGTGGACCAATTCTACACGTTTACAGGAAACGAACAGTGATTACCGCTTGGAAACAAGTAGGCTTGGTTGAATTCTATGTTATGAGTATTTGTTGGGAATTCAGCCCTTTTTTCCCTGTCTGCAAACCTTTTTTGAACATATCTGTTATTCACAAGGACTCAATACTTCTGATTGCAAACGATCAATAGGGTAAAAATTACCAAAAACTGTTCTCCTGTAATATTCCATTTTCATTATTTATGTCATGCAATCGATCCCCTAAGTCATATGGTAGTATTTCTGCTCCCGGACTAGAACTTTTTAAACAGGAAAACAAAGGATTTTAGATTAATTAATGCTAAGCTTGAGTGATCGGGGGACTTGCAGCCACGTTCATGCAAAGCTGGTGGTTGTCTAAGCATTAAAGAGTAATGAAAAACATGACCCAGAAATCATAGCAAACTCAGCCTGGTGCTTTGTTTAGGCTGAATAGTTAGAAAGATGATTTGTGAATGTTTTCCCCAATCTAACAATATTGATCATTTCTGTAGGGTCTCCATTTCTGGGTGTCATATCCAAAAAAGATAGCTTAACAGTTCCCCGCACCCAAAAATATCTAAACAAAGCCATATACACCTCTACCCCAATATAACGCGACCCGATATAACACGGATTCTGATATAACGCAGTAAAGCGGGGGGGGGGGGGGGGGGGGGCTGCGCACTCCAGAGGATCAAAGCAGGTTTAATATAATACGGTTTCGCCTATAACGCGGTAAGATTTTTTGGCTCCTGAGGACAGCGTTATATCGAGGTAGAGGTGTATATTCCGATGGCCTGATTCTCCTCTCATATCACTTTGAATCAGAAGAAACTCCACCAAAGTCAAAGGAGTTACATCGGTATAAGACTGTTGAGAGGAGAATCAGGCTTGGACATGGTATGTTCACCAGAACATTGCTCTTCCTCTATTTACCCAGCATTATTCTTCTAGTGAAACAGTCCCCTCCATGTACCTGCTTTTAACTACAACAGAATAGCGGGGTGGACATTTACAAGGTTTTCCTGGCCTCGTTCCCTAACCCCACTTCAAAGCTGGTATGTTTTCATTTATAGTAGTGTATATGGCTTCTCTTCAGAGGATTTTTCTTTAATCACCAGCTACTAACAGATTACGTTTATCATCTAGTTACAGATAAAGTGAAGTAATGTGTACCCTCCTATACCTTCCTGTGCTTTGTATTATGCTCCGTTTTGTACATTATCCTTTTTAAATGATACTGTTTACTAATAGAGGGCCAGGTTCAGCCATCCTTACACTGAGAAATACTGATGTCAATGGTTATGTCTCAGGGTCACGCTGTCAGCGTGAAGGCAGGCCACAGACCTGATAGATCCATCCCTGGGGAACAGCAGTCATCTGCCCCACCACAGTTGGGTATTCCCATTTAGATCAGTGGGGTTTTGCCCAGAATAATACATTACTCATTCTGAGTAGCAAAATGTAGTCCTTAGACATTTACATTTCAAAATCATTGTTTTATTAAATATTTTTAAAGCAGTAAAGAAAATTAAAATAAAGGTTGCCATGTGGAGTCTGGCATTTTTCCTGTTGTGATGTTGTACCAACAGGTAACATTTCCAACTACATATTTGTGACGTTCTGTATCTCGGGGAACACCCAGCAACCCCATGTTCATCCTTATAATATGATTGTGTGGTATCTAATGCAAAGTTTGTCATGTCAGGTGTCTTCAGAAGACTCATGATGTACTGAGCATTGTTGTTATGGTGATGTTATAGTAATCGTTGTTCTAGTAATGTTATAGGTTGTAATTTCATGTATATAGTTATAAGGCTGAAAATGTGTCCTCGTGGCTTAAAGCAAGCCGAAGAGGCCTTGTCTGCATGTTGGACTACATGGCTAACAGGATACATCCATCTAACAAAATGTTTATGTCATCTATAGGTTTGTTATAATTAAGATGCATTTACAAGAAAAGCTAGCGAATCTGAAACAAATTGGCAATTGATTACAAGCAGATTACAGGACCATTTGTGCCTGAGGTACAATGCAACTGTCCCTGAATAGACTATTGAGAAAAGCAACTCTCCTATTCAGGAGATACTTACGCCAGCCTAAACTACATGATTGCATTACATACACATCTTCCCTTCTAGCATATAAAAAGGGAAAGTCTGGCAGATTTTCCAGCTGCTTTTGATATTGCAACATGTACATGTGCCAGTAAACCAGAATGCAGTTTAGATTTTATCAACCAAATGATCCTTTAAAGAAGAATAAAGAAGAGAAAAGGTTTAAGCATGGACTGGCAGCTTCGACTATATTGAGAAGAGGAACTTTCCAAAAATTGTATTAATAAGGGCTAGATTGAGCCCAAGGGCAGTGGGGAATATGTCACTACACCACCCCAGAAGTATCTCAGGCTCATGGAGCAAACTTCTCCCGGCTCCCCACTTCCTCCATGAAGGGAGTAATTTGCTGATGGTCTATACCAACACATTACCAGCTCCACCCCTGCTCAGTTCTACTAGCCAAGGCCCTGAAGAGCAGAGCTAGTGCTCTGCCTCCACCCACTGAGTCCTTGCCCGACAGCTTAGCCACAAGCCCTCCATATTGCCTGACAGACCCTTACGCCCACACTGAGCCCCAGCGAAGCGATTGGGGCTCTGCACAGGCACAGGGGGGCTGCCACTGAAGACACTTGCATCATCAGGGCCTAAAATAGTAAAAAATAGATGGACTGATATGCAAATAATGGCTAGCAAAAATATCTTGCACTGATAGCAAATAACGCAAGCTCTACCCACAAGTACAAATGCAGCCGATGAAAAAAAGGAATTTATATTCAGGATGCAACTAATCAGTTAGTACTTCATCCTCAGAGACATTAAAATTACCCATCATACCACTTTTTCTAAGCTGTTCAGCAAGAAGTATTTTGGCTCGTAGTCAGAAGAGATTTTTTTACCCTGAATAGCTAACCACGTTTGGCAAGAGGAAGCCGTGATGCATTAGAATCCAATAAAGTACACTCAGAAAGAGACTGACTCTTAGCATCTATCTTGCTTGCCTTGTTAATTGAGTTCCTATTCTGTAATCTGCAAAAGTGTTTTTAAAAACAACTGACCTATAAGCATGGACAGAACCAAATTTAATGGGAGAATGGCTCCATTAAGAACTGATTCAATGATTCCAGGATATGACTATAATTGACATTTTCACTATTGTTTAGGAAAACGGATATATTGAATCACAGTCAATAATTGCTATCCAAGGGACTTACTTTTCACACAGTGGAACACCCCTAGGCACTGGAAAGAGTAATTGGAGTACTAAACCTCTGACTGCTAGAAACTGGGACTGGATGACAGAGGGTGGATCACTTGGTAAATTGCCCTGTTCTGTTCACTCCCTTTGAAGCTTCAGGCACCAGCCACTGTCAGAAGACAGGATATTGGGCTAGATGGACCATAGTTTGTCCATTCTTATGTAGCATATCACATAAGTCATTGCAAGTTATACAAGTTAAGAATGGAGCCCTTTTTCCATTTGCCTGTCATTCATGAACCAGTCCTATTTCTGTGGATATATTTGTTATTTGAGAATTCTTTGAGTAGTCGCAGAAAACAATATGAGAACTATTTATGTCAGATTTTTCTTCTGTGGCTAGTCATCTAAATCAGTGTTTTTCAAAGTTCTGGTCGTGACCCAGTACTGGGTCGTGGCATGTAAGGTTGCCTTGCTCAGCACCCATGGACCCTAGTGGCCCTGATCAGCACCAGAAGTGGCCAGCAGTGGATCTGGCTTCTAGGCAGGGGGATCACAGGGCTCCACACACTGCCCCCGCCCTGAGCACCGGCTCCACACTCCCATTGGCCGGTTCCCAGCCAATGGGAGCTCGGGAAGAGGTGGTACCTGCAGGCGACAGCCATGCAGAGGTGCTTGCGTGCCTCCGCCTAGGAGCCGGACCTGCTGCTGGCTGCTTCCGGGGCACAGCATGGTCTGTGGTGCCAGGACAGGCGGGAAGCCTGCTTCTGTATCCTGGCTGCGTCGCTGACCGGAAGCCGCCGGAGGTAAGTCCATGCCCCAATCCCCTGACCCAGACCTGAGCCCCCTGAACCCGGAATCCCTTCCTGCACCCCAAACCCCTCATCCCCAGCCCAAAGCCTGCACCCCCAGCCCAGAGCCCTGACCCCCACCCTGCCGCTCTCACCCCAACAGGTCATAGAATCATAGAATATCAGGGTTGGAAAGGACCTCAGGAGGTCATCTAGTCCAACCCCCTGCTCAAAGCAGGGCCAATCAGATTTTTAGCCCAGTTCCCTAAATGGCCCCCTCAAGGATTGAACTCACAACCCCGGGTTTAGCAGGCCAATGCTCAAACCACTGAGCTACCCCTCCCAAGTTGTGGGCATCAACTATTTTCTTCAACTGGGTCCCCAGAAAAAAAGTTTGAAAACCACTGATCTAAATCATATGGTGATATTTCTGCTTGGATGACTGGAAAGTTTTACATAAGAGAACAAATAGAAAATGAACTTCTGCTAGGAATACTCAGATGAATTACTCCTTTGCGCTAGAATTCAGGAAACTTTCAGGATTCACACACATTTTTTGTCCAAATATTTGCAAATAACGAACAAGATGGCCCCATGAATAGTGGGGGTCTGACACGGGGCTTCAACTCACGAATAAGTTAATTAATCAGGTTTGGCACTATTTAACCAGCTACCAATGAAACCAACCGGATATCAGTTTTAGACACACTGTCCACCTCCAAACTGCCACAGAAATTAACATGGCTGTTTGTATGAGAAAGAACTCTGAAAAATGCTCTCTTTTCAGGATACTACACTCTCAATTCATTTTGTTGTAAACACTCAGTACCCGGTTCTTCTCACTGAAATCAAGGAAACTACAATGGTGTAAAACTACCATGAGAAGAGACTCAAGCACTCAATCACTAGTTATTACCATCACTTACCGCAGCGCTAGCCTGAACGCTGTGGGATTTTGCTCATGCACTTACAAGCTAGAGCACACAATAATAGCTCTATTAGGTCAATCATCTTCAAACTAAAAACCTGCTGGAGGCAGGCATCCAACACAAAAGGCATAATGGCATTTACTTTTCCACTCCATTGGGGTATGTTAAGGCAGACACCATCTGTACCAGGGACCAGCCAATGAGAGCAACACTGGAACTGTTAAGCAAGGCTGCAAGTTTGACACTAGACAGAGAACAGAAGAGATGTTAACTGTCTTCTCTAACAATGTTTTTAATTCTTAGCCTATTCAGTGCAGGGGAAAGTAGAAGTGAAAACATTCACGTGAGCTTTAATTTTTTTGTTGTTGTTGTCAACAGCAACGGTCATCCAGGATAGCCCTGGCCTTACTAGGAAGGTGCAAATTTCCCCCTGGATTAGCCATAATTGACACATGAACACCATTCATCCAGGTATATTGGCAGGAATCATTCCTTCAAGGAGGACAACACAAACACCTACCCACATGAAATTGGTCAGCCTCACGAATAAGTCACAGGCATTAAGCATCCAAAGGCGGATATGGATGGAGGGCACCACCTGGTAATTGTAATAGTCTTATAAATGCTGACTGGCACTTTGCTTTGTCTCCCTTGGAATTTGAGTGGCAATGGCTGGAGCTTAGCATTTATGGGAGAATTTGAGAGATGCCTTGGAACACTCCCAGGACACACAGAAAACCACTTCTGGTTCCTTCCTGCAGTCTTCATGGTAGTGTTCCTGGGATTCTACTACAATCCACATGGAATAGTGATTTGAGAGGCGAGAACACACAACACTGCTGATGGATAGTAATTAAGAGTTCAGTTAATTAAGAGTCAGCGTAAGGGGAGGTGACTTTACACATCACCTTTGAATTTGGCCTGATGTTCCCCCCGCCCAAGACTACGCGAGTCAAAATGCCTTCTGCTAGACCTCTTCACCAACCACTAAGTGGAGTCAGTCAACAAGGAATCCAGAACTCAATGTACGCTCCCTCCACCCAAAGAGGGACAATGGAGAGCTGTGGGTGCTCTGTAATGCCTCAGGTGCACCACAGTGTCAGCGATCAGCACGAAAGACTCTGTCTGCCAGACATCTGGCGAGTTCCCAATAAGCATGCACATGCACGGCTCAAATGGAAGGATTCGTCACGAGAGAGGACAGAAGGCTGCAAAATACCATAGGGATGAAGGCTTACCCAGGTATAGCCAAAGCTAAATGCATCATGCCCAACTTGTCCCCCTGGAGCAATCTGTTGGAGGGCTAGTCTGGCTTCCTGGGGCTATTCAGGCCTAGCACCTGGGGCAGTAGCAGCCGCTTCCCCCCTCAGCACATTTTCTAAAAGCGGCGCCTTAGTTAGGGGTTACCATGGCGCCAGCGGGCAGGGCCCACACTCTGTTCTGAAGCTTGGTCTGCTGGGCGGGGCTGGGTTCCTGCAGGCAAGGAGGGCAGCACGCCTGGAAGAGCCATGGGGAGGGGGCGGCACGGGCGGAGGAGCGAGGGAGGGCGCAGCATGGCGGCCTGCAACTCCCGCCCCGCCTCCTGCACTGACCGGGTCCCGGGGCGACCCTGGGGCAGGGAGGGTCTCCCCCACCTCCTCGCGACAGCCACACTGGGCGGACCCGCGGCCGGTCACTCCCAGCAGGAGCCTCGGCACCGCCCTCGGCTCACCGGAATAAAACCCCCCCGAGGAGGGGAGAGCGCTTCCCCGCTCCCGCCGCGGCCTCTCAGCGCGACCCGCTCACAGCCAGGCTCCGCCAGCAGCCCCGGGCAGGGCAGCGCCCCCGGGCTGAGCGGGCGAGCCGGGCTGCAGCTTGCTCGGACCGCGCCTGGCGGGGCTCGCTGCCTTCTGCTCCCACCCCCCAAGGGGTAGCGCCAGCGCTGAGCCTAGGCTGGTGCTGCACTCGGCGAGCCCCTCCGAGGAGGTGGCAGCGGGGTTTGCTCTCTGCTGCTGGCTGGGCCGGGCCTAGCGACCGGGCCCCAGAAAGAAGCAGCGGAAGAGCAGGCAGCAGACTCCCAGGCTCTCCTGGTCCCGGGGCAGCTCCAGCCCCCTCTGCACAGAGAGCCCCAGGGACCCCAGCCCACTCCCATCCCTGGTAACCCCTCCCCAAGCTCCATACCCCGTGTACCCCTCCCATGTACCCCATGCCCCTTCCTTTCCCTCTCCTTCACTTCCCCTCGTACCCCCGTCCTCCGCCACCCTCCCTACATCCTCCCCTCCATCTCCCCTCAACCCCCCTGTCCTCTGCCAGCCTCCCTCTACAGCCATGGGGGGGGGGGCGGCAAGGCCGGAGGAGCGAGGGGGGGGGCGCAGCATGGCCGCAGTGTGTCCGGAGGAGCCAGCCAAGGGGGGGGCACAGTGTGACCGGAGGAGCCGGAGGGTGCCTTTTTTATGTTTGCTCCCCCTGCTCTTAGAACCTGGCTACGCCACTGACCTGGGGTACCCCATTCTAGTTTATCTCTACATTTGAGGGCAGTTAGGTATTGGCCTGTAGATCTCACTGGCCAAGATTCAGGCCCATCTCCTGGGGTGTTGTTTTGGAAGCCTTTCTGCTTAATTCTCCAGATTGCAGGTTGCTGGACTAAGCAGCAAGCCCCGCCCTGAAGCCCCATCCAATATCTCTGCTCTTCTTGAGTGCAGCAACCCAATCCCTTCAGACCTAACACCTGATCAGATCACACCGACCCCTTTCCCACAGTAATCCCCAGTGTCTGGGACGCATGGGGGCAGCAGCCCTCTAGTGCTCTTAATATGAGATAAGCTGCTGCAGCCAATGCACTCAAGATCCCCCTATTCAGCTCCCTGGTTGCACAGCCCCTGCTCCCCCCCGCTTCTGTTCAGACCTGTATGCTGTATCTTCTGCTAGATCCCGCCTAGCAGAGCCTGGTTGTTGTTGATGCTGCTGCACCATGCTGTCAGGGCTAATTCCCCACTCTGTCACTTCGAGTGCAGAAAGTGGGGGCCTGCAAGGGTTTTAAAAATTAACACTTGCCACTCCAGGCTTGTATTAAACTCCCAAGGTTACAGCTTCTCTCTGACCTTGGCTTGGTAAACGCTGCCACCACCCAAATGCAAAAAAAAAACCCCAAAACCCTTGGACCCAGGAAGGAACCCTGTGGGTTTCCCTCAAGCCCTTTTACCACCCCCTCTGGGGCAGAACTGAGAAAGAAAACAAAGGAAATCAGCTGTTGCCACCAGCTAATCAAACAACATGCACAAACCTCTTAGGACACCAAAATTCCAATCCTGTTCTTAAAAAAGGTAAATTTTATTAAAAACAAAAAGGAAGAAAATACAACTGGAACTTAGGCTTTGGCTAGATGTTTGCTAGCAATTCCAAAAATTAAGCACCCAAAATAGCCTTTTTGGGTGTTAGCTTAAAGGTTACAAGCAAACAAAAGCATCTGGGGTTAGCACGGAGGCATCCACAAGTCTTAAAAAACAAACAGAAATAAACTTAATCGTGTCTTCCTAAACATTCCTAATTTACTTACATATTTGGGTTGTTAAAAGTAGTTCTAGATATGATCTGATGCTTTTCATAGCTGGTTCAAACTTTACACAGCATTCCTGCTGCCCATCTCTTCAGCCCAGAGAGAACAACAGACAAAGGGAAAGTTTCTTTTCCCAATTTTAAAAAAGTTCTAGCCTTCCCATTGGCTCTTTTGGTCAGGTGCCTGCTTTTTTTTCCCATTTACCTGGGGGACTTTTTAACCCTTTACAGTGTCAAAGTTAGACTCAGGACTCATAGTTTGTCAGACCACTCTATTTTATTAGCACAGCGCTCTGCTAATACATTCAGATAATGTGAGCCCCCATGCAAGATTCAAACAGTCTTATTTATACAGATAAAAAGGTGCGAACTAAACAAAGGGACAGAGAGAGCAAAATTGTAAAATTTGCATAGGGCACAATATGCATATCCTGCTTCCTTATTAACTCTTATTGATCTAAGGCTAATGCTTCACCAATTGCCCTTAAGTGGGGCAATTAATTAAGCAGTTAATGTCTGCTTTCCTGCCCCCTGGCTTGCAGCATTTCTCATTTCTACTTAAAGGTACATACAGCATTCTTTAATTCATTCTATTTCTTTAATATAATTCATTTCACTTTCACAACAGGTAAAGCAAGTAGAGAACAGCTACCAAGAGGGATTTTACAGCTAGCTGGCTGGCTGTATGTCCATCAAAGGGAGCTACCCTCCCCCAACATATCATTTATCACCCATGCCATGCCATGCCAGAGAGATAACAAGCTCCATCTTGGAACACATCCTTTCAAAGGATGCCACACCTCCATGCACAACTGACTAGGAGAAGGAACCCAGTCTGCTGACCTACAGCCCACAAGAACTGACAGGGGGAAAAAATAGTAAATCTGCCCACAAAAAGAATATTAAAGCCAGCAATGACCTTTTCAAGGACACCCACATAACATGAGAAGTTTCTGATGTTCAGTTCTGATGAAGCGATCACTTTTGTGGAAAGCTCTGTACAACCTGCTGCATTTCAACCAACGCTCTGCAAATTCTACCTGCGGTACATTTCCCAGAGAGTGTTACTGAAGCTTTTTTTTGACATAGTGACAGCATTTTCCCTTGCCAATTACAGCATTGCCAGCCCAAGGGCTCAAAAACAAATCAGACCCCTAAAGTCCTGAGACTTATTTTTTAAAGCATTGGACTGTGGGGTTTTTGGCCTATCTTGATTTTTGAACTCCCCCTGCTCATTGTGTGTGTCCATGCACATGCTTGCGAACACTCCCAAATTTATTGGGTAAGGTCATTTGGGCTCCCACTGCAGGAGCATTCACCTTCACATCTGCCCCTCCCTCTGCCCAGCAACTAATTCTGTCCCTGCCCAGCTCTGCCCACTTGGCCCCTGCATCAGTTCTGCCCACCCCGCCCCTTCCACCCAGCCTCATCTCTGCTCCTCCTGGGGCTCTCCACCCCTTTCTCCCAGGCCTGAGGGTGGAGGGCTGCAGCTGCGTCTCCTCTCCCCATTGCAGGGGGAGGGACTCCAGGTGTCCTTCACCCCTTTGCTCCCTTCCCAGGTGTTGGAGGGAATGAGGGAGGACCAGAGAAGTCTTCCCATTGCTCGCAGGACAGGACATGCAGCAGAGGCCCCCTTCCCCAGCTACCAGGCTCTTTCTGCCTCCTCCCTTCCTGTGAGAACAGCCTCCGCTTCTAAGAGGAACTCTGCCGGCTTCCTGATGCACCTCTGATTAGATGCTCCACCTCAGGAGCCGAGTAAGGCCAATCAGAAGGGGTTTTTCCCCCAGCCAGGGTTGAAATTTGCTAGAGGGCTGGAGCATCTCAGACTATCATCATTCTGGCTCCCGGCTCAGCTGGCGTCCCATCACAAGAGTCGGAGACACTGTAATTAGGCTCACAGAAATAGCCAGCCTCAGAGAAGGGCTTAGCAGTTTTCCTTGTTCTCAGTGGATGCTGAGCAATTCTGAAAGGCTGGTCACTCACTTCTTTTAGGTACCAAATGGCTGCAGAGCTCTTTTGAAAACCTAGCCCCTAATGCCTTGTCTGTTTTGTGATTGGCATCACAGCATGCCTGCCAGTTCTGCCTCCCACAGGCACCATCACACATATAGTCAAGCCAAGGGAAGACAGTACTAAGACAGAGCTAACTGTCTGGTTCTTGAATGCCAGCTAAACAGGTTTTATTGATGAGATGCATGAAAAGGCCAAAAAAAAAAAAAGTACAGTTCTTTAGGTGCTGTATGCAAAATTAGCCAGACAATAAATAAAATGTTTGTTTGTTTTCAAAGACACACAACCATCTTTGCCGTCCCAGGTCACCCAGCATCTAGCTAACCCCAATAAATATGTGGGATCTTATTCACCATTGCCCTGCAAATTGGGCAGTAATTTACACCTGTAACATGCTACCAGAGCCGAACAATAGTTTTAGATTAGGGCAGGAATGGTCTGTTTGTTCTGTGTTTTGTACGACAATGAAAACAAGTTCACTCACCACTAGCGCCCCCTCATGGCCAGGAACAGCATAGCAGCTCTCTCCTTTCACCAGTACCTCAGGCCAACAGTTGTTCCAAAGCTGAGGTGATTTCTCTGCCAGTGACTCAGCCTTCTGGTCAGGTCACCATCTTAAGTCCAACCCTTCCCGGTGGGCACGTGTTCAAACTAAGTTCTCAAGTGACTTAAAAGAAAAAAAAATCCTTCTGTCATGAGACTCTTTCAGTCCTTATTCTGCAGCCCCTTTGTCACGCTAGATAGCCCTTGAAGTCAGCATATGGCCCCCTTCCCTGGGGCTAGCAGGGGGAACCTAATCCCCTCATCTACTCCGGGTTCCAGCCAGGGATTCTGCACTGGGCACCTAGGCCTGCTCCTTCTCCTGTGTGGTCATTTTCTCTGCGCCACTTCCTAGCTCAAAGCTTCTTGGGCTGCTCCTCTACTTGGGCTGCTCCTACTTTGAGGCTTCTTGTTCCCCCTCTGTCTCTCCCAGTCTCTTCACTGCTTAGTCAGGGACTCTCCCAGCCTGGTCTCTCTCCTCATTCTCAGCACTTGAATCTTTCCTGCTCTGAGCTTCCTGCCTCTTCCTCCAGCTCTTTCCTCACCTGACCTGGCCACTCCCTCTTTAGTGCAGCCATCTTCTGCTCTTCATGGGGAATGGCCGGATTCCTCTCAGTGGGGCTCATTCTGTAATCAGGCTGGCTTAGTCCCAGTTCTCCAGCCCATGGGCCAAGCAACCCTCTTACAAGTATCTACTACAATGGGGTCCATAGGTGCTGGAACTAGGAGTGCAGGGGGTGCTGCCACACCCCTGGCTTGAAGTGGTTTCCATTATATAGAGGGTTACAGTTTGCTTCAATGGCTCTCAGCACCACCACTATACACATTGTTTCAGCACCTCTAATGGGGTTGTGGTCCATGACTGGGGCGCCTAGGTACTAGCACAACACAAATATATAGGGCTGCCAAGTGATTAAAAAAATTAATCATGATTAATCACACAATTAAAAAAAATAATCATGATTAATTGCATGATTAATTGCGCTGTTAAACAATAATAGAATACCATTGATTTAAATATTTTTGGATATTTTCTACATTTTCAAATATATTGATTTCAATTACAACACAGAACACAAAGTGTGCAGTGCTCACTTTATAGTTATTTTTATTACAAGTATTTGCACTGTAAAAAACAAAAGAAATAGTATTTTTCAAATCATCTCATACAAGTACTGTAGTGCGATCTCTTTATCATGAAAGTTGAACTTACAAATGTACTAAAAAATAACTGCATTCAAAATGAAAACAATGTAAAACTTTAGAGCCTACAAGTCCACTCAGTCCTACTTCTTGTTCAGCCAATCGCTTAGACAAACAAGTTTAGTTACAATTTGCAGGAGATAATGGTGTCCCTAGCCTCTGTTTGCCAGAAGCTGGGAATGGGCGAAAGGGAATGGATCACTTGATGATTACCTGTTCCGTTCATTTCCTCTAGGGCATTTGGCATTGGCCATTGTCGGAAGACAGAATACTGGGCTAGATGGACCTTTGGTCTGACCCAGTATGGCCATTCTTATGTTTTGTTTATAATTTTTACAGTGCAAATACTTGTAATGCAAAATAATAATATAAAGTGAGCACTGTACACTTTTTATTCTGTGTTGCAATAAAAATCAATATATTTAAAAATGTAGAAAAACATGCAAAATATTTAATAAATGTCAATCGGTAATCTATTGCTTAACAGTGTGATTAATTGCGATTAATTTTTTAAATCACGATCCATTTTTCTGAGTTAATCTTGTGAATTAACTGCAATTAATCAATGGCCCTACAAATATATAATAATAATGATAATCAATAGTGTTTTATGCCTAGTGTACGCTCTGTGCAGGTGTAAATGACTATACAAGGTGCAAGGCAACAGTTTTATCATCATTCCAAGGTAGACGCTAGGGCAGACATCACCTGCATGTAGCAAACGGTGAGCATTTCATTGTGCAACATTTCATCCCCGGGCTGCTTGGGGGCAAGATTTCATCGCCTGAACCTCGTACGCAGTCATAGACCAGGGAGAGCTCACTTGTGTCCTTTGGTTGGGGCAATTCTGAGTTTGATTTTTTAGTCATAATAACTGATGTTCTCAGTGATATAGGCTGGGCCTGGAAGATGGCGTGTGAAATCTTTGACACAAAAGACCACTGTTCTGAGTTAGCACGTTTTGTTGCAGTTGTCTGAGCATCTCCCCTCGACAGATCATGCGCTGTTTTATTAGATTTTCTTTTTCTCTAGGGCTGTCAAACGATTAAAAAATAATCATGATTAATCGCAAGATTAAAAATTAATTGCAGTTTTAATCGTACTGTTAAACAATAATAGAATACCAACTGAAATTTATTATAAATATTTTTGGATGTTTCTCTACATTTTCAAATATATTGATTTCAAATACAACCCAGAATACAAAGTGTACAGTGCTCAGTTTATATTATTTTTTATTACAAATATTTGCACTGTAAAAATGATAAAAGAAATTGTATTTTTCAATTCACCTCATACAGGTACTGAAGTGCAATCTCTTTATTGTGAAAGTGCAACTTACAAATGTAGATTTTTTTTTTTGTTACATAACTGAACTCAAAAACAAAACAGTGTAAAACTTCAGCGCCTACAAGTCTACTCAGTCCTACCTCTTGTTCAGCCAATCGCTAAGACAAACAAGTTTGTTTAAATTTACGGAAGATAATGCTCCCCTCTTCTTATTTACAATGTCACCAGAAAGTGAGAACAGGCGTTCGCATGGCACTTCTGTAGCGGCATTGCAAGGTATTTATGTGCCAGATATGCTAAACATTCGTATGCCCCTTCATGCTTCGTCCACCATTCCAGAGGACATGCTTCCATGCTGATGACACTCATTAAAAATAACGCGTTAATTAAATTTGTGACTGAACTCCTTGGGGGAGAATTGTATGTTTCCTGCTCTGTGTTTTACCCACATTCTGCCATATATTTTGTGTTATAGCAATCTCGGATGATGACGCAGCACATGTTGTTCATTTTAAGAACACTTTCACTGCAGATCTGACAAAACGTAAAGAAGGTACCAATGTGAGCTTTCTAAAGATAGCTACAGCACTCAACCCAAGGTCTGAGAATCTGAAGTGCCTTCCAAAATCTGAGAGGGATGAGATGGGGAATATGCTGTCAGAAGTCTTAAAAGAGCAACACTACTATGCAGAAAATACAGAACCCCACAAAAAAGAAAATCAACCTTCTGTTGGTGGCATCTGACTCAGATGATGAAAATGAACATGTGTCGGTCCGCACTGCTTTGGAACATTATCGAGCAGAACCTGTCATCCATATGGAAGCATGTCCTCTGGACTGTGGGACTGCATTGGTTTGGTCAAGACCAAACCAAATTATAATCATGTTACTGAATCATAAAAAGTAGGTCTGGAAAGGACCTCAAGAGGTCATCTAGTCAAGTCCATCACCCTCTGCTGTGGCAGGACCAAGTATACCTAGACCATTCCTGACAGTTATTTGTCTAACCTGTCCTTAAAAACAAACAATAGGGATTCCACAACTTCCCTAGGTAATCCATTCCAATACATAGCTATCCTTAGGCCTGGTCCACACTAACCCCCCACTTCGGACTAAGGTACGCAAATTCAGCTACGTTAATAATGTAGCTGAATTCGAAGTACCTTAGTCCGAACTTACCACGGGTCCAGACGCGGCAGGCAGGCTCCCCCGTCGACTCTGCGTACTCCTCTCGCTGAGCTGGAGAACCGGCGTAGACAAGACGCGATAAATCGATCCCAGAAGATCGATTGCCTGCCGCCGAACCAGGAAGTAAGTGTAGACCTACCCTTATAGTAAGAAAGGTTTTCTTAATACCCAGCCTAGACCTCCCTTGCTGCAATCTAAACTGATTACTCCTTGTCCTACCCTCAGTGGACATGGAGAACAACCAGGAGCGGCGCCAGGGTTTTTGGCACCCTAGGTGGGGGTCCTTCCGCGCTCCCGGTCGTTGGCAGCAATTCTGCGGCGGGGGGGGGGTCCTTCCGCGCTCCCAGTCTTTGGGGCACTTCGGCGGCGGGTCCCAGAGCGAGTGAAGGACCCGCCGCAGAATTGCTGCCAAAGACCCAGAGCGCGGAAGGACCCCCCCCGCTGCCGAATTGCCGCCGAGGGCGGCAAAATGCCACCCCCCCAAATCCTGGTGCCCTAAATGGAAGCACCGGCCCTGAGAACAACTGATCACCATGCTCTTTAGAACAACCTTTTACATATTTGACAACTGTTACCTGTCCCCCTCATCTTCTCATCATATTGCATCTAGGGTGACCAGACAGCAAGTGTGAAAAATTGGGACCTGGGTAGGGGGTAATAGGAGCCTATATAAGAAAAAGACCCCAAAATCGGGACTGTCCCTATACAATTGGGACATCTGGTCACCCTAGTTGCATCCCTACTGGGTATACTTATAGTAGGTTAATAGTGGACAGAAATCAGCTAAACTATTTACTGTGTGGAAAATTGAATACTTGATTAAGCTAATGTAGAGCAAATTCTTTGCTGAAATTAATGAACCACATACAATATTGCTTAGCATTTTAGAGGACAGAGGAAAATAATGGAAGAGATAAGGTTAGAAGAAAATTAATACAGTCTAATTAAAAATACATTTACCTTTTCTTATAGGAATCTGTATTCTTCAAACTCCTAAGGGAAGACAAAAATAAATCAGTATTTGAAATGTTATCAGAAGAAAGTGTAACTGGATTAGAAAGTATGTATTTAAGATTTTAGAAAATGAGAAAGCAACACATATTAATGTTATACAACGATGGAGATACAAGTATCTTCAAACACACAGCATTGTCATGTAATAGGGTCCCAGATTCCACGTAATTCAGAAAAAAATATTACATTGCTTCCTAGGGAGTGCAGAGCAAGGAATAACTGTGCCTTGTAATCACATGAGCCAATATTGTGATTAAACAGTTATATTGAAACTGTGTCCAGAGTATGACCAGTAGGTCCAATAATATTATTAAGAATTAAACTGATAAAGACAAGAAAGGTATTATCATATCCTGTCAGTCATTTTGCCAATTAATAGTGGACCTGTGTTCAGTATTACTTCTTGGAATGAGTGAAGCCGATTTCAGTTTGTAATAGCCTTGTATGCAGAAGAGGTTTACAGCTAAACAAAGGGAGACTTTAAGTTTACTCTGTGAGCACATTTAAATCTGTAGCAGGAAGCTAAGCGGGAGAAAATGGGACAAGTTCTAGGCAGAAGCTCTACAGTAAAGCAGAGAGAGAGTAAAATTAGAGAAAATGCTATCTTCCTTATTCTAATACAGGCCCTTCTTCAGTGTTAAAAGAAAGTGACTTTCTGTGGATGTTTATCATGTTCATGTGTTTCTTTATCACCTGGATTTGGATCACACATTAGAACCTGCCTACAGGCAACTCAAAGCGGTGAAATTAGAGGGTCACTTTTTTCTGCTAAAAGACACTAAAGGGGTGACTTCAAAACCTCTTCATTTTTTCCATAGTTTATCCGATTGTTCAAGCAATAAGGGGCAATCAGGATATACAGGAATTATAGGGTTCAATTCTGCATTCCTTATGCACCCAAAAGTCATACTGACTTCATGGACTTCAATGGAGGTTTGGGCTCATCGGATGTACAATTTTGAGTCTATGGGGGGAAACAAATTAACATTTGTCAGCTACTGTTGTTTAACTCATTTGGCTACAGAGATCACATTAGAGTCTCTTTTAGTCAATGTAAAAAGTTGGCAAAGTTGTTGGTCTATTTAAACAAAGAATCAAAAGCAGCTGGATGCTTATTTCTCATGGGTTGAGTGGGCTTCTAAAATGTTACTGTTTAGGAATTGGCAGTATATCTGATGTGTAGATAGAGATCAACTAATGTCCTGCTACTACCAGGCAACTGTAAGTAGGAGGCTGTAGAAATCTCTTTGCATTAGTTAGCATAGAGAACTAAAGTAACAAGAATAAATTGGTGCCCACAATCAACTGCCTTAGGGTTTTATATTTGCAGATCTATTGGTTCATTGACTCATGAATGCCATCTGAGGTGTGTAAGTAAGTTTGACTGTTATCCCCATTTTACAGATGGAGGAAATGAAGAGGTGAGGTTAAGTGACTTTCTCAGATTCATAGATTCTAAGCCCAGAAAGGACCCCTGTGATCATCTAGTCTGACCTGCTGCATAACAGAGGCCACAGAATTTCCCCAAAATAATTCCTAATACAGATGTTTTAGAAAACCATCCCATCTTGATTTAAAATTTGTGAGTGACCCTGGTAAGTTGTTCCAGTGGTTAATTACTTGCCCTGTTAAAGTTCACAGGCTGAGTATCACCTCCAGCACTGGAACCCAGGAATTCCTGGTGCTCAGTCTCCTGTTTATTTCCACTAGATCATGTTCGATTCCCCCCCAAGGATCCTGCAATAAAGCAATTTTGGAAAATATAACGGTCAAAAGAGGCTACTTGATAGGAGTAAAATGTGTTCTCCGTAGTATTTCACATCTTATTACACAGAGCTTAATATACAGTGATATGCTGCATACCAGTGACCATGGACCTTACCACTGCTGCACCTCAAAATCGAATCTCAGGTCAGGCTACCTGAACCTGGTGTGTATGTGGCTTGAGAGTAAACTGTATGTATGTTTGAGAGCAGATGGGTTAAACCTCATTTGCTCACCTTCCCCCAGCAGGTGTTTTAAAAAAGAGTGAGCATAGACACAGCCTTCATAGTCCAATTATACTTCAACACATGACCTATCTGCTGTACTTTAACAGAAACTGCCAAAGAGTGGCAGTGCCCCACTCCACCTGGCTTTGTGCAAAGGTCCTTAGTGGGTTGCTCTCATATAGATTTTGCAACAGCAGTGGTTAGTTTCTGTTCATTACAGTGGTCCCTGTTGAGATCAGGATGTTTATCATTTGGTAGAAAAGTGGACCTGGCCATGCCTTGGTTAAATAGCATCTGAAATAATCCTACCTGAATGTTACCCATGCACATACTGGTGGCTAGTCCTGGACTGCGCCCTGAGCTCACCAGTGCAATGAGACTTAATACTTCCAGGGGCTACCTATCAGGGAAACAACTCCACAGCTGTTAAGGCTCAGTCTTAGACTCTGGAAACATTAGGTCTTGGCTCTATGTTCCAGGCATTATGTTGTCCGTTTCCAGACAGTGTTACCTTCATTGTCCATTTGAACATGTCCAGGAGGAATAATGTCTGCTACGGAGTCCCCTTCCTCTCCTGCTGCCCTTCTGAAGGACAACGTTGCTGGTGCACTTCAGAATTTGTGGCTTGAAGAGATACTTGTATAACTCAAATAGTGTTTGGCCTGGTATCTTGGCCAGGTAGCCCTTTACACAGAATGAAGGTGTTATCAAGTTTTTTGGGGAAAAGGCATTAATAAAAAAATAAGTTAAGAGTTCGAACTGTACATGCCCTGATTAGCAGCAGGCTGATACCCTGAAGCCTGGGGGACTTTGGAGGCTGGGAAAGCCAGCCAGGATTGTGCGGCAAATCATTTCTGCAGGAGCACCCCAGAGAAGGAGTTATAGCCTCAGGGAGCCACAATTCCCTCTCTGCTTCGCTCTTGATCCAGGAGCAGTAATTTTATTGATGCCCTATACCAGCAGCAAATTACTAGTGGTCCGTCCCACTCCATGCTGACATGATGCTGGCCAGTATGTTGGGAGGTTGTGTATGGAGGATAGGCTCCGCCCCTTTCCCACCCTCCTGTTTTGGAGAGTGTGGAGTAGTGAGTGTACCGTATCCACATAACCCCATGCATCCGGACACAAGGTCTGGGTCATCCATGCAGGGATAAAAGTCAGGTTCTTACACTTTCTTAAACTCCCTATCTAGCCCATAGCTGCACACAACACCACAGAGTAAAGCCCGAAATGGGTAGCTGTTCCTTAAACAGTCAAAGCTCTAGCCAGGAAGTCTTGCTGTGCCTAGGGTGACCAGATGTCCTGATTGTATAGGGACAGTCACAATATTCGGGGCTTTGTCCTATACATTACCCCCCACCCCCGTCCTGATTTTTCACACTTGCTAGCTGTGTCACATTTGTTCTTTCCACATGTGGCACAGGCAAAGCAGTTCGCTAGTTTGTCTAAGCCTGGGGAATGTAATTACTGCTTATTTCAGGTAATGCTACCAGTCCATTATGAATTCTGATGCTCATTTAACAAAATTAATTCTAGCAAGCTGTTCTGGAAGGTACATAGCTGTACTATATAATTTTATTAGAAATGTATCAATAATTGCAGTCTGTTCATGGTTCAGTGGAACATAACTGTCTGTGTCAACTTTGTCCACTACACCACACAGCTGGAGCTACAACGGGGCTCTTCTCCATTGTTATTTTCATGTATTTCATTATAAAACACAATCATTGATTTACTTTGACACCTGGGATCAATTCAAGCTAGAGTAAAGTAGATTGTTTAATGAGCAAAGCAAGTGTCCCTCAGGATTCCAGATATAAATTTACAATGGGAACAGACTACTTCCCAATAAAGAATGATTTATTATCTTTTCCTTTGGTATTCATATCAGTAATACCTTGAATTGTGACATACAGATCATGGAGTTTTGTGGAAAACATGCTGATTGCAAGAGGAGCAGGATTGGTCCCGCTAGCTGGAAGTATTTTTACTGCTACATCTTTTGGATTTCTCTTTTCCTTTTATCTTGGGCCAGATTCTGTTCTCAGTTACACCAGTACCGCCACTAAAGTCAGTAGAGTCACTCCAGATTCACAATGGCATAACTGAAAGAGGACTTTAGCCCATTGATACTAAAGGCATTAACAAAAGAACAAAACTGCTTGTTTTCCCCTAACACATCATCCACTCCTACTGCTTATTCTTCAGCTGACCTCAAGTTGGAGCTGACTCTTCCATCATAATTCCTACTAAGTAGCACACTGTGCAACAAACAGGTGGTCCATTGATTCCAGTGGAACGACTTGTGGAATAAGATTCTACTTATCTCCACTGCTCTGATGATCAATACCCCCCATAACGCACCTGTCAAGATCCAAGGATTCTACACATCTATCACAACATGTTGTGTATCTCACCCAGTGCACTAAATGGCCCAATAACAACTATGTGGATGAAACAAAACAGTCATTATGCTCTTGAATGAACTCAGACAGAAAAATGATACAAGATGAAACCATCCTATCAAAACTGTGGGCAAACACTTTTCACAAAGGAATCGCTCTATACCAGAGCTCTCAGTCCTCATTCTCAAAGGAAATCTGCACACCACCGTCAAAAGATGAACCTGGAGCTTAAATTCATAACTATGCTAAACACTAAAAATCATGGGCTTAATAAAGACACTGGATTTATGGCTTATTACAACAATCTATAACCCACTAACCTCTCGTTTTTGTCCTGTGACTGCAGAGTTGCTAACTGGCCAATTCACCTTGAATGATCTCTTACCATATTCTGTATGCATTGTTGTTGCAGCCATACTGGTCCCAGAATATTAAAGCGACCAGGTGAGTGAGGTAATATCATTTATTGGACCAACTTCAGTGGGTGAGAGAGACAAGCTCTTGAGCTTACACAGAGCTCTTCTTCTGAACCGTGTCTCTCTCACCAACAGAACTTGGCACAATAAAAGATATTACTTCACCCACTTTGTCTCTGTAATATCCTGCTACCTACACAGCTACAATGACACTGCAAGTCTGTGATCGGGGTCGGCCCACCTACCCGCTAGGGGGCAGTGGGGAGCTACGAGGTCACTGGCCGGCCTGGGTCACGCCTCCGTCAGCGGGGAATTAGCGGCGGGGCGGCCGCCAGCCAGAGTCTGTAGCGCGCCCCTCAGGCAGGGGAGCGCCGGCAAAGGTCAGTAGCGCGCCCCTCAGGCAGGGGAGCGCCGGCAAAGGTCAGTAGCGCGCCCCTCAGGCAGGGGAGCGCCGGCAAAGGTCAGTAGCGCGCCCCTCAGGCAGGGGAGCGCCGGCAAAGGTCAGTAGCGCGCCCCTCAGGCAGGGGAGCGCCGGCAACGGTCAGTGGCGCGCCCCTCAGGCAGGGGAGCGCCGGCAACGGTCAGTGGCGCGCCCCTCAGGCAGGGGAGCGCCGGCAACGGTCAGTGGCGCGCCCCTCAGGCAGGGGAGCGCCGGCAACGGTCAGTGGCGCGCCCCTCAGGCAGGGGAGCGCCGGCAACGGTCAGTGGCGCGCCCCTCAGGCAGGGGAGCGCCGGCAACGGTCAGTGGCGCGCCCCTCAGGCAGGGGAGCGCCGGCAAAGGTCAGTGGCGCGCCCCTCAGGCAGGGGAGCGCCGGCAAAGGTCAGTGGCGCGCCCCTCAGGCAGGGGAGCGCCGGCAAAGGTCAGTGGCGCGCCCCTCAGGCAGGGGAGCGCCGGCAAAGGTCAGTGGCGCGCCCCTCAGGCAGGGGAGCGCCGGCAAAGGTCAGTGGCGCGCCCCTCAGGCAGGGGAGCGCCGGCAAAGGTCAGTGGCGCGCCCCTCAGGCAGGGGAGCGCCGGCAAAGGTCAGTGGCGCGCCCCTCAGGCAGGGGAGCGCCGGCAAAGGTCCCGGCGTGGCTCTGCCGGGTAGGGGAGCGCAGGCCCACCCTACACCACTGCGCTCCAGCCCAGGGCCCTGACAGTGGCAGAACGAGGGTCCCACCACTGGGTCAGCGGGGTCGTCCCGCTACATAGACTCACCACTGTGCAGCTCTGTCCCTGGGCTACTTCCTACCCGATTGCTCGCCCGAATCCCTCTGGTCCCGTGAGTGCGTCGGGGTAGTCCGCTGCTGGCAGCTCCGGCTCCCCCTCAGGCTCAGGCTCCTCCAGCTCCTCTGGGTACTCGGCTGCTGGCAGCTCCCGCTCCCCCTTCGGCTCCTCCAGTTCCTCTGGGTACTCGGCAGCAGGCAGTCCTGGCAGCCCCAGTCCGTCCTCCAGGTGAGGTTTCCACAGGTCCAGGGCCTCCCCTGGTGTGGCAGCAGGCTCTGAAGGGAGCAGCCCGCGGTCTGCGTCTGCCTCCCTCCCTGGTGCTGCCCTAACTGAGCTAAGGGCCCCGCCCTTTATACTTCCTGTTCCACCCCTCCCCTTCCGGGGGGTGGAGCGAGCTTGGGCTGGCCCCGCCCACTCAGGCTGAGGGAAAGGCACTTTACCCTCAGGGTCGGAGGGAAGCCACCCTGGCTCCCTACATACCCCACCCCTCAAATCCAGCTCCCGAACCTCGGAGCTGGCGTCCTCAGCCTCCCCCAGACGGGAGAAGAAGTCCGCGTTGGCGTTGTCCCGTCCCGCCCGATGGTGGATCGTGAAGGCGTAGGTTTGTAGTGTAAGATACCACCGCTGCAGGCGGGCATTCGCGTCCTTCATCTTGTTGAGCCACTTCAGGGGTGCATGATCCGTAACCAGTATAAAGGGGGCCCCGAGGAGGTAGTAGCGGAGAGCATCAACCGCCCACTTAACAGCTAGGGCCTCTTTCTCCAGGACGGAGTAGTTCCGCTCCCGGGGGAACAGTTTCCGACTGATGTAAACAATAGGATGCTCCTCCCCGTCCACCTCCTGTGAGAGGACCGCCCCAAGCCCCACGCCGGAGGCATCGGTCTGGACAATGAAGTCCCGATCGAAGTCCGGGCTGAAGAGAACGGGCTCGCTAGACAGGCGGTCTTTGACAGTTTGAAAGGCCCTCTCGCAGTCGTCAGACCAGCACACTCTACGGGGGCTATCTTTGGTCAGGAGTTCTGTCAGAGGGGCCGTAATGGTTGCAAAGTGGGGTACGAACCGCCGGTAATAGCCGGCTAGGCCCAAGAATTGACGCACCTGCCTCTTCGTGGTTGGCGCCTGACATTCCTGGAGGGCTTGAACCTTCCCGATGAGGGGGCGTACCTGTCCCCGCCCCAGGGTGTACCCCAGATAAGTGGTTTCTTCGCGCCCGATTCGGCATTTCTTAGGATTGGCTGTGAGGCCGGCGGCGCGGAGGTCCCGGAGGACAGCCGCCACTTGGTTGAGATGTTCCTCCCAGTTGCTGCCATAGATGACCACATCATCCAGGTAGGCGGCGGCGTACTTGGTGTGAGGTTGCAAAACCCGATCCATCAAGCGCTGGAAGGTTGCTGGGGCCCCATGGAGGCCGAAAGGCATCCGAGTAAACTGGTACAAACCTGACGGGGTGGCGAACGCAGTCTTCTCCTTGGATTGGGGTTCCAAGGGGATCTGCCAGTACCCCTTGGTGAGGTCTAAGGTGGTGATGTAGCAGGCTTCTCCAAGCCGGTCAAGGAGCTCATCGACGCGGGGCATTGGATACGCATCAAACTTTGAAATGGCATTGACTCTTCGAAAGTCAATACAAAACCGCCGGCTCCCATCTGGCTTCGGAACCAGGACGACAGGGCTCCGCCATTCGCTCTGGGAATGCTCGATAACACCCAATCCCAACATGGCCTGGACTTCCTCCTCCACAGCCTCTCGCATTCGCCTAGGCAATGGCCGGGTCGTCTCTTGGACCACCACCCCGGGGTCGGTCTGGATTGCATGGTAGGCAAGCGTAGTCTGTCCGGGCTTCGTGGTGAAGGTCCTGGGGAATGCCTTCACTAGGCAGAGGGCCTGTTCCCGCTGCTCAGCCGTGAGCGTCTCGGCTAGCTGGGGTTCCCCATTATCAGACTCTTCGGGGGGTTGTGGTCCAAGGTCTGGTTCAGGTGGGTATGGGGCAATTAGTAGTCCTTCCCGTTCCCGCCAGGGTTTTAAAAGATTCACGTGATAGATCTGCTTTCCCTTCCGGTGATCAGGCTGCCGGATTTCATAATTGACAGGCCCCACTTGGCGAAGGACTTCATACGGGCCCTGCCAGCGGGCAAAAAGCTTTGATTCCTCCGAGGGGAGCAGGAGGAGAACTCGGTCCCCGGGGGCAAATAATCGGACCTGGGTGCCCCGATTATATTGCTGCTCCTGGCCCCTTTGGGCCGTGTTTAAGTTTTCCCTCGCGAGTTCACCCGCCCGGGCCAACCGTTCCTGCAGCTGCAAGACGTATTGTAAAAGGCCCTGCGTTGAGGATGGTGTATGTTCCCAAGTTTCTCTCAGGAGATCCATCACTCCGCGGGGCCGTCGCCCATAGAGGAGCTCAAATGGAGAGAACTTCGTGGAGGCCTGTGGAACTTCCCGAATCGCCAGTAGTAAAGGGGGAAGTAGTTGATCCCACTGACGGAGGTCCTGGGTGGGGAAGCGTCGCAACATTCCTTTCAGGGTTCGATTAAAACGTTCGACTAACCCATCCGTCTGGGGATGGTAAACTGAGGCCTGCAGCTTCTTAATCCCCAGCAGGGCACATACCTGACGGAACAACTTAGATGTGAAGTTGGTCCCTTGGTCAGTAAGTAACTCCCGAGGGAGGCCTACCCTGGCAAAGATCTTCACGAGCTCTGCCGCAATAGTGCGGGCAGTGATACTCCTTAAGGGGACAGCCTCAGGGAAGCGGGTGGCATAGTCCATCAAGACAAGGATGTATTGGTAGCCCGCCTGACTTTTCGGGAAGGGTCCGACCAGGTCCATCGCTACTCGTTCAAATGGAACGCCCACGGTTGGTAATGGAACTAGGGGGGCCTTCCGGATCCCAGCCGGGGCGGCGTGTTGGCAGTCCGGGCATGACCCACAGTAATCCTTCACTTCGCGGTGGATGCCGGGCCAGAAGAACTTGGCCAGGACCCTAGCTGCGGTTTTCTCCGGTCCTAAATGGCCTGCGGCTGGGATGTCATGGGCTAGCTTTAGGACCGCCCGTCGATGAATGCGGGGAACCACGAGTTGGGTCCGGACCTCTTGAGTTTGAGGGTCCCGCTCCACACGGTAGAGACGATCTTGGTCAAGCTCAAATCTAGGCCATTGGGTAGCCCGCTGGGCCTCCACGACCTTCCCCTCTACCCGTGCCAGCTGTTCATAGGCAAACCGGAGCGTAGGGTCCTCCCTTTGGTCTCGGCTAAAGTCCCGAATGTCCACCGGGGGGCCCCCTGTCTCCTGGCCGTCTTGCCTGGGTGAAAGGGATGGGTCACCGTCGGGGTCGGGGCTCCGCCTGGGGCCTGGGTCCGTCGCAGAGGAGGCTCCCTCGAATGCCTCTTCCGGAGATAGGGACCGGAGCAGCTCGACGAATTCTGGCCAGTCCCGGCCCAGGATGATTGGGTAGGCAAGGGACGGGGCCACCGCCACATTCATTACCTGAGTCGCCCCGTCTACCGTGAGAGGGACCTGCACGGTGGGGTACGGTTTCACGTCCCCATGTATGCACTGTATCCGTACCTCCCCGATGATCTGCTCGGTGTCCGGGAGGAGGGACTGGCGGACAAGAGTCTGCCCACAGCCCGAATCAATTAGACCCACCACAGGTGTCCCGGCGATGCTCATGGGGGCTGTCAATTTGGCCGCGGATGGTGTGCGGGCCCGGCTCTCCCCGGTGTACACCTGGCCAAAATCGCATTCCATCGCCGTACAGTCTCGTTGCAGGTGGCCGTACTCACCACACCGAAAGCAAGGTCCTACCTCTGTGCGCCCCGGCCGTGCCGGGTCACCCGGGTGGCCGCGGGGTTGGCCGGGGCCCGATGGATGGGCCAAACGTCCAGACGGTGCGGGTTGTGGGGCCTCGGGCCGTCGGGGAAAAGTAGTGCCGCCGCCGTTTGGTCGTCGGGCTCGAGCGGGCACATTGACTTTGGGGGTGGACCCCCTTTCCGGCTTCTGAGCGCCGGGTCCAGAGCTTGGGGGTCGGGCTGTCGGTCCTATTGGGGCCTCGGCCTCTAGAAAGTTCTCCATAAGTGTGACTGCTGCACTTAGAGTTTGAGGTCGGTGCCGCAACACCCACGCCCTCCCAGGAGTCGGAAGGATGTGCACGAATTGCTCGAGGATGATCTGTTCTGTCACCTCAGCCACAGTTCGATGCTCGGGTTGTAGCCATCGGCACGCTGCATCCTTTAATTCCTGTGCCACGGCTCGGGGCCGGGCCCCCGGGGGGTACAGCTTTCCCCGAAACCGTCGCCGAAAAGTCTCCGGGGTGATGTCGAAGGCATCCAGGATAGCCGCTTTTACTCTGGCGTAAACACGGGCTTCATCGTCTGGTAGCCCCCGGTAAGCCTTCTGGGCCGGCCCCGTTAGATAGGGGGCAAGCAGGGTTGCCCATTGGTCCGGCGCCCAACCAGCTACTGCAGCAACCCGCTCAAAGGTCACGAGATAAGCCTCTGGGTCATCCTCAGGCCCCATCTTGGCCAGACGGATTGGTGGAGCAGGAGGGTTGGGGGTGGTCACCCCGCCCGGCTGGGCTCCACCGGGGCTCGGCCACAGGGTGGCAAGTTGCTGGAAACATTGAGTCTGTTGTTCGCGGTGCTGGGCCCCCAAGGTTTGAAGCAACTGCTGCTGGTGAGTACCCAGCTGCTGTATGAGTTGTTGCTGCTGCTGCTGCTGAGTCTCGGCCAGCACCTTGATAAGCCTTTCCATCTCCATCTTCTGTTTAGGGGCTGTCGCTGCCTCCTTGCTCTAATCCCTTCCGGCAGGGATAGGGGGCGTTACCCGCATTCTCCACCACTTGTGATCGGGGTCGGCCCACCTACCCGCTAGGGGGCAGTGGGGAGCTACGAGGTCACTGGCCGGCCTGGGTCACGCCTCCGTCAGCGGGGAATTAGCGGCGGGGCGGCCGCCAGCCAGAGTCTGTAGCGCGCCCCTCAGGCAGGGGAGCGCCGGCAAAGGTCAGTAGCGCGCCCCTCAGGCAGGGGAGCGCCGGCAAAGGTCAGTAGCGCGCCCCTCAGGCAGGGGAGCGCCGGCAACGGTCAGTGGCGCGCCCCTCAGGCAGGGGAGCGCCGGCAAAGGTCAGTGGCGCGCCCCTCAGGCAGGGGAGCGCCGGCAAAGGTCAGTGGCGCGCCCCTCAGGCAGGGGAGCGCCGGCAACGGTCAGTGGCGCGCCCCTCAGGCAGGGGAGCGCCGGCAACGGTCAGTGGCGCGCCCCTCAGGCAGGGGAGCGCCGGCAACGGTCAGTGGCGCGCCCCTCAGGCAGGGGAGCGCCGGCAAAGGTCAGTGGCGCGCCCCTCAGGCAGGGGAGCGCCGGCAAAGGTCAGTGGCGCGCCCCTCAGGCAGGGGAGCGCCGGCAAAGGTCAGTGGCGCGCCCCTCAGGCAGGGGAGCGCCGGCAAAGGTCAGTGGCGCGCCCCTCAGGCAGGGGAGCGCCGGCAAAGGTCAGTGGCGCGCCCCTCAGGCAGGGGAGCGCCGGCAAAGGTCAGTGGCGCGCCCCTCAGGCAGGGGAGCGCCGGCAAAGGTCAGTGGCGCGCCCCTCAGGCAGGGGAGCGCCGGCAAAGGTCAGTGGCGCGCCCCTCAGGCAGGGGAGCGCCGGCAAAGGTCCCGGCGTGGCTCTGCCGGGTAGGGGAGCGCAGGCCCACCCTACACCACTGCGCTCCAGCCCAGGGCCCTGACAGTGGCAGAACGAGGGTCCCACCACTGGGTCAGCGGGGTCGTCCCGCTACATAGACTCACCACTGTGCAGCTCTGTCCCTGGGCTACTTCCTACCCGATTGCTCGCCCGAATCCCTCTGGTCCCGTGAGTGCGTCGGGGTAGTCCGCTGCTGGCAGCTCCGGCTCCCCCTCAGGCTCAGGCTCCTCCAGCTCCTCTGGGTACTCGGCTGCTGGCAGCTCCCGCTCCCCCTTCGGCTCCTCCAGTTCCTCTGGGTACTCGGCAGCAGGCAGTCCTGGCAGCCCCAGTCCGTCCTCCAGGTGAGGTTTCCACAGGTCCAGGGCCTCCCCTGGTGTGGCAGCAGGCTCTGAAGGGAGCAGCCCGCGGTCTGCGTCTGCCTCCCTCCCTGGTGCTGCCCTAACTGAGCTAAGGGCCCCGCCCTTTATACTTCCTGTTCCACCCCTCCCCTTCCGGGGGGTGGAGCGAGCTTGGGCTGGCCCCGCCCACTCAGGCTGAGGGAAAGGCACTTTACCCTCAGGGTCGGAGGGAAGCCACCCTGGCTCCCTACAAAGTCATAAAAGAGTCAGTTCACACATGAACTTTCTTAACAGTGACAGTGAAAATACAGTGGCTTCTTTCAGATGCCTCTTCATTAACTCTCAATATATCATAACAAATGAGATCTTTTTAATGGGACATTTTGAATTGTCACTAATTGAGACCGAGTCATATTACTCTATGAATCCATTGTTGAGGGATGCCCTCTACAGACTTATTTGTAAAATGATTCAAAATAAATCAATCCCTCTCATCACTCAGAGAACGACTTTGAAATTCCTAAAGTAACCTTTAATTCTTTTCATTATCTTTCCATCTCCCATGCACCTTGGCCATGTGGGGTATTATGCCATTGAATTATTGCAAGTAAGGCTGCAACATTACTGAGGTATAGTTCTATTAGAAATTCTGATTCCATAAATTCGTAATAGGACATAAAAATGAGTTCTACCATTTAATGGAATTTTTATCATTGAGATGGAATCATGCTAATTTCTGAATCTGTTTGTAAACAGATGCCCTCTATGGAATCATTTATGGAATGGTTCCAGATAAATTATCCCTGCTCATTATTTAGAGAAATATACTGAAATGCCTAAAATAACCAGGCTTCCTATAATTTTTTGCTTTTCTTCCCCCCATCACCAATACACTGGCCATCTGGAGTACTATAGTATTGAATTACTGCAAGTCAGGCTACATAGACCCACGGTATAGTTCTTGTATAAATTCAGTTTACAGGGCCCAGTTCTGCAAGCCATTACTCACATAAGTAATCCTCAGTCAATCATCTAATCTTACTGAATTTAATGGGAATACACTTGTGAGTAAGGAGTACATGCATAATAAGACCTGGTCTATGCTTAAAAATTAGATTGACTTAGCTACATCACTCAACACTGTGAAAAAAATTGTACCCTCAATACTGTATTTAGGTTGACCTAACCCCAGTTGTAGATGTAGCTAAATCAATGGCAGAATTCTTCCATCAAGCTAGCTAGCTACCTCCTCTTGAGGATGTGAGTTACCTACAGTGATGGAAAAACCCCTTTTATAGAAAGTGTCTACCGGACAATGCTTCAGCATTTATGGTCCTAAGCTTATAGATCTGGGAATGAGACCAAAATGGTATTGAAAGGAATGCTTTCGCATATGCTTGGCTTTACTACTGAATGCTATTTTGACATTTAACTTAATATGTTTCAGCTGCAAGTGGATGTAGTTTTTACAAAGTATTTAAATTAGGGGGGAACCTTTCACTTGAAACTCATGATCCAATTGGTCTGAACAGGACTGTCTAACTTCCTGCCCTCCAGAACTTTGCCAGATTGCCTTGAGATTTCACCACTGTCCACTGAGCAGCAGTTAAAAACAAGTGGGGTGGGAGTTTCAAAAGCGCTCAGCATTGGTCCAACTCTTCTTCCATGGAAGTCTCAATGGGAATTTTGCCAGTGATTGCAGTGGGAACTGAGTTAGGCCAACACCACACGATTTTGAAAAACCCCACCCTTGATCATTTGCCTACCACCAACACCATGATTGTTTTTTAGTTCAGCTATAAAATGTTTAATAGTTACTGCAAAATTAATGGCATGCTACTCAAACATCCAGCTGCTCCGTGAAATTAATTATATTTTAAATCCTTGTGCTCACTTTCCTGCTGCAGATTGCAGCTGCTCCTCTGAGCTACACACAGTTGAGTTTAGTCTTTGTGCCAGAGTGCGATCTTTGGCAGGCTTTTTAGAAGTTTTAATAAAACCTAGCTCATGGTGGAAAACTATTGCCCACTGAGTTGAAAATTGACCAGTATTCACCCTGCAGCTAATGTCATTGTAATCCACCATATGGAACTTTCCGTTTAAGTGTACCTTTCCACCATACGGCCAAATGCCACTCAACGTACAATGAAATAGTGTCATATAAGATGCACTTATTAAATTGGAGCATTGCCTCTATATAGGAAACACCCCTCCCTGTGTGATTCTAATTGTAATCCTACACTCCTTTTATTGTCTTGCCATGCATTTACCCATCTAGTGCATTCCAAAGCAGTTCACCCATGCATTTTGTGGGCACAAGTTTTTGCATCCATCTTGGGAAATTTGTCCTAAAATAGGTTGCTGTTGTACTGTGCCTTACATCATGGAGGGCCCCACCTCCATCAGGGATGGATCCTCAAGGTGCTTCTGTAACAAAAAAGAATAATGTATTAATGTATTAGTAGAGAGACAAGATGGGTGAGGTAATATCTTTTATTGGACCTACTTCTGCTGGTGAAAGAGACAAGCTTTCGAGCTAACACAAGAGCTCTTCTTCAGGTCTGGGAAAGGTATTTAGGGTGACACAGCTAAATACAAAGTGGACCAGATAAAGAGTTAACACGTTGCAAGAGACCATTCTAGGGGCAGTAGGCAGTTAGCACCTCTATGGCTGTAGGACAAAGTGGGGTTAGTGGGTTACAGATTGTTGTAATGAGACATAAATCCCTTGTCTTTATTAAGTCCATGATGTTTAGTATCTAGCAAAGTTATGAATGTAAGCACCCAGGCTCATATTTTGAAGGTGTTGTGCAAGTTTCCTTTGAGGACAAGGACTGAGAGATCAGATATGGAGTGATCGCTTTGTGAAAAGTGTTTGCCCACCATGGCTGATGGATGATTTTGTCTTTTATCATTTTTCAGTGTGAGTTTATTCGAGAGCGTAGTGATTGTCTCATTTCACTTAGTTGTTATTGGGGCAGTTAGTGCACTGGCTGAGGTACACCACATGTTGTGGTAGGTATGTGTAGACCCACGGATCTTGAAAGGTGTGGTGTGGGGGGTATTGATCATTATAGCGGCAGAGATATGTCTGCAGGTTTTGAATCTGTTGTTATGGCTTTGGCTGGTGGTGCTGCTTTGAATTGGTGTGTCCTGGTCTGTGGGAATCTTGCTTCTGATGATGAGCTTGGAGAGGCTGGGCAGTTGGCTGACAGCCAGAAGATGGGGTTTGGGAAAGTTCTTTCAGGATGTGGTTTATTTATTAATTATTATTGTTAGTAGAGAGATATCCTTCAAATTTAATATACTTGCTAGCATGTCTTGGAGGAAAGAAGACTGAGGAGGGACCTGATAACAGTCTTCCAATATATTAAGGGCTGTTATAAAGAGGATAGTGATCAATTGTTCCCCACCTCCACTGAAGGTAGAACAAAAAATGGGCAGCAAGGGAGATTAAGATGACATAATAGGAAAAACTTTCTAACTCTAAGGGTAGTTAAGCTCTGGAACAGGCTTCCAAGGGGGGTTGCAGAATCCCCATCACTGGAGATTAAAAACAGGCTGTACAAACCCCTGTCAGGGATAGTTTTAGCTTACTTGGTCCTGCCTGAGGGCAGGGGGCTGGTCATCAAGTCTTCTCATGGTCTCTTCCAGCCATACCTTCTCTGTGATTCCCTGGCTAAAGCGGGAGCTGGAGTAGTTAATGCAAAGAGGAGTTAGAAGCACAGTAGGCAGAGATGGAAGACACACGTTAGGCAACCAACACCTCCTCCATCCCTTGCTCGAGGGGTGGACTAGACCCTTGCTAGGAAGTAGATGTTGCCTGATGTTCCCACTCGCTCTCCGCTTCCCACCACACACACCACTGGGGCTCCCCAGAGCAGCGAAGCGGGGCTCCGGCCACCCCTGGGTGCGGACGGAGGCGAGCTGCGGAAGGACGCCCAGGGGCTGCTGCTGGGGGGCCGAGCGGGGTGAGTGGTGGCTGCACTGGGCTGGGGGGCGGGCACTCCGGGCGTTGGGTGTGTGTCTCTCTGCGGCATTTCTCTGGCTGGCTACAGACGGCTCGTCTCTGACTCCCTCCCTCCTCCGTTCCCGCAAGACGGGGAAGGGCCGCCCGCCCCCCCAGGTCCGCCCCTCTCCAATGCTGCTCAAATGCCGGCCCCGGCAGCGGGGCAGGGCTGGGGCCCCCTCGGCTAGCGGGCAGAGCGCCCGGCTCGCCGCGCAGCTCCCGGGCCATGGAGCACGTGGGGCCGGGCCAGGAGGGGAACGCCGCGGAGCCCCTGCGCTGACCAGGTAGGGTGGGCACGGGGAGCCGGGCCGGGCGAGGGCAGGGCGGAGCCGGCAGCCGGCCCCACGCGTGTTCGGAAACTCGGCTGGCGGAGCGCGGGGGCCGCTGTGTGCATGCCGGGGGGCAGCCGGCGGATCACACCGACCCCTGCTGCCGGCCGGCGCCGCCGGTGGCTGACTCCTGCCTCCCTTCTGTCCGGGTCCCGGCTAGGCAGGCTGGGTCCAAGCGCTGGTTTGTCTCCGCTGCTGTGTGCGGGGCAGTTCGTGCCAGGCTGTCCTTCCGCCCAAACCGGGAGTGTTGGCTCGGCTCGGTTGTGTTTCAGCGTCTGGACCCGTGAGCGGAGTCTTTCCAACCCTGCCGAGTAACAGGTTGGAAATCCTGACAAAAACGGACGAGTCTGGACGTCGTCGACCCACAAGAAAATGTTTCACGCCTGCCACAGGGGAGAAATGGCTCTGAAGTGTCAGTGTGCTAGAGGCACTGAAGTAGCGCTTCCTTCCCACTTTTGAAATAGACCTGCTCCTTGACACCTTCAGCGTCTCCATTTGGCTGAAGGGGTTTCACGTCAGTTAATGGACTCTGTAATTTTACATGTAAAGACAGTGTAGTGAAAACTGTTATTCTTAGGATTGATTCACGCCCAGCTTTTGTACTACTCTAAGGAACTGGGTTTATAAACCGATATAGTTACAAGGAGGTAACTCCTCCAGCCTGGCACAGTTATACTGTTAAAAAGTGCTCATATAGGTATAATGATCATTGACAGAAATGAGCTATGTGGTATAAGCACTTTGACGCTGGTATATCTGCTTCCACACTAGATGGGTCGCACCAATGTAACTACATTCGATTCTAGCCAATATAGTTTATTTAATTGGTACAAAAACTGTGGGAAGACTAGGATGGTGATAGTGTGAAAATGGTTTAAAAGCACACTAGCTACTCAACTATGAAGAAATCAGACACTGTGTCCGGAGGGAGCTACAATTCAAAGGAGCGGTCAGTTTCATTTCATGTGTTAAATAATGTGTGGAGCTCTGGGTTATCATCACCTGGACTGGCAAAATTGATGGATTTGCCTCTAGATGAACGATAATGTTTATTTGCGCCGGTCAGGCAATGTGGCTGTGTTTTTCCTGTGCTAAACTGTGAATGGCTAACGATATATAGGGTGGAAATCCCCATACTTGAAATGATTTTGCTATAGGGCTGATCCTCGGCTGCTTTGAATTGGCATAGAGGTATTGGCTTACAGCAGCAGAGGATCTGGCCCATAGATGTGCACTTACTCAGGGGCAGCTGTATTATTTACTGTGGATGCAGTAGAACAGCAGCCAAGTTCTACTGTACACACTGGTTCTTTTGTCCTGCCACACTCGTTTTTAATTTATTAAAATGGACCCATCCCAAATGTATACTGGTGCAAGTGAGAGGAGAATCAGACCCTAAGACGACAAGTTAGCACTGAAAACCAACCTGAAAGACATCCATTAAAACAAGTTGGTGCTATTGTTCTTTATCATAAAACGTAATACTTTGTACCCAGCCTGACATATTGCGCGTTTGCCTCACAATAGGCCTTTAGGGGGTGATTTGAGCATTCAGGTTCTCTTCTAAATGGAGAAGAAAATGTTTTCCATTTCCTATCTTTCCTTTTATTTGCATATCCATGGTTACAAGCAGCAGGCGAAACATACCTAGCGCTTAAAACACCTCATTTTCCTTAGTATCTTCTAAATATCAGTTCTGATTACATCTCAGGAGCTACAGTGTATAATGTCACCAAACAAAACAATTACAGATTCTGGGCTGGAGTCTGACTGCTGTTAAACTGGAGTCACTCCATTTACTTCCCTGGAGTTAAGAGCACAGATGCAAATGAGAGCAGAATCTTTCAGCAGTTCATGGACTGTCAGGGTGAACTCTTTGAATCCTCCCCCATCCCAATATTTTAACCACAAGATTTCTCTGTGGCTCCTTTATAGAGGATACAGTGGAGATCACAGCAGACTTCACAGAAAGCTGCCCACTGGTACTTTTCTGAATAGTTCCTGTTACAAACTGTTTTATAAATTCTCTGGGCCTGACCCTGCTCCCATACTTAAATTGTGAACTCTCTGGGTCAAAATAAATGCCCAAATAAATCTGTTAGTCTTTAAGGTGCCACCAGACTCCTTGTTGTTTCTCTGGGTCAACTCTCTTTATTGTGTGTGTACAATGCCGGGTATAGTGGATTCCTCATCCTTTACAGGGGCCTCTGGCTGCTACTGCAATACATACAGTAACAATATTAATTGAAGTTCATGGCAAAACTCCCCTAATTAATTTTCCCTTTAGTTTCTAATGTGACATGGGGCTTGGTGATTTGCTCCAGGATGAGGTTATGTGAATGATTTACTAGTGGATCACTCGTATATCAGACAATATACTGTGTCAATACGCACCTGAGTAAATGGTAAAATGTGATGACACTTTTTGGCTGAATTACTTCTAGGGACATGGGCTGAAAGCTTGACACCGTACATGGTTTACCAATTTTAAAATATATTTGTATTCGTGTTCAGAATTCACATTTTAATCTGTTAAGGGTCTCATTCCTCAACTAAGACCAGATTCTGTCACCATTTCTCATGTTTAGTAGTGCCTTCTCCGTGTTTTGCATTTTTGAGAGGGATTCAATTCATTTTAACAGTTCAGAATTAGACCCTTTACCCAGCTCTGTTTTTACATAAGCGAGCCAGTGGCTTTTTTTATGGCCAGAATCTGATATCTTTTCTCACACTGAGAAGTGCCTTAGTCCACAAATAGTCCTAGTCACTACTTATAGTGGGACTACTCCAGATACTCTTCAGGATGAAATCAGATACTCTTCAAGATGAGGAAAGCTATCAAAATCTGGCCCTCCAATTTTTGAGGCCAGACTCTCCATTCCTCCATTACTACACTCTGACACCTTTAAGCCAACTTTGCACAGTATATATTCCAGGATCTTCTGGGGGCATGCCCAGCACCCAGCCTAAATTACAGCAGCCTCTCCAGGGGCCATTCTGTAGTGCAGAATAGCTGGGGTATAGTCTGTTCTACCCTCTCCTCCATTACATGCCCTCAGTAAACCCCTTATGCTGGGGGCTGCAGGGGACAGTGTAGATCCGTTGTGGCAGCTATACAGTGCCTGGGGACCCCCCTTATGCCAGAATTATTACCCAGGAGTGGTTCCAACCCCTTTATGCCACGAGGACCACAGGGCACTGCAGAATCTGAGCTCTCATGGCATCACAACTTTTGGGTCTTAGAAACAGCATCAGGTTTTTAACAGTGAAGATTTCCACTAGAATATTTATTTCACGCTGCATGGGGCTTGTTGGTTACAAGTTACCTTGTAATAGCTAAATTACGTCCAAATCCTTATCTTTTCACATTATATTCTCTCTCTTCCATTCATCAATCCAAACTTATTAGATACTGATATACACGGATATGGGACCTGATCCTGCAGCCCTTACTCCAGTGAGTTGGTGTCGTTCATTCATTCTGTCTCAGTGCAGAAGGAAATGGAGGTACTTGCAGAAATAAGATTTGAAAGATAAGATTAAGATGCTGAACATGGAACATTGTATACCTAGATCAGTGGTTCCCAAACTGAGGTTCGCGAACCCCTGGGGATTCACAAAATGTTACAGGGGGTTATCGGGAAAAAATTCCCTAATGGCAGACAGAGCTGTCCCTACGAACCACGGGCAACATGGGGACAGCAGCCCGGAGCCCCTGGACTTCCAAGAGCGAAGCAGATCAAAGCAAGCATATCTGTCACACTGAGGAGATTTAAGCTTCAAGACTCCTTATAAGAAATGGAAAGGGAGGTGGATATTTTTTGCTGTTTTTAAAATTAAATAAGCAGCTAGTATTGTTTTTAAAATTATTATGAAGAACAAGTTTAAGCTTTGTTGTAATGTGCGTTGTTTGCCTGGACTGCTCAAGACATGAATGCTTGTGTAGGAGGAACTCTTTGAGTTGGCTTCTTAAATGCCTTCATGCTGTTTCACATTTGATACTCCTTGATGAAACATAGGAGCCTTATCTTATAACAGGCTTATTCAAAGTGATACAAGCTACGAAAGTGAGATCTTGGAAGAGTGTTGCCGTTTTCATAATGTAATACAAATACTGTAATGATAAATAATAATAAATTGTGTGTAATAAGCATGTCATAAAAACAAATGTTATATTTCCAAGATCATTGCTTTTTATAATTTATACTCCGGTAAAGGAGAAAAGCCCTGGAAATATTCATTTTTAGGAGGGGGTTCACGAGACTTGACTTTTTAGCTAAAGGGGTTCGTGGGTTGTTAAAGTTTGGGAACCACTGCCCTAGATGAAGCTGAAAGAAGTCATTTTCACAAGGTCAGCTGTGTAGCACCTGATCCTGTAAACTGCTGAGCACCTTTAACTTCCATTGACTTCAGAAGTAGTTGTAGGTTGCTTAGCACCTCACTGGCAGTGCTTTGAACTTGATCAGATCAAGACCTTATTCATTCTAAGGGCACGTCTTCACTACCCGCCAGATCGGTGGGTAGCAATCGATCTATTGGGGATCGACTTATCGCGTCTAGTGAAGACGCGATAAAATCTATCCCTGATCGTTCTGCCGTCGACTCCGGAAATCCACCGTGGCAAGAGGCGGAAGCGGAGTCGATGGCAGAGCGGTGGCAGAGCGGCAGCAGTTGACTCGCTGCCGTCCTCACAGCCAGGTAAGTCGACCTAAAATACGCAACTTAGGTCGATCTCCCCCCCCCCCCCGTAGTGTAGACCTAGCCTAAGACAGGTTCCAGTCAGCCAAGTGTAGCAAATGAGCCAAGTATTTAATGGTATTGATACAAGAGGTTTTTTTTTCAGCTGCTCTATTCTGTGTTGGAAATACAGTATTATGGACATTGCCCTGTCACGGGAAAGATCGAAATTAAACGTATTTAAATTAGAACAGGTAATGCAGCAGAAAAGGTTATGATCAGGAAAGACATGTTTCTAGACAATTAAAAATACTATTGATCCAAACCATGCATTTACATTTTCTCGTTGCTGTCCTCAAATTACACTCCTTATAGAAATCAAAGCAGAGGGTACTTTGTGATGATTGGCGTGGAGGGTGAGAGGAGACACGGGATGGCCTACGTTTATTGCTAAGTATCTTCTCCTTTGAATTTTGCCCATGACAACTGAAGTAATGAAAAGGCCATCTAAGCTAATGATGCAGGAAACTTAACTCTCCCACTACATAGCCTTGGTTTTATCTTTCATTAGGTAGATGACTGAATAATTACCTCCTTGGGCAAGCTCGAATTTATAGGCTCATAAGGGAGACTGACCGTGAACAACATTGGAATGGCAGATCCTGGGCTCGAAGGCCCCAATCCAGCAAGATATTTAGAGATGCCCAACTTTCAGCAGGTGAATTGTCCCATCGATGGGACAATTCACCTGCTGAAAATTAGGGCACATACTCTAAGGGTCTCATTGTGCAACCCTTACTTACACTGCTGGGTGTTTATTTACACAAGCTCTCCTTAAAGCCAGTAGGACCACTTGCACAAGTCTTCACCAGTGTATGGATTGCACAATCAGGCTCTCTATAATTCGGTGCTAGGAGGATAATGTTTCACCAAGAGGTAGCAGGAGTGTCTGTGGGAACCCCTGGTCACCAGTCCTATATTCTGTATGTGTGTGATGGGACACACCACTCACCGCCTCCTCCTGGTCACTCTGGGAATTAGCACTTGAGGGTGACCCCCCCCCCCCTTCCTGTGGTCACATATCATCACACCATCTCTTGCTCTCTCTCCAGTCTGCAACTCCTCTCTCCTCCCAGGAACCACAGTGTCCTCTTTGTGACTCAGCCATCCAGCTA
This sequence comes from Chrysemys picta bellii, assembly GCF_011386835.1. Lineage (NCBI taxonomy): Eukaryota > Metazoa > Chordata > Testudines > Emydidae > Chrysemys > Chrysemys picta. The sequence continues at coordinate 13,613,757 of NC_088795.1, read as the reverse complement.
GGTCACTCAGCATTTCCCCCCCTTCTGGGAGGAAGGGGTATACTCCTCCAAATTCTCTGTCACTCCCACAGTGACCCAAGCAGTCTTCCAGTTCACTGCTCTGCCTGTGCCACTTCCCCAGTGGCCAGGGACCCTCAACTCAGCAGTTCCGAGCTTTCCTCTCCTAGCCCTCACTGCCCCTTCCCTGGACCGCTTCCTTCCACTCCTGGCTCCCCTCCTTGCTCTGGGTGTACCAGCTCCAAACCCTCCTCCCTCTTCCCAGGGAGTGACTGTCCTTTCCCAGCAGCAGCCTGCTTGCAATCAATCCCTGCTCCTTGACTCCTCCTTGAGGCCACAGCCTGTGGAGTTAGTAGGCCTACCTGGCCACCTTAACCGCTTCCAGTCCTGTGTGGGGTGGACACCCCATCCCCATTGCCACACACTTTACAGTGAGACTATTTCTGTTTTAGGGAGTTTTAGAAAATGTACGTTAGAAATATTGCATATTTTTTAAAGCTAAGCCTCTATTAATTTTTCACATTGTTATAAAAATCTAATCCGGTTGTTCTGTGTTCTTATGTTAAAAAAGAACTCTCATCTACCCTGATAATCGTGACAGCCTTTACAATAGAAACTGCAAATCTACTGCATGAGAATCTCATTAGAACACAGCTTTTTCACTAGTAATTAGGAATACCCAAAGCAGGAAGTGGTCTCTTGTTTTGGTAAGTGATTTTAGGCAAGCAGCAGAAACCACTCCTTTGGTCAACTTAATGTACCCTCTTACATTCACATCATACATAATTTGAAAGCTTTTTATGTCTACTTTAAGATGAGGTATGATGTGGAGCTGTCAGGTGGGGCTTTTACCAAAGTAACAGGGATAAACACCAACACATTAAAATGACCACTTTGAAATATTTGCATTCATTTTTGTTAGTTTAATGGTTCCATGTATTATTTCAAGACATAAACATGGATTTATTTGTGATATCAAAGCCTCACAAAACAATCTAAAGGGTAAAACAAAAATCTAACAATACATCTGTCCAGGTATCATTGGAATGTAATAGCACTGGTGACATTTCTAGTCAACATCATCATTGTCATCTTGTTCATCATCATGATCTCTGTCAAGAGTGCATGGGTTACCACAACCTTCATTGCCTTGGCATGAACGCAGTTCTGTGCAGGAAAGATTGTTCTGACTACAGACACAGTTGATTGTGTAGCGACCCTTACTGGTACAGGGACAAATAAGGTCTCATAGAAGCTCAGAAGCCACCAGGCCCTTGAAGAAAAGAAGAATTAGCTTATCATCCACATTTTTCCATCTATGTTGCAATGGTGATCCAATATCTGGCTTACCTATGTGCGAAGACATCCAAATCTTTGTTTGCCAAGATGCTTTTTTGACATGCTCTTCAAAACTGTCCTCACATAGTGCGAGTTTGGCCAGTGACTTGTCCTTTTTGATGGCTAGATTGAGGTGCAAGCAATTCTAGTCTCTGTGGATCTCCTTTTTTCTTGCTGTGGTCATACAGCTCTGCTACCAACTTCCTTGCTGGAGCAATTGCAGCTTGTTCATCACTATCTCCCAATTTGGCAAGATCTCTGAAGCGGTAACACTCTTTGGTTTGACAATATTAAGTATAGATTTCCCCCCATACCAAATCGGGATGACACAGAGTCACATCCTGTCACTGCGTGTATAGCAGGAAGCATGTTATGGAAGTCAGGAGTGAGTGCATCACAAGTATGAAGCGATGCTAGTCAGTTGTGCTGGTAATAGTGCACATTTCAATCCACATTTTATCTATGTGGTCCGTTTTTGGAAAGTAGTGATCAGCAAGGACCAAAACATCTGTATCAGGTGACCTAAATATTATGGTTCCTTTGACATCAAGCAACCCAAAAGCCATATTGGCACATACAGCATGCAGAAGCAGTCTTGTGTCCACTTCCTCTTGAGTACTGTGCAGGTCTTGGGCTTCTTCAACATCTCTACCGGTGATGGACTTTGCTATTTTACCATTGGAAAAGCTTCCAGCAAGAAGGAGAGTTTGTGCTGGGAAAGCTTCTACCCCGTCAGGTGCATTTTGAACCATACATTCACAGAGGAATTTTACAAGTGACCGCTTGTTGAATGCCACGTTTAGAAACTTTTTCTATGGCGGCATAGAGCAGCCACCAATCACCTGATACTACTTGCATCCAACATTAGATCCTGTCCAGTGCTGTCTTTCTGCAGTTTTCACAGGGTTACTGTTCTCATATTTGTCAAACACTTCACCTACAGGGTTAGCTTTGTCAACTCCTTTAGGACCTAGCTCAACTACTTAGCAGACAATTCATGAATGTGTGGAATTTGTCTCCAGCTACATTTGTAGGACAGCCATGATATCTCTGATGTACACTACGGACTCTTTGTTGTATGCTGTTAGCTCATGGATTCTTTTTAGCTTGAGCTTCCACCTGATGTCCTAATTCAGTGTTGTCTGTTGTTATTGTTCCATCAGCATGGAAAAGGGACATAGGCAAAGGTCCTATTGGGTGACTAAGAACAGTTACCATTGAAACATCATCTTTTGCTAAGGACAGGGCTGTGCAGAAAATAATTTTGTGACTGATGGCTGCTGTGATTGTCTCTCCCTTGCCAGATTTAAATTTGGTCTTTTTGGCCATGTCAGCAAATGTTTTGATATCAGACTTCATGACGGGGCTGAAGAAGCTACCTGTCTTATTAGAATCAAGGGCACCTCTCCATTTGTTTTCAGTAAAGGCTCTTGTACATCTGATATTACATGCAGTCCAGTAGATGTGTCAATAAGCACCTCCAGATGTGATTCACGGTTAAATGGGTTTGGCATATTATTGATGAAGTGGTCTGTAAAAGATGCAACATGCTCTTCACTCCTCTTCAGTGCAGAGGCAAGGAATTGTTTGTGGACCTGGTCTTTACTACTTCTTGTTGGCCACATCTTTTTCTCATCATTTTTGCATATTCATAATATGAAGCTGTGTAACGTCATCTCTAACACTAATAGTGACCCGTGCATAAGTGTTAGTGAATTCAAAGCTAGCTTCTTGAGTATTTCAAAGGCTAGTACTGTATGCATAGGCAATTACAAATTAAAACCTTCTACTAGGCAGACTAGATCCTACACTGTGTGCACAAAAGCTTACAAAGGAGAAGCATTACATTAGACGTTCACGTATGTTTATATCTACCCCCTATGCAGTACAAACTATGAGCGCGCAGTCTACCACTACTGGTGCACAGCCTTCACTGTGAGACTCATCTGGTCAGCAAATTTCAATTTAAAATATAGAAAACTATTACAACACTTGTTAGATGCTTTGACAATTAAGAATATGCAGAGTGAAAAAGTGAAGCTGAAGGAGGTTTAAGTTGAACAAGTAAAACTTTATTAAAACCTGTGCATTGCTCTTTCTGTGTGGCTGGGTAACTCCCAATGTTCCCTCTTCCACAAGTGACCCATCACTAACAGAGGCTCCCGGGAACATTGGCTCTCTGACGCCAGTTCCATTGTTCCTGATACAGTGGTTGGCTTATGCCCTGAGGCAGGAAGTTTTTGGGTGGGAGGGGATTATGGGGCTCATAGTTATAAAGCAACCTGGGGTAAATATCTGACCCCATCTGCTGACACATTAAGTACTAGTCTCTGCCAGAGACAGGTTACCAGCACCTATAAACTAATTATCTAGAACTGAGAGCTATATCTCTTTTAAAGTTTTATAAGTTTTAAGCTCAGATGGCCATTTCACTGATTTGTGGCAATGCATCCCCGCATTGTAACTGCAGGGTTTTCTATAGTGAGCCACAAGGTGGCTAAGCAAAATAGGAGTTTGTAATGGTGCACACTTACCTCATGCAAGTGTCCCTTGGTTGAGTGTGTGCTTTGCCTGCAACTTTTCCTCGATTTCCTCCGCTCACAATGCCTCGTCAGCTGCTGCGCTCGTCAGGCAGGTCTTCGATGACTCAGCCCTCTGCCAAGTCAAACACAGTCCATGTGCGAAAACAAACCAACCCGTTTTGGGGTACACAATCTAACTGGGCCTATCTCAGAGCCCTCAGTAATGTCCTGTAGCCCTCCCTGGGCTTAGTCCTTTAACAGTCCAATCATCACAGTAGCCTCAGTTAGTGTGTCCCTGCAGCCCTTCCCGAGCTCAGTCCTTTAACAGCCCCATAGGGCCCATCACGGTACCCTCAGTTGGTGTGTCCCTGCTGCCCTTCCTGGGCTCAGTCCTTTCACAGCCCCATAGGGCCCATCACGGTACCCTCAGTTGGTGTGTCCCTGCAGCCCTTCCCGGGCTCAGTCCTTTCACAGTCCCATAGGGCCCATCACGGTACCCTCAGTTGGGATCTGGCTAGTTTGCAAAGGTTCCTGGTCTGGAGGAGAGCAGCACCCACAGCACTTCCTCCCTGGAGACTCTTTGCCTTTTCCTTGAATCAATAGTGACCCCAGCTCTCCAGCTGAGTGAGTCTCAGTTTGACCCCCTTTTGGAGGAGAGGGGGTAACAGTTCCACATACAGTCCCTTCCCTGGGCCTGTCTAAATTCCCTTCTCTCAGGTCATAGTCACTTCCCCCGTGTCTGTTGGGGGGTGAGTGGGGGACTTGGGCCCACCCACTACTCCAGGCTCCAACCCAGGGACCATTTAAGTATAGCAGCCTCATGCCACGTCCCTGTAACTAACTGCATTTCCCTGGGCCATTTCCCTTGTCTTTGTCGAGTCCCAGCAGCCAGCCAGGAGCTCCTTCCTTGTTCCCCTGGTCCCTGCCAGCAACTACCTGCCTTGCCCCTTGCAGCTCCTACAACCAGCCAGGAGTACCTTCCTTGCTCCCCCTGTGTTAAAGTATTATTCAAAAAACTTTGATTTTTAAACAATGTCTTGAATATATATCTATATAATTGTTCTAGGTTTGTCATGTTTAGTATCATGGTGTTCGTGCGAGAAAGGACTTTTGAATGATATCCAACTCGATCTATTTCTGATGCCATTGTATTATCAAAATTTCCACCAACTGGAGGACCTGGAGCTGGGGGCTGGGAGGAGGGGCAGCAAGTCCCTCCTGCCATGCCACAGAGGGGTGACACCCCTGAAGTTATGAGTCTTACAGGTCAAATGTCACCTCCCTTACCTTTCTATCGTTAACTTGCCCACAGAATTACACATGTTCCCAGACTACTACAAACCAGATAATGGCTCAGATTAGACAGAGTGGTGAGCGTTGGCCTCCAGCTAATGAGTTGATTGTAATATGTAAGAAGCCAAGCTAGAAAATGACGCTACTTTGAGCTAGAGCTACACAGCCCTGATGATCTCAGTCCTTGTCTGCACTGCGGATCTGCCAGGGATGCAACCATCATTGCCAGTCACCAAGATAGCAGCACCAGCAGAAGCCCCCAGTCTAGACAAGGAAAGCTGTGATTGGCACTAGCTAAGCTAAGTTTCAAGCAGAGATAGGTTCCATGTATGTAAACTTCCGCTTTCCTTGTCTACACTGGACATTTGCACCAGTGCAGTTACACTAAAGGCTGCAATGGGGGTAATTCCACGGTGTAAACAAGGCCTCAGTCTCTTACAATATTATTACAACTGGTTTGTGACTTGTCCCTTTAATTTGATAACTGACGAGGGCCAGAGATTCCCTCTGTAGTTTCATCTGGCTATGATATATTATTCTTCACTTCCCACCCACAGCTGTTGTGCTTGGTAATGTTACCGTGCCCTGTTAAACAGCTGTGAAGGGACTCCTGTCTTCATACAAAAGAATGCGCATACTCTCTTTTGGGATGAGAGTCGCTATATAAATGTAAGTTATTCTATTAGCTTAGGGCTGCCATTAATGTATTCAGAGTTTTAGGCTCTGTATGGCTCCATGTCTGTTCTTTTCTTATGTCAGGTAGTGACATTGATAGGTTAAAATAACTTGTGATTTGAGTAATTCTATGGCTCAGCAATTTCTGGGGAGCTCAGTGGAAATCTAGCCGTGCAGAGGAGCATGGTGCAAGCACTCCTTGCATGACCATATTCATTATGATTCAGATTTCTAGTTAGCAGTGCACAGTAGCACTGAGACGGAGGCAGAATAGAAGGAGTTTGTGGGGATATCAAAGGGATACATTTTATATTTCAGTTTCATAGCAGTTTAACTGGAAATGAATTTCCTGGGCAATCTAAATTACTTGCAAAATTGTACATCTTAAAGAACTAATAAAAAATGTTACTGAAAGTAGGTTGTCTTTTTTGTTGTTGTTTTTTTAAGCAACTTGGGAAGTGGTGGGATGATGGTGGATGGAAATAAAAGTAATGTCCTCATTTCCAGCAGCTATGTTATATTAGCTTGTGTCTGGATATAAGATTAGTATTTTGTTGTATGACATTAAAAAGTTTGGAGGGATACTAGAAAACAAATTTTTTTATTAAGAGATAAATTCAACGGCACAAGCAAACTGAAGACCTAAGTCTGTGGGCCTGACTCTCTGCTGCTTTCATTTACACTTGTGCAAAGTTAGTGTGAAATAGCACCATTCACATTTGATAGCATTTCTTCCCCCACTTCGCCCAAGTGTCAAGGGCTATGCAAGGTGCAAGGCAGTGGAGAATCAGACTCCATGCTGCATTTCTGACAGGGAGGCTCCATCTCCAGGGAGGAGAAGGTGGTTCCTTGAAATGCCATCACCAGCCTGGAGACACAGCTGACATACTTAGCAATGCTCCTGTTTTATTATGATTCACCAGAGGTCCCTGTCAACCTGGAACATTTGTAATAGGGTGTTTGATTACCCTAGCCAAGGGAGCAGCAAAGGAAGAAGCCATGACTCCTTGTCCCTGCACTGATCCAGGGTATGTCTACACAGTAGCTAGGAGGTGTAGTTCCCAGCGCTGGCAGACACACATATGCAGGGCTGGCTCCAGGCACCAGCCCAGCAAGCAGATGCTTAGGGCGGCCAAGGGGAAGGGGTGGCACGTCGGGCTGTTCGGTGGCAATTCGGCAGTGGGTCCCTCTCAGAGGGAAGCACCTGCCGCCGAATTCCTGCTGAAGAAGAAAGCGGTGCTGTGGAGCTGCCGCTGGAGTGCTGCTGATCGCAATTGCGATCGCGGTATTTTTTTTTTTCCGCTTGGGGCGCCACACCGCCACAGCCTCACTGCTATTTTTAGGCTCTAGCAGAGCTAATGAACATATGTCTACATGGGCTGGGAATTGTACCTCCCAGCCGCTGTGAGGACATACTCTTCGTCAAGGCTAGAAGGAACATGGAAGTCTAGGCCTAAGTTACTACATATTAAATGCAACTTGGTTGTGAAAGGAAGTTATAGTAACAACATTACAAGTATCTCAAGACCCATTAAAATAGCTATAGCAAACCGAATAGATTAATCAAGCTAAGAGTGTCCTAAACTGCTAGGCTTAAAGCAGAACGGGACCTGGAGATTTATCCAGGTCACCTGTACACGGAGCACAGATTATTGCCTTGTTCATTTTTCTGATCGGTGAACATCCTACCATCCTCTGGCTCCCATGCTGCCGTGGCTGGAGGAGAGCTGTTCGCATACTTGGCCAAAATGACTGCACTAATGGAATAATACAACAAACTTAATGTTGAAAATCTATTTACCATTCAGTTGTTTCTGCCCACATTTAAATAGCTGATTGTTTTGCTTAAATTCTCTCTCTCCAGCTTTTTTCCATGTCATCATAACTCTCCTGGAACACTAGAAACATGAGCCGATCATTCTATATAGTAGCACCCAAATGCTAGTCTGTTCCTTGGCCCAAGCGGATCTCAGGGGATCTGCCAGAAATCAAGGCCACACTGGGTCAGACCAAAGGTCCATCTAGCCCAGTATCCTGCCTTCCGACAGTAACCAATACCAGGTGCCCCAGAGGAAGTGAACAGAACAGATAAAAGAAAGTGTGGCCCCTGGCTTCTGCATTGCTGGCCGGCTCTCTGGCTTCATGCAGTGCCAGGCAGCATGGGAGGATTCCACAGCACAGAGAGCAGTGCTTAACTTGGAATGAAAGAGGTGCCGGGGCTCAAGTAATTTTTTTACTTTCATAACCGATGCTGCAAGCCCAGAGGTCCCGGGGCTCTGAACTGCCTGACCCAGAGGTCCCGGGGCTCTGAACTGCCTGACCCAGAGGTCCCGGGGCTCTGAACTGCCAGGCCCTGGCACAAATTAAGCCACGATAGAGGGGGAACCTGTGCTAGTTATTGCAGACTCAGTCTGCAGTAACTTGCTTCCATTTGCCCTATGAGCTTTGGGTGAAAAAGTGTGACCAGCCCTATCTCTGTTCTCCCCCTCCCTACTTGCCCAGAACAGAATCCCACAGAACAATCACCAAGTAACTCTGGTGGGGAAGGGGTTCCATGCCAGCAGCACCCCCTCTTTCCATTCACCCCCCGCTCGCCACAGCTGGGATCCACAGCTTTCAGCCCCTTCTCACATTCTTTCCTCCTCTCCAATTTTGTTTAGTCACCTGTGCACAAACTAAACAAGTAAGAAGTACAGCTAGGTGTCTGACACTCCACCTCCATTCTGTCTCTCTTCTCTGTTTACATTGATACAATTGCTCTGGCCTATTTTACCGTTCTTCCAGTCCTTATAATTCCCAAATATTTGCTCCTGTTTTCTACAATTCATGTGTTGAATTAAATATACAAAAGTAGTATTGTTTTCAGAGGAGTTCTTCTAGGGAGTTCCAGTACAAAGCATAAATTAGGGTTTAAATTGGCACATAAATGGCGTGGTATTTTTTCCACACAGCACACAGTCAACCTGTGGAATTCCTTGCCAGAGGATGTTAGGAAGGCCAAGACTATAACAGGGGTCAAAACAGAACTAGATAATTTCATGGAAGGTAGGTCCATCAATGGCTATTGGCCAGGATGGGCAGGAATGGTGTCCCTAGCCTCTGTTTGCCAGAAGCTGGGAATGAGCGACAGGGAATGGATCACTTGATGATTACCTGTTCTGTTCATTTCCTCTGGGGCACCTGGTATTGCTTACTGTCGGAAGACAGGATACTGGGCTAGATGGACCTTTGGTCTGACCCAGTATGGCTGTTCTTATCATCTTAATACTTGCACACTGCACTGGGGTGAATTTCACTCCATAATGAAAGGATGGAGCAGATGAAAATCTGTAATGATACAAGATGGCAAATTAGAAGTCTAACTCCCCATTCCCTGACACCAGTGGGTATTTCGCATGGACAAGGACTTCAGCATCAGGCACTGGGAAAAGATGCAGGAAACAACTAATGATTGACAGTACAGTTGCTAAGGTACAAAAGCCAAATTCCTTGTTGCCAAGAGCACCTGCCAGGTATGGGAGCAGAGCACGAAGCAGCTGATGTTATTCCAAGGGAGATCTCTAGCCAGTAGAATGTGATGTGCACAAAGTCATTCTTTATGGAATGGCCTGGAGCCAACACCGGACATTCTGAACAAGCCACTTTACCTTCATGCCCAACATGTAGTTCCCTACAGCTGAGGCCATTTTTCCTCACTGAATTAAAAAATAATTTGAGGGCAAAGGGTAGCCATAAACCGAGCTGTTCTCAAGCTGTAACAGAAATTACAAGCAGGGTTCCAAAGGGATGAATATTTAATGAACCTCTGTCTATGTTTTATTAGAGAAATGGGCCCCGGTCTGCAGTATCCTCCTTTGGCTGGCAGATTTGAGGAGGCAATGGATGCACAAGTGCCATTCTTCCCCAGGCCTGTTTCCAAACCACTCCCCTGTGCTCTGCGGCTTCTTGTGGAGTGAACTGCCTGTGCTGATTCACACCTGCAGTGGAAATGTTCCAGCCCCCGGACCTCTGAATGGAAAGTTTTTCAATATTTCTGTTTATCCTCATTCAGTGTGTATGGTCCCATGTATTATTTAACGCACACTAACCAAACCCTGCCCTGAATACATTATTAATTTCCTCCCGGGCATTTCTATGGTGATCTCATTATGGTGTCTGAGTGCACCACAAGCTTTAATAAACTTATCTTCATAAGACCCTGTGTGATTAGGTGAGGTTCTTCACCACAGAGAAGGAGAATAAAACAGAAGAGGGCATTTTTGTCATATATTTTTTGCAGTTGAAAAATGAGCGATGCAGCCTAGAAAAGTGTCTTCTTCAGTGATCAGTTCTGTGAGCAACTCTAACATTACTTCTCCTTTTGCTTTATTGCACTTGAGTTTGCTAGGCACCCTAGACGTCTGCTGAAGTTAATTGTGGTTTTAGGTGCCCCAGGGAGGAGCCATAGGGAGGCATAAGTACAGACTCATGTTCTCCTAGCTAATCTTAGAGTGGTTTGGGGGAAGGCGGTATGCTACTGTAATAGCTCTGTAGTCAAAGCTTTGTGTCTAGCTTTCAGAATAGTATTTTTCATTGGCAAGGTCCATTCATAGAGAGTAAAATCTCAGTTGTTCACATACACAGTAATGACTTTTGCTGTTGTTGAGCCGTACTACCTGCATAATTAAAATAATATCATAGATAATATCTACACAGACATTTTTCCGTTTAGTAAGCTCTATATTTTAATGCAGAAACAGATTCTGTAATGAAATCTTTATGCTCCTGTGTAGCATATGAGCTCCACAAGAGGGAGCCTTTCACCTGTGGTGATTGTAATCATTGCAAGAGCAAACTTTGGGGCTACAGGTTCTGGTGGTGACAGAAAATTTCTGTCTATGGAGCTTGCAAACTCCAAGAGCATTGCCAGTTCTGCATGTAAGTTCTTCAAGTCTGCTAGCTCTACAGCCCAACCTTTGGCTGCCGCCGAAGAGAGCTCAGCATGGCTCAGAAGTACGATGCAAAGGTGAGTCTTGCTTGTCAAGCGTCACAGAAAAGTCTTCTCCAGATCAGGAGTGTCTAAATGGTGTAGGCTAGGAATCCTTGCTGACCTGCAGAGCCTTCTTTCATGCTGCTGTAACATAAGGATTTTTGAAATGCTTGGCAGGAGCGTCACAGCAGAGTTTGGTGTCTCTTTATGTTGGGTTGGAGCCCAGTGCTTCGGCTGATGGGTGCTGGCAGGATACGTTTCCCTCAAATAAGTAAACCTGTAATCCAAGTTTCAGAGTAGCAGCCGTGTTAGTCTGTATCCGCAAAAAGAAGAACAGGAGTACTTGTGGCACCTTAGAGACTAACAAATTTATTAGAGCATAAGCATATGCATCCGAAGAAGTGGGCTGTAGTCCACGAAAGCTTATGCTCTAATAAATTTGTTAGTCTCTAAGGTGCCACAAGTACTCCTGTTCTTCTTCCTGTAGTCCAAGCATACAATGGACAGCTTTGCTTTCATGTCAAAAAGTGTTGGAATTCTGAGTTATGAATGTTAAAAATATAGGGCAGACATTAACATCACCATAAATTCTTTTATGAAATCCAAAGCCCAAATGCTATTCATACTATTGCTCTAAACATGTATACAAGCCTAACCAATAAGCATTTACAACACCCAGACCGTAACAAAACAGTTACAAATTTATGATCATTTATACTCACATTTGAACAGACCAGAGAAGAGTCCTTTAATCCCGGCTCGGCCCAGTGTGATTGGACTGGATCCGATGAACAAACTCAAATGTATGGCTCTTCGGCAAACAAAATTGCTAGTGTCAATAAAACCCAGTCAGGGACAGTTCACCCTTGCTACTTTTCTTTTTCTAAGGCCTCCTCCTCCTCCCACCTTTCTTATCAACAGTTTTTCTTCTGTTGCCCTTTTCTTCACATGGGCCTCAGTTTCAAGAAAACAGTGGTGCGTGGGAAGGTTCATGCTTATTTTTTACAAGACAGTTTTTCTTTGGCTTGTAGCTACAGCCTCCTCTCATTGAGAGAAAACTTTCCTGTATTTTATTAGTTACTTTTTAAACCACACATCCTTCCCATTACATTCTGGTCTTCTAACTCATTGTTCTCACGGCCTTCCCGTGCTTGCTGATTAGGACCTTTTTTCTACTTACCACCACAAACTAGAAAGCAAACAGATAGCTTAATTTTGGTTAAGAAAATTATCTTTAATTCTTTCATTCCATAACTATCCCACAGAGAGCTTAGGGGTATGAGTGGTTTCTAGGGTCTACTCCTCTGGATGACCCTCTATGGGAACAAGAAGTTCATGGTGAATCTTGAGTCCTCTGCCTCTCCTGGATTGTGAGGGGCAGGGCTGTGAGAGACTGGGGGAGCTTACTCAGTGGGCAGGACAGCTTGGGGAGGAAGAATTGGGAAGTTCAGTCCCTTGAAGTGGAACAACGAGGGTCTGCAGATACAGAGGTTTCTTCTGAGCATGGACAGATGCTTGATGGAGCAGAGATGCTCTCAGCTTCCAATGCCTCACTGTGATCTTCCATGGCTGACCTGTCCTTGGGCATAAGAGTCCAGAACAAATATCAAGCAGATGGAGTGGCAGGGGATAACCATTGACCACATATACTGGAGGGAGTATGCTTCCACATGGCCTGTCTTAGATATGGCAAGGGAATACAATCAGAGAAGGGAGGAGTATATCAGCCGTTTTTATAATTCAGCCATTACTTTTAGGATGAAGAATTAGCTCCCCATTTCCAATGGAATTTTATTTTTTTAGTTATGACAAAACCATCTCAAAACTGAGAGGTTTGTTTGTATATTTGATTACTGGTAGTGGCACTCAATTTACCAAACTGGGGTTTCACCAGTAAATGAGTTTCATAGATTCTAGGACTGGAAGGGACATCGAGAGGTCATCGAGTCCAGTCCCCTGCCCACATGGCAGGACCAAATACTGTCTAGACCATTCCTGATAGACATTTATCTAACTTACTCTTAAACATCTCCAGAGATGGAGATTCCACAACCTCCCTAGGCAATTTATTCCAGTGTTTAACCATCCTGACAGTTAGGAACTTTTTCCTAATGTCCAACCTAGACCTCCCTTGCTGCAGTTTAAACCCATTGCTTCTTGTTCTATCTTTAGAGGCTAAGGTGAACAAGTTTTCTCCCTCCTCCTTATGACACCCTTTTAAATACCTGAAAACTGCTATCATGTCCCCTCTCGGTCTTCTCTTTTCCAAACTAAACAAACCCAATTCTTTCAGCCTTCCTTCATAGGTCATGTTCTCAAGACCTTTAATCATTCTTGTTGCTCTTCTCTGGACCCTTTCCAATTTCTCCACATCTTTTTTAAAATGCGGTGCCCAGAACTGGACACAATACTCCAGCTGAGGCCTAACCAGAGCAGAGAAGAGCGGAAGATTGTGTCTTGCTCACAACACACCTGTTAATACATCCCAGAATCATGTTTGCTTTTTTTTGCAACAGCATCACACTGTTGACTCATATTTAGCTTGTGGTCCACTATAACCCCTAGATCCCTTTCTGTCGTACTCCTTCCTAGACAGTCTCTTCCCATTCTGTATGTGTGAAACTGATTTTTTCTTCCTAAGTGGAGCACTTTGCATTTGTCTTTGTTAAACTTCATCCTGTTTAACTCAGACCATTACTCCAATTTGTCCAGATCATTTTGAATTATGACCCTGTCCTCCAAAGCAGTTGCAATCCCTCCCAGTTTGGTATCATCCGCAAACTTAATAAGCGTACTTTCTATGCTAATATCTGAGTCGTTGATGAAGATATTGAACAGAGCCGGTCCCAAAACAGACCCCTGCGGTACCCCACTCGTTATGCCTTTCAGCAGGATTGGGAACCATTAATAACAACTCTCTGAGTACGGTTATCCAGCCAGTTATGCACCCACCTTATAGTAGCCCCATCTAAATTGTATTTGCCTAGTTTATCGATAAGAATATCATGCGAGACCGTATCAAATGCCTTACTAAAGTCTAGGTATACCACATCCACAGCTTCACCCTTATCCACAAGGCTCGTTATCCTATCAAAGAAAGCTATCAGATTGGTTTGACATGATTTGTTCTTCACAAATCCATGCTGGCTGTTCCCTATCACCTTACCACCTTCCAAGTGTTTGCAGATGATTTCCTTAATTACTTGCTCCATTATCTTCCCTGGCACAGAAGTTAAACTAACTGGTCTGTAGTTTCCTGGGTTGTTTTTATTTCCCTTTTTATAGATGGGCACTATATTTGCCCTTTTTCAGTCTTCTGGAATCTCTCCCGTCTCCCATGATTTTCCAAAGAGAATAGCTAGAGGCTCAGATACCTCCTCTATTAGCTCCTTGAGTATTCTAGGATGCATTTCATCAGGCCCGGGTGACTTGCAGGCATCTAACTTTTCTAAGTGATTTTTAACTTGTTCTTTTTTTATTTTATCTGCTAAACCTACCCCCTTCCCATTAGCATTCACTATGTTAGGCATTCCTTCAGACTTCTTGGTGAATGTTAATAAGAACAAACACATACAGCTTCAAAGGAAAATCAGCAACACACATACAAACTAAACCTTAAAGCTCTCACTCATTTTTCCCCAGGCAGGATTCTAACTGCTAGTGCACTTTAAACTCTTAAGATAATTATGCTGTGATACAGTTTAAGAAAAACATACTGGCTATTTGGTAAGATCTTTCTTTCTCAATTCTTGAAAAGTTTTATAAATTTCCATCTGACTTTTCTCTCCTTATGTAATATATAAATCATTATCCAGAAGATCTCATGTCATGTCTGCTGATACATAAAGAAGGAAAATGTCTTAAATATGACACTACAAGAAGTCCTTGACCAAATAGATTACTCTGACTTTTTCTACCCGAGCCTTTTTAATATGATTTTATTCATTTATTAAAAATGTAAGTGGACTAGAACATATCACATTAGCAGCCCTTGAGACTGAAGTTCTCTGTTCATCCAGCAAAGAGTGGTTATTAGCTGTGCAAACGTCCCCACATCATTTCCATCCCCACAAACTAGGAAATGCCACTCCTGTTCCAGTCCATATGGCAGTTCAGTTTCCATAGCTCCCAAATCCTGGCTTGTCTGCTCAGGGTACCGAGGAAGGTGTTAATTAGTGAGAAAAAGCGTGATGCTGATTTGTATGTGGCTACCTGTGTTCACATTATTCTATTCATAATTTTCAATCTCTGCTTCAGAAAAGTAGTCTGGAAGGTGATCTCATAATCAATTTCTCAGAATTATAGCAAGTGATATTTCATTCAAGAGTAAAACAAAATGGTCTGAATAAGAACAGATAAAATCCTATTTTTTCCACCTAGCACTGAAAATACTAGCAGCTCAATTTAGTAAAGAATAATTTTTTTCACTTGTGTTTGAATTTTGTGCTTGTGAAAGTGAGGGTCTAACAGCACTGGCTTGAGCCAGGGATCTGGGTCAAGTCCTCATTTAATGTGTTCCTAGCTCTCGTTAACATTAATGGGAGTTACACACATATCATGTTAGATCCCTTGACAGCACAAGCAGGTGCCAGGCAAATTTCTCAACAGCTCTGCCAATGTCCCTCAGTTGGACCTACAATACTTCTGCTGTTCTTGTCTTGAGCTTCTTTTTATCTTTAGTACATTAGTTTTGTGATGTTTATAAAGAAGAACTGAAAGCAGACCATCAAACTCATTTTCCCAAGGGGTCCATGTCAGGCTGGAATCCAAGCTTCAGAAGGCAAATAAGGTAGTCCATTTGCTTACAGATCCAGTTCATCCCCTGAATTACCTTTGTGTCATAGACTTTTCAACTACAGTAGAACCTCAACGTTATAAACACCAGATTTACGAACTGACTGGTCAACCACACACCTCATTTGAATCCAGAAATATGCAATCAGGCAGCAGCAGATGGGGGGGAAAGCAAATACACTATAGTACTGTATTAACTGTAAACTACTAAAAAAATAAAGGGAAAGTTTAAAAAAAAAGATTTGACAAGGTAAGGAAACTGTTTCTGTGCTTATTTCATTTAAAAGCAGCATTTTCCCTCTGCATAGTAAAGTTTCAAAGCTGAACTAAGTCAATGTTCAGTTGTAAACTTTTAAAAGAACCATAACGTTTTGTTCAGAGTTATGAACATTTCAGAGTTACAAACAACCTCCATTCCCAAGGTGTTGGTAACTCTGAGGTTCTACTGTAAATTGAAAGTCCCCTAGTAATTTCAGTTTTCCTATTTTAAAAAAGAGAAACCCATTCGCTATAAATTCTGTTACACACAATGGCAACTTACAATGCATAACAAATTTATTAGAGCATAAGATTTCATGGACTACAGCCCACTTTGTTAGTCTCTAAGGTGCCACAAGTACTCCTGTTCTTTTTGCGGATACAGACTAACACGGCTGCTACTCTGAAACCTTACAATGCATGTTTTGCAGAACCCACAGCTGAGAAAGGCAGAACTTTATGACCCAACCATCAGCCAACTGAAGTCTCCGTTAAGCATTTCCCAGTGTGTTACCGCGGTAGCCTTTTGCAATACATCTCACTGAGAGAGGATAACTCTGCGCTTGCTCTTTGATTAAGACTGAGCAGGTTTCCTTACTGGCCAGCACCTCTCCTTCAAGGTTTCAGGGTTCTTTTCTCCTTGGACACTAGCTGCTTGAAAACACCCACACAACAGTACAACTGCTTAAATCAAGATTTAGTAATTCCATTTTCTCTCTGTTATAGCAAAAACAGCTTGCTTGACAGATCGAGATCAAACTCCCCATAATCTCCACTAGCTGAGGTACTCTCAGCTTACTTAACGAAAAGAAAGGCTCACATGTTTAAAGAGCAAGGCCTAGCTCTGACCTCTTCTGTGAGGAGTGTGCCAGTCCCCATCTTGTCCAGAGAGCAAGAATTTCCCTCCTCTCCCATAAAACCTCTTTCTCAAGGCTCCAGTATTCAAGCTCATTAGCATATTGGGGTACGTCTACACTACCCGCTGGATCTGCGGGTAGCGATCGATCTATCGGGGATTGATTTATCGCGTGTAGTGTAGACGCGATAAATCGATCCCCGATCACTCTCCCGTCGACTGATTAACTCCAGCTCGGCGAGAGGCAGAAGCAAAATCAATGGGGGAGCCGCGGCCATTGATCCCGCGTCGTGAGGACGCGAGGTAAGGCGAACTAAGATGTGTCGACTTCAGCTACTCTATTCTTGTAGCTGAAGTTGCGTATCCTCGATCGATCCCCGCCCAGTGTAGACCAGGTCTAGGTGAAGCCTTCTTTTTTTCCCTTCCAAAGCATTTTTTTCTAACCCTTCCTTCCCCCAAGTCAGGTTACTCTCTCTCCAATGGGCGTTTAGACATAAGCGTAGCACCTCACGGGTTGTTCTGTGAGTCCCTGCCTAATCCATCAGGCTGCTTATTGATTGGCCTTTTCCACTGTTCTTGGGGATATGTATTTCAGTCTGGCTGGGGGGATATATTCTAAATCTAAAACTAACCTCTGTCATCTTCCTCGGCTATCAGGTATTAATTGGTTGACTGGTAATCAGTCTGTCTGTGTTTGCCTCTCTGTAAACCCAATCCCATGTCCTAGCACATGCGGTGCAGTCAAGCACATTTTCTGCTTCCTCTGGATCTTGTCATGATTCTCACATGCCATCCCTGTTAATTCCGTGTAGGGAGGGTTCGTCGAGGCTTGTCCCTCTCCGGGGCGGCGGGGAACCACACCGCCTCCCTTAGTCCCTGCACTGGCCCCTGGGGAATCAGTCGGGCCGCAGGAGTCCTGGCTCAAGCCATCCAGCAGGGGCTGAGAAAACAGGTAAATCACACACCCAGGCGTCAGGCTCTGAGCAGCCTGGGAGAGGGGGAGACGGCCACCCGCGAGGTGGGTGGGAGGGGGGACGCAGGCCCTCCCACTCCACTGTGTCCCAGCCCGGGGCCCTAGCAGCAGCCAAAGGCCCGCTGCTGTGTCAGTGGGGATCCCGGACGCAACACACGGACATGGGTTTGGGCAGTGTTGCAGCCAGACTCGGGTCGGCTGCTCCCGGGCTACTTCCCAACCCCCTCTCTGGAGGTACCTGTGTCAAGGTGGTGTCCTCAGGGGGGTCAGTCCCCATTGGATCCTCGGGGTAGCTGGTGAGGGGTAGGCTCAGCGACTCTCCCACACACTAGTCTGCGTAGAGTATCAGCCGGTCAGGCCAATCTCCAGGTCCGCCGCTGGTTACTGGAGTCTTCCCAGCAGGAGCTGGGCTGGAGGCATCCGGTCTCTCCAGTGGTTGCCTCTCGAGTGAGCTCTGGGGTTGGGCTCTTATACTTCCTGTCTGGCACCTGACCTGCTGGGGGGCGGGCTTGGAGTGCTCTAGCCCCGCCCACTCAGGTGTCCGGCACACACCGCCTCCCCACACTCCCCAAGTTGTTTTGTGGAAGTTCAGCATATATCCCACCACAGACTCACCCTGCCTCTGAGGTGCTGCCTTTCCATTCACACCTTACCATGTCCATGGGTTCCCTGATCCTCCTGCCATACTTGCGTTCCAAAGAAGAGAAACCTTTAGGCACTTCCTTGCATCTCGGTCATGTGGGTGCTGACTGGCAAAAGTTTTTAACTTCATAGTTATGACTCCATTAAACTGGTCAACCAGCCTGCTAATCTTGGGGTATATGAGGAAGACTGGAATTGTTGACCCTATACTTCTCCCATAAACTTTAGAGCAGGATTGATATATAGTTGGACAATACCTCACTGGGGAAATCCCTCCTTTTCTCATTTCTAGCAAGCTATCAGCCACCTTGTCACCTTCCATAGAGGATAAGGCCAGCACTTCTAGGTATGTGCGTATTTTACAATATTTGCATAATTTCAACTAATTTGCATGTGACCATAAATTTCAGGTGATGGGAAATAGGCCCTTCCCGAGCAGGGTTGCAGGTGGGTCAGGGTTCTACATGAAACTTGACAGCCCTGACTGGAGTAGGTATGGAGGTGTGAGGCTGTCTAGGAATTTGGGATTAAATGGGGGTGGGACAATTATGGCCATTTCTTGTAGTATCCTGGACAAACTTGACTGAATTACGATTAAGCCTTACTGAATTAAATGTAGGTATTTTAGGAGACCAGTGTATTAAAAATGCAAATGTTCATGTATTAGCGTGGGATTGTAGAGAACTTGTAGATAGGCCTCCGTGCAATATCTGAGAAGTACTGTGAGCTTCGAAAGACTATGCTGAACAATGTAGCAGACACTAAACATCTGTTGGGACAATACGTGTGATGTGGAATTTCTAGGAAGAATTTGGAAGAGGGGACTGCAAATTCTCACCTACTGACTGAGCCTTTGAAGCTTTGCCCTGAGGGGAAAGTTCAAAGACTGACTTACTCATGAGGGTGCTTGTTCTGAGCTGACGCTGTGATGAACTTGTAACCACAGGGAAATCCCGATGTGGGACTGGAAGAACTGTCCACCATCCAGAGCCCTTGTTGGAATCAGGGGCTGATCTCTGGTAAACCTGTTACCATGCCTGTAAGTTATTTTATTGTTTTAATATGTTTTCAGCATAATACTTTTACCTTAAGAATAAATGTGCTTGCTTAGAAAGAGTTGTGGGGTAGTTTAATCTGTGGCAATAATACTGCGTGCCATCTCTGAGGGGAGAAGTAAAGCAGGTGGGGGTCAGCAGTCTGCCTTGCTGGGGAATAACACAGTGAGGGTAGGGAACTATTCAGCCTGGAAATCCCTGGTCAGACAAGAGAGAGATAAGCCATGGCTGGGGAGCTGGAAACCTAGAGTGGGTGCCCTTGCTGGACCATAGAGGGGGAATACAAGTGCAGTTGCCCAGAGCCGTGACACGAGGGTGCTGGGGGTATGTGTGTCTGGATAAGGGTGTTTGCTGGGTATTGGGTGGTGGAGTGGGTCTGAAATAGCTGGGAGTGTCTGGGTGCTGCTTGAGGGTAGCGGGGCGCTTTCAGGGGTGGGTGCATGTATGGCTCAGGTATGCGGGTGGGTCCTGGGTGCTGTTGGGGATGGGTGGATCCTGGGATATAACAGAGCTGGGGTTGGTGAATGGGTGTTGTCTAGGAGGAAAGCTGGGGGGCTGAGGTCTCTTTGGAGAGCAGGGGCCTGGGGTGTCGCTGGGGGTAGTGGAGTCTGGTCTGGCTGGGATGCAGGGATCTTTCTCATGGTCTGGAGTTTGGCTGCGGGCAGAGTGTCACCGCCTGGGGGCCGGTGTGCCTGGGGCTAGTACTGAACCCCTTTCCCCTTCTGTAGTGGGGATGACAGACAGGAGACCTGACGTCCTGAAGCCAAGTCCCACAGCATTCTCTAGCAGCCAACAGTGGGCTCTGCAGCTTCTGCCCGCATCTCAGCCAGACACCCGATATTGAGACTGAGATTTGGACAGGCAGCTGGGCTACACACGCGTGACTGTCACATGAGAGGCACTTGGCAGCCCTGACCTCCATTCTCTGTGTGCAGAGGGGCTTGGACAGCATGTGAGAGAGGATTCTCCCCCCGCCCCCCTCCACCCCTCACATCTTGGGATAGGTCCAGGGCTCAGGAGTTGAGCCTAGAGTGCTATACAACTCTTCAAAGGGAGGGAGTTATCCTTCCCAAAGCATTATTTAATACTGTGCATTTGATGCATAGGCCCTTCCTAGGGCTTGAAAGGTTTTTTTATTCATAAACTTCATTCTGGTCTCATTCAGAATTTCATTTCTTTGCTGTTTGACTGTGTTCAATGGGTTGTTTGATCTAAAAAACAACTGCATGTGACAATTGGGTGCAATAAATGCTGTTTTTGCCATTTTGTTTTTAAATTTCAGTACATCTCCAAACAAAAACTCTTACCTGACTATAGTGGCCTTCAGTGCATCCACACTCATACAAAGTCATTTACTGCAAGTATCTTATCTGTCAAAACCTATTTCTTATCCTTTCAAAGCATGGCTTTGGTAAAGTCCCACGGCTAGATCTTCATTTAACATAAATTGGCCTCTTTGCATTTAATTCAGTGGAACAATGCTGAGGATTTGGCTCTCATCTTTCACAGATTTTCATTTTGCATGTTAAAAAAAAAAAATCTCTCTGCCAATTCTTCCTCCCTTCTCTGTCTCGTGACATTTAAAGGCAGGTAATTATGCAGCCATCTGTGCCCTTGTCAAGTGTTTTTTTTTCAAGTTTGCAGTGTTGTTGTAGCTGTGTTGGTCTCAGATATTAACGAGATAAGACGGGTGAGGTAAAATCTTTTATTGGACCGACTTCTGTTGGTAAAAGAGACGAGCTTTCTAGCTACACGGAGCTCCTCTGCAGGTCTTCTTCAGCTCTGTGTAAGCTTGTCTCTCTCACCAACAGAAGTTGGTCCAACACAAGATATTACCTCGCTCCCCTTGTCTTCCGTTTTTAAAATAGATCATTTTTATTTATTACCTCATAGAATTTATGCATCACATTATGATATTTTCCTGTTCCTCAAATGACTTATGTCCTCTCAGCCTCTGCAGGTTACTTATCCTTGTCTATTTTAACCAGCAAGGCCCGTGTCGATGCATAAAAGATTCCTTCTTGTTTTCCTCCTTCATGCCAATGCTCTGCTCCATCACTTTCAACCCAACACACAGTAGTCTCCAAGCAGTGGAATTCATATTCCTGATTCATATTCATTCCTGGCAACCTTAAGAATAACAACACTATTCACGGTGCCACATTCATCTTAGACCAGCTATACAATATGCGAGAATGCCATCACCTTCAAATGTGCTTTGACTTCATGAAGTTTCTCTTATTATTGTAATTCATCTTTATAGGACACGAAAGATATATATGTGGTGCTCTACAGGCAAGTACAATGTCAAAGGGCCCTGTCCTTGGATCCAGTCAAGCAAAGCCGAGCTCAGTCCAGGAGCTGAGGGACAAATGTGCTATATGCCCCTGATCACTGTGGTTGAACTGGTCTCAAGAGCTGGTCTTCACCGAAAACTTTTATTAGCTTAGTTACATCGTTCAGGGGTGCAGACCATACTAGGTCAATGGAAGAATTCTACCGTTAACCTAGCTCCTGCTGATTAGGGAGGTGGATTAACTACAGTGATGGGAGAACCTCTCCCATTACTGCATTGAGTGTCTATAACAGGGGTAGGCAACCTATGGCACGCATGCTGAAGGTGGCACGTGAGCTGATTTTCAGTGGCACTCACACTGCCCGGGTCCTGGCCACCGGTCCGGGGGAACTCCGCATTTTAATTTAATTTTAAATGAAGCTTCTTAAATATTTTAAAAACCTTATTTACTTTACATGCAACAAGAGTTTAGTTATATATTACTGACTTCTAGAAAGAGACCTTCTAAAAAGGTTAAAATGTATTACCGGCACGCGAAACCTTAAATTAAAGTGAATAAATGAAGACTCGGCACACCACTTCTGAAAGGTTGCCGACCCCGGTCTATACTGAAGTGCTGCAACTGCGCGGCTGTAGTGTTTTAAGTGTAGACCTGGCATAAGTTAGAGTAGCCCTGAGGTTGATCTAGCAGATGCCCAGCTGAAGTACCTCCCCACAAAAGGTTATTGTGTCAATGGAGGATGACTGGAGCAGAACAGGACTCTGGCCACGTCTTCCCCAACATATTCTCTGTTTTGCAGACTCAAAGAGGCATTGGGCTGGTTACACTGGCTCTGTGCTACTTGGGGACAGAGGTGCTGGAACTAGGGATGCTGGGGGCACTGCCGCACACCCTGGCTTGAAGTAGTAATAACAAACACCAAACACATGGTTTCCATCATCAGCACCCCCACTATAAACACTGTTGCAGCACCCTTGCTTGGGGACTCCCCATGCGCCACAGAAATCCTTAGTTGGCCATTTAGGTCAGAGCAGCACAAAGCAGACTTCACATAGAGCAGGATCTGGCCCAAGCTCCCTGGCCCAGGGACATTCTATCTATAAGCAACACCAAACCTCAACAGCCGGGCAACAGTGAGAGGGAGAAGGGCACTGCTATAGCAGAGGCGGAGGCTGCCCTTTGGAAGTGCCGTTTCCCCCCCGCTTGAAGTTGTTTGTCTCACATCATTCTTCTTTGTAAGTATATAAAAGTGTTATTATGTATAGCTAAGAGTGAAGGAGTGTCTTCCAACGGTGGGCTTGAAGGAGAGGAGTACAGCTGGACGAACGCTGCAAAACAATTCACTGTGAATTAGCTTCTATTGTATTTCCGTCCCTTTCTGGGTTCACTTCCCTTGAACAGTCCAGTGAACGAGTTTACAGCCAGCCATGTTTGCTAAAGCTGTGAATTTGAAACAAATACTACAAAATGAGAAGAGTGAATTTACAATTTATAATATTCACCCCAGGAAACTGATTCTAAGACTCTAAACTCATCTAACCAGGGAATAAGAAACGTACCATGGTGGCTACTCCAGAAATCTGACTCGCCACCAGGTTACTGCAATTTCACCCTGGTGTAGCAACCCTGGTTCCAGCAGAGTTCCACTGGCACAGAACTGGAGTAGCAGAGAGGTGAAACAGGCCCTAGGTGTTCACTAAAAACAGCCCAGATTTTAACTGTGGAATATTTGCAGCCAATTGCTCCAGAAGAGTTAGAGTACAGACCAAAACGTATCCCAATTTATTTGGGGGTATTTATTTGGGGAATCATTTTGGATTCACACACACTCTTGAGAAAATCACAGTCTCTTTAGGGTTAATTCATTAAAAGACAGGGAGGTAGAATCTTGCAGATGTAAGTGAAGGGGCAGAGAGGTGCGTTTGCAGGAAACAGTGCACTAGATAGGCACGCCTATCAGGGTAGCTTGCTTTAGTTGTATGCATTAATTCAATTTCCCCATTGATTAAAGAGTCATACTAATGACAGCAGACTTTGTACTCATGGGGTATGTCTACTCTGCAATTAGACGCCTGTGGCTGGCCCCCACCAGCTGACTAGGGCTTGCAGGGTTCGGGCTAAGGCCCTGTTTCATTGCGATGTAGGTGTTCAGGCTTGGGCTGGAGCTCAGGCTCTAGGACCCTGCGAGGTGGCAGACTGAATCCAAACGTCTACACTACAATTAAACAGCCCTTAGCCCAAGCCCCACAAGCCTGCGTCAGCTGGCACGGGCCAGCCATGGGTGTCTAATTGCAGTGTAGACATACCCATGGACCCAAATTCTCAGTTGCCCTACTCCTTGTGCAGTTGTTTGTAAAACCCTTCTAAATCAGAATAGTAGCATTTTGCACTGATATAAATGACAACATAGGGCGCAGAGCAATGGCACATCTGGTTGATGGTCTTTCCTCTTAATTCTTTCTCTGAAATGGCAGGGACTTCATCCCCTAAAATCTATAGATCTCTGGAACTATACAAACACAACTCTCTTTTCCCTGCAATGACATCTCCTCCCCTACCCCTCTGCTGCCCTTTGATGGCAAAGATTCTCTGGGAGCCATGCAAATCAGGGAATACAATATAGCATGAAATTCCCGCCATTGCAAAAGAGCAGTGCAAGGTCTTTGCATCATTGCAGTGTTGCCAGCTTTCCTGATATTTGGTCTTCTCCTTAAAGCCCTAGCAACTGGGGTCAAGTGATTCTATAAGACTCTCAGCTTTCTTTTAAAATAAAAAGTAAATTTCTAGTCCTCATGGTTGAAAACTTGAAACAAGTGGACCTCAGAGACTCAAAACCGGAAGGCAAATAAAAAGAAGCAAAAATGTATTATTTTTTTTTAAATCTCATGGTTTTTTGGGGACTGACTTCTGCTTTTTAAGAACATGTGGAGTTGACTGTACTGCCAGTGTCCCACTTAAGCCATCCAAATAGGCTGTGAGTTTTAACTGTTGCAGCAGTTTCTTGCTGGCCCTCCGCACGGGTGTGAATTTCTTCCATTTTGATTGCAGAATCCCATTAGCTTTATAAAGGTATGTTACGGTGCTTTGTTTACCCTGCAAGACAAATCGGTGATGCAGCATTGTTTACACATGCTGCTTCATTCCTTGGTGTTTCATTTACTTTTCATTAAGTATCTCAGTGAGTCTCAGCAGCAATCTGCAATGTTGCTAGCTGGGCATCCCCACAGATTTGTCTTGCTTAGTAACCAGATGAAGCCAAATACCACTTTTAAAATAAATCAGGACTGCCCACCCATTTTTGGTGTTTTCACTGGGACAGAATGTCTCCTTATCTTAGTCAGCCCAGCAGTGGAATAAGGTCCCATCCCAAGTCACGTTTGAGCTACCCAGAGCCTGGCTCTGGAGGTACGTCTGTACTGCACAGATTTTATGGTGGTAGATAGAGGACATGCACTGCATGCCCCTAGCATGAGTATAAATAGCAGTGTAGATGGTGAAGGGCTGCTTAGACGAGTAAAGACATGTCTGAACCCTGTGGGTATGTACCATACACAGCTCTCTCTCTCTCTCTCTCTCTCTCTCTCTCTCTCCATGCCCAAGCCGTGTCTGTCCTATCTACACTGCTATCTTTGGCAGTGTAGTTTCCTGCTGCCTCCCTGATGGCAGAGCCTTGCCCTTGCCGTAGATCAGAGCTAGCGTGGGAATTTACACCATTCCAGCTCTAGTATACACATCCCTTCTTCAGAACCCTGCCTCACGGCCAGCCCCGGGACGGGCGTTATTATTTGCCAGTGTCTATATTCACACTCTGCTGACACACTTTTAACGTTCTTGGGCCCATCAAAATTCTCCATCAAAAAGAAGATCCAGCCAACATTTCCCTTTCTTCCCCGTGATTAGTCACGCTCGTGGATGCTCCCAAGTTCAATTTATGATCCAGTCAGGAGAAACAAATATGGGAAGTGTCTTGAGAGCTTCCTTTCTTATTTATTATTGGTGTGTCTTTTGTCACCTATTTTAATACGAGGTTAGTTGGTCTTATTAATTAAAATCAACACTGCTCCTTTGACCTAGTTAGATATGCCTGATCAGTATATAAATACATAAGCCTGTTTTAATTAAATTACTTCCAAATTGTCAGTTGTATGTTGGACAGAAATCTGACCTCATTCAGTACCTAATTTAGTTGTTTCAAAGTCTCCATCTGGAAGATAAAACCGAGAATCGGTTTAAACCACTTGGGTGCTGAAAAGAGGTTAGGGCCTCTGGAGTCGCTGTAGATGTCACGACATCAATGTAGGTGTAATCTGGTGTCTAATATCCGTTTTACACGGGTTGTGTCACACAGGTTAAGAGTCTGATATGGGTTAAGATTATGATTAAGAATGTGCAAGATCTCACAGTTCTACTGGATCTAGAGGGCAAAAAATATAAATATATAAATATAAATGTGAAATATAAAGAAAGGATGAATCTAAAATGTCTGCACAGTATAACTCCTCGAGAGTTGGTGAAAGTGTGGTGGAAATATTTTGTCAGCTGCATTATTAATATTTGTTTTGTCTTTCAGGTTCAAGGTGAAGAACAAAAATCTTTCCTACACAAAGATTTTTGCTTTTCCCCTCCTTTTAATTTTATTTATAGTTTTGTGTACTAGCATAGGGCCGGCAACAGAGCTACACCTATTTACATCAGCTGAGGATCTGGCCCATAAAGGGTTATGTACTACTGGGATATATTTTAGGCAGTGATCTAGAACATTACTCTCTATACAAGACATATAATGCGAAAGGGTTTCATAACAAAAATTTCCTCTTTTTCTCCATTGGAAGGCTTTTCTGAACAAGGCTGATTTGCTGTGGGACTTGAGGCCTGCTTTTCAGAGGTGGTAGGTAAGTACCCACAGTGCCCACTGCCCGCCATTTTGGTTGGTTTGGTGTCCACTCATTTTTTGAGATGTATGGACATGCAAACCTGGGGAACATCTGGGTGACTTATTGTAACTGCGGTCACCAGGCAATCCTATTGTTCTGCAGCAATCCTTGTCCTCACATTGGTCGATACTAGCTCCCACACAGCACCTGCTGGGGACAGTCCTTGCAGAGCCCTTATTTTTGATTAAATGATCCCCTTTTCCTCTGAAGTTAATGACCCCTTTCTCTCTGAGATAAATGACCGGGTTCCCGGACTTACGAACATCTGACAAAAGCATAGCCCTAAGTGTGCAGTCTCTGCCACCAATTACACACATGCAAAGTGAAACAAAGTTTGAAAAGAGAGAGACAAAAATCTCTAAATAAAAATTAAAACACAGTAAAAGCAGAGCTGGGCTAGCACAGAGAACTGTGAGCAAGCGAGGCTCAGCTCTTGGTTACAAAGGAGTAGTTAAGCAACGGAAAAGCTAACACTTTTATAATTTCCTTGTCTCTCTTTACAGCTGCACAACTCCTGTGAGCGGCATCCCATTTTGGTGTGCCATGGGTGCAGCATGGGAGGGTTCTACCTCTTCGTTTTTTCGATTCTGACTAAATCAGTCTAAACACTCAGGGCCAGCTTGTGAACCCCTTCCGCACAAAGCGGTTCCCCGATGACAACGTCACTCATGTGAGGAATGGCTTTACAATCTGTCCCTAAACCCCTACAGTCTATGCCCCAATATGTAGGTGGGAGCGGAAAAAAAGCACTTCAAACATTGATGGTAACAAATAAGGGGAAAGACGTGTTTTAAATTCCATGCGCTTTCTTCTAGTTTGTTTGCAAAATGTTATGGTTCATGAAGCAACCTTGTCATAGTAAAACTGAAAAATATGTTCGACCAAGTCTTTGCAGTGTGAAATTCTGCAAGATGTTCTGAAGTTCCAAGGCAGGTGAATGGTTCAGGGGAAATGTTAACCAGCTGCATTCAAACATACTCAGCCGCACCTATCTATTGAGCAACCATCAATACAGTATTATTACTGGGATTCAATGGCTGTGCTTGCCTATGATCCCTGACTCCTTGGCACAGCTGAGGGAGCTGGGTCACAGTCTGTCTTACAGTGTTATTTTCAATAGGGTACTGTGTGTAGTTTGACAAGTGGGTTCTTTGGGGTGGGGTGTGGAAGAGAAAACTGCACCGATCACATTGCCTCAAAGGGCCACTCTAGAAGAGTCAACAACACTGTTGAAATATCTGTGGGCAATGACTGATACAAGTTTGACGCTGTCAGACTCAGATGCCCATGTCATCAAAACACTCCCACCTCATCTCTAATACTAACAAACATTGGCACTCTATGATTCTTGGTTAGTCAAAACTACTGCATTCCAGGATGATGCAGAACTTGGTTAGGTTTTCTAATATACCCAAGGAAGGCACAAAGATGGGAAACATTTTACAAGCAAGCAAATTAAATAAAGCTCCAAGAAACATAGTTCAGTATTTATTATTATTATTTATAAATCGTATTACAGTAGTACCTAGATGCCTCAACCCAGATCAGAGCGCCACGGTGCAAGGTGCTGTACAAACACAGAGTGAGAGATGATCTCTGCTTTAATGAGCTTACAATGCAAATACATGAGATGGACGAAGAGTGGGGAAAGCAGTATTATTTACTTTTTATAGATGGGGAGCTGGGGCAGAGAGAGATTAAGTATGACTTACCCACAGTCACATTGGAAGTCAGCGGCAGAGCCAGAAATGAATCCAGATATCTTGAGTTCCAGGCCAGCACCTTAACTGCTAGATGATCCTAAGCACAAAATATGCATTTCCTGGTTTAAATGTCTTATTTCTTGTTAAAGGAAAGAAGAAACAACAAATATAAAGTCTCCGTGTGCGAAAGAGAACAGTGATTCACTAATACTCTGCACCTGAAGTGAAATACAAACGATCAACGGTCTCACATCTGCCATTGCAAGCAGGTAGCAACTTCTCTTCATTGGAAGGTGCAGCTCACAGAAAACAGAATGACCACATCCCCTTTTAGATACATAGCTATATGCACCACAGTAGAAATATCCTGATGTTAAAGTCTCATGGTATCTTATGATCTACAGTTGCTAGAAACAAAAGCCTCATCCCATTGGAAAGGGAGGATTCCTAGATTTCTAAGGACTGAAATCTCCTTATTCTAGCTCCGAGGGGTGTGAATTACCAGATGGAAAGGCCCACATTTTTTAAAGTGGCCATTCATTTTGGGTGCCCAATTTTAAGCACAGCCCGTTGAGCGCCTGCAGAAGCCATGTCTGAACAGGAGGCCCAAGCCGCCTCAAACTGGACACCCAGAAACCACAGCACCCAAATTAGTGAAGGAAAGAAGGAATAACTTCTATGGTACATTGTATATTTTGAAAGAAAAAGCAGCGGCTGTTTGTGGCTGCTCGGACGATGGGCTGCTATAATCAGTCCTGGCAAATATGAGTGGGCAGACGGCAGGTGCCAGATGTGGTATATAGAATTGTTTGTACAGGTATTACAAGATTATAATACAGCAGCAGTGCCTGTTTTAATGGGAAATGGGCACACGGATCCCTTTAGGCAGCTTTCAGGCATATTATAATGTGCTCTTTTTTTAATCTTACAAGGTACAATTCAATATGAATGAGAGAGTGGATTCCAATTCTTCACTCAGTTGGCCTCACATGCAGAGTTTCAATGGCACATACAAGTATCCCTACCCAGACCACAACATTTCCTATGTGGACTTCTACCTTCATCAGCCACTAGTGGCAGCCATCTTCATCGTCTCCTACCTCCTCATCTTCCTCCTGTGTATGCTTGGCAATGGAGTGGTTTGCTTCATTGTTCTGAGGAGCAAGCACATGCGCACAGTCACAAACCTCTTCATCTTGAATCTGGCTGTCAGTGACTTACTGGTGGGGATATTCTGCATGCCCACCACTCTCCTGGATAACATCATAGCAGGTGGGTAGAACCTGCTGATATAAATGTTGGCGCGATCATGGAAATCTCCTACAGCGTTTGGTCCTCACTCGGGATGTGAAAATGCTTCGGACAAAATAAGAAGCCACCAAAATCTTTGCCTAAGCCTGCCCTGGACTAGAGCCCTAAATATATATCCAGTTCAAGAACAAGCAGAGCCAGATCTTTGGCCCCTGCTTTGGCTTCTGGGCATCATGAGAGCAGTTCAAAGGGCCAGGAAGCTGCAATCACAGCATAGGTGGTCTCACTACCCTTAGCAAGGGTGAACCCATGCTAAGTTACCATGCCCTGAGGCTACTCAGATGTACAAAAGGGAGCCAGTCCAGTCCCTGGCTGCCAATCAAAAGCTATTTTTGAATAATCTTTAATGGAATTATACATCAGAGCACATTAAAATGTACCACATTTTCCTGAGTCAGCGGGAGGTTTTCTTTAACCCTATGACTTTTTATGGAATTATACATAGTAGCATATTAAAATGCTAATTAAAACTTAAACACCAAAATCAGAAGAAGCACACATCTAGATTTATCAAACTTTTAAAAAAACCTGTACACCATCTACTAGTTAGCCATATATGTTTTTTTTAATTTTCAACCAGGAATAAAATTTCCTTTTCTAATAAATCCCTCGAACAGCTTTCTTTAAAATCTGGTAGCAGCTGTCTTTCAAAACTGGTAGAGAACCCCTAGAGGTATCACAGGTTTAATCTCTATTCATATTCCATTTGCTCAAAGTAATACCTTTCTTATCTTTTTACATTTATTAGAAATTAGTACCTATTGGCTTAAACTGCATAAGAGGCCTTTTAATTTTAGAACATTTTTACCTAATTAATTGCATAGGATATAAAATACCCTATAGAAGCAGTTTATAAGTATGTATTTGTCACCTGTCATGGAAATTTATCATTTGTGAATTACAAAGAATGTATTAGTTTCAAGGATGCAGCATAAAGAACCCTTGACCAGAGTTGTGTTAGACTAAAACAAGCATACAAACAAAACCCCCCAATATTTTTGACCTAGCTATTGACAAAAGAGCCTGTCTAGCACTTGTGTACCTATCAGAGAGATATTCATCTAGATTTATGTATCAAATTTTAAAAATCTATTTAATTTCAAATTATTTTAACACATATAATGGTATGCATAATACGTGAGCAGTGCAACATAATGGCACTCAAACCACATGGGATATAGAGACACAGTTTTGAATTTGTCTGGTTAAGACCATAGCCCATTGTATGGGTTGTATTACTTCTAAGAAATTGAATAATAGGTGTTTTGTTTTTTAAAGATAAGACAAGACTTTGTGTTCCAAGTATCCTTTATTTTATGTTTTATCTAAGCTCCCACATGCATTCTGGATCTCAGAGCCTGCCGTCAATATTTGAAGAACGACTGCATAGACGTTGGTTTTATTGCTACTGATTTTCGTTTTCTGAACATATAAAATAAAAGGCATCTTTATTTTGTTTTTTGCCTAATCTTAGCCCATACACTAGTGTACAATGTTAAAATAGTAGAGGAATTTTTACCCTGATTACTGAGCTAACACCAACTTTGCTGCTATTGTTAAATGGAGAATTAAACTATAGTACCCACCAAAAGGAGCACACATCTACAGTTATCTAACATATCTAAATAAATTTTTCCACACATTCCCTCTTACATGTTTATTTAAAACTAATAAAGAGTTCCTAATAGTATTACAAGCCCTGAGCCCCCCGCCCCCAAATATTCCTATATTTTTTCCACCGACTCATAAATGTTATGTATTTCTTCCCGTAATTTTGAATTATTGGAAATTAGCCCCTTTGGCTCAAACTATGCAAGAAGTCTGTTAATTTTGGTAGTTTTGCCTAATGGAAAACATAACATTCAAAAAACAAGAGAAAACAAACAAACAAACAAACAAAACCTCTAGCAGACAGTTTACAATGCTGTATTTCTTTCTTATATTGGATGTAAGTTAAGCAAGTTTAATTTCCAGGAGAATACAAACCCCTCATTCACAGAGGTGTATGATAGTAAAAAAGAGCCAGGAAAAAAAAGCAGAAATCCATAATTTTGTAATGGTTTGCAGCACAGAGATAAAAATGTTATTTGTTGTTCATTAGGTCTCTGATGAAACATCAAAATATTTATCAGAAGGAAATGGAGAGGCTGGTACACAATGAACATCTCTTTTACCACCCTATTACCATCAGATATCAGGAAAAGAATGGTAGGGAAGTGTGGATGGGAGTTTGTGTGGATGACAGCTGTTGCAATTTTTATCTCTATACTTCAAACAGATAGAAAAGTATAGACTGCGAAAAAATTTTCATGCTCTTTTTTTACTATAATACATCTGGTCTTTTTTGCCGCCCCGAGCAAAAAATAATAAAAAAATCGGGGCGGCCAGAATGGCAAAGCAAAAAAAAAAAAAAAAAAAAAAAAATCTGTGGCACAGACGGAGCAGCAAAGCAGGAAAACAAAGCCAAAAACCTGCGGGGCGGCCAGAGCCAAGGTGCAAGGGGACTCCCTGCGCTGCAGACGTGCCCCGGCTGGAGGGGGAGGGAGCGGGGGGAGAGAGAGAAGGGGGGTGGCCAGGGCTTCAGCGGGGCGCTCGCCACGCAGCCCCGACCGCTGCGCCGCCTGCCGGGAGGGCTCCGCGGCTCTCCGGTCGGCGGGGAGGGAAGGACACGGGCTGCCCTGCTGGGCTTGCTACAGACCTGGCACCGGTTGGGGCAGACAGAGCGCGCAGCCCGCTCTCAGCAGGGCGCTCCCCTCCTCCGCGCCGCCACCCCCTACAGAGCAGCCGGATCGGCGGAAAAAAAAAAAAGCGGCCGTGCCGCCCTAGCATTGGGCAGAATGCTGCCACGTAGAATCTGCCGCCCCAAGCACCAGCTTGCTCGGCTGGTGCCTGGAGCCGGCCCTGTCAAAGCAGGACCAATTCCCAACTAAATCATCCCAGCCAGGGTTTTGTCAAGCCTGACCTTAAAAACCTCTAAGGAAGGAGATTCCACCACCGCCCTAGGTAACCCATTTTAGTGCTTCACCACCCTCCTAGTGAAAAAGTTTTTCCTAATATGCAACCTAAACCTCCTGCACTGTAACTTGAGACCATTACTCCTTGTTCTGTCATCAGGTACCACTGAGAACAGTCCAGATCAGTGGTTCCCAAACTGGGGTTCGTGAACCCCTGGGGGTTCATGAAATGTTACAGGGGGTTCTCGGGAAAAAATTCCCTAATGGCGGACAGAGCTGTCCCTAGGGACCCCGGGCAGCACGGGGCCAGCAGACCGGAGCCCCTGGACTTCCCAGAGCTAAGCAGATCAAAGCAAGCATATCTATCACACTAAGGAGATTTAAACTTCAAGACTCCTTATAAGAAATGGAAAGGGAGTGGATATTTATTGCTGTTTTTAAAATTAAATAGGCAGCTAGTATTGTTTTTAAAATTATTATGAAGAACAAGTTTAAGCTTTGTTGAAATGTGCGTTGTTTGCCTGGACTGCTCAGGACCTGAATGCTTGTGTAGGAGGAACTCTTTGAGTTGGCTTCTTAAATACCTTTATGCTCTTTCACATCTGATACTCCTTGATGAAACATAGGAGCCTTGTCTTATAACAGTCTTATTCAAAGTGATACAAGCTATGAAAGTGAGATCTTGGAAGAGTTTTCATAATATAATAAAAATACTGTAATGATAAATAATAATAATAAATAGTGTGTAATAAGCATGTCATAAAAACAAATTTTATATTTCCAAGATCACTGCTTTTTATCATTTATACTCCGGTAAAGGAGAAACGCCCCTGGAAATATTCATTTTTAGGAGGGGGTTCGCGAGACTTGACATTTTAGTGAAAGGGGTTTGTGGGTTGTTAAAGTTTGGGAACCACTGGTCTAGATCCATCCTCTTTGGAACCCACCTTCAGGTAGTTGAAAGCAGCTATCAAATCCCCCCTCATTCTTCTCTTCTGCAGACTAAACAATCCCAGTTCTCTCAGCCTCTCCTCATAAGTCATGTACTCCAGCCCCCTAATCATTTTTGTTGCCCTCCACTGGACTCTTTCCAATTTTTCCACATCCTTCTTGTAGTGTGGGGCCCAAAATTGGACACAGTACTCCAGATGAGGCCTCACCAATGCCTAATAGAGGGGAATGATCTCGTCCCTCGATCTGCTGGCAATGCCCCTACTTATACAGCCCAAAATGCCGTTAGCCTTCTTGGCAACAAGGGCAAACTGTTGACTCATATCCAGCTTCTCGTCCACAGTAACCGGTAAGTCCTTTTCTGCAGAACTGCTGCCTAGCCATTCGGTCCCTAGTCTGTAGCAGTGCATGGGATTCTTCCATCCTAAGTGCAGGACTCTGCACTTGTCCTTCTTGAACCTCATCAGATTTCTTTTGAAATGAGGGGGTTGTATGCTGAATCCTGGAAATAAAACTTCCTTCTCAATTCACAAATGATGAATGTTTAATCCAGGTGTGACAGTCATGGAACTGCTATATATTAAGCTATGAATCATATTTAATAATGATATGAATATTGTAAGTGACCTAGTCAGTGAGGTAAACTTGCTGTATAATTACGAAAATTTGGAAAATCCATGCAATATATCTCATCACTTCCCCTTTTATTCTTCTGACCATTTGCATTTATTTATTTAGATTTGAGCTAGTTGCATATTATATATATATATATATATATATATATACACATAATTTATTTAAAGATTCACATAAGGATACATTCAATAGAATATAAAAACTTATTGTTTTCCAAAATGGTTGAATGGCAGTGAAAATGCACACAGGTCCAGAAATGATACCGAGGCATTCTGGAAATTTAGGAAAGGGCTGGCAGGACCTTCAGAGCCATGCAGCCAGCTCATTGGATAAAAAGAGGGTGGAATATGGGAGGGACATGCTGTCTAAAATAAGCTTTTGATTGGTGCATTATTGCAGTGTGGGACATGGACACCTGCCAACCAATACATTGTGATGAAAGGTATAGAGTTATTACTATGACTCTTTGCAATCAGTGCTGGGAATTAAACATGTTCAGAGGTGGTGAAGGAGGCAGTCTATGTTAGATGTACAGTCACACTCCATTAGCCCTATTCACACTCAGACATTTGTAAGGGGACTTGAAGTAGTCTTTGCTGGTAGAATTTACATGCTGAGAAACCAGAAAGTGTAATTTAAAATAAGACATGGTCGTCTTCAACACACATCTTCCTATATTTTGTTCTTATTGCTTTTCTTGCTACATTCCTCCTTTCTACCCTTTGGTACGTGCGTTTCCCAAGATTAGATGCCATTACTGTTAGATTCAGTAGACTCTGTTGGTCAAATTCAGAGATGACGTGTAAAGGATAGTGTGTAAGTTGTTGGTAACCAGGGATGAGTTTAAGTGATTAACCAATTCTAATGAGCCTAAGTTGATACATACTGGGGGGGCCTAGGACAAGGTGAAAGTTATACCACTGTAAGGTAAGGTCCCTGTTTTATATGGAAGCATGTGAGACCACTGCAGCTATAGTGTCTATCTTCCTTTCCTCTCACATGATGCTGCTCTAACCGGTGCTCAAGCTAATGCTTCAGATGCATGTGTGCTGCTATCAGGGTCAGCAGAAGAACATCTCTGCCCCCTTTTATTACCTTGTGGTGGGGTCACTGTGCACCATCATTCACCTGCACTTGGACAGCATTATGCCTGGGGGGGAGTACTTCATCTCTGGGAGTGTTCTGGGAAGGATGCTCCTTCGCTGAGCCTTCAGCGTTGTAGTGAAATGGAGGCAATTTACCTTTCTAGGGTTATTTCAATTTGTACCTTCCAGGATGGCCCTTTGGGAGCATGGTCTGCAAAATGAGTGGGATGGTCCAGGGAATCTCCGTCTCAGCCTCCGTTTTCACTTTGGTTGCAATTGCAGTTGACAGGTAAGACGATGTAAAGCTCTGAAATCAATATTCATTAAAAAAAAACAAAAATATATTGCTCGTCATCCCGGGATCCCCAGCATTTTTATAATTACCAATTCATCCTCATTACACCCTGATGAGATGGGGTGTATTGTGCCCATTTTCTGGATGGGCAGAATGAGGCACAGCTAGGTTAAAGTGTGGCCATCACCATTTTCCCCCCACTTAATTTCCATGAAGATGGTAGAGGAGCAGGCACTGCAGGGGAACCCCCTTAGTGTGGCTTCAGCTATCCCGCCTGCTGCTTGCAGAGCTGAGAACAACAGGTCTAAAATTCTGATCCTAGGGCCCTCTGATCTGCTGCTGAGAGAAGAGAAGCCCGTGAGTTCCCATCCCCCAGCAGAGCAAGGAATTCACCCATCCCAGTCTGGGTAGAGTGCCCCAGAGGAGACTGGCAGATCCTGTGTCTGCTACTCTCCCTTCAGGTGGCAGATCAAAGAACTGCTGGGACCAGAAGGGCCCCTCCCAGGTCTGTAGTAGCAGCAGCAGGAGGGGTGGCAATTCCATGCTCAGGGTCTCAGGATTTAGCCCACTGGACTACTCTAAAGAGCTCCTCCTCCCTCCCAGCCGGTCCATCTTTTATGAAGGATGTGTGTCTTCTCCCAGCCCCCAGCCAGGCTGCTCTGGGTCCCTCCCGGGGGTAGGGGAGGATGTTACAAATGCTCTATCCCAGCTCTACTTCTGCCTCTTCAATGCTGTGGGGAGGGTGTTTCTCCCTTGTTCCCCCCACAGAATACCACTGGGGGCAGGGGGATAGCCAGTTGCTCCGCCTCAGTCCCCTGCTGCCTCTCTCATCTCATTTTGGGAGCAGGGGTATGTCTCTCCCTTCCTGCCGCAGATTCCTAGCCACTGCCTTCTCCCTTCGACTCCACCCTTGCCCTTCTTTGAAGCAGCTGCAGGCTCTTCAGGCAGCGTCCGCTGGCCCCACCCCTATGGCGATGTAGAAGTCTGCCGAAGCACGAGTTTGGATTCAGTCGAGGGATGTTCAAAATTAGCATAAAATACATGTTTTTTCAACGAAAGATTGTCCATTTGCTGAGTCTGACCCTTTTTTAACGGCAAGTGATGTCAGTGAGTAGGACCACATTTGATGTGACTGTCCCGTGTCGTACAACAGAGACGAGGCAGAGCTGTGTATACAGCGCTGCATCTGGGGGCCTGGCCCAATGCTCTGTCCAATAGACCAAACCCCTGTGCAGCATGGTAGAAAATTCCTTGTTCCACGAGTACGGTAGGCCCAGCGAGAGAGGCTGTTTTGCAGTGGAAGTAAATGTTTATGAATCAGCCATTCCAAAACTGTGGTCCATGTGCTACCCATGCATACTTCGCTGGTGGCCGGCAGAACTGATTGGTCACATGGTGCTGGCTCCTCCTCCTTATGTCCAGCTGCTAAGTGACATTGATACACCTAAAACTACATGAAATACTTTCCTAATGCCACCTTTCCACGTCAGCAGCTATTGCCATCGCCACAGGGATGTTATTCAATTGTCTTTGGGCAGGGAGGTGGCCCAGCCAATCGTGAATGGGAAAGGAACGGTCTATAAGGCAATTTCTGACATATGGACCACATTGTCAAGTTTGAGGACCCCCGTTACAAATCATGGGCCAGATCTTCAGCTGGTGTAAAATGCAAAACTCCACTGATGTCAGTACATTGATTTACACCGGCTGAGGCCCTCGCTGCACATACGTATTTCTTAGGTTTAAAATAAATGATTGAACTGGGTTTTATTGACATTGATTATGTGGCTTTTAGATTTATTCTCTGGCATTCTGTTCACTACAGGTTCCGATGCATTGTTTACCCATTTAAGCAGAAGCTCACCATATCAACTGCGGTTGTCATTCTAGCAGTCATCTGGGTTCTGGCTATCGCCATCATGTGTCCGTCTGCAGTCATGTTGCAGGTACAAGAGGAAAAGTATTTCAGGGTGATCCTTGGCTATAGCAATCAAACCAGCCCTATATACTGGTGCCGGGAGGACTGGCCCAATCAGGAAATGAGAAAGATCTATACAACGGTGCTGTTTACCAACATCTACCTGGCCCCCCTTTCACTCATCGTCATTATGTATGCTAGGATAGGGATCGCGCTCTTCAACAAAGCAGCACCTGTAGGGGGAAAACAGAGCCAGGAGCAGCGCCACTCCGTGTCCAAGAAGAAGCAGAAGGTGATCAAAATGCTCATCATTGTGGCTTCACTTTTCATCCTCTCCTGGCTCCCCTTGTGGACTTTGATGATGCTCTCAGACTATGCCAATCTGACGGCGGTCCAGCTGCAGATCATCAACATTTACATCTACCCCTTCGCTCACTGGCTGGCCTTTTTCAACAGCAGCATCAACCCGATCATCTATGGCTTCTTCAACGAGAACTTTCGCCGAGGCTTCCAGGCAGCCTTTAAGCTTCAGCTCTGCTCCGGGGAAATGATGCGCAGGGAGTTCTACTCCCAGAGGGGCCAAAGCAATGCCATATTACCGGCAACCACCCACCAGCTGCTGGAGGACCAACCTTCTCAAAATGCCAAGGATGAGGAGAAACCAATTCAGAGAGGGAACTGGATGAACAACCAGCAGGACTTGATGATGGAAGACCTAGAAAAGGCAACCAACAACAATGGAGTAAAATGAAATTTGCTATGAACTGGTTTATTCCTTGGCAGAGTCTGATGTGGTGTGAGGTTCACACGATTTAAGCCCTCGCTGGCAAAAACAAAACAAAACACATCTTAAGATGTTACTATTGTAAAGTATGTATAATTTGTAGAATAGCTGGTTGCTTGGACTAGATATGAGGCCTAATTCTGCCCCCCTTTATACCAGTGTAAATCAGTTACAACTCCATTGAAGTCAGTGGCATTACACAGACATAAACATGGTATAAGTGAGAGCAGAATGAAGACCACTGATTTAAATGGAGATGCTCCTGATTTACATTTGGTGTACTGGGGAGCAGAATCAGGCCTGTATTGGTTTAGTTTTACACTGTTCTCAGAATAGGTGAAACAGGGTTGCATAAAGTTTTGTTAGAGAAATGTTACAGCATGTAATGCTATTGCTATTAATCCATACAACAGTTTTGTCAGAGTAGAATCTGAAGAGGTTATTGATTTATTTAATATCCACTTAGATGTTGGGGTTTGGACTGGGTGCGAATCATGGAATGATTCTGCTGGAACATTTTCATTATTTTTTCATTAGCCAATTTTGGACACAATCAAAATTTTATTTTGCAGATTAGGATGGTGGTTTATGAGACTAATGAAAAATCCTCCACTTTTAATTGAACAGTGTCCATTTTACAAAGTCAGGATAATCCAACAAACCCTCATTTTTACAAGTTAGCTGTTACATTCACTTCATTTATTAATAGCCCCTCCCAGTATCACTGTTTTATATTTATTGCTCAAGCATAATAGCGGGTTCCTGAAATCATTCATTCTGCTATGTTACCATTACCATTAATTCAAATGTTAGAGATTTGCTTAATAGACCAGCATTAATGTTTTAATCCTCTGAATATAGAATATTGTGCCACCCAGCTTCCAGGCAAATGTATAATTTGTATTCACAGTGCTTCTGGCCTGGAGATATTGTATGCTGACTGGTTTTTTTTAATATATCTGCCTGTTTGAACTGGTGTGAGGTGTGCAGCTTCTATGGCTTCTTATTTGTTCCCCTTTCTGGCTGATTCTTTAGTTAATTTTGTGATTGAACTGTCATTCAGTTTATCTGTCTCTCAGTTTGAGAAATAAAAAGGATTAAGGATTGAGAAATAAAAGAAAAGCTGCTTTTATGCTGCAGTTTTGGTGGGTTCTCAGAATCTTGTTCTTATATTTTTTCAAATCTTTGATAAAGAAATATCTTGCCAAAATATCGTGTCCAGCGTCTAAGTTGCACATTTTGATGGTAGCTATTCTAGATACCAGGACATCATTGCTCTACCAAGAGACAGTAACAGGAGTATTTTAAGGTTCCGATCCTCCAGTCAGATCTGCAGGGGCAGAGACTTGCACCCCCCCCCCCCACAGAGCTTCACTGAAATCAAAGCACACACGCTTCTGAAGTCACTGGGGTTCCACATGGACGCAAGGCTCCATCCACACAGAGCTGGGGCTTCACAAGGCGGACATGATGAAGGCCTATGGAATAATATAGAATATCCACCTGTCAATGCAGAATTGTTCCCAACTGTTAGTCCAGGCTGGAATATTCATCACAATACAGTTATTTTTGGATGAAACTTCACTGTTTTTAGTTCATGAAACCTCCACACAGCTCACAGGAATCAAAACATTTCAACTAAATTTCACATGAAACATTTTTCCACAATGTTTTTTGGTTAAAATGAAACAGCAGTTGGGGATTTTGAAGAAAAAGCAACAACAGCTCTAATTTTGCAGGTAAGATTTCATGAGGCATTATTACTAAGGCTAGGATTTTCAAAGGAGCCAATAGGATTTGGATGCCTGACACCTTTAGTCTCCTTTGAAAACCACAGCATAAAGGCTTGCCTGAAATCCAGCTATTAAGGCCCAGATCCTCACATTTACTTAGCCATTTATTGATTTCAGTGGAACGTAGGTGCATAAATACCTCTGAGGATCTGGTCTTATGAGCCTACTGCATTCCTTCGGCCCACTACTCTTTCCTTCACTCACTGCACTTTTAAAAAATGGGCTTAGGGTTGCCTGGCATGGTTTGTTCTTCACGGATTCCTGAGGCTTATTCCTTTATACTCTACAGGCCAAATTATGGCTGGCTTGGTGTGAGCTGTTTATTGCTTGTGGACTGGTTCACATTCTCTGAGTTGCCAGTGAACAAAGGTGTGACGTGTGTTAGGAATACAGCTATTTCAGGTGAGAAATACCCTGAGCTTCATCAGTTTCTCACCCTGTTTTGTATTTATTATACCGGAGAATGTCCAAATCATTCAATGCATGTCCAAAAAGAAAGAGAGCGCGCTTGTTGTACAGCAGCAGCATTATTTACTGGCAGTGAGGCCGAGAGGCAGATGACATTACCAAAGGGAGATACTTTTGAAGAGCACAGAGGTTGTATGTTCAAATTAATGTGCCTAGTTTAATGGTATAAACCTTTCAGGCCTACATGAGTTAATCCTGCTACAATTTGATACAAGAGTGACATTCAATAAACTAATAATTGAGATGGATATTGCAGTGGCTTTTTTCTGCCTAAGATGTTTTTGCCACAAGGTTTTTGCTCCTTCTTGAGTAAGGTGGTGATTCGGCAAAGCACTTAAGTACATGGTGAATTTTAAGTATGACCTTAAGTCCATCCCAGTTTTCAGCAAAGCACTTAAGTGTGTGTTTAACTGAAGTCTAATTGAAGTCAAGGGGACGTGCTTTACTGAAACAGGGCCTAGAAAACAGATGCTGACTGCTGCTATTGGTTCAGAAGGTTTACCCTTCATTAAAGGACATGGTTCACAAAGTACATAGCGTCTACTGCTTTGACTTAACTAAAAAGTAGAAGTAGAATCCCTGTTTTGTGAGGGATTTTTATATTTCAAAATTTGGCTTAGTTTTGAATTGGAACAAAACCTGATAATGTAGAAATTCTGCACAAAGGAATACTTTCCCCCCCAAATGTGGGATGGCGTGTCCACCCCACACAGGGGCTGAATAGGCAAAATAGTCCAATTAACCCTGCGACAGGCTGTACCTGGAGGGAAGCCAAGGACTGACAAGGCCTAATGTTTGATGAAGCCCAGCCATGGGAGGAGCTGGGATAGGCCTATAAAGAGAGGAAGAGTTATGCTCTCATATCCTACAGACTCACTTGTCTACAGAGCCAGGACCAGATCCGGCTCCAGATGAAGTAAGAGGGCACAGTTCAAATGGTCTCTTCCAACCCTAATATTCTATGATTCTGTGAGGAGAATAAGCCCTGGGATCCTGCCTTGGACTATAGATTCTGGCAAGCATCTGAAGAGGGGTGAAGTATCCACATGGAGCAAAGGAAGCGCCAATGGTAACCCATGATAGAGCCAGAAGATAGGGAAGAAAGGTAGAAACGAGTGCAGGGAACCAGTAGCAAGGCCAGAGACTGAGCAGACTGTGGCTACTGGGCATAGGGTCTCTGGGCTGGAATCTGGAGTAGTGGGCAGGCCAGGGTTCCCCTCATGGCCACAAGGAAAGTGGCACAGACTGGGCAGTCTATCAGAAGCCTGCCTGAGACAGTTTGTCCAGTGTGCCTTTGTTACCCCACAAGAAGAGGACAATAGTGACCAGGTCGGTGGACTGAGTTATGAAGAGAGAGCAACTGACTCCAGAAAGAGACACACACACACACATATATATCATGGTGAGCAACCAAAGGAGGGGGCATCAGACCAGCTGAGAAATATTCCGCAGATGAACCTCAAGGAAACATCTCCACGATGAGTAGTTAACCCATCACAGAATGATTAAAACATTTAATTTCAATGCAATCCAACTTTTAAAAATTGTACATAACACGAAATTTTAAAAATTGAAACAGGAAGCCGTTTCAAATGAAAGATCGAAACATTTCATTCCAAAGATGTGTTGCTGTAACTTTTTTTATGTTTGCTTTTCTTGTAAATGAAATTTTGGCAAAATCAACATGCTTTTGTGAAGAACTTCGATTGCAATGGAGTTGCATTTTCAGACCAGCTCCACTAAAAAGGAATATTCCCATCCCCAAATCATCACACATCTGGCCTGTTTTACTGCTGATAATCCATGGCACAGTTAATTACATCACATTCTGATTTTTTTAAAAAAATTTTTGGCAATTCAGGTAACAGTGAATTAGCATGCTTGGTTACATAATTAATATCAAGCAGTCTGAATTAATTGCCATATAGACCTTAGTTCATCTTCAATAGATACTAAATGTTCTGAGCATAAAAATCGGGTACTTCGTGGATTTACATGTTATCAAAGGATGAATGGATACGTGCACATCTTAACTCCAATAAGCATCTGTTTTGAGCTGGTCCTGAATTTTGATGATTATTTTAAGACCCTTTCTAGGGGCCAATCTTCCTTTCATTGAAGTCAATAGAAGTTTTACCACTGACTTCAGTAAAAGCATTATCAGGTCTGAGATGTCTAATATATTAAGGTCAAGATTCTCAGAAGTTAGTGCTTAAAATTAGGTGGCTTAATCCATATTAAGTATCTAAGTAGGTGGCCTGTTTTTCCAAGGAGCTGAGCACCTTGCAGCTCCAAATGCTCCCACCTCAAAGTTCTGACTGTTCAGGTATATGGATTTGGTTTAGGTTTATCTCTGGTATTTAATAGCTGATAATTCAATGTCAAGTGGATTGTCATGTTCCTCATTCATACCATATGCTCCTTTTTGTTATCAAACATGTATTGGGAGTTAATTTGACATAATTCCTTGCTTTAACTGTTTTCTGAGGTTTAGATTAAGAGTTTCTCATTAACTAATGAGTTACAAGCCCATAAATAAGAGCACTTCTCACCTCAAAATATAAAAATCTAGCTGTCATTTAATGGCTGAGAATTTATAGTAAGTGATAAATGTTTAATGACAGTATTAATGTCTTGCATTCGCTAATGAGTTAACAAGCGGAATTAGAAACACTACATTTCAAGTTTCATTGGTTTGGTACCTCTGCAAATCGTATTCTCTCAAACATTTA
Organism: Chrysemys picta bellii; assembly: GCF_011386835.1. Classification (NCBI taxonomy): domain Eukaryota; kingdom Metazoa; phylum Chordata; order Testudines; family Emydidae; genus Chrysemys; species Chrysemys picta. The sequence goes on along the minus strand of NC_088795.1, from coordinate 13,570,524 downwards.
TAATAGCTGAGCAGCACGTATTCACTGTCAATATTCACATAAACCATGATAATTTATCTTCTAGCATCTGACTGTAGCTAGAGAACATCTCTCCCCCCTTCCCCATTGTTGTTAAAGGCCTGGTCCACGCTAACCCCCCACTTCGGACTAAGGTACGCAAATTCAGCTACGTTAATAACGTAGCTGAATTCGAAGTACCTTAGTCCGAACTTACCGCGGGTCCAGACGCGGCAGGCAGGCTCCCCCGTCGACTCCGCGTACTCCTCTCGCGGAGCAGGAGTACCGGCGTCGACGGCAAGCACTTCCGGGATTGATCCCAGAAGATAGATCGCTTACATCCGGACCAGGAAGTAAGTATAGACGTACCCAAAGTGATGTCTCCAACGTTCATGTTAGGGAGCTGCAGGGAGCGTTTGGCATTGCTGAAAAATGTAGGCTCCAGTGCTGTGAACGCTTTGCTGTGAGTAGAACCTTCCACCCCCAAAGAGCCTCCCTGCAGGCTTTGTCCTCCGGCATGGAGAAGTCTGAGGATCAGAGCTTTGTTCAACACCTAACTACAGGTTTCAGTGACTTACTTCAGGCACCTGCATTTGAAAATTTGGCCCAGTATATTTCTATTTGCCTTGTGTAACTTTTTTTTTTTTTTTTTTAAAACCCACCTGTAGCCATTTTAAAGGTAGGCACTGAACTCTAACTACCTGAGCTATTCAAAGGAATGATTAGATTAGATTAATGGAGATATCCCATCTCCTGGAACTGGAAGGGACCCTGAAAGGTCATCGAGTCCAGCCCCCTGCCTTCACTAGTAGGACCAAGTACTGATTTTGCCCCACATCCCTAAGTGGCCCCCTCAAGGATTGAACTCACAACCTTGGGTTTAGCAGGCCAATGCTCAAACCACTGAGCTATCCCTCCCCCACTGAGCTATCTGGTTATTGATTTTTATTATGATTATTACTTCATAATTTTTATGTTTCATTTCACTTTACTGTTGCATGCAGTGCCGTCGGTTTGACATAGAGTGGAATGGCTGAGCTATTGGCTTATTGCCAAAATTGGTACTACTATAAAGCTTCTAGAAAGTCATATTACCCTCCTATGCACCTTGGAAAAGAAAATCGATTTAGGATGGAAGATAAAATACAGGAGTTCAATAGCATCCCCCAATAGATAAACTTTCCTATTATTATTTTTTCATTTTTGGCAGAGTATAGCCACAAATAAACACAGAACTTTACAAAACACAGAGCAAGGCATGTATCCTGCAGCAAAAAGCTTATTGACAGACAGAGACAAGCCAAAGGCAAGACAAGACTAAAATATAAGTGAAGGAGCGTGTGAAGAAGTTATTGGTGAGGATAATAAGGGATGAAGGATTTCTGGAAGACATGGTTTATAAAGAGAGATGGTGCTTAGCAGACAATAAAACAGAAACTGTTCCAAGTGCAGGAAGCTCCATTACTGGAGGTACAAAGCAGACCACAATATATGTGTGTGTGTGTGTGTGTGTGTGTGTGTGTGTGTGTGTGTGTGTCTGTGTCTGTGTCTGTGCATGTTTGTTCGTCATTTACTGGCCCACAGGGATGATAAGAGATTTACTACCAACTCAGTTATCATAGGTCTGGTCTCAGCTCTCCGGGTGCGGGAGTGTGGCTTGCTGCATAGCTGCGTGCATGGGAGTATTAATGGACAGGGAGCAAGAAGACAACATATGAGATAGCAATCTAGCTTACAGTGTCAAGAGACTGTTGCTGAGGAAAAAGGAGGGAGGATTTCTGGAAGAAATCCAGGGCCCTGAAGTTAAGAACAAGGAACCTGAATCTAATGAGGGGAAAGCCAGAAAGCCACAGAAGGAGTGATGCAGTCAAAATGGCAGGCACAGATGCCTTTACCAGTGGTGGTTTAGACTGTCCAAAGGGGTGGAGAAGTTGCGAGCCAGGAGAGGAGTCATTTAAGGAAATCAAAGGGATTCTGAAAATGAAATCACAGACAGGGGTGGGGGGCGGGGGAGGGGAGGGACATGCATTAACCTCAGGAACTCTGCAGCCTGAAGTAATGCATCTGTTACTTGTCGTGTTTCGGGGGCGGGGATGCGGGGGGAGGGGAGAGATAGATCTAATTTTTTCTCAGACCTCTTCAATATTTATATGAAGAATTGCTGTAGGGAAGACATTTAACACTCATTTTGATTAAAACTCCCTTGACGAGACTGAACAACAAACCATTTCGGTTGTTAGAAGAAATCTGCACCGAACAGCTGTTGGAGATTTGGTAAGCCTCTGGAGAAAAATGTTACTTTCTGTTCAGAATTTCATGACACTTCACCCAGACTAGACAGGACATTATCACAACAAAATAAACCGCATTTAGAGAACAGAATTCCATCCAAGCAGGGCCCTGCAGAGACCTGCTGTGGTGCACTCCACTAGCTGGTGCCGCAGCCAAAGTAAATCTGAACAAAGATGATGATGATGAGAGGGAGACAAGGAAGGAGATCAATTCTACAGCATCCTGGTCCTTCTATGGGCATGGAGTGGGAATTGTCCTTTTAACACAAAGTCCCTGATCCTGCAAACTCTTAAGCATGTGCGTAAGTTTACTCACATGAGTCACCACATAGCTTCCAATGGCTAAGTGACCAAAATTAAATATGTACCTGAGTGTTTGGGGTCTTAATGTCTTTCCCACAGACTTAGATTTTGTTGTTGTTGTTGTATGACACAGACAAGTCAACGGCAAAACAAGACCTAAGTTCAAATACCCCCACTCACTGCCCTCACAGGGCACGTGACCCGGGCGCCTCTGCACATGCAGCCTCAGGGAGGGGGGAGCAAGGGCTAGAGAGTGCAGTGGGACCAAGCAGCTGACCTGCAGGGAGGGGGAGCAGCAGGGCTCCCGGCTCAACAGCCTGGGGGAACGATGAACCCCAACGTCCCAGTGGCTGTCAGCTACTTCCTGTCTGTCAGCTCTGCTCCCTGCTCCAGGCAAGCTCTGCGGAGCAGTGAGGAGGAGCGGGAGCCAGAAGGGGGAGCGCGCTCCGCCAGGCAGTAATGGCGCTTCCGCCAGCTCTGCTGGCTGCCTGCAGCACTGCTCCTCTGCCGCTGAGAACTCTGGGATACATCTGGAGGACTTCCAGAACCCGAGTCAAGCCGGGGCCGCATGCACACAGGAAAGCAATAGGGCTTGAACCCTCGGTCCCAACTTAACAGAGGCTTGGACCCTCCAGCCCTGCAGGGCCCTGGGAGTCTGGGACCAGGCCCTAGATTAGCACAATTGGTATATGGACGCAAGGGGGTTTAGGCTTGAGTCCAGGCTCATGGCTGTGTACGCATATCCTTAGAGAATCTGGCCTTAGGAGCCTGGACCATTGACTTTTATTAAGACTTAGATAGGTTCCTAAGTGCCTAAATCACATTTGAAAATGGAACCTAGACTTCTAAATCATTTGGGCACTTGTGAAAAATTTACTTCCTCTCCTATTATGTGTATGTATAACCTAGCACCATGGGGCCTTGAGCCCAGCTGGGACCTCAGGCACTATTGGAATCCAACTAATAACAAATAAATAGCAACAAAAAATTACCCTCTACACTTGCTTCTCTTTGACAGGGGAGGAAGAGAGGGAGAAAAATGCCATTTTTTAAATACTGGGAAATGCCAGATATAATGGTGATGAGAGCCATATAAATACTCGTGTAGATAAAGAAATAATAGTGATACTTGCAGTATATTATTCAGAGATGCCTCTGTGTGTTATAAAGCATTTTAGACAAGGTATGGTCCCTGGAAAAGATGGGAGATAGAGGTAGAACTCAAGCTTTGGGGAAGCCTGTCTGTTTCTCTGTAGCTAGCAGCTGTTTCCTTTAATACATGCCTCCTGATTAAGAGAGACTGACATCTTTTCATCCAAATCCTAGCTAGATTCAAAATAAAATGAAAACCAATATCGTCAAAGATCCAGTGCAGAATACTGTTTCAACCAGTTATCAGTTTAAAAACGAATGGTATTAAAACGAATGGTCTCAACATGTCTAGAACAAAATTCAAACGAGTAAAATGCGTACTTCAGGTTGTGTTTACAGTTCTTCATCTCGCCACCACTGCAAATTGCAATGCATTCATTGCCTGGCAAAACTGATAACTACGCACCTTGATCATCATAGACGGTAGCAAAATGGCCACCAGTGATTCATGATGCCTTGAACTTTTCTGTCAGCACCCAGGAGATACGAAATTGCAAAGAAAAGCATCAATGTCAGAAAAATCAAATACACAAGGCTAATTTCCATGTATAAATGTAACACATAGCCAGCATGTTCAATGTTCAAGCAGAGAGCTGTTTCTGTTACAGCACCCCCCAGGGAAGCCCCTGCCTTGCTAGATGATCATACGGTCATTAACATTTAGAAAATGACTAAACTCTATTAAAAAGACATGTTGCATTTCTAAATAGCTTGTCTATGTGTGGCATGACAGTTTTTTGTAGCATTAATATAGTTTCAAAGTAAGAATGAATCCACTCCTCCATACAGCATGGAAAATAATGTTCTGAGTACAGTAATAATGACAAAGACCCTTCCACCTCAGGCTGTGATCCTATCCCCTATAAATGAAGATGGATTGAGTAGGTTCTCTACTTGGATGGGAGACCTTCAAGGAAGTTACAAGTTGTGCTGTAGGATGACACTAGGGATTTTGTAAGTGGCGTTTTCCCCTTTGTAGAAAGTACAGAACCAACATTCCAGCATGGCGTTAGGAGACACTGTTGCTAGAGTTTAGAACTGAACAGCTGGAAAGACGTCTGACTTTCAAATGAAATGTAAAAACCAGAAGGCTCTGAACAGTCATCGGCCAAGTCTACCTGGGGAGGTTGCATTGGATTGGTTTGTTAGCTCTAAATGCAGTGATTTAATGATATCAAACTGAAGTGCATCCACCTGACTTTGTTAGGACAGATTTAGATACTTTCCTTGTTGGCCATTGCATCTGCACAGCTCTGTGCTTGCTTGAATTAACCACCACTCATCATTCTGGGGAGCTATCCCATAGCGCAATGCTCCGCCGCTCAGCTCTATGCACTAAGATTTTTCTCCTGGTGCATTGTGGGATGCCTATCAGAAATGACAGGAATTCTGGGAGTGGGGATCAAACTAAAACTCCCATGATTCCTCTCCTGGCATACATCAACTTGGCCAATTTTTGAACTGCTGTCAGGGAGCATGGGGGACATTCTGACCATGGCAGCCATTCATACAGACGGGATAGCAAGCCTGTGTTTGCAGTTGGGCAGGTGGATGGAATTGGCTCTATGGTTTCACAAAACTGTTGATACCATAGTGATACAGCTAAAGGGAGGAACGCTCCCTTCTGATTCTTTGAGACTGCTCCAGGAAACCATCCCTCCACAAGTCTGCCTTTGTGGCCCTCGGCTGGGATGAATTCACTCGTTCCTGGAACTGATCCTCTCTTGACTTGTTCTGTTTGTTTGAAGTGGAGTTTTGTCAACCTCTCTATGAGTGATAACTCCAACATCACCTGAGGTGTGGCATTGCCAGTGCTCATGGAAATCAGGAAAAAGCAGAAGTACTTATTGTTCCATTCCTAGTCTCCATGCCAACAATGATAAAAATGTATCTTTTCCTATAAATTTGAAATACCGTTCCCATCTTCTCTTCCTGCTCTTGGGTTTGCTTCAAGAGGGTAAGACAATCTCCAGATCACCTCCCCATAATACAGGCCCCCGTAGCAAAGGCTGGGTGTTTGAGTGGCCATATTGGTTTCGGTGCGTGGGGAGCTGCAGTCAGCAGGTTAGTAATTGCATGTGCAACTTGGCAGGCTGTTCGTACACTGGAGGATGTTACCCTGAGGGAACATAAAAGGCAATGGGCAAACTAGGAAGATATGCACCATTTACCAGAACGGTGTGCCCACCCCCTAGTTGGTGCAGGAAGGGAAAGGAAACACTAGCTATATGGGCAGCCCTAGAGAGCTACTTTGCCTTGCAATGTGCATGCCAAAACAGAGCACCATCTTTGCCTTATGTTCTCTTTTATGACGCCTACAGTTCAGCATAAAATGTGCTGCAAAATTAATAGAATGCTGCAGTAGTTGTTCTCATCCCAAATGCCTTATAGTGCCTCAAACTCTATCTTTTGAAATGTCTCTGTAGCATGATTCGGGCCATTTACCTCATGAAATCTCAGCTTTGCTAAACGCCGAGTGCATTAATGAAACTGAGCCAATGTAACTTTACTATTGCTTTTCTCTTTCTGTAGGTGCTGCTACTATAAACACGCTTGGCATGCAAGGAGTTTGATTTTGTTACCCCCATAGTGCTGATACCTTGAGCAGCCAGAGGAGGAGGAGTGGGTGAGGGAGTCTGTGTGGTGGGAGGATGGGGGTGGAGGGAGCGGGACAGCAAGCAGATCAGGAAGGGAGTTATGGGGGCAGCAAGTGTGGGCGATGGTTGTGGATACTGCAGGGAAATAACTTTAAAGCATTAAGTGTCTGGTGAGAGCACTATTTTCAGCACGTGGGAAGAGGGTTAAAATGCCAAGCAGGCAGAATGAGATGCCTAGCTCTGTCCAAAATGGCAGCACTGGGAAATTCATTGAAAGCCCCATATGCACTTGCTTTATAATACAGGACATAAAATTAACTGGTACAGCTCCCATTCTCTGCATTGTCATGCTGGGTCCTGACACAGCAATCCAGCACAGCAGTTTCAGTGTGCGTGTCTACATGGAGTTCTTGTGTAATCTCCAAATTTGGGGGTCATATCGTTCTTGGCAGCCCTGATAAATCTCCTGCTGATTGAACCCAATGGCATCAAGGGAGTTTTGGTGGGGTTTTGGATGCTGGCCATGCTGTCTGGGGTGCTTGGTAGGTAACTATCTAGCACAGCATTTTCAGGTTCAGTGGTAGCATTGCTCGCAGTACAGTTCCTCATAGCATGGACAGGCAGTGGGAGCATTACTGGAGCTCCTGTCCTCACGTACTTCCACCAGAGCTCCTTTGCTTTGACTCGGCGTGGAGACTAGCTCTGGGAGTGCCCCCTTGCCTTCATTTACTCTGACAATGTCCTGTAGATGTCTGCATAGTGGTGACTCTTCCCCAGATAAGACCAAACATAGAATCATAGAATATGGAAAGGACCTCAAGAGGTCATCTAGTCCAACCTCCTACTCAAAGCAGGACCAATCCCCAACTAAATCATCCCAGCCAGGGCTTTGTCAAGCCTGACCTTAGAAACCTCTAAGGAAGGAGATTCCACCACCTCCCTAGGTAACCCATTCCAGTGCTTCACCACCCTCCTAGTGAATATCCAACCTAAACCTCCCCCACTGCTACCATTGTTACTCCTTGTTCTGTCATCTGCTACCACTGAGACCAGTCTAGATCCATCCTCTTTGGAACCCCCTTTCAGGTAGTTGAAAGCAGCTATCAAATCCCCCATCATTCTTCTCTTCTGCAGACTAAACAATCTCAGTTCCCTCAGCCTCTCCTCATAACTCATGTGCTCCAGCCCCCTAATCATTTTTGTTGCCCTCCGCTGGACTCTTTCCAATTTTTCTACATCCTTCTTGTAGTGTGGGGCCCAAAACTAGACACAGTACTCCAGATGAGGCCTCACCAATGTCCAATAGAGGGGAATGATCACGTCCCTCGATCTGCTGGCAATGCCCCTACTTATACAGCCCAAAATGCCATTAGCCTTCTTGGCAACAAGGACACACTGTTGACACATATCCAGCTTCTTGTCCACCGTCACCCCTAGGTCCTTTTCTGCAGAACATGCAGCTCTCCACAGAGGACAATCAAGTCCTACCTCGGAAGGGGTCCACATGGAAGCACGGGTGGGTGGGGACATGGCTGCTATGATGGATATGTGAACTTACTACTGCCTGGTATTGAAAAGGGGCACTCATAGCTGCATGCCAGCATTTAAACAGAGAGGTGACAATGGGTTGAGATGACCTTTGAGCAATGCAGGGCACGCAGATACCAAGACAGGTCATCCCAGGTGGGAAGCAATACACTGTTCAAGAGCAGTTGGAGGACTGGCAGAAGCAGAACAGTTAGGAATGCATCCACATGAACCTTAAAGCGAACAAACTTCCTGTGAAGTGGAATTACTTCCATGCCAGAGAGGTTTACTTACTGGGACCTACAGCACCAAATAATTTGCTTTAATAAATGTTGTATGTGGCTGTAAGGTACTTTAAGACAAACTAACCAAAGGTATTCTGATGTAACATCTCTGTACAGACAAGCCCTCAGAGTAATTAAAGATTCTCTTGCACTTTCCATGAGAGGTAGGGCTGGATCTATTGCTCAGTGAAGCCAATGGAAAGATGAGACTTATTTCTTCTTCCACAAGATGTCCCACTGGGACAACTCATATGAGAAAGGGCTCTACAGTTTGGAGGCAAGGGCTTACCAAAACACTACTGCAGTTAAAGGAAAGACTCTCATTGACCTTAATGTGCTTGTGCATCAATACCTAAATGTCCGATTACAAAGTGTGAGAAATCAAGCCTGAAGCTCTCGTTTCTAATTTTCATACTGTTTCGAAAGCTTTCTTCAGATACTCCGGCTCTCCTCGTCACATTCTGAAGGCTGTGTAGGGGAGGGTGTTCTTCTCTTTTACCAGGAACATTTCTCTCCTTCACCACCCCGGACAGCCCAGCATTTCTCCAACTTCAGTATCACTCTGTGCCCAGCTCTCTAGAAACTTTTCTCGAGATAATGCCTAAATTGTCACTGCCAGATTGAAAAAGTCTTATGTTCTCATTCCAGAACTGCACGAGGATTTGAGAAGGACTGCGTAGCTGCAACTAGAGTTGTGCGAAAAATGGATATTTTGGTTCAGTGGCCAAACCAAGCTATTTTTTAAAATTCAGAGCCAAAAAAGCATTTTGTTTTGGTGGAGGTTTATTTTTAATACAGAATTTGAAACAAAAAGTCATTTTTAGCTGACAAATATAAAAATGTTCTGTCTTTTTTTTTTTTTTTTAATTTCTTTGGCCAAAACAATTCAGGGAATTTGACATGAACTAGTGAAATGTTTCAGTCAACCTGAATGTGCATTTGTTTGGTGGAAAAAGCTGTTTCATCTGAAAAATTTTGCCCACCTCAATCTGCAATTCCTGTTGAGTATGTGGAAATTTGGGATATTTAGTGCCTAAACCTGAAAGGGGCTATCTATAGATTCCAGGATTAGTCCCCTGATAATGTAACATTTTAATTGATGTTTCCAAACAGCTTTTTTGTGCTAATATATTTGATGGAGGCAGTGTAGGGGACAGGTGACAATTGTCATTAGCTACAGAAAGCATGCCCTCAGCTACAGAAACCATGCCCTCAGCTCTCTCATGTATGCCAGTCACATACATTATACTGTCTGGCGAGAGACAAATAATCCCGAAGGTGTGTGTAAAGATACCATATCAACTTGTGCACAACTTTCCAGATTAGTAAGGCATGAAAGAACAAGCTGCTCTTGCCTTACCTCAAAACCAACTTTCAAATTACAACATTTTCTAGATTTGGCATCAGGCAAACTTGGATCTCCAGGGATGAGTTACAAAGACTTGTATTATCTCAGGCTGAACATAGCTAAGGAGCACAGATTGCAGAATTCTGTCTTGAATTTGTAGCAGGAGCGAACAGACAAGACCATAAAGTGGATTGTGCAAGCCTCTTTAAAACCACATCACAGGCAAAGAGCCCGCTAAATGGAATCATAGAATCATAGAATCATAGAATATCAGAGTTGGAAGGGACCTCAAGAGGTCATCTAGTCCAACCCCCTGCTCAAAGCAGGACCAATTCCCAGCTAAATCATCCCAGCCAGGGCTTTGTCAAGCCGGGCCTTAAAAACCTCCAAGGAAGGAGACTCCACCACCTCCCTAGGTAACGCATTCCAGTGTTTCACCACCCTCCTAGTGAAATGGATTGTAAGGCTACAGCAAAACTACATAGGGAAATTGTCAGTTTATCTGCATCACAAATTAAAATCACAGAAAAAACACAGTAGTACCATCTCTTTAATTTTTAGATGGTCTAACAAAGAAAGGGTACAAAACAAACCTTAATTAAGCCAACTATTTAACTGATTACCTGTATCACCTTTCTTGCTTAGAGTTCATTTTGATTGCTTAACTAAAGAAAAAGGATTCAAGAGATTAATTTAATTTTATAGAGTTTTATTAACTAGCCTTAACAACAGCAACTACTAGAATAATACATGAAAAGGAAAAAAAAATAGTACTGGACTATAACTTTGCTAACAAACTAGAACAGTGGTCAATATGACAACCATCCAGGTTTTCAGAATAAAAAACCACAACTGCAATGGAAAACAAAACATATTTAATCAGTATTCCAGGAAGGTGACTTTGTTTAGATTTTGACTAAGATTCCCTCAGAATAGGGCCTCACTTGTGCCATTTGATTATCAACTTCGGTGTTGCTAATACAACAGAGGAAAACACAATCCAAAGCTAACACACATGACAGTTTGGTCAATTACTTACATGCCAATTCCCTAATGGAGCTATAGTAATCAATCCATTGAACCTATTTCCTCATGAATTATATTAGCCCCAGGATCTGATTAACACTCCTAACTACCTAACAAACGTCTACATTGATGACAAACTCTATAGACTGAGTATAATTCTAAAGGCTTGCACTCTTGGTCTCATTTTAGATCTCTATACATCTAGAACTTGAAACGCAGTATAAAACCATTAGCTACGGTAGACACACATTCAGTGTTGACCATCTTAATTAACAGGAACTTGTTCTGTTTCAAAGCCAGTTTACAACAATCTTGATTGGAACATGTTACAAAATAAGGACACACACTGTCATTTTGTGAAAGGCTGCAGAAATCTAGCTGTTAGACCTCACGTTTTTATTCTCCTAGCCCTCTGTCCTATCTTTTCTGAAAGGCCTTGATGCCTGGGAAATTCTTAAAATAGTAACGACGCATAATTTTGGAACCTTAGTTACTATAATTAGAATCACTTTAGGGTGGGGCCCATGTGCAATTTATCTGTGCTCTCAAACTTGAGCGTGCAGTGAAAATAATACCATTCCAACTCCATGGCTGTGGGGTTTCCCAAGGACTATAACAGTCTGAAGTGGGTATCTCTGACAGTTTTGGGGAGTGGAGACTACATGGCAAACAAAACAAAAACAGGGCTGTGAGTTTCAGAGCCCAGGTCTACAGACTCCAGCTCTCAAGGCTCCTGCTCCCGCGCAAAAAATAGCCATGTAGACATTCCTGCATGGCCTGGAGCTCAGGCTCTGAAAGCCACACCCTTCCTCGGGTTTCAGAAACCCAGAGTGCCACAGCATGAGCCCCGCAAGCCTGAATCTAGATCTGGGCTCCGAGATTCGCTGCCACAGGTGGTTTTGTGCAGTGTAGATGTAACCTAAGACATTACCTGTCATAGTACCTCCATCTCCAGATAACAAAAGGGAATCGATTCTCCACTGGTTACATTTGAACCCAGAAAATAGGATGAGCGGGGCAGAGTGGCAAAACAGCTGCTCCCAGATCTCCTTTCAAGCACAGCTGTGACACGATCCTGATCCATGTTGTTTTAATTTCTCAGTGCCCCTATTAGCTATTTGTTTCCGCTGACTAAAGGCCAGACACCCACCTCTACTCCCCTTTCTTTTGTGGGCAATACGCACCTAAGGCCAGGAGATAATAGTGGAGAGGGTACGGATTGTGAGTTAACTGAAGTCAGCAATACTTTCTGGGATTGCTGAGTCCAGGCCAAGATGAGTGGTATACTGTGGTTGTGAGCTAGGACTTATGTGTTCACAGTTTCTTATTTAGCAGCTCTTTGGATTTCCTACTCTCCTAGTCCTGTTTCTTCTCCATGGTGATGGACACAACAACCTCTATCTTTCCAAGTGGCTCCATAGATGTTGTATACAGGTATTATGTGTGACCTTGCACGGAATACATTGTTCACATTAATGGTATACCCTAAAAATTACAGAGAGGCAGCGGCCATTTTATGTGTCTCAGCAGGACATTAAAAAAAGAGGGGAGCGGTTTATCATCATCTGCAGTTTGGGTGGGGCTTTTAGAAAGTTATTCCTAACGTAAAAATACCATTTCACGGACGAGCCTTTTGTTAACAATGTACTAAATAATACGCAATGATCAAATCATAGAAAGAACACAAAGAAATCCAGATTAAATTGAATCCAATTTAAAAAATGGTTCCATGTCTTTAGCTAGTCTAAGACAACAGGTCCAAAGAACGTAAGGCCAGAAGTTTAGTCTGATCTCCTGCATAACACAGGCCACAGAGTTTCACTCAGTAACTCCTGGCATCAGAGAGACAGAATTAAGACATCTTCAAACAATTAAGAGAAGGGAAAAAATGAACAAAGTCAAAACTTTAATTCTCCTACTGCTCCCCTGTGCAATTGCGTTCATCAGCACCTGTGCTTTCCCAGCCAGCTGGGTGGTTTTACCCCAGCTATTACCTCACATTCTGTAGTCTAATTAAACCTCAAATAAGCACCCATTGGAGTTTGTGCTGGGGTTGTCGGAGTGGTTCTGTGGAGGCCATATTCCCTGTTTTGGAATCTTGGATTTGCAAATTGATCCTGGAGTCACTGTATATTTACATGGTCACATGGGTAAATCAACAGACTGATGGGCCAGCATGCCAATCAGCACTGTGCACTGCCATCAGCCACTCCCAGGATCAGTTCCCGAGAGTTGTCACTCTAAGAGCTGGCAGGGGCTGGACAAGGCACAACACAGAGTTCCTCAGGGGGAGCATTATTATATGTCTCTTTCCAGCTTCCGTTGCTAATGAACAAAGAGCTGCTCTACAAGGAATGCCTTCTAGCACTTATCAGTCAGGGACAGTCATGGTGAAGTGGAGCCTTCAAGGAAGAAGGCAGAAGTAGAGTGCTCTATTTAGGAGTGGTGGGAAGAGGTCTCTGAGGACAAAGGAAGACTCCTACAGATTTATTTTTGTATTAATTAACTGAGTTTTTATAGGCGATTTTGCACAAGTCTGTGGAATGGGAGCAAGTCACAGCAACAGTTCTCGTTTTGATTAAATACCTTATTCCTTACTGACATTTTTTTCTTTAGAACAGAGAAAGAGAAGATGCAAGGGATGCAATTACAACAGATAAGAAACAAATGAGATGTGCTATTTGTACACATACGCTCTCTTTTCCCACAGCTAGCAAGGATCAAGAGAAAATGATAACTTTCAAACACTGTGTATTATTTTGGGAAACTTCTGGCACCATAAAAAGTGAACTCACCTGTTATTTTTTTACATTTCAGTAGCACCTAGAGTCCTCAGTTGAGGTCAGGGAGGGGGGATTCCATTGTGGTAAGTGTTGTACAAACACACAATGATAGACAGACCCTGCCCTATACATCTCTCAATCTAAACAGACAACAGGATCATATCCATTTTACTGATGGGAAACTGAGACAGAGAGATATAAAGTGATTTGCCCAAGGTCACACAGGAAGTCTGTGGCAGGGCCAGGAATTGGGCCCTTTCTTCTGAATCTTAGCTCAGTACCTTCATCACAAAACCATCCTTCCACTTATCCCTTTCTCCTCTTCACTTGATATAGGCAGCAATTATCCTATACCTCACTTGGCCAAACAGCCTGCTGGAGTTATTAAAAGAAGCAATACAACACCCACCAAAATATCACAGCATCATTCTACCATGAGCAGCATTCAAGAAGTATTCAGGTACTGGTAAAGGCTGTGAATTGCTGTCAGCTACTTGATTACATATCATTCTAGTCCTAGTCGTTGTGTGCCAGTGCACCAGATGGCACATGCATCATCTAAACTGTTTTGGGGGAGTGCTCGCAGCCCGCCCCATTCATTTCTTGAAGTACTGCATAATAAGTTCTAAATCTTTCTGAAAGGAGCCTTTGAAGTTATCTGTGCTCAGGGTCCACAAACAGAAGAGGAAAGGAAAACGTCTTCCCCTCCTCACTAAGCCAAGATGCTAATGACTCAGACCATATTTCATCCCACTTCACTGTTGTGTCTACATCACTGACTGAAATATTTATGGGATAATTGCTGTTGACTGTAATGTGCAGTGTTCTTTCACCCCATATGCCAGCACAGCCAAGAACAGTCAGGAGGCAATGAAGGAGTAGATTATCTAGCATTGCCTTTTTCTGACATCATGATAAATACTGGTGACTTGTGGGTGGAAGGGAGGCGGGCAGCCAGCTCTTCAAATGGTGTGAGGGGAGGAACAAGGACACAAGCTAACAGGTGATGCAAAATTCCTACGCTGATTTTCTAACACAACTTTATACAGAAGTAAGAATCGCTTATACATTCACCCATACAAATAAACATTACGAACACTGAAAGCTAATGTGAGCCCCTTACCCTGGTGAGTGCTCCCTCACACAAGCAAGCAACCACTCACGGAAGGGAGGAAAGGCCGTTAGCCAGCCCTGAGTTAACGTGGTGGCGAGGTACAGGTGCACCACTCCCTGGAGAGCACCGGGGGCATTGTGCCTCAGACATGCCGCGGCTCCGTCTTCTCCCGCACTCCCTGTCCACATGCTTTGTGGGAAGGGAGCAGATTATCTCCATCACCCCCAAATGTGCAGAGAGATCTGGGAAGCCAGGGTGTGGCTTCCCCCTCCCCCCTTGCATGATTGTAATAGGGCTAGTCTCGACATCACCCTAAATAACCTCCAAGTGAATAAGAATCATCCAGAAGGAAAAGGGTTAATATAACCAAAACAAAACAGGAACAGTAAGCTCAACACCCCTTCCTTTTTCAGGCCTCTCCTCCCAAGTTCATTTCTGTTCCATTCCAGCAAACAGGACACAGTAATTATGCCGCAGAATATAAAAGTCTGTATCCTGAAAGGTGACTTTGTTGGGCGGGACAGAATACAGATGTACTCATATTCTCATTCCTGTTTGGGCTTGGGTATCTTTTTTCTATTGGACCACTTAGCAGGACTCTGATCCAGTAATAGTAATATTTTATGCCCAGTCATAACCATGTTTCTCTTCACTTGGACCACTGCTAGCTGCCTTGCTTCCTCTGCTATAGGCTCAATACCAGGATTTACGATCAAATCCCCTTTGGTTACTTAGGAATTATTCCAGGATTTATGTAAATAGGAAAAAAAAAATGTAAGAGGGCACTGTCAACGTAGAGCTCATATTATTTAAAAGTTCCTTTACCTGTGCCACTTGCTAACATAACACCTTACGTTACAAAACTGAAAGCACTTTGAACAGGAGTCCTTGTGGCACCTTAGAGACTAACAAATTTATTTGAGCATAAGCTTTCATGGGCTACAGCCCACTTCATCGGTGCATAGAATGGAACATATAGTGAGGAGATATATATATACACATACAGAGAACATGAAAAGGTGGGAGTTGTTCTGCCAACTCTAGGAGGCTAGTTAATTAAGAGATAAAACTTTTGTAGTGATAATCAAGATAGCCCAGTACAGACAGTTTGACAAGAGGTGTGAGAATACTTAACATGGGGGCTGAGCCATTACACACATTGAATCTATTTCCCCATTTTAAGTATTTTCGGATACAGTATTGCGGATACAGACTAACACGGCTGCTACTCTGACTTTTGAAGATCTCGGGTGGGATTTTTACTTTAATGGGTGCAGAATTAGGCCAGTGCTGAGTGTTTGGAAAATCTCATCCGTAACTGATGACTTTTCACTATTTGTGGCTTTTGTTTACATTTTTTGCATGTTGCTAACATGGCCTGTTTCACCTTTGTTTCTAACCAGTTACATTATCCAGCTCTCTTGCACTGGCACAGTACTATTGTGTTGGGTTTCCAGAATTTGAGGTTTCTGTCATATTAGGGTTTGCAAGCTCTCCCACATCAACACACATTTCATTTCATTTTTTAAGCAAAGCCTTTATCTGTGGACTAAACTAATTAACCGTTTCCTTTTCAGAACCACTAAAACGTTGAAAATATTTTTTAAACAACAGTATTTATCACCTTATGCCCCATTTTACAGGTTCAAAGTGCTGCACAAACATTAGGACTGTACATTAATCCTGACAACATCTCTGTCCCCATTTTACAGATGAGCAAATTGAGTCACAGAGCAACATAGCAAGTCAGTGGCAGAGTTGACTTTAGAACTCAGTTGTTACCAACTCCCAGCCCAACCCTATGTCTACTTCTCTAGCACATGCTGCCTCTCAAATTACAGTTATAGATTACGGTTAATTGATTGATTTAAGATTACTGCAATCATAAAACAGATTTAAATAAAACTATAGTTTTGTCACATCACTTATAGTTTATATGGGGAGCTTATTATTTTGTTGTGGTCCAGATCTTTAGATGACATTTATCATGATCACATTTCTTGCCCATTGCTCGTGAAGATAAGCAAGGGAAGATGAAGGGAGTAAGACGACACTTTGAATCTTAGACCAGTCTTGGAATTGAACTGAACCTGAACTTTTAAAAGTGTTTAGACAATTGAAATGCCCCTTCTTGGGTCCCCCAGCCCTTTGGTAAAGTTAAAGGACCCCGCAATTGGTAGTAGCCTCTGTGCTGGGCCATGATCATCTCTGAACGGACATTTTGCATGATCTGGGCAGTGTTGCCAACTCTAGTAATATTATTGCAGGTCTCATGGTATTAGATATTTTAAAGCTCCAGCTCCTGGAGTCATGTGATTATCTGAGATTCCCAGCTCTCATTTCTTTTTTTTTAAAAAAGTAAGTTTCTAGGCCTCGTGGTTCTGGAGGGAAAGCTTGATCCCTACAGGCTCAAACACCTTAAGGCAAAGAAATGACCCAACATTTTTTTTTTTTTTAGTCTCGTGACTTTTGGGGCCCAACTCATGATTTTTGAATGCTTAGGGCTGGTAACACTGGGGAATGCACTCAGGGTGCTCCTAAGAGGGGAAGCACAAGAAAACCATGAAATCATAATTCCGTGGTGAGGGTGCCCTGTAGAGGGCTCTATGGCTACTGGGCCCTGCACCTTCATCAAGAAAGGTGGGGAAGGGAACTTCTGAGTGCCTGTTGTGGGATTTGTAGGGTTGGGGGAAGGTCACTAGGAAGCCTTTTAAAGGGACTAGAGGGAGCTGGATCGGAGGAGAGCATGTCGGGAGCATCTCGGAGGAGTAGTGGGCAGTGTGAGGATTTTCAGGGAGTGTTATGAGGAAGGTAAGGTACAGAGGCTATCCTGATACGAATGACTGTCAGGAGAGGCCCTTGGGGGAAAAGACTGTGGGGTAACAGGAGTGTGATGAGGAGTTAGGAGGAGGGAGAAGAGGAGGGGGGGGGGATTTTGAAAAGGAGGAAGATCACTGGGATAGAGTCTATTCTCCAAAGTTCCTTCCCTTTCCCATCACGCCCACCCAAAGCACAGAACTACTCCAATGGCGTCCATGCTGAACTGTACTTCCCAGCCAGTCTTGCCCTCTGGATTTCATAGATTCAAAGATTCTAGGACTGGAAGGGACCTCGAGAGGTCATCGAGTCCAGTCCCCTGCCCGCATGGCAGGACCAAATACTGTCTAGACCATCCCTGATAGACATTTATCTAACCTACTCTTAAATATCTCCAGAGATGGAGATTCCACAACCTCCCTAGGCAATTTATTCCAGTGTTTAACCACCCTGACAGTTAGGAACTTTTTCCTAATGTCCAACCAAGACCTCCCTTGCTGCAGTTTAAGCCCATTGCTTCTTGTTCTATCCTCAAAAAGAAGAACAGGAGTACTTGTGGCACCTTAGAGACTAACAAATTTATTAGAGCATAAGCTTTCGTGGACTACAGCCCACTTCTTCGGATGCATATGCGAAGTCCACGAAAGCTTAGTCCATGAAAGCTTATGCTCTAATAAATTTGTTAGTCTCTAAGGTGCCACAAGTCCTCCTGTTCTTCTTTTTGCGGATACAGACTAACACGGCTGCTACTCTGAAACTTGTTCTATCCTGTTTCAGACAGACTGGCTGGGAATCATTATTGGCCAGCCTTAGCCGGCTTCTACTGAGGAGACAGGGGAGTTCCAGCACGTCCTGTGAAACAGCAGAATGGGCTTATTTACTCCTCCACTCTGCTTCCCCAAGAGCATTTTCCATTGTCCCTGTCACAGGCAACAAAAACCTCTGTGACGCCATTATACGCTGCGCAATTGCAGTGTAGCATTCCTGGCCAATACACATTTAGTGGCTGATTTTTCAAATCGCTATTTAATTGTACCTATAAGCACAGATGTCATTAGATATCTCAGAGAAAGGGGGAGCCAAAAACCTGTGGGTCTGGGCCACAGCATGCACAGAACAGGATGGGGACTGGCTCCACAGTTTTCTCCCCACTTTCGTCTAAAACCTCTGGAAGCCCAAGGAGACTCAGACCCACTGTGAAGATGTTTGATAAATTCTCTGTTGATGGAACATGGCTGCAAAACGTCGTTGGACTCACTGGTGCAGCATGCTAACAGAGATCGCCCCAGGAAGCTGGCGTTATTTTATTATAAATAAAATAAAGCATTGTCATTCCCAATTCGATCGCACTATTCCGCTGAGACAGGGGCTGACATTTCACTTGAATGGGAGATACAGATCATAAATATATAAAGCTGCATCCAATCTTTAGAGGTGCCTTAAAATGCAGCCATGGGAGAGGTACGACCAGCAAATACCTCTCAGTGTGTGTATGCACACTGAAGAATGGGGAAAGGGAACATTTGCAGAAGAGAAAATCATTTTTTTTATGCGGCTATAAAGCTATCTCCAGGGAGGGTGGAAAGCATTATTCAAAACTTCCCTGCATGCGTTTCTGTTTCTCTATGGAGCTTTGAAGCTCTGCCTTCAGGCAGTAGACAATTTGCTTAGTTACAGCTGCACTGTGTTCATAAGGAAGCAGTACAGTTCTCAACTGTAAGGCTGTAAAGCTCTGTAATGGAACAGAGGGATAAGCAAAGAAAACAGCACAGAAATGTTAACTGAGCCACGCACTGCAGGTTGCCCGGTCATCAAACCAGCATGGAACTTCTGCAGTTTTGTCATGAGTCTTGAGATTACATGGGGATCTCAGCTTTAATTTAAAAAAAGTAAATGTCTAGCCCTTCATTTAAGCAGAGAAAAGCTTGAAAATGTGAAGCAAGTGCACTCCAAGAACTCAAAAACTGGGAGGCAAATAAAAAAAAAAAGCTCAAATATTCATTTTAAAGCAAATTACATGATTTTACAGGGCCTGACTCATGACTTTTGACCGCTTGGGACTAGTGGTAATGCTGAACTACATGGTGACCATGGGCAATTCACTTCCCTTCTCTATGCCTCTGTTTTCCCGTCATTTGTCTGTCTATTTAGATTATAATCTCCTGAGAGCAGAGACTCTTACTATGTGTCTGTACATTGCCTAGCACAGTAAGGCCCTTATCATGGTCAGAACGTCTAAATACTACATCATGTAATAATAGGAACAGACTTACTATACTGTCAACTAAGAACTAAAAATAAATTTTATATCTTTTTAAGAAGCAAAGATTTCATTGCCTGCATAATTAAAAAAATAAATACAGGCATCATGTACATAAAAATCCCAAGACAACTCAAAAACTTTGTCAGCCTCCTTGTAAATCCATGTGAACTTTTGGGAGATTTATAAAGCCTTGTTTACTGATTAATTTAGAACATTGTCAAACATACATAAAATAAATGAGACATAAAAAGTCTTCCCATTCTGAAGGGAAAAACAAACAAGCTGTTAAAAATCAGTGCCATAAAATAAACAAAGTTTTTAAAAAGTAAGTTGCTATGAAAGAGGAAGGTAAATTGCACTGTTAAGAAAAACAAACAAACCCCCAAATGTTATTGCAACGCGGGCAGACAAACCAGCTCATTAAAATAAAATGATCATCTCAGGGCAAAAATGTGTCATGAGCGTAAAAGTGATTATGCAATAAATAATAAAGTGTACAAAAGCGCTCGGTAATGATGTTGTTTTACTTGACTTTTAACTATTTTGGGTTTTTACACTGCATATTTTATTTATTTATGTTTAAGGAAGACCAGAGAATTATAGTCAGTCTCATTCCTTCCCTATCAGCCATTGATGACAAAAGCAAAATGCACAAAACCAAACAAGTCAGCAGTGTAGTAAATTATTTATCTTAATTTTGTTCTCAATAATACAAGCAAAAAAAAGTTCCCCCAAACATTACAACGCACACACTATTATGCCCTGGGAGAGGGTGAGAGAAAGAATGAATGAAGCATGACAGATGATAGTCATAATGCTTAATGCACTACTGCAAGGTCATACTGCAGGTGATATAAGAACCTGTATAGAAGAGACTAGTGTATAGAAAGGCTAGTTGTATTAGGATTGACCTTGGTGTAATGGAATCTGGGTGACTGTGAAATCCAGTGACAAATCTAAGTCCCTCCTCACCCACAATACACCTCTACCCCGATATAACGTGACCCAATAGAACACGAATTCGGATATAACATGGTAAAGCAGCGCTCCGGAGGGGCGAGGTTGTGTTCTCCGGCAGATCAAAGCAAGTTCGATATAACGTTTCACTTATAATGCGGTAAGATTTTTTGGCTCCCGAGGACAGCGTTATATCGGGGTAGAGGTGTATTTATAAAAGTTTAGAGGGGTAGCCGTGTTAGTCTGTATCGACAAAAACAATGAGGAGTCCAGTGGCACCTTAAAGACTAACAGATTTATTTGGGCATAAGCTTTTGTGGGTAAAAACCCCACTTCTTCAGCTGAGGTTTAGAGGGGTACCCGTGTTAGTCTGTATCAACAAAAACCCAAATAAATCTGTTACTCTATAAGGTGCCACTGGACTCCTCATTGTTTTTATAAAAGTTTAGGATAGAAGACTTAACTCTCCTGGGGGCAGGGAGTGGCAGATACAATATTGATGGAAAAAGCAGTATTTTTAATAAGAAAACATACCTGGGTTTTCTAAAGCAATACAGTATTTGTTTTATGGTGGCACTCTCATGCCTCAGTCAAGATACGAACCAGCTGTACAGTTATATCAGAAGATTTATACTCCCTGGAGAAGGAACTGTAATCTAAGGCTCTGATGGTGAAAAAGGCATGTGGGTGGGAGGACTTAATGCGGTGCTCCTATAAGTCAATAGAGCGCCATGCAGGTACAGGGATGTACTTACAGGACTTGGAAATAAGTGACGACGGCTGTTTTGCTCTAGCTGGGAATTAGATCCATGTCAAGCACTTGGAAGGAGAATCACGCCAACCACTATTAGTCTGGTAGCATGTGTAATTCTGTGGGCAAGTTAAGGTAAGGGAAGTGTCATTTGATTTGTAAAAATAGCAGCTGGATCTTTGGAGAAAGCCAACCCGGAGGACTTGGTTAAACACAACACTCCGTGGCATCTTACATGCTATGAGAAGTGCACTGATGAACTGAATTTGGCAAGGTTGGTGAGGAAGTGCATCGAGCATCTGGAAAAAAATGGAAGATGCTGGGACAAGTGCCAACTATGAGCAAGACTCATCTTGTAGTAGGGCCAAAGGCATGCATTTTGAGAAGGGCATGCATTTTCCTGCCTCTCCTGCAGTAAGCTAGAAGGCATCCATTAAGCACAGTTTCAACATGTGAGACAGGTGAGAAACTGTATGAAGCAATCACTCTTAGTGAGCACATTGCATAGAAAGTAAAGTTAAGTGGGTGTGTTGGCCAAAAAGGTGTCCACACATATGACATTGGGTATCGCACTGAGTGCTACACCACTTATGTAACGTGTTGCATCAAAAGGTAAAAGCAATAGAAGCAAATACTGATTTTACTACTGCAAACTATGAGACTCAGCTGGAGTTCATAAATTACCTCACAGAGGCTGTAATGGATGGAAAAGTCACGGTAATGGCCAATTCAGAGGCAAGTACAGAGAAATGTGTCCTTTGAACAGGATCGAAGAGGAATAAATGCTTAGCAGAAAGCCTCTTACAGCAAGATGAATGTAGTTTTTAGCAAACTTATCTGCAGAAATGAACCGCAGTTCATATCCTTAAGAGAGGCAAAAGACATTGTGCTATCAAAGGCAGAAGAAAGCACTGATGTCAACAGTAATATAAAGATGATTTACAGCTGCTAAATTTTGAGGGCAACACATTTTGTCCTGCAGTATGTGATCGTTTCAGGGATCCATAGCTGATGCCAAACCTGAAAAGAGAATACTGCATGACCTGTACTTCTCCCTAAAGTGCTGCATTGGTGGGCCCAGTGACTTCAGCGTATGACAGTAAGCAAGTGGCGCATAAGGCTGCCATTTTATTGCAACGCCTCATATATGGGTACTTGAGTGAATGGCAGGTTTCCAGCACACACAACTGTATGGCAAATACATAATCTACCACAACAAGTTGGTTTAACACAGGGGTGGGCAAACTTTTTCGCCCGAGGGCAATGGAAATTGTATGGTGGGCCATGAATGCTCACGAAATTGGGGTAGGGGTGTGGGAGGGGGTGAGGGTTCCAGCTGGGGGTGCAGGCTCTGGGGTGGGGCCAGAAATGAGTTCAGTGTGCGGGAGGGGGCTCCGGGTTGGGGGGGTGAGGGCCCTGGGGTGGGGTTGTGGATGAGGTGTTTGGGGTGCAGGAGGGGACTCCAGGCTGTGACCAAGTGGTTCAGAGGGCAGGAGGGGGATCAGGGCTGGGGCAGGGGGTTGGGGCATGGGGGAGGGATGTGAGGGCTCCAGCTGGGGATGGGGATGAGGGGCTTGGGGTACAAGGGGGGCTCCAGGCTGGGATTGAGGGGTTTGGAGGGCGGGAGGGGGATCAGGAGTGTGGCAGGGGGTTGGGGCGCAGCGAGGGCTCGGGGTGCAGGCTCCATGCAGTGCTTACTGCAAGCAGCTCCCGGAAGTATGAACCCCCTCTGGCTCTGAGGCACGGCCAGGCGGCTCTGAGTGCTGCTCCGTCTGCAGATGCCACCCCTGCAGCTCCCATTGGCCGGGAACCGCGTCCAATGGGAGCTGCAGGGGCAGTGCCTGTGGACGGGGCAGCGCCTGTGGACGAGGTGACATGCAGAGCCGCTTGGCCACGCCTCCACATACTACATAGGAGTCGGAGGAGGGGGTCACGCTGGAGGGGAGTCATGCTGGCTGCTTCCTGGGAGCCGCGTGGAGCGGGGCAAGCCCCCGATCCTGCTCCCCAGCTAGAACTCCGGAGTGGGGCAAATCCCTGACCCTGCTCCCCGGCAGGAGCTGAGAGCAGGATTAAATGGTCTGATGGCTCGGATGTGGCCCGTAGTTTGCCCACCCCTGGTTTAACAATTCATTCCAAAACCTGTCGCAAATTAGCAAATTCCTCATACAGCTTATGCACAGCTTTGGCGTCTCCATTGACTACAATGAAGTACTCCACCTGGAGACCGCAATTGCAAACAAGGTTCTTCAGTGCATGGAACTGAATGAAGGGTTGTACATTCCCCCCAGACCTCGTCAAGGCTAGGTTCATATTTTGTGCTGCCCATAAAACTTAGACTTCCTTGAAGATACAGCAGATGTCAAAGATACCTTTCATGTTACTGTTATAGTCTATCAGGAGTGTATTAATGGGGACGAGTCCCGGCCTCAAGTGCTGCCTGTATCAGCAAAAAACTGTTCCTTGGAGGAGCTTCCTGACTGATTCACTTTCCTACCAAGGTCCAAACAGTTCAGTTTGCAATGCAGCAGCAGCTCAATCAACTACAGTAGAGCTTACTGCGTTCACTTAGTTATTGTGCAAAAGTGGGATGCACGTCACAGGTGAAAAATCATTGTGTGTGACTTCAGCTGAAGAGATAGAAGACGTACCATCAAATGATCTGGACACCCAGGACATACCATGCCACACCATATCAGGAGAAAGGTACATTCCAACATGGTCAGCCTTTAACTAAGCACTACATGAGATGTCAGAGCAAAGGACCCATGTATGAATCCTGCCAATCCATGTATGCATCCAGCCCCTCTGATCGCTCAATTTAGTTGACATTCTTTATGCAGCTGGAATGCATGGACAAAGACATCAGCAGAACGAATCAAAAGGTGTTGTGACGCTATACATGGGCTTTTACAGGCCTCTTCAACAGCTAATAATGTCCCGAGATGGTCTTTGTGGATGGTGGATTCTACATCCTGGCGAACTGCATGTATTCTTTGCAGTGATATCTGCAATAAGTTCCTTAGTTGATGCCACTAGTACTCCTGAGATCTGGTGGATTTTGTACAGTGACATTGCTGTGAACCAAATTCTTCCTGGGAAAAAGTTGTGATGCGCTATAGAAGCACATACCTGAACACTGGCTGCCCTTCAAAAATGCTACCTAAATGTCTCATCTGAAAAGCCTACTGATGTGTTG
The DNA here is from genome assembly GCF_011386835.1 of Chrysemys picta bellii. Taxonomy (NCBI): domain Eukaryota; kingdom Metazoa; phylum Chordata; order Testudines; family Emydidae; genus Chrysemys; species Chrysemys picta. The sequence goes on along the minus strand of NC_088795.1, from coordinate 13,546,118 downwards.
GAAGTCATTTCCCCAAGGGTACAGGACTTGCGAGACCACTTCCACCGATCCAGTATACACTCTGCTCTCAATGACTTATTATGCATGATGGAGAACTGCAATATCACAGAATAGATCAAGCAATTTGATGACCTTGAATCGATGACAAAGCCAACTTTTGGGAGGGTGTGGCAATACATGAAGATGATTGAATCTTCGCTGCTCTTTATTCAATCTCAGGACTGTTGATTGGAATTTGCAGCTTGTAGCACTGGAAGACTGTGAAATGCATTTCTGCTTCAGATTTAACCAACTATTCTGTGATGTTTGCCTGGTGCCTTGCTGAAATCAGAGGTGTAGACAAGTGTGGCCCTGACATGTGGGAGGCATTTCAAAGAGGAAATTGGGAAAGAGGAAAACGTCACCATTTCCCTTCTGTGCATTTGGTTCAGACAAAGCCCTAGAACATGAAAACAGAGCAATGAAAGTTGTTGGGAGGTTGGTGGGCATAACATAGCATCCAAATGATCTTTCCCAGTTTTTCCCAGAACTCCAAGTTTTGAACAAAACATTAAATGTACCTGGGATGACTTCCCCAGATGTAACCCAGAAAGATTCAAGAAGGGTCAATTTTAATGCTACAGGATTAGCTTCCTTGCACTGGCAATCCATTTGCATACGATGGACCAGAGCTTGTTAATATTATGGCAAAATCAGTCTTCAGTGATGAGATCGCTAAAAATGTCAGTTGACTGTACACTTTGGGTTATGACTTGTATGAAGCCTTCGAAACCCAAAGAATTATTCAAGGTTCCATCAATCTATGGACTCCAATCAAGAAGAACAGACTTCAGCTGTGCTCGAATGCAAAGAAGAAAGTCAAATGAAGGTGGCAGAGCTATGTTGATAGATGTTTTCTAAGAAGCAGTCAAATGGAGAAAAATTGCTCCCAATAAAGAGTGCATTTATGCCTGCTATCCAAAGGGCAAATTATCAAGCAATGGAATGGCTCCAGGATCATCAAGCACATCCCAGAACTACCCTTCCCTATCAGGCATCGATGGGTCTGGGGATGTCCGATCACACAAGTTGTGTGTGAAATACCATATACTCCCAGATCAATCCTTCAGCTAATCAAATGCTCATGTGCAAAGACCAGATGCCAACATCCTGCAAATGTCTGGCCAGCAGCCTGCCTTGTGCAGAGATGTGAGAATGAGGTGTGGACGAGGATCAGTGTGTCAACATGTTTAGCAGTGGTGCTCTAGGTGGAGACAACACTGCTGATGACTTTGATGAAAAAATGTTTTCAGTTAGTCATGTCAAGGCTAACTTCCCTAGGATTACCAAAGATCAGCATCTTTTTCATGTAAGAAATGCATCCCTGTGTTAAAGTGTAATCCAAAAATGTTTATTTTTAAACTTTTCCCCCAAATATATAACTATATAATTGTTCTAGGTTTGTCATACTTAGTACCACTGTGTTTGTGGGAGAAAGGGCTTTTGAATGATACCCAACTCGACCCCTTTCTGACAATACTGTATTATCAAAATGTCCACCAACTAGAGGACCTGGAGCTGGGAGCCGAGGGGCAGGCCGGCTCCAGGCACCAGCTTAACAAGCAGGTGCTTGGGGCGGCCAAGGGAGAGGGGCGGCACCTGCGGCAATTCGGGGGTGGCAGGTCCCTCACTCCCTCTAGGAGCGAAGGACCTGCCGCTGAACTGCCGCCGACGATCGGGGCTTTTTTTTTTGCTTGGGGCGGCAGAAATGCTGGAGCCGGCTCTGCCGAGGGGTGTGTATGTGCAGTGAGTCCCCCCACCACACTGTAGTTGGTGACACCATTGCAATTATGATTCTGCAGATTCTTACGTCTCCAATGACACCTCCCCTACCTTGCGATCACTAACTTGCACTCTGAATGAGACATTACTACATTATGCTCATAGATTATACAGTTAAAACAGCTAGGCAATGCTGCCTGAATATTTCTATTTGACTTGCAATAATTTGCCATCAGAATAATATGAAATTTAAAAGCTAGCACTGAACTATAACTGCTTATAAACTATATATACATACAGACATATATAACATCTCATGGGTAAAGCATCTCATGTATATGTAAATGGGAGAGAAAAAAGCCAGTACTCTATCTGACTTAAGGTTTTCCATTCGAGCTCTGACTGGGAGTAAAATTCATGAGTTGAAAATGGTAATTGTAATGCACACAGAGGCCAGGAGTCAGCAGGAAATGCAATATGTTGTTTGCTGTTTCTTGAGACAAGACGTGTTTGTTGAAAACTCCTGCTCCGATTCATTCTGATAGCTATCGCTGGGCCTTATTTGCTCTCTTTTGCACAAGTGTAAATCAGCCATAACTTAGCTGAAGTCAGTAGATTTATATGTGTGGAGCAGCACAGAGCCCTCTTCTCCCCAGGAAAAAGCCTTGATCAGTATGGGACTAAACTGGGTACCACCACCTAACTTTCGCCATGGCTGGTCCTCTATTGTGCGGGCAGAATGGCACTGAATTTAGTGCTAACTAGCAAATATAGTAGGTTACAGCCAGCCACAATGGATAAAATTCACCGCTGTGCAGTGACCCCACACATGGGCCTGGTCCACACTAACCCCCCACTTCGAACTTAGGTACGCAAATTCAGCTACGTTAATAACGTAGCTGAATTCGAAGTACCTTAGTTCGAACTTACCGCAGGTCCAGACACGGCAGGCAGGCTCCCCCATTGATGCCGCGTACTCCTCTCGCCGAGCTGGAGTACCGGCATCGACGGCGAGCACTTCCGGGATTGATCCCAGAAGATCGATTGCTTACCGCCGGACCCGGAGGTAAGTGTAGACCTACCCAAGGTCTATATGCCAGGTTAATTTTCCAAAGTAGGGCTTGAGTGGGACTTATGTGGTGTATAGAGTCTGATTCAAAGTCCATTGAATTCATCAGCATTGCCAATTCTCACGATGTTATCATGAGCCTTGTGATATTTAGTGCTTCTATTGGAGCCCTAGCTGCTCCAATCAGGTTACTATGTGAGAATTACAGCTTTCTTTTAAAAAAATTAAAATTAAAATTAAAAAAAGTTTCTAGCCCTCATGGCTGCAGAGAAAAGATTGAAAATGTGAACCCTAAATGGTCCAATTCCGCAAAGCAAATAAAAAGAACCCAACGTTTTAAAAAAATCTAATGATTATTAAGTCAATCTCATGATTTTCTAGATCTTGACTCACGATTTTCGAAGGATCGAGGTTGGCAATATTGGGTCATGCAAAGTCTTCCATTGACTTCAGTGGGCTTTGAATCAGGCCCAAGTGCACATTGATGCCATGCAAGTTGCCTCATTCTGTTTTGCCTCAACCTGCCCCAAACGCGCCCAGTTATGCCAATCCTAACCAGATATGCCCTAGTCTAGTTCAATCAGAAGTTACTGGGTGAAATGCCAGAATCACTGGATGATATTCTCTGGCCTGGGTTTTGCAGGAGGTCACATTCAATTACCATAATGGTTCCTTGTATCTTAAAAATCTGTGACTAAGAACCAGTCTCTTGCGTAAGAATGCCTACCTGAACTATTTATTTTGCGATGTCCACTGAGGGTCAGGATGAGTCAGCCAAATTTGTTTTCACTTGTGACCTGTGCCAAGATTTGAATGCAATTATTATCTATATATGAAAAGCTATTGCACTAACCACTCGTACATTAGTTGAGTGATTTAAAATAAAATGGAGAATGATCAGGTTCAGAACCATATCCTGTAAAAAGTTGTTTCCTGACCTACAGTAGTTTATTAATAGACTTTGCTGAAAAATGGGATAAAAGAAAAAACTCAACCACCTATGAGTACAGTGTGGTCAATTAATTACACAGATTTGATTCACAGCTATTCATCAGGCCATACTATTAGTTATCCCTGGATATTCATAGATCTACTGATATTCATGGAAAGTTTCACAAATCACATTACAGTTTGTCATCTGATCAGGAAGCAGATACAATACCATGTGACTAATATAAATAGACAAAACAAAAATGTTGAAAAAAAAAAATCACATTCTGAAAATTGAACAAATACTTATGAACAACTATATTTGCAGAAATCAGAAATTGTTGGGAACTGATTTTCAAACCGAAACAAAAGGCTTAAATTTAGTAAAAAAAAAAATAAACAAACAAACAAAAAAACCAACGGTTTGGCAAATACTATTTAACTAGCTCTAGTTATACAGTCAAAACAGATTAGGTTATGAAAACAGAAAATTTAAAAATATCTAATTTGCTTTTCATCATTTTTGTATGTGGCTCTCTTTCTGTGCGTTTACATAGCTTTAACACTGAAATGTAAGTGATCTGTTTCTAGTCAGTTTTACTTTCAGGTTCTCATTGCTTAGCACAATACTGAAATATTTAGATTGCATACACAGATTAATTAGAGAGTCTTAGGCATTGCTACTCAAACCGACAATTGGGTCTTCCTTTCAAAATGACCATTTAATAGGAAAAGAAAATGTTTCAGTTTTCTAGGTGTGAAGGAATGAAATGGGAGAGTTTGCTTAAGGCAGAGTGTAGATGTGACTATCATAAAAGAAAGCAATGAGAGATAGGTGAATATTAATGAAATGCTCTTTGTATCCTGTTTGAAGGAGTTTAAATGTTTAATTTCTGTGCCTTAGGCTTGGTCTACACTATGGGGTTAGGTCGAATTTAGCCGCTTTAGTTCGATTTAAAAATGAATGCGTCCACACAACCAACTCCGTTCCATCGACCTAAAGGGCTCTTAAAATCGACTTCTGTACTCCTCCCCGACAAGGGGAATAGTGCTAAAATCGACTTTGCTGGGTCGAATTTGGGGTAATGCGGACGCAAATCGATGGTATTGGCCTCCGGGAGCTATCCAGAGTGCTCCATTGTGACCGCTCTGGACAGCACTTTGAACTCCGATGCATTAGCCAGGTACACAGGAAAAGCCCCAGGAATTTTTGAATTTCATTTCCTGTTTGGTCAGTGTGGCAAACTCAGCAGCACAGGTGACCATGCAGTCCCCCCAGAATCGTAGACTGTTTCTACGCTCCCCCTATCATCTCCGTCCCTGAGGTTATCGCAGATTAGAAGGCGAAAAAAAAACGCACTCGCAATGACATGTTTTCCAAGCTCATGCAGTCCTCCCGCACTGATAGGGCACAGCTTAATGCATGGAGGCATTCAGTGGCAGAGGCCAGGGAAGAATTAAGTGAGCATAAAGAGCGTAGGCAGGACACGATGCTGAGGCTAATGGGGGAGCAAACGGACATGATGAAGCATCTCTTGAAGCTGCAGGAAAGCCAACAAGAGCACAGATCCCCGCTGCATCCACTGTATAACCGCCAACTCTTCTCCCCATGTTCCATAGCCTCCTCACCCACACGCCCAAGAAGGTGGGAGGGGGAGGCTCCGAGCTCCCAGCCACTCCACTGCAGAGGATGGCTCAAGCAACTGAAGGCTGTCATTCAAGCAGTTTGATTTTTAGTGTGGCTACAATAAGCAATGTGGCCTTGTCCTTCCCTCCTCCCCCACCCTACCCGGGCTACCTTGTCCAATATTTCTTTTTTTTTTAATTAATAAAGAAAGAATGCATGGTTTCAAAACAATAGTTACTTTATTTCGAAGGGGGGAGGGTGGTTGGCTTACAGGGAATTAAAAATCAACAAAGGGGGTGGGTTTGCATCAAGGAGAAACACACACAACTGTCACACCGAAGCCTGGCCAGTCATGAAACTGGTTTTCAAAGCCTCTCTGATGCGCAGTGCGCCTTGCTGTGCTCTTCTAATCGCCCTGGTGTCTGGCATGAAATGATTGTCTGTTGTTGCTTTCACGGAGGGAGGGGCGACTGACGACATGTACCCAAAACCACCCGCAACAATGTTTTCAGGCATTGGGAGCTTAACCCAGAATTCCAATGGGTGGTGGAGACTGTGCTACCCACAGTGCACCGCTCCGCAAGTCAATGCTAGCCACGGTAGTGAGGATGCACTCCACTGACTTAATGCGCTTAGTGTGGACATACGCAATCGACTGTATAAAATCGATTTCTAAAAATCGACTTCTATAAACTTGACCTAATTTTATAGTGTAGACATACCCTTAGACACAGAGGAGTAAGGAAGCTTAAAGAAGAGACAACCGCTGCCCCTTAGGGTATATAAATACACTATGGCTAGGCAAACACTGAGGACCATTTTTGATGAACATTTATCCACACTTTTAAACTCATCTGTTCACTCCCCTTATGTGCTCGACTTCTGTGAACAATCTAGTGAATGAAGTTTAACGGCAGGAACGTTCACACAGACTATAATTTTAAAGCAAGTATTACAGAATATTCCCTGAGGCTGAAAGCCCCCTGTGCAGAGAGCACGCACAAGGACAATGGACTATTTAAGCCCCCAGGCACAAGTGGAATTTAGTACTGCTTGCCTAAACCCTTAGATTTAAAAGTGCTGCCGAGCCTTTGTGCTGTTCTTCTGTATGGGGGTGAATTTCGGCCAGAGAACACATAGGTATTCGAGCCGGAAATCTGATTCTCAGAGTTACCCTTATCCATTCAGGGAGCAGAAATAGAACATGTGAAATCAAAAATGCTTTCATATTGAATTTGGAATGTTGAATATTTACCAGGGGTGGCCTTGACCTTCTGAAGATCATTCAAGGGTTAGTGTGAGCAGAACTACTAGCCATTCAGCAAGTCGGGAGGGTAGTCAAAGGAAGAAATTTACGTTCCCTTTTCAACAGATTACAACATTTCATCACGTACCCCTTTGCCAGAGATATAATCCAAATCTTCTGGAGAATAATTAATAGCAGAGATAGTAAATTCAGAAATTCTTCTCCTTTTGGACATACAATGGTGGTGACCTTTGGCTACATTGCAAGCTGTAGAACAGAAGTTTTCCACTGCATATGCTTCAGGTGAGATTTTCAGAAGTACTTTGTGTTGGCCTAATTCTGCTTCCCTTGAAGTCAGTGGGAACAGAATTTTTAAAAGAGGCTCCAGAAGTGATATTGACAATTACAGGCCAGTAAGCCTAACTTCAGTGCCAAATTGGCTGAAACTATATTATAGAACACATAGATGAACAGAATATGTTGGGGAAGAGTCAATATGGCTTTTATAAAGGGAAATCATGCTTCGCCAATTGATTAGAATTCTTTGAGGGTGTCAATAGGCATGTGAGCAAGGGTGATCCAGTGGAGACAGCATACTTAGAGTTGCAGAAAGCCTTTCACAAGGTCCTAGACCAAAGGTTCTTAAGCAAAGTAAGCAGGCATAAAAGGGAAGGTCCTCTCATGGATCAGTAACTGGCTAAAAGACAGGAAACAATGGGTAGGAATAAATGGTTAGTTTTCACAGTGGAGAGAGGTAAATAGCAGGGTTCCCCAGGGGTCTGTAGTGGGAGCAGTGCTGTTCAACATACTCATAAATGATCTAGAAAAAGAGGTGAACAGTGAGGTGGCAAAATTTGCAGACTATACATAATTATTCAAGATAGTTAAGTCCAAAGCTGATGGCCAACAGTTGCCAAGGGATCTCACAAAACTAGGTAACAAAATGGCAGATGAAATTCAGTGTTGATAAATGCAAAATAATGCACATTGGAAAACAGAATCTCAACTATACATACAAAAGGATGGGGTCTAAATTAGAAAGATCTTGCAGTCATTGTGGATTGTTCTCTGGAAACATCTGCTCAATGTGCCGTGACAGTCAAAAAAGCTAACAAAATGTTAGAAACCATTAGAAAAGTAGTAGATAATAAGACAGAAATATCATAATGTCACTATATAAATCCATGGTACGCCCACACCTTGAATATTGTGTGCTGTTCTGGTCAACCCATCTCAAAAAAGATATATTAGAATTGCAAAGGGAATAGAGAAGCCAACAAAAATGATTAGGGGTGTGTAACAGCTTCCATATGAGGAGATATTAAAAAGACTAGGCCTGTTCAGCTTGGAAAAGAGATAACTAAGGGGGGTATGATAGAGATCTGTAAAATCTTGAGTGGTGTCAAGAAAGTGACTAGTAGGGAAGTGTTATTTACTCCTTCACATAACACAAGAACCAGGGCTCACTTGATGCAATTAATAGGCAGCAGGTTTAAAAGTAATATAAGGAGGTACTTCTTCATGCAACATGCAGTCAACCTGTAGAACTTGTTGCCAGGGGATGTTGTGAAGACCAGAAGTATAACTGGGTTAAAAAAAGGATTAGATAAATTCATGGAGGATAAGTCCAGCAATGGCTATTAGCCAAGATGGTCCGGGTGTCCCTAAACCTTTGACTACCAGAAGCTGGAACTGGATGACAGGGAATGGATCACTCCATTACCCTGTTCTGTTCATTCCCTCTGAAACACCTGGCATTGGCCACTGTCAGAAGACAGGATACTGGGCTAGATGGGCCATTGGTCTGACCCTGGATGGCCATTCTGATGTTCTTAATGAGAATTTTACCATTGATTTCAATTTTAACTAAGTTAAGCCAATGCTGAGTGCATTTAAACGTCCCACCTTCAAGCCCTGCAAATATACATAGCATAGTACAGGGGTTCTCAAACTTCATTACACCGTGACCCCATTCCGACAACAAGAATTACTACACAATCCCAGAAGGGGGGCCTGAAACCTGGGCCTGCCTGAGCCCCACCGCCCTGGATAGGGGGGCCAAGCCCAAAGCCCGAGCCCCACCGCCCTGGGCAGGGAAGGGGTCAAAGACAAAGCCCAATGGCTTCAGCTGCAGCCAGGGGGCCTGAAACCTGGGCCCCGCCACCCAGGGCTTAATCCCTCGAGCTTTGGCCCCGGGCTGTGGGGCTCGGGCTTCGGCCCTGAGCCCCAGCAAGTCTAAGCCAGCCCTGGTGACCCCATTAAAAGGGGTCGCAACCCACTTTGGGGGCCCGACCCACAGTTTGAGAACCGCTGGCATAGTACATTAGAAATGAGCTCATTAGTAGCATTCACGAGCAGATACAGAGGGGCTCTCATAAATTAACTGAATAGGATTGAATTCACACCTTTGGTGTTCTCCGTGAGAATCTACATGGGCACTCCCATTTTGGAATCGATTGTTTTATTTAATTTAAGACAGTTAAAAATAATCAGACTACAGCATATCAATTGGTTTGGTTTTACTTCTTTTTAAAAAAAATTGAATTGAATGTTTTTTGTAACACAGGTTTCATATCAGCGTTTATTAATTTGGTTACAAATCTGATTAAAAGCGAACTTTTGGCACCCACTCTGACACTGACCATCACTCACACAGGACTAGAGCACGATTCCTGCTTTAGTTTGGACCTCACACTAAGGGGCAGTGCAGAGCTGCAGAACACGTCCACGAGCCGCCTCCTCCCCTCTTGGAGGCCCTGGGAGGAGAGTAGTTTTTGCTACACAGCCTACTCCATCTTCCATGGCCCACCAAGGGGGTAAAAGCCCCAGCTGCACCTATTTTCTGCCCCCCCCCCTTTTTTTTTTTGGAGAGTTGTTCCAAAGGGGAGTGTAACTCGGTGCGCTCCTCTGAGTTCAGGTGTAGCCATTCCGATTGCTCCGGAAGTGGGCCGCACCGTACATAGAGAGGAAAGTCCTTACTCCTCTCTCTGCAACCCTTCTGCTGCCATGTAATGGCTAGCCCTCATGGAGTACCACTGAAGCAAGGGGGCTACTTGAGGACTAAACTGAGCCACCCTAAGTAGCACCTTTCCTCATAGATAGTAATCACTAAGTTCAATGGGGTCACTTGCAGACACGATGTCCTGCTGAGCAAGCAGGGCAATGAGACAACTTGGGCCTTTTTCTCCATCACCCATCACTTTGTGCAGCCGTTTACACCCGGGCAAGGTGCTACTGGATCCCAATGGCAGTATCCTACACCCACTTTGCACAGGTCCAAGTGACCACACAACAGAGAATCAGGCCCCTTGAGTTGAGAAAGTGCTCTTCAGTGTGGGTAAGGGTTGCAGCATATGGTTTAGGATGATTCAGATCACATTAGGCAAGTCTCTAATCTTCCTTTGAAGCATAAAGGTCCAGATTCTCTTTTACACTAAGTCTCGCTACACTGCCAAAGTGGGAGTAAAAGTTTATTCCAATTGTAAGGTCCCTTTCCACTGACAGAGTGGTCTAGAGCAGTGGTTCTCAAAGGGGTTCGCCGCTTGTGCAAGGAAAGCCCCTGGTGGGCCGGGCCGGTTTGTTTACCTGCCGCGTCCGCAGGTTCGGGCAATCACGGCTGCCACTGGCCGCGGTTCGCCGCTCCAGGCCAATAGGGCTGCGGAAAGGGCGGCTGGCACATCCCTCGGCCTGCGCCGCTTCCTGCAGCTCCCATTGGCCTGGAGCAGCGAACCGCGGCCACTGGGAGCTGTGATCGGCCGAACCTGCAGACACGGCAGGTAAACAAACCGGCCCAGCCCGCCAGGGGCTTTCCCTGAACAAGGGGTGGACCGGCTTTGAAAACCACTGGTGTACAGTGGCCATAGTGTAAAGAAGAATCAGGCGCAAATACTGGCGAGTGGCTGAGAGTGACTCAGCTTAGTTTTGACAAACATTCAATACGCTTAAAACAGTGGGTCTCAAACTTTTTTTTTTTAATGGTGGCCCCTTTCACATGGCAAGCCTGTGAGTGCGACCCCTCTAATAAATTAAACATCTTTTTAAATATATTTAACACCATTATAAATGCTGGTGGCAAGAGGGGTTTGGGGTGGAGGTTGACAGCTCGCGACCCCCCATGTAATGACCTCACAACCTCCTGAGGGGTCCTGACCCCCACTTTGAGAACCCCTGGCTTAAAATATGAAGTAAAGGGACTGGCATTTAAAAATTGCTGTAGATACGACTGAAAAATAAGCTGTGAGATTGCATTCAAAGTATATCACAATTAATCCATAAGTGTCTTCACACTGCCAAGTTCCAGTGAAGGGGAGAAAGTTGAATTCTGAAGTTTTAACCCAACTCATTACAAGGTGAAAACAACTGTTTAAAATGGCCTTGACATTTCAAATGGCTTTTGTCTAACAGGTAGAAAAATTCCCATTCATTTTGACTGGAAGAGCGTGACTGCTACTCCTATAATGATTAAAGAGACTCCCTGTGCCTTGTGGAGTGTACACTTATCATGGTTGTGTGTAGTGATACAAAATGGTGCTGCACCTTTTCACAGGCTGTGGGTGCGTTCTGCCTCTTTCAAATCTTTGTGAAGCAATGTGCCTTTGAAAAACGATCCCAGCTTTAACTATCACACAGGTAGCATATTGAATTGGTTTTAAATTAGTATTTTCTCAATCACATGGATGCAATCAAAGGCAGACCATTACATACCATAATGACTGCCATACATAGTACATGATGCACGGAGAAGCAAATCCATCCCCAGCTCTGTGTGGGTGAAATTTAACCCCCCCCCCACAAAGATGGGTGGGTGCAGGGGGTTCGTGCAAGGGTGTGCACTAGGGTTGACACCTCTAAGGTACAAAAATTGGGACATCCATGATGATCCTGAGCCCATAAAATGGGGCCGCTGGCAGCGTGTACTGAGAACCCTTACAGATTTCCTGGGACAGCTATCTCAAGTAAGGGGCGATACTGGGAAAATCTGTACAGGTGGCAATCCAAGTGCACCCTCCCTGCACAGAACAGAAGTGTGTTACAAGTGGGGCCCCTGCACAGAGCAGTCTGATCTGGGCATGTTGGGGAGCGGAGGCTGGAATATCCATTACCTCATGATCTGTCACACATTCCCACAGGCGCAGAGGGGCCACAGAACCTACTGCAAACATCCCTCCCTGCTCCTGCATCTAACAAACTTTTCAAAACCGGACAATAGCAAAACTGAACACCCAGGACAAATGTCTAAGCAACAAACGAACATTGGTTCTGAAATTCACCAAATACTCCGGATTTGTGAACATTTCCACAAATACACAGCGGTCCCTGCATCCTCAGATATCAAACAATGCAACCCCCCCAGAACAAACCCAGCTCGGTGCTTTTATTTATAAAATCATTCCTGTCCACTATTTGACCTGCCGTAACTGTTCTACCCATTTTTATTGATGAGGCGACACAGACACAGAGAAGTGAGTCAGAGACGCTGACTGATACGGGGAGTTAGCTACAGAGTCAGGGATGGAATCCTGACTCCAGTCTCTAAATTGCACTATGGCCATCATATTTACGAAATACTCTTTCTTAGGGGTTTGGACTACTGTTCATCACTGTAGTCTTTGAGGCACAGATCTTAAGAGGTATTTAGGCACTAAACTCCCATTGATTTAAATGGGAGCTCAGCACCTAAATACTTTTGAAGATCTGGGTCTGAGTGCCCCCTCCTCCCCAGTTTAATAGTTTGGCATAGATCCCTAGAGTACTTCATTGAGTTTTTGGTCCTTCTCTTTCCCCTTGTTATAGGAAGCTGTCCTTGGAGCAGATACTTTTTGTTGGGCAGGGGTCAAAGGTGCATGCTTACATTGAAGAATCATGTTATAATATTGTTTATCACAGGCTTCCACAATTTATCTCATGCATCTGCATTTTCTCTCATGGATATCAACTCCACATATGTTTTGCTGTGCGTATTTTATACTGTATTGAATAAAATGTTCAGAGAAATAGTACAGGTCTGTCTCATCTTACATGGGAATTCCGTTCCGCGGTTAGCGCGTAAAGCGAAAACCGCGTATAGTCAAAATTACATTGAGTTCAATGGCGGGCGGAATCGCCCGCACTACAGGTACAGTATTAAAATGGTTATTTTTCTCTTTTGTTTTTGCCGACCGCGTAAAGCTGAAATCGCACATGTTAAATGTGCATAAGATGCGACAGACCTGTAATCACAATGGAAGAGAAAGAGAAGAATGGAAAGGAAAAATAATCAAGCAGCTACGAGGAGAGGAAAAATGGAGGAGTTGAAGGTATTTTCTTCATTCACTGTGCTACAGAATACATTTTATTATAAGATTCTTTTTCTCCTATGTGTATTTGTAAAGAGGTTTAGGGACAAATTCATTCCTGGTGTAATACCCTTTAAGTCACTAGAGTTAAACGAGGGATGAATTTCAAATGTCATGATACCTTATTAACTTGTAGCTGGATAATGGTTCTTTCTGACAAAGCACCAGTCTTTCCGTTCAGTCTGGAAGGAGACAAGTCATTCCAGAGGGCTAGGATTCTTTTTTACACTCCATAAACTTATTATCTTTAGCTATTCCATCTCCCATTTTGAATATACAATTAAATTTGCTGCATCCTTGATTGCATCTGCATCAACAATCACATAAACGGAGCCTGACAGCCTAATGGCCAGCAGTTGGCTCATTTCATCCTACGTATTCTGCCAGAATGACAGGGAACATCACTGATCAATGTAACTTCGTACATGTAATATACTGAGACTATTTTAAGATGTTTGCCATAGTAAAGCACTACATTCTGATAATAAAATTAGTAGGGCTGTTGTGCGATTAACCAAATTAATTGCGTGATTAACCGTGTTTAATTTTTTTAATCGTGCTGTTAAACAATAATAGAATACCATTTATTTAAATATTTTTGGATGTTTTCTACATTTTCAAATATATTGATTTCAATTACAACACAGAATAAAAAGTGTACAGTGCTCACTTTATATTTATTTTTGATTACAAATATTTGCACTGTAAAAAAACAAAAGAAATAGTATTTTTCAGTTCACCTAATACAAGTACTGTAGTGCAATTTCTTTATCATGAAAGTTGAGCTTACAAAAATAGAATTATGTACAAAAAATAACTGCATTAAAAAATAAAACAATGTAAAACTTTGGAGCCTACAAGTCCACTCAGTCCTACTTCAGCCAATCGCTCAGACAAACAAGTTTGGTTACAATTTGCAGGAGATAATGCTTCCCGCTTCCTGTTTACAATGTCACCTGAAAGTGAGAACAGGCATTTGCATGGCACGGTTGTAGTCGCATCACAAGATTTTTACATGCCAGGTGCGCTAAAGATTTATATGTCCCTTCATGCTTCAACCACCATTCCAGAGGATTTGCGTCCATGCTGATGATGGGTTCTGCTCGATAACGGTCCAAAGCAGAGTGGACCAACACATATTCATTTTCATCATCTGAGTCAGATGCCACCAGCAGAAGGTTGATTTTCTTTTTTGGTGTTCGGGTTCTGTAATTTCCGCATTGGAGTGTTGCTCTTTTAAGACTTCTGAAAGCATGCTCCACATCTCGTCCCTCTCAGATTTTGGAAGGCACTTGAGAGTCTTAAACCTTGGGTCTAGTGCTGTAGCTATCTTTAGAAATCTCAAATCGGTACCTTCTTTGCGTTTTGTCAAATCTGCTGTGAAAGTGTTCTTAAAACAAAGATGTGCTGGGTCATCATCCGAGACTGCTATGACATGAAATATATGGCAGAATGTGGGTAAAACAGGAGACATACAATTCTCCCCCCAAGGAGTTCAGTCACAAATTTAACTAACACTTTTTTTTTTTTTAAACGAGCATCATCAGCATGGAAGCATGTCCTCTGGAATGATGTCCAAAGCATGAAGGGGCATACACATGTTTAGCATATCTGGCACATAAATACCTTGCTATGCCGGGTACAAAAGTGCCATGCGAACATCTGTTCTCACTTTCAGGTAACGTAAATAAGAAGCTGGCAGCATTATCTCCAGTAAATGTAAACAAACTTGTTTGTCTGAGCGGTTGGCTGAACAAGAAGTAGGATTGAGTGGACTTGTAGGAGCTAAAGTTTTAAATTGTTTTGTTTTTGAATGCAGTTATGTAACAAACAAAAAATCTACATTTGTAAGTTACAGTTTCAGGAGATACTGCACTATAGTACTTGTCTGAGGTGAGTTGAAAAATACTATTTCTTTTGTTTATCATTTTTACAGTGCAATATTTGTAATAAAAACAATATAAAGTGAGCACTGTACACTTTGTATTCTGTGTTGTAATAGAAATAAATATATTTGAAAATGTAGAAAAACATCCAAAAATATTTAATAAAATTTCAACTGGTATTCTATCGCGATTAATTTTTTTAAATTGCAATTAATTTTTTTTAGTTAATCGTGTGAGTTAACGGCGATTAAATTGACAGCTCTAAAAATTAGCAAACTCTATACAATATCACTAAAGCAAACTTTAAATGGAGGAAGAGCTGGTTAACCGACAGCGCTCAAAAGGTATTGGGAAATCATTGTCTAATTTTTTTTTTTTTAGATGAGATTCCACAGAGGTCAGTTCTTGGCCCAGCACTATTCAACATTTTCATTAGTGATCTGGCAGTAAATATAAAAATCACCTCTGAAAAAAATTGCAGAAGGACACAAAGACAGGCAGAGGGACAAATCATGAGGAGGACAGGGCAGTCATACAGCAGGATCTACATCAATTGGTAAGCTTGGTCCATTCAAATACAATCCATTTTAATACAACCAAATACAAGGTCGTATCCCTAGGCATAAGGAACGCAGGCTATACCTGCACAATGGGGGATTGAATCTTAGAAATCTGTGACTCTGGAAAGTGGAGAAACAACTGAACAGGAGCTCCCAGGATGATGCTGTCAAAAAGAACTAATGTGATTGTGACGTTTTGGTGCAACGATCTCTGGATGTATAAACTATTATTTACTTTGTCAAACAGGATGCTGAAAAATTGGAGCAGTTGCAGAGAAAAGCCACAACATTGATTTGAGGGCTGGAAAAAATGCCTGCCCGTGAAAGACTAAGGAGCTTAATCTGTTTTTTTTTTTTTTTTTAAAAGAGTGAGGGGTAACTTGATTACAGTGTATAGTACCTTCACAGGGAGAAAATACCAGGCATGAAAGGGCTTTTTTAACTTAGAGCAGAAAGACACAAAAGGAACCAATGGCTGGAAGTTAAAGCCAGACAGGTTTAAATAAGAAACGAGGCACAAATTTTTAACAGTGACAGTGATTAACCGATGGAACAAACTATTAAGGGAAGTGGTGGATTCTCCATCTCTTGATATCTAAGGCCTGGTCCCCACTTAGTCCGGACTTCGGACTAAGGTATGCAAATTCAGCTACGTTATTAACGTAGCTGAATTTGAAGTACCTTAGTCCGGACTTACCGCGGTCCAGACGCGGCCGGAAGTCTCCCCCCGTCGACACCGCGTACTCCTCTCGGCGAGCTGGAGTACCGGCGCCGACTGTGAGCACTTCCGGGATCGATCCGGGATCGATTTATCGCGTCTTAACCAGACGCGATAAATCGATCACAGAACATCGATGGCGTGCCGCCGGACCAGCCGGTAAGTGAAGACTAGGCCTTAGACTGAAATGCCTTTCTGGATGCCATTAGTGAAGTGCAAGTTACTTAGCTCAGTACAGGGGCAACTGGGTGAAATTTAATGGCCCGTGGTATATAGGAAGTCAGACTAAAAGTTTTAATGATCTCTTCTGGCCTCAAACTCTATGATTCAGTGATAAATGAACAATTATTGATGGTCTACAGCAGATAGATCAGACACTGCTATTCACCTTTTCCCATGGTAAAAAAACAAGGAAGCAAGGTTATAGTCAATGAAATTGAAAGGCAGCAAATATAAAATTAATAAAAGGTAATATTTCTTCACACAATGCACCTGTGGAACTCATTGCCACAAGATATCATTGAAACCCAGAACTGAGCAAGATTGAAAAAAGGATTGGACAGTTACCTGATATGATGGGGTGTCCACCCCACACAAGACCTAAAGGCATTAAGGTGGCTACGTGGGCCAATTAACTGCCCAGGTTGCACCTGCAGGACAAACCAGGGAGCAGGGATTAATTAGATGCGACTCAGCTGGATGGGAACAGGAGGGGCCTTTATAAAGCTCA
Organism: Chrysemys picta bellii; assembly: GCF_011386835.1. Taxonomy (NCBI): domain Eukaryota; kingdom Metazoa; phylum Chordata; order Testudines; family Emydidae; genus Chrysemys; species Chrysemys picta. The sequence goes on along the minus strand of NC_088795.1, from coordinate 13,529,256 downwards.
GTAGCAGAGAGCAGAAAGGGGCGTCAGGGAAATAGTTGGCAGTCACTCCCTGGGTGAAGGGAGGCATGTTTGGGACTATGGAGTGTAGTCTATAGCTATTCCTTGGCAGGAGGGAGTTTGGGCTGGCAACCCCAGAGAGGGGGGAACCAGAAAGGTAGGAAAGGCTCAGGGGAAAAGCAGCAAGATATAGGATTGTGCAGGCCGTGGCTGCTAAGCAGAGGGTCCTTGAGCTGGAACTCAGAGTAGAGAACAAGTCCAGGTTCCCCGGCCAGCCACTGGGGAAATGGCACAGACCAGGCACTGGAGAGTGGACTGCTTGGGACAGTTCGCCCTGAAAGACTTCGCTACCCTGGAAGGGGAGGACCACAGTGACCTGGCCCCAGGGCCAAGTCACAAAGAGAAAGCTGCAGCTCCTGGAGCAAGAGAAGCTGCAGAGAGAGAGAGGCCAACACGTGGAGAGACCATGAGAGACTGGTGCAAGCACCTGGAAAGAGCTAATCCCCAGAGCAGCCAGGAGAAGGTGCCCCTAGCAGTGAGTGAACCAAAAACAACCCCTCCCTGCAAGGTTCCGGTAACATCTTGTTAATGAAAAGAGAACTACAAAACTCACTCTCAAAGTGCAACAATTATATACCTATTCTTGCATATTATTACCAAGTATTTAGAGCAAACAGGAAACTTGATTTCTCCTAGGGGATTATATTGATGATTTTAAAAGAAAGAAAAGCTAATTAATAACCTAAACATGGTCTTCGCACAAAGAAAAAAAAAACATTCTTAGCCAGACTGGGAGCAGCAGAAGAAATTTTCAATACATTACCAAATACACACATCTGAAATATTACCAAGAATATGGAACCACCACTGCAGTCTGGTGTTCCAGAAGGTAACAAATCACCACATCCAACCTTTAAAACACTCCGCCCAACAAACATTGTTAGCATGTAACAGAATTACATTGTAGGCCACATTCAGTCCTGGGGTACCTCCATTAATATCACCGGAGTTACCCCAGGGATAAATCTCGCCCAGGATTCTCCATGCTCATGAGATATTAACTCTGGTTTTTCTGTCAAGTTCACCCAGACGTCAAATGAATGACTATTAAGTTAGCCTGCTTACCTCAGACAGACTGTCCGTCACTGAGCTGTGGCATGCAGAAGTTAGATTGTGTCTCATAAATATGTCCACTGTCTTCAACTGTTCCCAAAGGGAGTGAAGTTGCAGACAGCCCTAAATTAAAATGACTACCTTTTTTTTTTTTTTTACAGCCTTTGCAGGCTGCCCTAGGAAAGATGTTTATCTCCCATTGTGAACAATTAAACTCAATTCAAGGCTCTCTCTTCAGGGAAGAGGGTCACCCTCTTGCTTCTAAGGTTAGGAAACTGTGAGGAGACACAAGAATACTGACATGACAGATATGGTCATCTGCTCTCTGCCATTTTGGTGTATAGCGGTAAAGTGGTTTGACACCTTTTAGTTAAACAAACAAGTTAATAGTTAATAATTGTGTCTCTTTCACCTATTGTTTTCCACAAGTGACTTAAAGAGAATAAGCAATTCTTTTTCTATATGCCTAGCTTCTGCCATTTTGCGCCAAAAATAAGTCTAAAAAGGAAGTGAAAGAGCCTGTCTAATTATTTGGGGGGGCAGGGGGGGAGGGATTCTTTCAAAATCGGTAACTCTACACCTGCATGACTTAAGAGCACAAAGTACTTTAAGAAAATTCAAGCAGACTCAGATTTATAAATGCCATTCTTTTGTTCTCTAGTCAAGTCAGAACAGAACTAGAAGGTTACAAGAGACACATTAAAAGGAATATTCTGGCAGAACCTTCGCAATGATGTTGCTCATGCGCCACCAAATATAGTCAGGGAATGTGGATTGTGGCTGGAGATCATCGATTTACCTCACAACAATGAGTGTCAGGACGGACTGGAGAATGGAGTAATTTCTTGCATGCCAGTTCCTGCTATTGACCATTCAATTGTAGCAGACACCGTTTTTATTGTTATTTATGTTGTTCACATTATTATACTTGCCCTTGAACCACTATAAATATTTTATGGGATAAACAATGGGAAATCGCCCGGGAAATATTGCTTCACTTATGATTTTTTGTATACTTTTCAGCAGCTGCTATAGAGTTTGTCATTAAACAAAATCAGCATTTAGTGCCCTATTTTGCAAGGTGCTGAATGTCTTCTGTAAAATATTGTGATACAGTATTTGACCATACTGTTACATTTTGTACATCCTCAGTGTATTAATAATAATACTCTTAAGTCAACATAGTGCAATAAACGCTGGTAGTTTGGTGTGGTTTTTTTAGTGGCAAACAGTTATCTTCTCTACTCTGCAAAACCTGGTCCAATGCTCACTGATGTCAATAGTGCCTTTTCATTGATTTCAATGGGCATTGGATCAGGCCCTTAATTTTCTTCTTCACAGCAACACATCCCAAATATTAATTAACTGATCAGAAGAGATCCCACAGAGGGTAGAAGTTATAAAACTGAATCAATAGTAATTAACAGTGCCTACGACTTGGTGGCAAAGTTCCTGGCAGAAAGATTTACAGCATATGATGCATGAAATTATTAAACCTCATCAAGTCTGCTAGTTGATAAAAAACTGCAGAAGATACTGTACTTCTGGGTCCATCTGAGATCTGAAGCCAAAGTACCAAGACACTGAGAAAAAATCAGAATATCTCTGGCCCATGTGGAAGCAGGATACATTACAGGGGAAATCTCATGAACAAGCCCATCCTAGTGCAATTCCTAGCTCAATTTTACAGATGCAGGGCCAAATGCCACTCTGTTACACAGATGTAACTGAACACAAAATCTGGCTGATGTGGTTCAAATGGTTCAGAGAGAGATCCAAAGGGACCCTCCAAACAATTTGGAGTTTGCCTGGTCTGACTCCCTATCCCACCCCATTACACAGAAAAAAACTAGAAAAAGTGGAAGGAAGGTGGAAGCATGCATTTCCTCCACCTCTAGACTAAGAGAGGAGCTGCCATCCTAACATAGGTCGGGGGTGATTAGGACCACATGGATGCCCTAGCAGGCCTACTTTAATTGTGAGCCTAACTGATGTAAAGTGGGTAAAGGGTCATGAGTTGTCACAATGACCTGTTACATATACCACACCACTCCAGGACTATGTTAAGGTTATGACTGGTAAACAAGAGGAGTAGGGGACCAGAAATCAATGGACCGAAACTGGTGCTTCAGAGATTAGGCCTAACTGGTGAGCAAAATAATGAGAGGATGGACCATTCCACCCATGACCCTTTTGGGGGCCCTTAAAAAGAGGCGTGGGGGAGAAAAGGGATGGAACTTCTACCACTGCTGTGACTCCAGGATTTTTACCATTATATCCAGACCCTGATACTCCCTTGGAGATGTTTGACCATCATCATTGCACCAGCAAGGACCCCAACCAGACATGTGAGATCCTGCTCCGTCTTCTCCTCCCCCATGTGTCTCTTTCTGTCCCCCACTCGCTTCCTCCTGTCCTCCAACTCTCTCTCTCGGCTTTTCACTTGATCCTGAAGTCCTGAACTGCCCTGCACAGCAGAAGCACAGTGAGCTGAGATAGCACCAGCCAACTCTGCTCAGCCTGAGAAGGACCAGTGAAGGAGATGGACCTGACCTGACCTAGTCCCTGACCAGAGAGGCAAGCCAGGATCTGTCATGGCTGACCTTCCATCCTAAAGCATCCATCCGTGACTAACCAGCCACCCTGTATCCCAAGGAAAAAATAGATATATTTTCCCCATCTTTACTATCTTCTCTCTTCTCTCCATTCTGCGTCTGTTGTTTTTTTTGGGGGGGGGGGGGAGAGGGGGAAGGGGGGGGGGTCAAAAGCAGGAAAGTGACTAGCATTCCCAACTCAGAATTGAAAAACAGTACTAACCCTATCATCCCCATCATGGACTGTTTGACAGTAAGAGACTTCAACCAATATTCATCCTCTCTGTAAAGAGACTTTGATAGATTTTGATTAAATTTGTTTTGCATAACCATTCAATTCCCATTTCAATGCTTTTTGCCTTGTTTTCTTTTTCTTTGGTGTGTTTCAGTCAATACATTTCTAACCTTTAGTATGAATTTCTTGGCATGTTTGCCATGGTACTGAGCATGCTGAGCTCTCTGTATAGCATACCCCCAGCCTTGTTAACACTGTTTAATGCTGGATATCAACAGGGTCCTATTAACGCCTTTTACTCTTTGGGCCCATTTATTCAATCTAAATTAATACACCGAGTTCAATAGAAGTTAGGCACCTAAATACCTCTGAGGATCTGGATTTTTATCCATTTAAGGATAGGCAATAGGCCAGGGATTCCCAAACTTTTTTGCTGGCATGATGCCATTTTAACGAACTATTTCCTGCCAAGAACCTAGACAGCATGGAGGACGTCATTTTGAAGAGCAAAATGACATCCTCCACACAGCGTGACCTCCCAGGCACCGTATGGGTGAGGTCACATTGCACAGAGAATACCATTTCGTAGAGCACAGTAGGGATCACTGCAACCCCATCTACTGATGGCGTGACCCCGTTTAGGTCACCACCCACAGTCTGGGAAATGCTGCCGAAGACCCGGACCGCTGCTGGGTGAGTACAAGCACCGCAGCTCCCCCGCTTTGCCCCAGGCCCCCTGAATCCTCTGGGCTGCCCTGACAGCCTCTGCCACTCGACTAGAATCAGTGGAGTTGCCTAGAGTCATTTAGTGCAGAATGTGCTCCATTACATTCATCTTTTTCTATAGCCACTAATGCTATACACAGAGTCAGCCTGCCTACAGGGGCAAAGGGCACCAGATAAGCCTTTTCTTCTCAAACAGAAACCATGTACAGAACAACCCACATGTACGTGGGGGTTATATACTGGAAATAGCAGTAAAGAAGCCTCTGATATCAAGTTATGAGGGGCCTGTAAGCCAGCAATGCGGGAAGTGGAGAAAGGACACATCTGGGGGCAGAAAAACAACTGAAAATCTCCCAGCTAGAAAAAAGCCATTAAGGAATGACATGCTGAGCATGTTAAGAGCAGCAAAGCCGAAAGTCAGGCAGGAATTATTATTCCGAACTGTGCACCAAAGTGAGAGTGTGATTTAAAAACACACTGACAAGTTTCTTTATTTCTTGCCATGTGTGTTCAGTTTAGCAACTGCTCTCTAAATATTGATTCACCGGGGTGTTCTCTTTCTGCACAAAAGGTTAATTGGAAATAAGGAGGAACAGTGACACTTTAGACACAATGGGTCAAATTCTGCTCTCCGTTACATTTGGTGGGGAACCCTTTGGAGCAGTGATGGAGTCCTCAAAAAAAGAACTGCTGGAACACTGAGCAGTGGGAGGCCTCGGAGATGGGGAACTGAAGATAGTGGGAGGAAGATAGGAGTAGAGGAGCCAGGGGAGGCTCAGGGGAGCAGCTGGTGACTCTCTGCAGAGTCCATCCTATTCCTGCCTCCTAAGTGGTGGAAGCTCACTGTGAACGGGGCGGGGAAGGGTGGAGTAATAGGAGGGAAGCTACTGACACTCACTGTGGAGGGAAGAGGGGGTGCAGCCAGTTCCATGCTGCGAAGAGTGGGGGTGTCGCCAGGGCTGGCTCCAGGGTTTTGGCTGCCCCAAGCAGCCAAAAAAAAAAATCTGCGGCGGCAATTCGGCGGGAGGTCCTTTGCTCCCAGCGGGAGTGAGGGACCGTCGGCCGAATTGCCGCCGAATACCTGGACGTGCCGCCCCTCTCCGGAGCGGCCGCCCCAAGCACCTGCTTGCCAGGCTGGTGCCTGGAGCCGGCCCTGGGTGTCGCAGCAGCTCCTACCTGCTCCTCAGTCTGATCCTGGGTCTGCGGCAGCCCCTCCGGGCCCTACTCTCACCTCCATCCCCCGAAGCATGCACAAGTTTATGCTGGGGCAGAGCCCCCACAATATTTCCCTTGTGGGGGTTCTAGCCTCCACTCTGGGTTCCACTGCCCCTGCTGCCTCTCCCCGACCTGTGTCCAGCTCCTGTTCCTCATGGGGGGCTCCGCTGTCTGGGTGCCTCATTGCCTGGCTCCTGACATCGCCTGACTCTGGCTCCACCTCAGGCTGCCAGCGACTTCCCTGCCCAGTGCCAGCTGCGGCATTCCTGGTTCTCTCTGGGCTGACCCAGCACTGTGCCCTTCCCTCCCCCCGCCCCGCCCGCCAAGGCCCAGCTCTGGGCTCTGCCAGCCTGGAGGATGCTCTGCAGCAGGGGAGGGGCAGATGTACCAGAATGCCATGCCAGCTCCTGTGGGATGGCGTTCTGGAATATTCCGGCATGACCCGAGCATGGCCTTGCAGTCAGTCTGGGGCATCGTGCTGGTGCAATAGAGCAGCATTCTCGGTAAAACATAGAAGGAGGGATAACCCCCTTTCCTCGCTGGGGTACTCGGGAGCAGACAACACTTGCCTGGGTGCCTGATGTTGTTGACAGTAAAGGAGATCCTGAGTATTCCAGTGGTGATGCTGGATAGGCAGGAATCCTCCATCCACCCCTCTGCTGCCGTCCTCTTACTTATAATGGAAATTAATCTTGGCAGTGCCTCCACTTGGCTGGGCCCGGGAGCACTGGCCTGCCTTGGGAGCCTCCAAGAATAAACCTGAGCAAATCTATCCAATGGGTCTAACTCAAAAGCACCAATTATAAACAACATACAACCAATATCTTATTAGATCAGGGTTAACACCCCCTTACTTAGCAATGCAGAGAAACGTGATATAACAGACTGAGATTAATTAAAGTGTCACAGGCACTTTAAAAATCAGTGGAGGGCACTTCAATAAATCAATTAATAAATGCAGTTTACAGCAGTAAATGAAACGTAACCAGCTTAAACTTACACTGGCACCCGTTACCCCACCTCTGAGTGTGCACTCCTCTGAATGTCGAGTTACAAACACTTGTGTGGGAGCGCTTGAAGATTTTGACAGCATCATGCTGGTCCGGCAAAACAGTCCAGTCAACAAGGGGCAAAGCAATTCTAACTTGGAATCATTCCAAGTTGCACAACCCCTCTGAAGATAGGAGTTGTTCTAACCAGAGGTCAGTAACCCTGGATTCTGGTGGAACGATAAGACCACTCCATGTCTTCTCAGACGCAGGCAAACCCCTTACAATCTCTTCACTGTCTCCAATGGGCCAAAACAAAATGGACACCTTTTATCAAACTCCCCTTCCCACACACACTGTCCTTGTTGGTTCACATATAATGGAACTCATATGTAATCCAAACTGGTTTTGCAAACGGCCTCCTGCCTCTTCAAACTTGTCTCTTATGCTTGCACAGTTTGTAACTGCATATATTTCATATTGCCCTAAGCTCCCATTGAAGAACCTGAGCAATTAAAAAGCACTTATGAATAACAGTGAACATTCTACAATGGACAACGTCTTGCCCACAGAAAAATGAAACATAGCTACCTTCCTCCGTACACACACACTTCACAGCTGTTCATATAAGAAGGTAGCACTTTCATCTGTAAGACTAAAGATACATTTCCACACCCCTTTCTGTCCAAGAATCTCAATGTGCTTTACAAACACTCATGAATTAAGCTGTACGTATCATTACCCTCATTTTACAGATGTTGAACTGAGACACAGAGAATATTGAGTTCAGCGTCATTGATGAAGTCCACGGCAAAGCTGGGAACAAAACCCAGATCTCCTGACCACCAAGACCACAGACCATCTGTGACAGGGTTCACTCACCACTGTGGTGCCTCCTGCTGGCTGTCTTGGGGATTAGCTCTGTTTGCCAGTGCACCCTTCCCAGCCGCACCACCATCATAGACTCATAGACTCTAAGGTCAGAAGGGACCATTATGATCGTCTAGTCTGACCTCCTGCACAATGCAGGCCACAGAATCTCACCCACCCACTCCTGTAACAAACCCCTAACCTATGCCTGAGTTATTGCAGTCCTCAGATCATGGTTTAAAGACCTCAAGGTGCAGAGAATCCTCCAGCAAGTGACCCGTGCTCCACGCTGCAGAGGAAGGCGAAAAACCTCCAAGGCCTCTGCCAATCTGCTCTGGAGGAAAATTCCTTCCCAAATATGGCAATCAGTTAAACCCTGAGCATGTGGGCAAGACTCACCAATCAGCACCCAGGGAAGAATTCTCTGTAGTAACTCAGATCCCACCCTATCACTTTCATTCCAGGACCTGCGCCACTCCCAGGACTGCGGCATCCTCTTCAGTGACACGGCCCTCCGGCTGTGCCACACTCTGTGTTCCCCACTTCTGAAGGGCCTGCAATCTCTGTCTAGCCATTTCTCTCAGTGGCAACTACAGTCCATTGTCCCGGGGCCACTTCCAATGCAGGGCCAGCATCCTCTTCTGCCCTTACCTCGGGGCCTCAGCCTGCAGGCCCTAGCAGCCAGCCAAGAGTTCTCTCTAACTCCCCCGGTCCCTGATTGCAGCACTGCTTTGTCCCAGAGGCTGGCACTCCTTCCTCCTGCTAGGAGCATGGTCATCTCCCCTCAAGCTTCAGTCAGCTACTGTCCTCTGCTCTGCCCTGCAGCCCTTCTTATGTGAGCCTGCCGGGCCATGATTGGCTGCTCCTCTCAGCACCTTTCTAATTGGCTGCCTCCAGCACAGCCTCCCTAGGGCTGCTTTTAACCCCTTTTCTGCCAGTGAGGGTCAGCCTCCCCATCACACCATCCTTCCTCCAAATGGTAGGGGAAGAGGAGGAACCAGGTAGCACATGTTTTAGAAAGGGAGCTCAAGCTCAGCAGTGGGAGGACTTCAGGGAGAATGCCAGTATGTCATCGATCATCCCTGCAGCCACAGCTGAGCGCTGAAGGGCATGTTTAGAAGTTTCCTCAGTTAAGGCTAAATTGGGCCATTAAACCATAGCCCAAGTGGGAACACCTTTATTGCTATTTTTAGCCCCATAACGTGAGCCCAAGTCAGTTGACCCAGGCTCTGAGAGTCACGTCCACGTAATTTTATATATTTTTTTGCTGTGCAGACATACTCCCAGTCTCTCCATTCCCCATCTCTAAAATGGAGAGAACACCATTCTTTCTCCCATCCTTTCTCCCATCCTTCGTCTCTCTTGTCTATTTAGATGTGAGCTCTTTGAGGCAGTGGCTCTCTCTGGATCCAGGTGTGTACACAGTTCTCAGCACAATGGGGCTCCAATCTCAACTGAGGTCTCTCAACTTTACCATAAAAAATAAGGACCAAGTGGGCATGGACTGAAATACCCTCTCACTGCCAAGGGAGTGGTTCTGGCAAGTCAAAGTGGAGGCACATTATTGGGAAGCTTCTCTCTCTCCCCCCTTGCTGCATCAATACAATTTTTAATGAGCATGTTTCCTTACATGTAATCAGGTAAAGCTACTTTCTGTAGTATTTTGTGTTACTTTCCTCACAAGTGGTGCAAGCACAAATCTTCTCTGTGAAAGGTCCAATAAACTAATAAATAAAAAGAAAGCTTGTACTTTGAATGGTGAAATCATCTGGTTTAAATCTGTATTTAACGACTCTTTATTCTTTTGCTTTTAACTGCCTGCAGGATCTAATCTCTGAGAGATCCTGTTTAATATTTTGACATTTAGTATTTTAAATTCAAGAGAATTTATATTCAGCTTCTTTTTCAAATTGATTGATATGCTTTTGTATTTTCCTAATGATATTGCCCATTAAATCTTCTGATTCAGGACAAAATGAATTAGCTTCCTTGGATTTTAGATGAGTTATAGTGAGAGCCCGATTCACTCAACAGAAATCTATTGCCGTATGTTGCTTTCAACAGCAAATAATAAATGATGTGGAATTTTAGTACTAGTATGTAGTTGGACCTGAAGGGATGCTGGAGGAGGTAGGTAATAAAATGATTTGCTCCTTCCATTGCAGGAGGAGAAACCACCACCTACCTCTCGAGAGTTACTAACTGAAGTGTAGGTTGCCAACCCTCCAGGATTGCCCTGGAGTCACCAGGAAGTAAAGATTCATATTTAATTAAAGATTATGTCATGTGACAAAACATCCAGCAATATATCCAGCCAAAATTGGACACTCTAGTAGAGTGTCTATTACGTTTCTGTCACAGTTACTGGGCTAAATGCACCTCTGACCTCCTTGTCTCTCTGTGCACACCCGCTCTATGGTATGAGGCCTTGAACTATCACCCATATCTTGTGGTAGAATCATGTATTTCTCTCAGTCTCAGACTGGGCCTGTGTTGCCGACCCTATCAACTGTGATTACCTTAGCTGGTCTCACTTAGGCTCAAACCCTGCAGTTCTGTTCCCTATAGGACAATGACAGTGGTAACCAGTGACCAAACAGCCTCCTTAAAGCAAAGTACTATTTATGTAGAACAAAAGCATTTGTTCTAAAATAACATTTTAGAGAAAAAACATTTCACAGAAAACAGATCTTAAAAAAAAAAACTATGAAACAGACTATACACATATCTAGCTTTTCCCTAAGACTAACTAAGGAGATATCCAAGCCATTATCTTCGAAAAGTCATGGAAGACAGGAGAGATTCTATAGGACTGGAAAAGGGCAAATATAGTGCCAATCTATAAAGAGAGAAATAAGGATAACTTGGGGAATTACAGACCAGTCATCTTAACTTCAGTACTCGGCAAGATAATGGAGCAAATAAATAAGCAATCAGTTTGCAAACCCCTAGAAGATAATAAGGTGATAAGTAACAGCATGGATTTGTGAAGCACAAATTGTGTCAAACCAACCAAGTAGCTTTCTTTGACAGGGTAACAAGCCTTGTGGATGGCAGGAAGCCGTATATGTGATATATTTTGACTTTAGTAAGGCTTTTGATACTGTCTCACATGATCTTCTCATAAATAAACTAGGGAAATACAACCTAGATGGAGCTACTATAAGGTGGTGCATAACTGGTTGGAAAACCATTCCCAGGGAGCAGTTATCAGTTGTTCACAGTCAAGCTGGAAGGGAATATTGAGTGGGGTCCTAAAGGGATCAGTTCTGAGTCCGGTTCTGTTCAATATCTTCATCAGTGATTTAGATAATGATATCGAGAGTACACTTATAAAGTTTGAGGGTGATACCAAGCGGGGAGGGGTTGCAAGTGCTTTGAAGGATAGGATTAAAACTCAAAATGAGCTGGACAAACCGGAGAAATGGTCTGAAGTAAATAGGATGAAATTCAATAAGGACAAATGCAAAGTACTCCACTTTAGGAAGGAGCAATCAGTTGCACACATACAAAATGGGAAATGACTCCCTAGGAAGGAGTACTGTGGAAAGGGATCTGTGGTCATAGTGGATCACTGAATCATAGTGTAACACTGTTGCAAAAAAAGCAAACATAATTCTGGGATGTATTAGTAGGAGCATTGTAAGCAAGACACAAGAAGTAATTCTTCCGCTCTACTCCGTGCTGATTAGGCCCTAATTGGAGTACTGTGTCCAGTTCTGGATGTCACATATCAGGAAAGATGTGGACCAATTGGAGAAAGCCCAGAGAGGCCCAACAAAAATTATTTAAGGTCTAGAAAACATGGCCTATGGGAGAAGATTGAAAAAATGGATTTGTCTAGTCTGGAGAAGAAAAGACCGAGAAAGGACATGATAACAGTTTTCAAGTACATAAAAGGTTGTTACAAGGAGGAGGGAGAAAAATTATTCTCCTTAACCTCTGAGGATAGGACAAGAAGCAATGGGCTTAAATTGCAGCAAGGGGAGTTTATGTTGGACATTAGGAAAAACTTCCTGTCAGGGTGGTTAAGTGCTGGAATAAATTGCCTAGGGAAGTTGTGGAATCTCCATTATTGGAGGTTTTTAAGAGCAGGTTAAAGAAACACCTGTCAGGGATGGTCTAGATAATACTTAGTCCTGCGATGAGTGCAGAGGACTGGACAAGAACACCTCTCGAGGTCCCTTCCAGTCCTACGATTCTATGATTCCCTGGACCTGGGAAGGCCCCAAGTCTCCCTCCATAGTCTCTCTCTCTCTCTGGGTCAGCCTGTCTCCCTAGACAGCTTCTGATAAGTGGATCCTCTTCATCCCATCAGAAAGAATTTAATTCTTTAGTCTTATTTTGATCTCTAGCCTCCCACTCTAGCAAAACAAATTTTTCAACTTGCTGGAGACAGGGTGCTAACAGTTTGCCTCATTGTCTTCTGTGTGTGTGCATGGGGCTCCTTATCTAGATCTATGGCGTGTGGTTTTTCTGTTTGATCTCCCATAGCCCCATATTAAATTAGATCAATACATTCATACAGAAAATTCTAATACCATCTATAGTTGTGTATCAATCTCACCTCACTGCCCAGGTCACCTACAATATTCATACCGTTGTTACATATCATTATTCATAAATTAATACATAGCAGCTCAGTGATTTTCACAGCTTCCACTCATTAGGTGCTTAGAAAAACTAACCAACCCTAATTATACAAAGTGAAGAAAAGAGATTTGGCTGGTCCTAAATAAGGGTAATAAGGCACTGAAGAGAGATCTGTTCTTAAGATAACTATTAGGGGAGGGAATGAGCCTGTTTAACCTCCAGTGAAGGGTGGGAAACCTTCTCCAAGGATGTCCTTGCATAGGAACGACAATGGCTACCTCTTAAAGAGATGTGAGGGGCAAAAAGAAAACCAGGGTTATCTAATTGTGTGGAACAAATGAACAGTTAAGGTGTCGTGGGGCCAGTACCCCCGTCACCCTGGGGTGGGGTATGTGCACGGTTGCCCTGCGGTTAAGTCAGTATGGTTCTGCTCAGCCATTGGGCTGCATAGTCCAATGGCCAGAGTCAACAGGACTCCCTTTGACTGCAGGGGAGTGCGGCCCAGGGGCCTGAGTCAGTCAGACTCCCTTGTTGGCAGGGAAGTATGGCCCAATGGCCAGAATCAATAGGGCTTCCCTTGTCTACAGGGAGGCGTTGCCCAATGGCCAGAGTCAATGCAACCAACCTCGACTATAGGGTGGTGTGGCCTAGTGGCCGGAGTCAATACAACCACCCTTGACTGTAGGGTAGGGTGGCTATGTGGCCATTGCCTGGGGGCCGTCACCAAGGGGGGTGGCAGCCCCAGTGGGGGGGCCCAGGCCCACCCGACTCCACCAGGCCCTGACCAAGGTCCCTAACAGTGGCAGAGCGATCCACCACTGGGTCAGCAGGGAATCCCACTGAAACATGCTGACCTCATGAGGGTGGGAGGTACCACTCCCTCACCCTCCTTGGGTCACTTTCTACCGGCTTTCCTGCAGCAGCGGTCCATAGGGTATCGGGGCCTCCTGGCTCCTTGGCGCTGGATGCTCCCTGGAGTTCCGATAGCGGCAGGCCTCTGGTCCAGGTCTCGGGCTCTTTGGTTCCCATGGGTAAGGGCTGTAACAGCTCCTGGGCTTGAGCCTTTACCAAGCATCCTTCCTCCTTACCAGTCAGCCCGGACTGAGCTATGCTGCTCCCTTTTATACTGCAGCAGCAGTTGGAGCATGCCCAGCAGGATCGAGAGGGTGTGGCTTCAGCTGCTAAGAGCACTGCTTTAACCCCTTCTGCTCCAGTGCGGGGCCAGTCCACCCCGTCATAGAAGGGAAGAGGTCAAAAGTGTAATAGGAGAATGTTACTGAAGGACACCAAGCAGAGGACCCATGACAGCTCCAAGAAGACATCAAGGGAGCCAGTGGATGTCACCCAGTGATACTCTGTCTGGATGGCATACAAATCAGGACACAAAGAAAACAGCCCCATAGTCTCAGAGAATCTCCCTGGGATAAAGCTTCTTTTTTATGGACTTACAGATGGCCAGCTTAACTAACAGGAAAAGGAGGCTCATGAGGAGGTCTCTGATATTAATAGGGCCTTGGACAGCGTAACCAAAGAAAGTGGTAAAGGGGAAAGTGCTGCCAGAACTCATGGAACAAGTTTTATAAGAGGTAAAATTGGAGCTACAATGTACGAAGAAATTTTTTCCTTCCCAAATCAGGACAAAAAGTCAAAAATGAAATCTTGAAAATATTTCGTTAGGGTCAATCAAAATGTTTTGTTTCCATTTTAACCCTTTTCTCTTTTTAAATCTCTTTTTGATAAAAAATAAGTTACCTTTCAAAACAAAAAGTCATTTTGAACCAAAAGAACAAAATAGTTTGTATAAAAAAAAATGCCAAAATGGGACATTTCAACAATTTTGAAAAACATTTTTCCCCCATATGTTTTTTAATTCAGTGAAAAAAAAATAATTATCAAAAATTTCCTGACCAGCTCTAATTATCACCAGATTTATAAACCCAGATGAAAGAACTAGTCAGCACAATGTGCAATACCAGCAGCTTACTTTACCACTGAGTAATTTCCTTCTACTTCTACTACAAGTCACACTACATAAAAATTACATGCAAAAAACTATGTTAATAAAACATTAAGTTTGTAAAGTTAAGCACTCAGAATTTAGGGAAACATGAGAATTAAGGTCGCCCATGCAATCTTAATTCAGTCCCCTTGTGTGTATGTATTATGATGCAGGATTTAATTACTTGATCCACATAATAGTTTTCCACAGGACCTCTGCCCCATTCAGTGCACAGGATAGACAATGATCTATTAATGAGAAGCTGTTCAAAATTTTGTTTTACCATCTGTCTTCAATGCATGGCCTCATGCCTTATCTCCTGCACGTTGTTTAAACTCTGCTCTGAATACAGGAGTATTAATTTCCTCATGGACCTTTTTATGGCGCTCATTATTGTAGCATCAGAGTGCTTCACAAACAATAAATGTAGCTGCACAACATCCCCAGGAGGTGAAGTGATATTATTATTCCCATTTTACAGATGGCGCATTGAGGCACCGGGACATTATTTGTTAAAAGTGTATATTAATTCTGTATGCAATTTGTGATGCCTATGGCCTGATTTTTCAGAGAACATAGCTTTTTATAGCACTTTATTCAAAGCATAGCTCCCATTGATTTCAGTTGCAATCTTGAGCACTCAGCACTTCACAAGTCAGACCCCAGAGTCTCAAGTCAGTCACCCAGATAATGAGGAACATACAGTTAGAGACCACCTGCAAAAAATCTAGTTTTAATGACTTGCCCCGGCACCGCATAGTATCTTATGTGGCAGCGTCAGAGACAGAATCCAGTTCTCCAAGGCAGCATTCAGCTGTTTTAACCAGGTGAAGTATGCTCCAGCCACATTCTCTCCTGCCCCGGCACACCCTCAGCAAGCTATGCAAAGGGAAGTCAGAAGAGATGGTGTATAGCCGGCTATACTGACTTTATACTATCCAGGGATTCCCCTATGCCAAAGCAATCCCCAACTCGATGTCTAATCCAGATTTGCATTCTCTTTGCACTATCAGAGCCGCACATAGGAGGCACAGGCCACTCCTTTTTGTTGATCATTTTCAAGACTGCTTTACTCTCAGGCATTCTCTTCTAGCAGATTTTTTAAATGTATGAGTCTAGTATCTTGAGCATAGGAGCTACAAGTGAAATCAGTAACAAAATGGGCAAATGGGCTGATCAGTCTGGTGATAATATCTCCTCTTGAAAGTCACCTTCTTCTTGAAATAAGACACTAAAAAACAAAGTAAATCTTAGAAAATGCAGCACTGACAGATGGCATGGTGTACTCCTCAGTTACCCTACAGCAACTTCTCCACACACACACACACACACAACATGCTAACCCCCCCAAAAAACAGGTGTACTTGTGGCACCTTAGAGACTAACAAATTTATTTGAGCATATTTGTTAGTCTCTAAGGCCTGGTCTATACTACCCGCCTGAATCGGCGGGTAGAAATCGACCTCTCGGGGATCGATTTATCGCGTCCCGTTGGGACGCGACAATCGATCCCCAAATCGGCGCTCTTACTCCACCAGGGGAGGTGGTAGTAAGAGCCGCCGTCGGGAAGCCGCAGAAGTCGATTTTGCCGCTGTCCTCACAACAGGGTAAGTCGGCTGCGATACGCCGAATTCAGCTACGCTATTCACGTAGCTGAATTTGCGTATCTTAAATCGACTCCCCCCTGTAGTGTAGATGTACCCTGAGGTACCACAAGTACTCCTGTTCTTTTTGCGGATACAGACTAACACGACTGCTACTCTGAAACATGCTAACCCCAGTAACGCCACTTCCACCTTTCATCCTAATAAAGAGGTCCAATCTGTGTGCTATTGGATCCAATACAGTATCTTACTCTTCTCCATTCACACAATTTAGGTATAATTAGTCAGTGATTTAACAAATCTCTCCACACTGTAATTTGTGCCCCAAATAATTCCAACTATTATTTATTTACCGCTTCATATTAAGAACTGTAAAAGCTGTTTTCCCCTGTATAGTACGAGAATAAGATACTTTGAAAATTCCAGAATTTTTTCATTAGATTATTTTTAAAGAATCATAGATTCCAAGGCCAGAAGGGGCAATTGTGATCATCTGTCTGACCTCTTGTAGAGCACAGGCCAGAGACCTTCCCCAAAATAATTCTTACAGAATATCTTTTAGAAGAACATCCAGTCTTGATAAAAAAATTGTCAGGGATAGAGAAGTTTCCACCACTGGTTAATTGCCCTCACTGTCAAAAACTTACACCTTATTTATAGTCCGAATTTGTCTAACTTCAACTTCAGCCATTGGATCTTGAAGTCACACTAATAAGTACTTATCCTATTAATAGAAAAATAATTCCTATATTCCTTACTTAGGTAGACAGGAAATAGCACCAATTACTACCTAGCAATGACCAAAGCCATCTGATATTTATCCTGATCAGTTATTTCCCAATAGTATTCTAGAAAAATGTTGAAACATTCCATCTGATTTACTGAAGCAGTAGTTACTGTTCTATGTACATCAATCCCTTTCTAAACTCAGACACACCACTTACTGGAGGGAGAATATTACCCTAACTATAACTAATTTGGGAACTCACTCATTTCAGATTTACGTCAGTCAACAAAAAGGACCTCATGTTCTTCAGGTATATTTTCTAGCTAAGGGTTCTAACCTCTTATTTTGGAATCCTTGTTGCCCATACTCAGTATTTAGCTTTATAATCAGTTATCTCTATAAACAAATCCATTGATATATCTGGAACATGTCATTTTCCACTTCATAAGACAATAAACATTGCTACCACATCTATCTCAAGGCAAGTCTACCCTACAGTGGTACACTGGCACAGCTGCACCGATGCAGCTATGCTGCTGTAGCGCATCTGGTGAAGACGCGCTATGCTGATGGGAGAGCGCTTTCCCATTGACATAATTACTCCACCTCAGTGAGACGCGTAAGCTGTGTCAACAGAATAGCATCTCCCACCAACAAAGCGCCAGTGTGGACAGTGCGAAATTAATGTTGCTCAGGGGAAGGGAGGCTTTTTCACACCGCTGAGTGATGTAAATTAGATTGACTTAAGCGGTAGTGTAGACATCCCCTCAGTTTTCCAGATTTGTTTAAAGTGTAGACTGTAATCAGCACACTATAATTTTGGAAGACGCTAAGATCTCACAATAATGGGTACTGTACACAAATCTAGGCAGAGACACAGAAAGTCCGGAACCAGTAGACTGGCAGATCTTTTTGGAAGCATCATGGACAAATGAATAAATTGTTACATATACCTGATTTCTTCTCTCTCTCTTTTACTACATATGATCACTGCCATAACGTGGGTCGTCTGTCTTAAGACATGTCACAGCACTACCCTATGTCTAACCTGAACCCCATCTATGATACCTTCTAAGACGGTTAGAAGTTCTTAATGGAAACATTTAAATTTCCTATGAAATTGGCAAAAAACAGAATCTTGTCATTATAAATCAATACTTTATTGCTTCCATAACCACAGTGAAACCCACTGGCACAATACCAAGGACTACCTTAGATTGGTACCACAGTATCATTTACAGCTGCTTATATCTATTTTATGGTTATTTATGATTAGTTACAGCAATATAAACTAGCAATAGAATGGCTCTAGGTTCTCACACCCCCGTTGATTAGTTCTGCTGCAATGTACCCCATGAGATCTTTAATGGCAACGGTCAGAGACTCAACATCTTAGCTTATGTGAAAGACAGCACTTCATTGCTATTATTGTTATTTATTTGTTTTACAGCAGTGCTTAGCATACTCATCCAGGACTCATGTTCCCAGGGACAGACATGGAGTTCAAAGACAGTCTCTGCCCCAGAGAGCTTGCAATCTAGGTTTATGCTACTGTTTCCTCTTGTCATAAAACAACATACCAAAGTGGGGCGAGGGACAAGGTTACAGTAAAATGAGATGTTTTACATAGTAAGCTATAGTTTCAGCCCACTTGCCTAGCTAATGTCAGCACCCCTTAGTATCCACATTGAACCAATGATTCACTAAGGACTCCGAGGGAAGAGTGCCATCTACTGAATCACTAGTACCACTTCCCACAGTGCCTCAGTTTCCCTTGGGGATAGTCTCTCATCCAAACACTAACCAGTCCCATACCCCACTGACTTTTGAAATCTCACATCATCCTAGACTGAGGTAACGTATTCAGGAATGGTTCACGGATCCCACAAGGTTTTGACCATTGGAACTACAGAACGACACAGCAGGGATGAGGAGTTAGCTTGAAAGATTCAAGTGGAAGCTTCTCATTTGAGAAACTCACAAAGTAACATTTCTAATATGAAAAAGTCACAACTTTTAATAAAAAGATACTGAAAAGTTTGTGACAGACAAGCAGAAACTGCTGTCACATTTTGACACCTGAACTTTTTCATGACTATACAGGATAAACATTCAATTTCAGGATCATTCAATACTCAGAAAACTTATAAATTCTTGCTATGGCTTTTAGACACCTGGTATTCTAAACAAGCAAAATTCCAATTTTCAGAAGGTTTAATAATTACCATCTGCATGGCCTATCTGGCTCACTGACTAATGTTTTGTTATCTACAATTAGACGTACTGCAGACAGTGCAGAAAATGCCTAAATATTCTCTGTAATTTTCTGCAGCTACAAGAATAATCTTGCTATTTCTCTAATTATAATAAATATTTTAGAGAGTCTTTTAATCTTGTCACACTGGTGCTGCAATTTAGCATTCTTGAAAATGAAACAGACAGCAAAAATGTACCGGATTTTAACCTACTAAAGGAAATTAAAATAAATTGGGACAACAGCAACAGCTCTTGTGACAGCAATGTGTTTTCACAGCTAATCTAGCGGTCATGGTCATGTTATATACATCTTTGATGCAGCTTATGATATAAATTTCCATGGTGTTCTACACACTTCCATGAAAATTTATCCTTCTGTTTTACCTTGCGCTGTGCAGTTACCAAAAAGAGGGGAGCGAATATTAGAATGGCCAGTTTCTTTGCTGTATGATCTTTAGCACGTCAGTCTTGCAAGGTGCTCCAGGTAGGCAGACCTATGTACCCGCACAGACCTAAACTGAAGTCAGTGGGACTTCATGAGAGTGCAAGTTCTTTGCATGGAGCAGCTTCGGTGACTGAGACTTTAGACTGTACATTCTTTGGGATGGGGACAGTGTCTCTCTGTGCTGCAAAAGGAAACAGATTCACCTTATTTAGCTGTAGCTGTTAGGAATTCCTATAGCGTTCTTCACTGAAGAACCAGATTGATGAATGGGTGAATTGGAGCTGCATGCTGATTGTCACATTACAAAGGGTGAGGAGACAGAGGAAAGAGGTTAATATTTTAATTTCCCCTCCCCAATAAAAAATAAAAGAGAAAATAGGTCACAAAAGGAAAAATGGAGGGAAAACTGCAAAAGAACAAAACATGAGAAAGAGAAGAAAATGTAGGTGAAGTAAGGAAGGGGAAAAGGCAAAAGGAACGATGCACCCCATGGTGGGAGAGCACTACTGTTTTTTTTCTTACTTCTTTTCCTGCATCCAATTAGGTCATGCACCAAGGGCCCGCTGCCCTGAAACTAATGGCAAAACTCCCACTGACTTTAGTGAAGCAGGATTACGTTCTCAGTCTTATTTCCTTTTTCCTTGCAGGGAGATTACATTTCTCCAGAAAGCTGGTGTCTGGTGACCACTTTGCATGGTCCTTTATTAAGGAGGGATTCGTTACATTCAGGGCCGGCTCCAAGTTTTTTGCCTCCCCAAGCAAAAAAATGTTCCCATGCTCGGCCCTGCCCGAACTCCACCCCTTCCCCGCCCCATTCCAACCCCTGCCCCAAATCTCCGGCCCCGCCTCCTCCCCTGGGCATGCCACATTTCCCCTCCTACCCCTCCCTCCCAGGCTTGCCTGGGAGGGAGGGGGGAGAAGCGGAGCGGCAGCGCGCTCGGGGGAGGAGGCGGAGCAGAGGTGAGCTGGGGGGGCGGTTCCTCTGCCCCCCTGGGTTACTTCCTGCGGCCCTCCCCGCGTCCCCCACCGCCACAGCTCACCTCCGCTCTGCCTGCTCCCCTGAGCGTGCCGCTGCCGCTCCGCTTCTCCCCCCTCCCTCCCAGGCTTGCCGTGCAAATCAGCTGTTTTGTGGCAAGCCTGGGAGGGTGGGGGGAGAAGCGGAGCGGCGGTCGCTCGGGGGAGCAGGCGGCAGTGGAGCGGAGGTTAGCTGGTGGGGGGGGGGAGCGGTTCCTCTGCACACACACCCTGGGTTACTTCCCATGCCCTCCACCACCGCAGCTCACCTCCGCTCAGGGCCAGCTCCCGGCTTTTTGCGCCCCAAGCAACAAAAAACAAAAAACAAAAAAAATGGAGCCAGAGTGCCGCCCCTTGGAAACTGCTGCCCCAAGCATATGCTTGGAGGGCTGGTGCCCAGAGCCGGCCCTGGTTACGTTAAAGTATCAAAGGAAATGAAGCATGACATTCAGAACAAGATCACGGTGTGGTGCTGCCTTCATTTGGAACAGGCTGGGGTGTGATGTTGGAGCAAGCTTCCTGCACATATCAGAGAAAGAGGAGACAAAAGGGGATGTGGCTTGAAGGGCCCTGGACCTTGAAATACTACAGCACATTGATTCAGGCATATTCCAACGTCTCAGAGTCACAGGCTGGGCTGAAGGTGATCAGATTTAAATAAAGCAACTGGGAAGATCAATGAGAGTGGCTAAGATGCATCAGTAGAGGAGATAACGGAACAAATTCATAAATTAAACAGGAAGAAAATACCAGGACTGAAGGCACTCATATTTTAAACTGCAGAACTACTAACTGTGGTATATAACTTATTGTTTAAATCAGCCTCTGTACCAGATGACTGGAGGGTAGCTAATACAATGCCTGTTTTTTAAAAAAGGCTCCAGGTATGATCCTGGCAATTAAAGACCAGTAAACCTGATTTCAGTACCAAGCAAATTGGTTGAAACTATAATAAAGAACAGAATTATCAGACACAAAGCTGTACACAATATGTGGGGAACAGTCAACATGGCTTTTGTAAGGGGAAATCATGCCTCCCCAGTCTATTAGAACTCTTTGAGGGTAAGTGATGGGGTGTTCACTCCACTCTAACTTGGAAAGGGTTAATTGCCTGAGAAGGGGCCAGTTAACCATATAGGCCACATCTGAGGAGAATTAGGTGGCCTAAGTAATCCCTGACTGATGCTGGACCCAGCTCAGAAGGAACAGGCAGGGCTAGTACAAAGGCAGGAAATTGTCAGCAGAAAGGGGCTGCAATGAGGAAGCCTGCATTCACGGTCTGTGCATTAGAGAGGGCAAGGAGGAAACCCAGGGAGGAAGAGTAGAAACCCTGGGGATTCAAGCCCTGAAGGAAGGGGTTACCCAGTACGGTAGTGATGAGAAAGCTTGAGAGAGGCAGAGTAGGAAAAGGCTCAGGGAAACAGCCGCAGGGTGGGAAGTTGCAGACCTTGGCCCTCATTAGAGGGTTCCTGAGTTGGAACCCAGAGTAGAGGGCAGGCCTGGGTCCCACTACCAGCCACTGGGGAAATGGCACAGGTCTGAGCCATGAACTGGAAGACTGCCTGAGATAGTTTGTATGGAGAGACTTTGATACATTCTGGAGGACCAAGCCACAAAGAGAAAATGCAGGGAGTGCCAGTGAGCAAGTGGGGCCATGGCAAGAAAGCATTGCACCTGGAAAGAACTAATGTCCAGTGTAGCCAGGAGGAGGAGCCCTAGTGGTGAATCTATCCCATTACAGAGTGCCAGCTTTTAACAAGGTCCCGCACCAAAGGCTCTTAAGCAAACTGAGCAATCATGGGGTAAGAGGGAAGATGCTTTCATGGCTCAGTAACTGGATAAGAGAGAAGAAACAAAGGGTAGGAATAAATGGTCAGTCTTCACAGTGGAGTGAGGTAAACAGCAGGATACCCCCACCAATCTGTACTGGGACCTGTGCTGTTCAACATGAATAAATAATCATGAAAAAGAGGTGAACAGCGAGGTGGCAAAGTTTACAGCTGATACAAAAATTACTCAAGTCAGTTAAATCCAAAGCAGACTGCAAAGAGTTACAAAAGGATCTCACAAAACCGTGTGACTGGATAACCAAATAGCAGATGGAATTCAATGTTGATAAATGCAAAGTAATGCACATCAGAAAACATAATCCCAACTATACGTATAAAATGATGGGGTCTAAATTAGCTGTTATCACTAGAGAAAGATCTTAGCGTCATTGTGGATAGTTCTCTGGAAACATTCTGTTTAATGTGCAGCGGCAGTCAAAAAAGCAAACAGAATGTTAGGAACCATTAGTAAAGGAATGGAAAAATATCATAATGCCAGTAAAAAAAAATACATTAGAATTGGAAAAAGTATAGAGAAGGGCAAGAAAAATGATTAGGGGTATGGAACAGCTTCCATATGAGGAGAGATTAAAAAGACCGGGACTGTTCATCTTAGAAATAAGACCACTAAGGGGGTAGGGGGGGGGGGGAGATATGATAGAAGTCTATAAAATCAGTTTTTTCCTTAAAAAAAAAAATTCTGACAAGCCTACTGGTAGGTATTTCTTTGGTGCAGTTTTGTTTATTTAAAAAGAGGAAATCAAATAGCAAGAAATGGTTTTTTTGCTCACAGCATCAAAATCACTCTTGTAGCTTGCACTCCTGCCCCCAAAATATCTTCCCAGGTTTCTTCCAGGGTCAGCCACCGTACTTTCAGCTGGTCCTTCAGGCTCTCTCTCTTTCTGTGTTCTGGCCTCAGTTTCTTTTCTGTTTGAACTCTCTTTCCCCCCAACACCAACACCCCCACCCAAAACAATACTCACCCAAAAGGTCCTGGGCCAATTCAAACACACCTTGTCTTAGGTGGGACCTATTCTTAGTTATATTAACTGAAGGGTGAAATCACACCTATCTATCTCAATGGAGTTTTAACTCAACCCATAACAAGGTTTCATCCCGCTCATAACAACACTGTTCAGTTTGCAAACCTATAATGCTGTCAGACTGTCTTGCATTATGTTTTGAGCTACTGTACAGTAGTGCTTTGTAAATATCCATCAAGGATATTTTCATTACCCTTTTCATTAACAAATGTTCATAAAGGAGATATTGGCTAACGATCTACATGTTTGTCACTTCCCCAGTCAAAACAGAAGTCATGTCTCTCTCTTTCTGAGCTACTAAAAGTCCATTTCTATTTCATCACGTTCAGCAGCAACATTTACAGAATTGTTCCTGTTCACACAGGCATCTCTTTAGTGGAGTCGGTGGGTCTATGTCGATTTACACCAGCTGAGGGTCTGGCCCTGCAATTACGTCGCTTGCAACTCTTGTGGCAGAGTTCTGGCTTTACAATGAAACGTTTAGAAAGATTCTTTTAAAAATAAATAAAAGCAAACTGAAGCTGGAGGAGCAATTTTTGTTGTCTGGATGAGCAAAGAATTGACGAGACTGCTCTTAAGTGATTTATGTTTTCCTGGGTGACAAGGGAACTGGGAATTTTACTCGGGGTTGTAATTCAACAGTCACAAAAAACTCAGATGATGGGGAGAAGAGCAACACGGTTCTAATCTTCCATGGGGCAGATCACGGAGATATCACCACAGCCTCCACAAGGAAAAATAATTACTCTCAACGGGATTAAAAAGGGACCATTCAGTTGGCCCAAACTTAGCATACTTTTGATGTACTGAAGTTCAAACAGGTTAAAGAGACTGAAAAAGACAATGAATGCTGGGCTCGTTGCTGTGAAATTAGGAATGAGCAAAACTTGTGGAGTCAAAAGGCCTCATGGATGAACTGATCCAGTTTTGGAGCGGTTCACAAAACCATATTTTGTAGTGGAAACGCTCTCCTATCCCATAAAAGAGATTTGAGAAAAAGAATGTTTCTAGCTAAACGAGGAAGCACACGATGAAGTTCACAGACACAAACACATCTCCCAGAGACTGAATGGCACAAGCACACGCCCTAGATTCAATATATACACACTGGCGGGCCTAATTCTATTTTATCTCAGGCACTTATCTGGCTTCCTTTACTGTGGGTGCAGAATCACCCGAGTGCAAGTCTGCTCAGGCCACAACCCCTGCCTCATATCTGCTCCCCTCCTCGTCCAGCCCACCCATGCTCCAGCTTTATTATAGCCCCAGCTTGCCCCAGAAAGCCTGCTGCATCTAAAGTGGGGCAGAGCTGACTCTGTGCTGGGCACAGGAGCCGCCTGTGCTGTGAGAATTCCCCAGGGAGTTAATGCCTGTCCTACCCCCCCTTTACAGCACCCTAGATGGTGCAAACGGCCACAAGAAATAGCCAGGTTTGTAGTAAGAGAAAGTCCTCTGAAGAGACCTCTACTTCTCTTCCAATTCCTTACTTCCCCCCTCACTTCTTCAGCTCTGTCCTCTTCTGGTTCTTCTCTCCTCTTTCCTGCTATTTTCTTCTGTGCTTGCCTTTCTCCCCGCCTTTTTTTTGTCTCCACCCATCTCTCTCTCTCTGCCCCTGTCTCCTCATTTCTTTGCAGCTCACATCAGCCAGCTCAGAAGATTAACGAGCCTCAGGGCCCTTTGCAGAAACATTTTATCCAATGGTGCCTGTTGCTGAGTGAGATGGATTAGGCGCATGCAAGCCTTGTCACAGAGCATTTCTCTACAGGAGCACACATCCATATGCTACCGGCTTGTTGCAAAGACATTAGGTGGGGGAAAGGAAGAAACCTGCATTTCAGCAACGTGTGTCCAGAGTGGCCGAAATGGAAATTTATTACCACCTCCACCATGTCATTCTTCGTTGAGTCACATACCTAAAGAAACCAGAGAGCCACTGTGGCAACTGCTTTTGTGGATGGTGTCAAGGTTCCTTCCCCACTCTGAACTTTAGGGTACAGATCTGGGGACCTGCATGAAAACCTCTAAGCTTCTCTACCAGCTTAGATCTGCTTTTGCTGCCACCACTCCCAAGTGCTAACTCCCTTCCCTGGGTAGCCTTGAGAGACTCCTCCACCAGTTCCCTGGTGAACACCGATCCAAACCCCTTGGATCTTAAAACAAGGAGGAATTAATCATTCCCCCCATCAATTCCTGGTGAATCCAGATCAAATCCCCTTGGATCTTAAAACAAGGAAAAAATCAATCAGGTGCTTAAAAAGAAGGCTTTTAATTAAAGAAAGAAAGGTAAAAATCATCTCTGTAAATCAGGATGGAAAATAACTTCACAGGGTAATCAAATTCAAAGAGCCCAGAGGAACCCCCTCTAGCCTTAGGTTCAAAGTTACAGCAAACAGAGGTAAATACTCTATCAAAAGGAGCATTTACAAGTTGAGAAATCAAAGATAAAACTAACACGCCTTGCCTGGCTGTTACTTACAAGTTTGAAATATGAGAGACTTGTTCAGAAGATTTGGAGAGCATGTCTGGTCCCTCTTAGTCCCAAGAGCGAACAACCACCAAAACAAAGAGCACAAACAAAAGCCTTCGCCTCCCCCCCCCCCAAGATTTGAAAGTATCTTGTTCCCTTATTGGTCCTTTGGGTCAGGTGTCAGCCAGGTTACC
The DNA here is from genome assembly GCF_011386835.1 of Chrysemys picta bellii. Taxonomy (NCBI): domain Eukaryota; kingdom Metazoa; phylum Chordata; order Testudines; family Emydidae; genus Chrysemys; species Chrysemys picta. The sequence goes on along the minus strand of NC_088795.1, from coordinate 13,503,346 downwards.
TGAGCTTCTTAACCCTTTACAGGTAAAAGGATTTTGGTGTGTCTGGCCAGGAGGGATTATAGTATTGTACCCTTCCCTCTATAGTGTGGGGAAATAGAACAGGGGGTCCTTCTTTTTAATAGCCAAAGCTGTGAATCTGAAGGCCCCAAAATAAACCCTCCAACAGAGATCTGTTATGCTAACTACCCTTACACAAAGCAGTACAGGCCTAGGCCTGAGCAAGACTGAACAACACAGTTCTCTGCCAAACTTGGTCAAGGGTCATGACCAGAGGAGGGAGGGGGGAGGAAGTAACAGTGGTAAAGGCCTCAGCAACCTAATAACCGTAAGTTTATGAAATATAATAACCGCTTGTATGAAGAAATTGCTTTTGCAAATGCCAACTTCTCCTGTGATTCCAGCTATCTGCAAAATTAGCCAATCATGTATCCTCTTTGAGCGTCCTATGTTAACCCCCCTTGTGCCCATAACCGTAAAGCCCCGAAAAATAATATGTACCCTGATGAAAAATACCCCTAAACTGGTGCCAAGTACCACCCCTGGAGAAAACCACCAAGTGCCCCCGTACCCAAATAAAACACCCAATTCTCGGAAAATAATGAGGAAGGTGCCAGGAAGGGGGAACGGACCCCAACCCCAATTTCTTAACTCATGATGTATTGTTTGTACTGTGCTTGCGGTTTAACGAAATAAAGGCAGCCTGCGTGCTGACCTAGGGGTGTCAGTCTTCGGACTGCACCCCAGTTCACTGGTATGTACGTCAATAAACTGGCCTCAGGCTTGAGTCTGTAAACTAAAATGAATGCGTGGGTGTCATTGACCACGACAATAGTTATGACAGATGGTGTTTCCTTCACTTAGGTTTTTAGGTTGAATGATGCTGGCTGTAGATAAGCATCCTTGAATGTGAGCAGGGGATGAAGCATCCCAGAGGTGATCACAAAAGCAGCCTGCACAACTGTAGTAGAAAGAAAGATCCTAAAGCATGGGCCTGGTGCAAGGCCTGAGGCCTGAACCAAAGTCAGCAAAAATTATGCTATGAGCAAGAGTTAGGCCCTGTTAAAAGCAGATGCTTGCCTGCAAGCCAGTGTCTGGTACACGGACTCGACACCGGCATTGCTAAAACATATTGAATATGTAAATACGTTCCAGCAGGCCAGTACAAGAACACCCTAACATAGCACATGATAAAACGGTTTGACAAAAGTGATGAATAGCGATATTTTGTTTGAAACATTAGGAGTGAAAGTACAAAGATAGGGTGGTAAATAGGAATGTTTTGTTTAAAACATCAGGAGGAAAGTACCAGGGGAAGTAACAAACATGTCATGAAATGCGTAAGGTGATATGTCAGCTGTTTATCCTAGATTGTTTGTCTCAGTCTATAAATGTTGAAATACTTCGCTTTAACCCTTCGTCCAGCCGAGGGGGCAGTGCACAGTCCTCCCACTGACTGAACTGCATGCATTGTCACGGGCACGCATGTGTTTGTGTAACCGTAACCACTGAGCTTTATTGCCGACGTGCTTCGTCAGCAATAAATCTGGCCGGGTGCCTTCGCTACTAAACCAAGTCTTGTGGTCTTATTAGCAGTTCAATCGGAGCCTGCTGTACCGGCTATCTGGCCAGAGCCAGTGCAGCATGCAGAAAGAACACACGCACGCAGCCGAACATCTAATGGCATTGGTGACCCTGACAGACAAACCAAAAACACCAAAATAAAATCAGTACACAGTAAAAAAAAACAAAACAAAAACAAAAACCCCACCAAGCATCCCCCCAAAAAGTGGTTTATAAATAAACCGGTCAACTACACCTCAGTCTACCATATATGGACAATTAAGTTAGCAATCAGCCAAAAACCACTAGCTAAACCAGGTTAAACTGTCATTTAATTTAAATGTAGCTACTGTGTAAAAGGAATTGTATTATTGCATTATTGCTGTACATTTACAACGTGCATAACTTTGCTAAAATGTGTAACCAAAACACAAGTAAAAAAAAACAACCAACAAATGGCAGCAAACAACATAAAGGCAAAACACCCAACCAATTGGTAAAAACGCACACACAGGCAGCCAAACGTCTAACGACAACTACTGAGAATTGATAGGGTGAGAAATTCCACCAAGTGGCCTTTCACGTGGCAGAGCTACTTGCCAAATGTTCTGACATGCCTATAACTCCACTTGCCGGTGAGTGATTGCTCTAAAGTAGTGCCCCTCCGTTGATTGAGTGCTCTTTGTGCCCATGTGAAAAAGTGCTTCGGTCAATTGAAAGGGAGGCCATGGGTCAATGGATGTTACCTGATAACGTGCAGGGATGGAGAAATAACAATACCTAGTTCTTATATAGTCCTTTTCATCAGTAGATCTTGCAGCACTTCATAGTCACTTGTATGCCAGTGCAGATGTAGTTCAGCAGGACAATTAGTGCAGTCAGCCATCACACATCAGAGCTGAGCCCCATTCCTGCTCGCCCTGCCCCTCTGTCACGCTCCTCTTCAGCGCCACACAGCTCAGCTTTAAAACCATACGCATCTCCTCTGCTCTGCAGCGCCTCATCTTGTAATCTCTGCCCCATGCAGAATATTCTGCGAGGGGGGTGTGGGAGGGCAGGGAAAGCGAATTCAGTGAGTGATCCATAGCTGCACTGCTAGGCAAGGGACATTTTAGGGGTACAGAGGAGGAATATGTGGGAGATACTATCAAGGCCTCAGGGCATGAGGAGGAGCAGGAAAAGAGTGGGGACTCGCAGCTGTGACTTAGTTCATTGGCAAGGTACTTAACAACATGTTTAACTTTACCGTAAAATGAAGTGGTGTGAAGTCACTATTGACTTCAATGGGACTTCTCACTATTTAAAGTTGGGCACATGCTTAAATGCCTGGCTGAATTGGAGCCTATGAGAGCTGTCCAACACCACAGCCACCCCACCTGAACCAGCGTAAAGGGAAACCGAGTGTGGTTGCAAGGCAAACCTTACTCCACGCCAGGTTGGGGGGTGAGGAAGCACTGAATCAGGGGAAAGCCAGGAGTGTAAATCTGTCGATTGTAACACACAGACCCAGCTCTCTAGTGTAGAAAAGGTCATACTGATAAGTTATACTGAGGAATAAGTTCATATGGCTATAGAAATTATTTTTATTAATGGTAAGCAATGAAGAATTTTCTTTGCATATGCTGGACAAACGGCTCTGTGTTATTCATAAAACTCCCACAGGTGCCTCCAAAATATACACTCCATTCCTGACATCTTGATGCACTGACGAGTGGATTTCATGACCCCCAAAGTCTTCTCCCTTTGCCCATAAATAATAACTCTGCATGTATCAATGCAGAAGTTACCACACTGAATCTCTCATTAATTAATGAACAGCCTCTGCCAGAGCATATAACATGGAGGCTTTCATTTCATAACACTGCAATGCAATCACAGTGTCAGTGCACATTCTTTTGCAACTGCCTCTTCTGATGCCTCGAGAGCTGTTACCTTTATGTTCTCTGCTGTCAGGTGCCATGTGAATGGCTCTCGGCAATTCACGCAGAAGACAAGAAGAAACTACTAAAAGCCAAACCAACTCAGGCAGCAGGTCACTAAACACCAGTAGTTACTGTCTTGAACCGTAGTCTGCTAGAATCTTATGCTAATGGGCCCAGCCCTTGGTTTGCAGTAAGATAAGGTACTGCATCACTGGCCATGAATACTTGAACCATATTTCAAGCATCCATGGTAGGCAATGGGGGTGGACTGAAGCAGAGATTTAAAACACAAATCGAGGGACAGAGACACAGACACATGCACTTTGTCTGCAGTATCCCAATAAATATCTTTTAGGCCAGATCCTCCACTAGTATCAATCAGTTTAGCACCATTAAAATCAACGGAGCTACAGCAATTTTTACTGCCGGAGGATGACCCGGTGCCTGTAAACATTCCAAAAGCCTATTTCTGTTCAGGGATTTGTAGCTTGCATATATTTGAGCTACAAAAGCTGTAGGATTTCTTAATAAAAGAAGGCTCCACTTCTATGTAAATATTTTACAATGGTGTCAAAGATGAAGCCAAATTCTGCTCTCCCTTATTCTGGATTTATTACATCGTTGTAAATGAGAGCAGAAGTTGCCTCACTATGCTGAAATCTGTTCTCTTTCACTATACCCTCCCAGCCCCAATAGATACAGGTGTAGATCTAGTTCTAATTGATGCAGTGTTAATGTCAAATTAACTCTACGTAGAAGAGACAAAGACACACAGGTGTCAATAACCGTTTCCCTCCTAAATTAACACATCATTATACCTTATTGTTTTGAGCCACATTTTTTATTGCAGATGTTTATTGATAGATCAGAGTTGTAACTAGTGAGAGTCTCTTTTTTTAATACTCAGTTTCTGTATTATAAGAATTTCTCAGAATTAAATCCCATTCTTCACTGGTGAGTCTTCTGCAAAGTAACATTCAGCTAGTGCCCCTGGAGCTGCTAACAAAATAGAATTTGTTAGTAACAAGACTCCCAAGGACAGCAGGTGAAATACCGAAGACTGCCAGTTCCATTCATTTTCACAGCATCTTGTGATCATCTCCTGAGTCACCCACACGTTCATTTGACTGGTTCTTTGTGGAGTCCTGCAGCCTAAATATCACCTAAAAATCTGCAGTCTGCGGAGAAACAAAACAAACGTCCAGGAAGTGCGTTGCTGTCCCTTTAACACCCCGTCACCTTTTTTGACTCATGGTTGTCTGAATGCAGAGGAGCACGATCCTGACCTAGATCTCCTTAATCTCCTCTTTCAAAAACCACAGGAACATAAGACCAGCCATACAGCCTCAGACCAATGGACCATCTAGCCCAGTATCCTGTCTTCTGACAGTGGCCAATGCCAGGTGCTTCAGAGGGAATGAACAGAACAGATAATCATCAAATGATCCATCCCCTGTAAATATACCCAGTTCCTTTGGCCTTCGCTCATGTGGCTGCATTCCCTTCCTTTGATCATCTTTGTTGCTTGCCTTTGGATCCTTTTCCAGTTTTTCCACATCCTTTCTATACACTGGTGACCAAAACTGGACACAGTACTCCAGCTGAGGCCTAACCAGCACCAAGCAGAGAGGTACTATCACCTCCTGTAGATTCCATGCTATGCCTCTGTGTTAATGCAACCTACAGTTGCATTTGCGCTTTTTTTTTTTTTCCGCAACAGGATTGCATTGCTGACTCATGTTAAGGATGTAATCCATGACAACTCCCAGATCCTTCTCAGCAGTGCTGCTGCCATCCCCGTTATCCCCCATTTTATATTCAGGCATTTGGTTTTCCTTCCTAAGTGTAGCACCTTACATCGTCTTTGCTGAATTTCCATTTATTATCTATAGCCCAGTTCTCCAATTTATCAACATCCCTCTGAGTTTTAGCTCTATCCTCTAAAGTGTTGGTAACCCTTCCACCCAGCTTTGTCATCTGTAAATTTGAACAGTAGGCTGTCTATTCCTACACTCAGGTTATTAATAAAGATGTTAAAGAACACCAGACCCAGAACAGATCCCCATGGAACCCCACTTGAGACCTCCCTCCAATCTGATATCATTCCATTAATGGCTACTCTTTGTTTGAAGTTGTTTAACAAAATTATGTAACCACTTAATGGTAGTTTGCCAAGCTGCTTTCTCCAGCTTACTTATCAGAATGTCATGTGGGACAGCGTTAAAAGCCTTGATGAAGTCCAGGTGTATTATGTCCACTGCATTCCCCCTATCCATCAAACAAGTTACCTTGTCAAAGAAGGAAATCAGGCTGGTTTTGCATGATTTGTTCTTGGAAAAGCCATGCTAGCTGCTAGTGATCACCCCTTCATCCTCCAGGTATTTGCAAATTTAATGTTTCATACATTGCTCCAGTAGCTTTCCAGTTATTGAAGTCAGGATGACTGGTCTATAGTTCCACGGCTCCTCCTTTTTTCCCCCTTGTTAAAGATGGGCTCTACATTAGCCTTTCTCCAGTCTTCTGGGACCTCTCTGGTCATCCATGAGTTTGCAAATATTATTGCCAGTGGTGTCAAGATTTCTTCAGCTAATTCCTTCAATAGCTTGGGGTGCATAGCAGCAGGTCCCACTGATTTTAATTCATTAACATTGGTCAGAAGATCTCAGACATATTCTTTACTTATCCCGAGCTGCATCCCTTCCTCTTTATTGTCTATAGTAACTTTGCTAGTCGTCTAGTCAAGTTATTTTTTTTGTGAGAAGATTGAAGCAAAGAAGGCATTGAGCAGCTCTGACTTCCTGTCATTTTCCATTACCAGCTCACCTTCTCCATTGAGCAGTGGACCCACACCACCTCTGATCTTTCTTTTTTGTCTGACATATTTGTAGAACAACTGCTTGTTGTTTAACATTCCTTAACAGCTGATTTTGTCCCTACGCACTCACGCTATTCCCATGTATGCTTCCTTGGAGACATGCCCCTCCTTCCATTCCCTGTATGTATCCCTTTTGGTTTTTAAGATAGCTAAAGAGCTCCTTGTGAAGCCATATTGGCCTCCTGTGGCTCTTCTTATCTTTCCTCTGCGTTGAAACAGCTTGATATTGAATCTCAAGTATTACATTTTTTGGAACTGCCAGTCCCCTTCGACTCCTTTTCTTCCTAACTGGTCTTTCCATGGGACCTTGCCTACTATTTGTCTGGATTGGTTGAAATCCACCATTCTGAAGTCCAGTGTCCTTGTTTTGCTGTTCTTATGTCCTCCTTTCCATAGGATCTTGAATTCTATCAGTTCATCTTCACTTCCTCCCAAGTTCCCAACCACCTTCACGTTCGCAAATAATTCATCCCTGTTGGTCAAATCCAGATCCAAAATGGAGGAGCCCCTAGTTGTTTCAGAATCCGAAAGTTATCCCTTACACATGCTAAGAATTTGCAAGATGTATTATGTTTTGCTGTAATAGTCTTCCAACAGATATCAGGGAAGTTAAAATCCCCCATTACTACTAGCTCCGTGTTATTTCATCTTGTTTCCTGCTTGTAAAATGACTAATCCACTTACTCTTCCCGATGTGGTGATCTGTAATAGACCCCCCACTGCAACATCATTACTGTTTTTTTCCTTCTTTATCCTTACCCAGAGACTTTCAGTAGGTCTGTCTCTTACTTCCTCTTGGACCTCAGAGCAAGTCGATACATTCTTGACATACTGTGCAACACCTCCGCCTTTTTCCCCATATCTATCCTTTCGGAACAAGCTATATCCCTCTATGTTGGTACTCCAATCATGGGAGCTGTCCCACCAAGTCTCTAATGCCAATTAGGTCATAATTTTCTTCATATACCATGATTTCCATTTCATCCTGTGTGTTCTCCATATGCCTTGCATTTGTATACAGGCATCAAAGATATGTTGCAGACTGCCCTGTTTTCCTTCTTGCTTTTTTAATGCAGTTGTGATTTCTAGTCCCTTCTCCAGAAACAAGCCCCTTCCCCTTATCTTCGTTACTTGAGCCTAAATGCGCATTGGCCAGATTTTTGTCACCATCCCCCATAGGGTCTTGTTTAAAGTTCTCCTTATCAGGTTAGCCAGACGATGGTCAACCTGCTCAGTCAGTGCACCAGGCTCCTGCCTCCTAGGCTGGACTAAGATGGCCCTCCTTTGACTTCTCCTTTTATACATTGATACAAACAAGTTACATACTACACTCCTAGCATGGTTAGTCACCACCCTTATCCTTGTACCTACAAGTTTGAACAAAACATCCCCATCCATTATCCGGTCATCCCATCCTTACTCTATGAGGGGTCAGTGTATTCCAGTACCACCTCTTAAGAATGTGTTCACATAGTTACTTGAGAACTCTGGATGTTTTTGTACCATCCTCTCTGGTCAGGAATGTGCTTACTTGGTTAGCCAATACCTAGTGTGTTATTTTGCCAAGGTCAGGCCTACTCTGTTTCCTGCTGTTAGTTATGCCTAGGGCTCCAGCAAGGTCTACAGGTATTAACAGGGGAACCATTGGCAAGGAGTCTATACCCAGTGGATTTTGCAAATATCCCAAAGTTTGTAGCTGTCTGAGCCTCTAGTGTCTGAACCATTTGGGACTGCAGTGCTGAGCTACCAAGATCAGAGGTTCCTTCCTCTTTTCAGTGGGGCCAGAACTACTGCAAATACAGCCTTACTCCATAACTTGTGCCAGGAACTAAGTACAGAGATCCCCAGAAGTGAAAACCAGATTTGTGAGAGTGAATGTTATTCAGACATTTCGGATCATCAAAAGTGTTTCATGTTGAGTTCTGAGTGAAATTACAAGTCAGACCTCATTTTATCCCTGGGGTTCTGCCATTCATAATTTTATTGCCTACCATGACTAAGGACGCAGTCAAATTACACTGATGTTAAGAGCACTCATCAGGGTGGATGCGAAATCTTGGACAGCAGGTGCAAAGAGTTGATTTTAATAAGGAAATTAAAGTACCCTTTCCAACTTGATCAGTGTCTATGATTAGGCTTTAAGGGTTTTTTGACAAGAGTGATATCACCACTTTCAGCTGATAACACTTAGTAAGGAAGAACATACAGAGGCTAACTGATAACGTTGAGAGGGATAAGTACATAAATGAGATTTATGCACTTGAACTAACTCTCCTATCAAGGGTCTTTTTGTTGTTGTACGGCTCACATTTCTCACTCAGTATCTCCCCTATTCATGGTTCTGAATAGAGTCATCATCTGATGATGATCAAACTAGCTGTGGAACTGGAGTTGTTTTTCATCTCAGAAGAGACTGGGCATTCAAACCCCTCAACAAGTAGAAAATTAAAAGAATAAGCATAAGGATAGTTCCCAGCATTTATTTAGAACTTCACATTTTCAAAACAGTATACAAACAATTAATTTAATTGAATAATAAGAAGCATCTTCTTGCCTGCTTCCTTATGGATGAGAGGAACAAGCAATAAAAATCTAGAGGCCACTACATTAATTTCCTTCAGATCTCTCCTTAGAATCACCTATGCCATAATGACTACAAAATACTGCAAGAGCTAGACAGCTGGTGTGCTGTAATCAGTGCTTTGTGCATCAATAATTGTCTATTACCTTGTGCTTCACCATCTGTTTGTTGTATCCACCGGTTGTCTCTTACCTAAGGGCTTGGTGACATGACACACAATCTGGGCTAGGAGGGTATGAACTGTAGAGCACTCTAAAATGTTATGCTCAAGGTGCCCCCGTGGACCCTGCTGACAAACTAAAAGGTAGCTAGGTCACATTGATGTAGCCCTGTTTCTAATGCAGTCCTGTTGGGAACAGGACTATACGTTTTAGTCTCTCCCAGCAGGATATATGCAGGGCACTTGGAGCCCAACATGTTACGGTGCTCCACAATTCACCTCTCCCATAGTCCAGATGGCAGCACCATGCAGACAAGCCTTTGCACGACTGAGCCCATGCTAGCTTTAATCTGGCTAGCATGCTAAAAATAGTGACGATGCAACAGCATGGGCTGTGCAAGCCCACCCAGTTCCCTTAGGAAAGTACATACTTGTGTTGCTGAGGCTCATGCCTCCCTGAACTAGGCTGGCCACCAACACATCCCCAGAGCTATATGAACTTCTGGAATGTCGTGACCCCGACCCCATCAGCATGACCTCACATGCACCTTGCCAGTGGGGGTGAAGCCGCAAGCTCTGCAAAATGGCATCCTCTGTACATCCATGGTGATACCGGACAAAAATCACATCTGGTTTTAGATCTGTACCAGACAGGGACAAGCCTTACAAAAAACAGGCCTGGCCGGCTTCAAACTGGAAAAAGGCAGGGCCGGCTCCAGGCACCAGTGAAGGAAGCAGGTGCCTGGGGCGGCCAATAGAAAGGAACGACGCTCCATCTGTTTTTGGGGCGGCACGTCTGGGTCTGCAGCAGCAATTCGGCGGCGGGTCCTTCACTCCCTCTCCTCCTTTTCGGTGGCAGCTCAATTGGGTTTTTCTTTTCTCTCTCTTTTTTTTTTCCCCCTTGGGGCAGCAAAAAAGCTGGAGCCGGCCCTGGATAAAGGGTTGCCTGCCTAGCCTGAACAGCAAATCACACCTCCAATTACAATGGAGACCGACATGGTAAGCTGTGTAGGACATGGACTTTCTTTTCCTTGTGTGTGTACAAGGCTTTGCACAAAGACTACAATCATGGATTGGGGCCCTATTAGGTGCTACCACAATACAAGAGTAAACAACACTGGTGTTTATTAAAAGGCCTAAGGCCCAGATTTTTTAAAAAGGTATTAGGCTCCTAAATCCAACATTGCAATGCTGAGCATAGCAATGCCTAAATACCTGGGCCTACGGACCTAACCTGCAAACACTTCTGTACATGAATATTTCTGTGTATGTGAATAGTCACATTCAGTTCAATGGGACAGCTCATGAATAAAGCTACATACATATTTACAGAATGGATCCCTAAACTATTATTTACTTGTATTATAAATAGTGCCAAACTACTCAGCCCCTCTTCCCCATGCTTTTTCGCAGCATTATTAGATGAACTGGTGGTATTTTACCCAAGTTTCAGCCCTTTCCTCAATGATAAAAGGTGGCCAAAAAAATTGAGAGTTAGCAATTCTCTTTTGAGGGGTTAAGTGATGTTTAGGTCTTGTTTTTGTGTTTCTGCACAGGAGTGAATTTCACCCATAACAACAACAAGGAGTCCGGTGGCACCTTAAAGACTAAGGGTACGTCTATACTTACCTCCGGGTTCGGCAGTAAGCAATCCATCTTCAGGGATCGATTTATCGCGTCTTGTCTAGACGCGATAAATCGATCCCGGAAGTGCTCGCCGTCGACGCTGGTACTCCTGCTCCGCGAGAGGAGTACGCGGAGTTGACGGGGGAGCCTGCCTGCCGCGTGTGGACCCGCGGTAAGTACTTTGTAGTTCGAACTAAGGTACTTCGACTTCAGCTAAGTTATTCACGCAGCTGAAGTTGCGTATATAATTCAAACTGGGGGGATAGTGTGGACCAGCCCTAACAGATTTATTTGGGCATAAGCTTTCAGATGCACCTGAAGAAGGGGTTTTTTTACCCATGAAAGCTTATGCCCAAATAAATCTGTTAGTCTTTAAGGTGCTACCGGACTCCTTGTTGTTTTTGTGGATACAGACTAACACTGCTACCCCCTGATAATTTCACCTATAAGGAATTTCTTCCCAAGCTGTGTAACTGGTTGTTCACTGCTCCAGATACTAGTCTAGCAAATTTACCCCAAAGCCAAGTGCTTTGTTAACTCACTCTCTAGATTTAATTGGTGCATAGCGCTCTAAATCCATACAACTGTTGGGAGATAAAAAGAAATGATAATGTGTTTTAATTACAGGAACATTTACAGAGCTGCTGGAGGCTTGAGTGTAATGAAGTCTTTGCTCTCCCGTGTTTGCATACCTCCCCCCCCCCCTTGTCTGTAACTTGCTTTGGGCTTTTGCTTGTGTTATAATGAATTGCTTCAATTAAAGCTATCACTGACAATTCACAAACTTGGCAGCTCTGCCCAATCTGAAGTAGGCTAGAATTGTCTGACTCACCGCTGCGAACGCACCATGAGAAGAGGTTGCAGCTTGCAACATTATGCAAACTTTAGATCATGACCCTTCAGTTCCTGCACTGAGACTACACCCTGATCCCCTATGGAACTCCCCTTAGTTTGTACTTCTCACCTCGAGGTGGGGGAGGGGCAGGAGAGCCACCCAGGCCTGCCCCCTGCCCTGGGTTGCAGCCCCCTTAGACAGCTCAGCAGCACTCCTTACAATCCCTCAGCACCTCCCCAGGCTTTTCCCACCTTTTCCCTGTTTGCCAGTGTCTGTCACAGAGCTGCAGCCTCCACTACTGCCGCTCCTTCTTGTATGGCTTCCTCAAAGCCACTGACAGCCTCTGCCTCCCCTCGCCCTCTTCTGCTGGGGCTGATACTAAAACTTGGGTCTGACTCACCCCCACCACCAGGCATAGTCTGATGAGCTAACGGGCCTCACACTGGCAAGGGGTAACAGGAGTCTTAGGGCCTATACCCCATCACAGTTTGCAACAGAAAGGAGCATGCCAGACACTAGGTGACCAGGTGTCTGGTTTTTGACTGGAACACCCAGTCAAAAAGGGACCCTGGCGACTATGGTCAGCACCGCCGACTGGGCTGTTAAAAGTCCAGTTGGTGGTGCTGCGGAGCTAAGGCAGGCTAGTCCCTACCTGTCCTGGCTCCATGCTGTGCCCTGTCCTGGCTCTGCACTCCCATTAGCCGGGAACCATGGCCAATGGGAGCTGCGGGGGCGGTGCCTGCAGGCAAGAGCAGCACGCAGAGACGCCTGCTGCACCTCCGCCTAGGAGCCAGTCCTGCCGGCCGCTTCCGTGGTGCAGTGTGGAGTCAGGACAAGCAGGAAGCCTGCCTTATCCTCACTGTGCTGCTGACTGGGAGCTAACACAGGTAAGTCCACACCCAAACTCCGAGTCCAAACCCCCCTGCCCCAGCCCTGAGCCCCTCCAAACCTGGAACCCCCTCCTGCACCCCAAACCCTTCATCCCCACCCCGGAGGCCTCACCCCCCTGCACCCTAACCCCCAACTCAACCCACAGCCCCCTCCCTCAGCCTGAACCTTTCATCCCCAGCCCCACCCCAGAGCCTGCACCCCCAGATGGAGCCCTTACCCCCTCCTCCACCCCAAACCCTGCCCCAGTTCAGAACCTCCCCTCACACCCTGAATTCCTCTGCCCCACCCCCCAGCCTGGAGCCCCCTCCTGCACCCTAAACCCCTCATCCCTGGCCCCACCCTAGAGCCCACACCCCCAGCCAGATCCATCACCACCTCCCACACCCGAACCCCCTGCCCCAGCCTGGAGCCCCCTCCCACACCCTGAACCCCTCATTTCTGGCCCCTCCCCAGCACCCACACTCCAAGTTAGAACCCTCACCCCCTTCCACACCCCAACCCCCTGCCCTAGAGCAAGCCCCCAAACGGAGGGGGAATGTAGTAAGTGGGGGCAGAGCCTCAGGGAAGGGGCTAGGGTGTTCGGTTTTGTGCGATTAGAAAGTTGGCAACCCTACCAGACACCCCTCTTCCCTTCCAGCCCCCCATTCGGATCCAGAAACTGGCCCTAATCATTCCACGCGAGGCAGTAGGAGCCGAGCACAGGGCTGAAAACAAAGGACTGAAGGCTAACCCTGGCTCTGCTACATATCTGCTGTATGATCTCAGGTAAGAGACTGAAGGCTCCCTGTCTAGTTTCCCCATCAGTAACATGGTAGATGATAAATAGAAGTGGGTCTAAGCCACAGTGTGTGGAACCAAATATCCCCAGAGTTTGAGTTTTGTTTGCTACATCATGGAGACAGGGACCTCCTGAGAAGTTCTTATTTGGGTCTAAACTCCGCCCTCACCCCGAAGAGCACTGGGATACAGGGTTTTGAGTTGGGTCACATCTGTAGTTACCTTCTTCACAGGGTGCTCTGAGGGTTAGTTTATTTTGTGCATTGCTTTGAAGAAGCACTTATGACCACCATTAAAGTGCTCGGATACGGTGTCAATCTTTACCTTTATCTTACCACTCCCCTTATGGGGCAGAGCAGTGCTATTATCCGCATTGTACAGAGGGGGAAGTTACACAGGAATTGGGGGAGTACAGCAGGTAATTGAACCCAGGTCTGAAGTCCCAAGCTAGTTTCCTAACCACTGCCCTATGCTGCCAAACACTCAGCATTTGTCCTGTTCTGACTAGAATTTTAAAAATAAAACTTTTACTGTTTGTTACTGCCATTAGCTCTGCAAAAGGCAACAACTTCGGGAGACTGAGCTAGATTGGATTCCTTCTTGTGAATCAAAACATTTACCAAGTTCCAATTACACAGACAGACCCTCACCAATGCCTATGCAGTCCCATGGATTAACTTGGCCTGCAAAATCTCTCACAGGTGAGGCTGTGCAGTATGGACAGATGGCAGTCATACTTCCCCCCCCCCCCCCTTTTTTCCCCTTGTAAACCAAGAAATTAGAAATTAATGGAGATAGCCCATCTCCTAGAACTGGAAGGGACCTTGAAAGGTCATCAAGTCCAGCCCCCTGCCTTCACTAGCAGGACCAAGTACTGATTTTTGCCCCAGATCCCTAAATGGCCCCCTCAAGGATTGAATTTACAACCCTGGGTTTAGCAGGTCAATACTCAAACCACTGTGCTATCCCTCCCCACTCCCAAGTATATTTGATTCAGAAAACACCATGAGATATGGTGCCCCACTGTCCCATTTTCACAGGGTCATTTTTCAGAGTAGACATGTACTTTAACACACTGTGCTTTAGTTATAAGTTTAAAAAAAACAAACAGAAAACCCAACATTTTGTAGTTTCAGGCACCAGAATTCAGCCTATTGTAAGCCAGCCTGGGGTCCAAGTGCTCTTTCCTCTTGGCTTCCATGATTATAAAGAACTCTTCACTTCAGGCACATTATTTATTCCCAAATTGCATTTCTGCAGAGAAACAGGTCAGAATGTCAGTTCTTTTTCCATCTCAGTACTGTTTCCCTAGCAGGACTGTCTACAAACCTGCTCTATTAATCTCAAAATGTTGCCACCCTCACCCTACCTGCAAGCATGCAGCCCCAGGGACTTCAATTCCAGCACCTTGGCCCCTTTACATGCTGGGACCAGAGATCTCAGCTGGCTCTGCCTCGGTCTTAAATTATTATTAGTTTCCAGACTTCTCAAGCGCTAATCACTATAGTGTGAGTACCTCACAACCATTAATCTCATGCCTCGCCTGTGAGATAAGGCAGCATTAGCATCCCCAGCTGGGCAGTGTAATTCCCAGCACAGCTAGACAGACATGCACTAGTTCTGCTCAGGGTAGCACCCAAAAATAGTAGCGTGGCCACAGTGGCAAAAACAGCAGGTTGGGCTAGCCAGCTGAGTACAATCCCACCAAACCCAACGAGTAGATATTTGGGTGGCTAACCTGAGCTACCACCCATTGCACCCCGGCTGCAGTGACATTATCGTGCACTTCTGCCTAGATGCACAAGGATTTACACCTCACAGCTGCTGTGCAGACATATCCTAAGGCCAATAATATAATTAGTGACCATAATATAATTGAATTTAACATCCCTGTGACAAGAAAAACACCTCAGTGGCCCAACATGGTAGCATTTAATTTCAGAAAGGGGAACTACACAAAAATGAGGAGGTCAGTTAAACAGAAATTAAAAGGCACAGTGCCAAAAGTGAAATCTCTGCAAGCTGCATGGAAACTTTTTAAAAGACACCGTAATAGAGGCTCAACTTAAATGTATACCCCAAATTAATAAACATAGTCAGAGAACCAAAAAGAGAGCCATTGTGGTTAAACAACAAAGTAAAAGAAGCAGTGAGAGGCAAAAAGGCATCCTTTAAAAAGTGGAAGTTAAATCCTACCGCGGAAAATAGAAAGGAGCATAAACACTGGCAAATGAAGTGTAAAAATACAATTAGGAAGGCCAAAAAAAGAATTTGAGGAACAGTTAGCCAAAGACTTAAAAAGTAATAGCAATTTTTTTTTTAAAGTACATCAGAAGCAGGAAGCCTGCTAAACAACATGTGGGGCCAATCACGATCGAGGTGCTAAAGGAGCATTCAAGGATAAGGCCATTGCGGAGAAACTAAATGAATTATTTGCATCAGTCTTCATGGCTGAGGATGTGAGGGAGATTCGCAAAGCTCACCCATTCTTTTTAGGTGACAGATCTGAGGAACTGTCCCAGATTGAGGTATCTTTAGAGAAGGTTTTGGAACAAATTGATAAATTAAACAGCAATAAGTCACCAGGACCAGATGGTATTCACCCAAGAGTTCTGCAATTTCACATTTGAGTTCCTTCAGAACTACTAACGGTCGTCTGTAACCTATCATTTAAATCAGCTTCTGTACCAGATGACTGGAGGATAGCTAATGTGACGCCAATTTTTTAAAAGGGCTCCAGAGGTGACCCTGGCAATTACAGGCTTGTAAGCCTGACTTCAATACCAGGAAAACTAAAATAAAGGACAATAGTGTCAGACATATAGATAAACAATTTGTTGAAGAAGAGTCAACATGGTTTTAATAAAGGGAAAGCATGCGTCACCAATCTACTAGAATTCTTTGAGGGAGTCAACAAGCATGTGGACCAAGTGTACTTAAATTTTCCAGAAAGCCCTTGACAAGGTCCCTCACCAAAGGCACTTACACAAAGTAGGGTGCCATGGGATAAGAGGGAAGGTGCTCTCATGGATTGATAACTGGTTAAAAGATAGGAAACAAAGGGTAGGTATAAATAGTCAGTTTTCAGAATGGAGAGAGGTAAATAGTGGTGTCCCCCAGAGGTCTGTTCTGGGAACAGTCCTATTCAACATATTCATAAATGATCTGGAAAAAGGGGTAAACAGTGAGGTGGCAAAATTTGCAGATGATACAAAATTACTAAAGATAATTAAGATCCAGGCAGACTACGAAGGGCTACAAAAGGATCTCTCAAAACTGGGTGACTGGGCAACAAAACGACAGATGAAATTTAATGTTGATAAATGCAAAGTAATGCACGTTGGAAAGCATAATCCCAACTATACATATAAAATGATGGGGTCTAAATTAGTTGTTACCACTCAAGAAAGATCTTGGAGTCATTGTGGATAGTTCTCTGAAAACATCCACTCAGTGTGCAGCGGCAGTCAAAAAAAGCGAACAGAATGCTGGGAATAATTAAGAAAGGGATAGATAATAGGACAGAAAATATCATGTTGCCTCTATATAAATCCATGGTATGCCCACATCTTGAATACTGTGTGCAGATGTGGTTGCCCCATCTCAAAAAAGATTGGAATTGGAAAAGGTTCAGAAAAGGGCAACAAAGAAGATTAGGAGTCTGGAACGGCTTCTGTATGAGGAGAGATTTAAAAGACTGGGACTTTTCAGCTTGAAAAAAGAGACAGCTAAGGGGAGATATGATTGAGGTCTATAAAATCATGACTGGTGTAGAGAAAGTAGATAAGGAAATGTTGTTTACTCCTCCTCATAACACAAGAACTAGGGGGCACCAAATGAAATTAATAGGCAGCAAGTTTAAAACAAATAAAAGGAAGTATTTCTTCACACAATGCACAGTCAACCTGTGGAACTCCTTGCCAGAGGATGTTGTGAAGGCCAAGACCATAACAGGGTTCAAAAAAGAACTAGATAAATTCATGGAGGATAGGTCCATCAATGGCTATTAGCCAGGATGGGCAGGAATGGTGTCCCTAGCCTCGGTTTGCCAGAAGCTGGGAATGAGCGACAGGGGATGGATCACTTGATGATAACCTGTACTGTTCATTCCCTCTGGGGCACCTGGCACTGGCCACTGTTGGAAGACAGGATACTAGGCTAGATGGACCTTTGGTCTGACCCAGTAGGGCCATTCTTATGTTATGTTCAAGAGAGATTAACAGAGGGTCACACACAGAGTGCATGACAGAGCTGAGAACAGAACTGCCAAGCCCTAGGCCAGCCTTCCTATGAAGGCAGGTGCAGTTTATCTGGTATAAGGTGCAGAACTCTGGCTCCTGTCAGGTTGTCAATGAGGCTGTTTGGTTAGTAAATTTTGGAAGTTCCTGTTCTCTGAAACATCCAGGATCATGTTGGGCCTCCTTTCAAATATATATTTCCAGTATTTAGAGAATAAAGATAATGCTTTAGGGACTCTAACAATCAGGAATACAACAAAATCCCAGCAGCGCTATAATAATTCCAACAGCAAATCAACCAGCCATCCTCCTAAAAAACACTCTTCTCTGCCCATTCATTGGTGTGGGACGCTTACCCTCAGCCCTCCCCAAAACCTCTATCAGATAAGCTTGAAGGGTTGCCAAATTTGGGATCCTTCAAACTGCAGGGTGAGCAAGTTCCACAGTCTGATCCCACGTAGAAAACCCAGTGGGAACCCTATCTTCTCTTGTATAAGAAGAGGGATCCAGCTTGGATACCCCTTCTGACCGCTGTGGAAGTACAGCCTCAGGAGAGGGGTTTCCTTCAGGTCAGCCAGTCCCAGGTCATTTAGGGCTTTATCATTCATAACCAACGTCTTATGCTCCTCCTGGAGGCCAGTGGGCACCAGTGCAGATCAGAGAGCACCAGGGTCATGTGTGCCAAAGGGGTCCCACTCAATAAGCGAGCTGGTGCAGAACGCAACGGCTTCAATCACCAAATGGTTTGAAGGTGTAACCCCACATACAGGGTATGTAAGACGATAATCTTGAGGTAACAAAAGCATGGACAACAGTGTCAAAGGCTGCTTTCAAATGGCAAGTTTGCAACCCCTTAGCCAGACTCAGATAGTAAAAAGCCCACTGGTTTCCTGTTGCAATCTGAACTTCAAACAGCAGCTGGCATCTAAGAATCACCCCTACACCACACATGCCATTAAAAATGTGTTTGAAGACAATGCTAAGGTTGCATGTTCAAGCACTTGAGAGCTGGGAGATGCAAGAAATAAGGCTGCATGTGCTATGACACAATGAGATGCCTGTAGTGTTTGAGCCTGCCCTTATGAGGAGAACTCTACCTGAGCAAAATTACTGCCTACATGGTAACCCTCCACTGGTGACTAGCCACATGTCTAACATGCTTGTTACACACACCCCTGCCAGTTTCCATCTTTCTATTCCAGCCATCTCAGTGTTAAGACTCTTCAGGAAAACAGTGTAAGATTTTTTTTTATAATGGGAAAAATATATTCCTTTCACCACCTGTGTTCTGATACTGAAAAATGGCTGACTCATTTTCAGACTTTCAAATAAAACCACCCCTCTGGTAAGGAACAAGCCTAGAAGATGTAATCTTGACAGATAAGTGTTTCAAGTGACGAGCAACAGAAAACTATAATGGAAACGCTCCTGCATCGTTGAGCTGTAGCATTCGCTAGCACCCCAGCTGTAGTAGAGTACAGAGAACTTTTTGTAGACTGCAGAAGAAGCAGGGTTCCAAAGTCTGACTTGAGCTATACCAAAAAAAGACAGAAGTAAACATCCCCATATCTTCATTGCATTTAATGGACTTTCTAGGCTCACCAGAAGAAGAAGAAGAGGAAAAAGTAAGTATGAAAGAGCACTTTTTACTGCTTGCTGTTCTATAGATCTTCAGTCAGCGTAAGTGGGCAGTTCACTTCAGGCAAAAACTGCCTTTATACTTGGCATGAAATAGCAAAAAACAACAACAACAACAAAAATGCTGCTGGATTTACACCTCTACCTCGATATAACACTGTCCTCGGGAGCCAAAAAAAAAAAAAATCTTACCGCGTTATACGTGAGACCGCGTTATATTGAACTTGCTTTGATCCGCTGGACTGCGCAGCCCCGCCACCCTGGAGCACTGTTTTACCGCGTTATATCAGAATTCATGTTAGATTGGGTCGCATTATATCGGGGGTAGAGGTGTATTTATTTATCTGTGCTTAGGTTTGTTTTACCTCTAGCTTCTTGTCATGTTTTCTCAGTTTCTCTTTTCTAGCAATTTAATTTCCTTTTCCTTGCTATTGGCTATCCTGGCAGGTAATGGGGGACCACAGATGCCATGGGAGGACACCACCTCCACATACAGCATGAAAATAATTTGTAAGAGCGCTAGCTAATATGCTTCAATACACACATTTTAAATTCATCGTGCAGACAGGGTAAGTTGAGTTTAAACAGAGTTTAAGGTGAGAAGGGACCACCAGATCATCTAGTCTGACCTCCTGCATCTCTCTCTCACAGGCCACCTGCACCACCCAACAGCTGCACACTAAACCTAACAACCAAACTCAGACCGAAGTATTACAGCCCACAGGCTGCTGGGCTGTTGTGCATCACAGGCAGACAACCACCAGTGCTTGAGGGCCCCACAATGGCAGGGAAATAATTAAGTGAGACATACCCAGGTAATTCTGGCAAGTGACCTGCACCCACACGCTGCAGAGGAAGGCAAAAAACCCCAAGGTCACTGCCAATCTGATGTGGGGGAAATTCCTTTCCAACCCCACATATGGGGATCAGTTCGACCCCAAGCATGTGAGTAAGAATGAGTCAGCCAATCGCTTATGACAGAGAATGCTCAGTGCCACCGCAGAACCCTCCCCCATCTTACTCTCTCCAGCCATCACCATCCCTGATGCTTCAGAGAAAGGAGATAAAAACCCTTCCTGACTACACTGGGGAAGAGGGGAAATTCCTTTTTGGCCCCAGTCTCCTCTCAGGAGATAGGCCCTCCATTCCCTCAACCATCCTAGTAGCACTTCTCTGCACCTGTTCCAATTTAACTTTTCTTCAACATGGATGACCAGAACTGTGCACCAGTATTCCAGAGATCTTATCAGGCTTGTATAACAGCATTAATACTTCATCTCTACTGGAAGTGCCTCAGCTAATCCATCCTAGGATTGCATTTGCCTGTTTTCACAGCTGGTGTCTTATTGTCTTCCTGTGATTGATTCACATACCCGGAGGTTTCTCCTCCTCTGTCTCTTCCAGTTGGTGAACCCCCAATTTGTAGCACAAATTATTAGATCTTAAGTGCATGACCTTGGACTTCATACTATTGAATTTCATCCCATTTCTGTCAATCCAGTCTTCAAGATATTATACCAGAAGATCTGAATTATTCCAAACCTCCCTACTTTGTATCAGCGTATTTCATTAGCACACACTTACTTTTTGTACCAAGGTCATTAATAAAAATATTGATTAAGATGGGTCCCAAGAATGAGCCTTGAGGAACTCCACTAATAACCTCCCTCCAGTGCAATAATTCACCTTTCAGCACAACCTGTTGCCTTTTCCCCTTTAGCCAGTTCCTTATCCGCTTTACAATCCTTGTACTGATCCCCATCTTCCCTAATTTAACTAAATTTCCCCATGTGCTACCATATCAAATGCTTAACTGAAGCCCAAGTATATTAGATCTACTGCACTTCCCTTAGGTAAAAATATCAGTTATTTTCTCTTTAGTCTGGCATGACCTGCCTTTTGTAACCCTATGTTTTATTACATCCCTTTTTACCATTTACCTCTATACAGTTAATTGTCCTTCACAAGTTGTTCTAAAACCTTGCATACTACTGAGGTCAGACTAACAGGTCTGCAGTTGTCGAGATCACTATGCCCTTCCCTCCCCTTCTTAAATATAGGAAATGTTAACCCTTGAATAAAATTATTACAAACCCTTGCTGCCGTCCGCATCTTACCCAGCCAAGCATAGTCATCCTTGATCTGTTTCAGTGAGAATCTAGCCATGTCATTTATACCAACATGCAGCACAGTGAGCGGATTTTTTCCCCGCTCCCATCAGGATCCTCTTAGTCTCCTGTCCCCATCTCATATCCTTGCTCCTGTCAGACAGCACATTTCTGTTCTCTGGATCTGGTCTGGCGACAGGCCTGTTGATTCTTCACCTGTTAGCCAATGGAGGTCAGCTGTAAGAGGAGAGGATGGACCTCAACTACTTTGTGTTTAAGCAGGACTTTCCCTGTCCATGCTAAGGTTTTTTAAATGCAGGTGTTAAAACATATTAGCTAGCACATTTTCAGAAACAATGTGCTTTCCTCATTTAGACAGGCAATTTTTATAATAAAGTTTTGTGGCTTCATAACTCATTCAGTGTGACCTAACTGGAAAGGACAGAATTTCATGTTCACAATCTAAGCTGCAGCCTCTGTTGGTAGAAAGGCTTCAGGGGATCCCAGTACAGGAAGAAGACAGGACCTGTTCGCCATCAGTTCTCACTCCACCTCAAGCTTCGAAGCGGTTGTACAGCTCTCACAAGTGAAGCAGGCCTGTGGGCCAGTTCAGGAATAGAACAGGAGGCTCCTGAGAGAAATCTAACCGCTGGCTGTTGTTCTGTACACTCATTTTTATTCAGTTCTCACTCCTTCCATAAAGGATGAGTGTTAAGGTTTTGAGGGGTCCTGTGTACAGTTCTAGGCATTGCATTCCAGTGTTAGATGCAATGAACAAAGTCCTGTGTGAATGAGAGTATGGAGTAGGAATAGGGCTCAGAACCCCACTCGCCGCTTGTGGACTGTGTGCTCAATTCAGGGCCAGGAAATATGCCCAGCTAACAACCCTATTGACACTCCACAGTACCACAGAGAGGTGGGCAATCAGCTTGGAACCTGGCCATGTCCCAGGCCTCGTCACGGGTGAAAACGGAGGCTGGTAGCAGGAACTGGGGGAGGGAAGCACATTCTTTCGTAGTAGCAGTAAGGAAGGTGGTGAGATGTATTAACTCTGGACCCTCATGAGTGATCATTTCCTCCCTTGGCAGGATGGGTCCTGAACCATATACTCTGCTGCAGCAGCCCAACTTCTTTCCACCCCCTGTACAACTTGGGAGAGTCAGGGCAGGAGTTTGCCCTAAAACTCAGTGATCTGCAAGAACCTATATTAGCACAGACACTTTAGAGTGCTGCTGGGGTGCAGTGGTAATGGTGAAGTTCTGGTTTAATGGGGTTTTGATTCCCCAGTCAGTACACAGTGCTGGAGCATTTTACTAGCCTTAATCCCAGAAGACTAATCCCCCAGGTACTCAAATCTCTTCTTAGTCATTGAGGTTTGTAGTTAAAAAGAGACATGTACAGATTGACATAAAATGACATGATGGATTCTCAGCTTATCACAGTCCATATTAGTGCGCCGCCCTACATTCAGTACAAATAGGTTCCTCTGCCATTTGGACCCCAGAAGAGTGCTACTGAGGAGAGAGTTTGTTGTACTGACGGGGGCAGAAACCTAAAGCAAGCTTGTGAATCATTGCTATGTCCATCTCTCATTATTTGCTGGTGCCCACTTCACACAAAATGCCACAGAGGAGTCTAAGACAACCCACTAGTCTCTAAGGTGCCACAAGTACTCCTGTTCTTTTTGCCACTAGTCAGAGTTACTGGAAATGTCACTGCCTTTGTTTTGTTTTTTTTAAATGAGAGACTAGTTTAGACCCAATTCTCAATCACCAATATATCCCTCATCTCTCATGTTGCCCAGTAACCCCTCACTGTTAAAAGTGAGTGGCCAGTTGGGGTGCAGAGCACTTTTGAAAATCTGCCCCCCCTCCCCAATAGTGATTACTGAGCACCTGAAGATCTGTCCCCTCTGGATTCCATGTCAGAAGGAACGTTTTCCATGCGCTCTTTCAAAAAAAGCTACCAGTGGCTTAGCACTCACAGGCTGCCCTCCAATCGCCATCAGTGGGTTCATGCTTTCAAATGGTTATAACACGTATGGGAACAAACTATTTTACAAATTCTGAAGACTACTTTGACCTCATGTTCTTTTCAATGGAAGGAAAGTACAAACTTACAGAGTGAAATCCGGACCCCAATAAGT
Organism: Chrysemys picta bellii; assembly: GCF_011386835.1. Lineage (NCBI taxonomy): Eukaryota > Metazoa > Chordata > Testudines > Emydidae > Chrysemys > Chrysemys picta. The sequence continues at coordinate 13,479,989 of NC_088795.1, read as the reverse complement.
CAAAGGGGGCTTTGCTATTGACTGAAATGGAGCCAGGATTTCACCCATATACTCAACAAAATCACTGAGCTCTGGCTGGGAGTGCAGGCTCTGGGATGGGGTCGGGGATGAGGGGTTTGGTGTCAAGGCTGCTGCAGGAGAGGGAAAGAGAGAATACTCCCCCCAGCCCTCTCTCACCACAGCAGCTCTGGAGCCGGGGGAGAGGCGCCTCTCCCCACTACATGCCTGTGCGGCCCTTGATAGCCTGCTATATGGCCACGCCGCTTAGGACTTAGGCCTTCAGTTGCCTACATTTCACTGAAAATGAAGCATCACCTAGGTGCTTTTGAAGTTTTTTTTACCCATTATCAAAATAGGATTTGATTGTCACTATAAGAGAATGTGAGTGATACCCACATGTAGATTTCCGTGCCATTTGTGTGGATTGGTATGCATAGCATTGTGATTCCAGATAATATTCTCTCAGTGTTGTGCTAGCAAGATAGTGAAGCAGCCCAGAGGCACCTCTTGAATAGAGGCTACTATAAAATAAACTTGCTCCTGGCTACTCTGCAGAGAGGGCTGGACCAGCCCCTAGAGAGGCCCAGAAGAAGGTGGGCATAAAGGTGGTTTTAATCACAAAACTATTCACTTATTGTTTACATCTATTATGAAGAGAACATCCTTTGCTTGTTCTTAAGAATGACATGCAAATAGGAACTACATTGAAAACTGAGTAGGTATGCTGGGATTTTTTAACATTGATGAAAGGGAGGTTGTGGAATCTCCATCTCTGGAGATATTTAAGAGTAAATTAGATAAATGTCTATCAGGGATGGTCTAGACAGTATTTGGTCCTGCCATGAGGGCAGGGGACTGGACTTGATGACCTCTCGAGGTCCCTTCCAGCCTTAGAATCTATAAGGCTGCCTTTCCAGGACTCCCTTGTTAACAAAGGAGGCATGCCAGGGTGGGGTGTGTCAGAAGGGGGCATTAGCGAGTCTAAGCAGTGCTGTCCTACAGGGCTGCCTGCGTAGGCTGCTGTGACTGAAGGCTCCTGGGACTGTCTACCGCATGGCAGGGAACTCTCCATTTCCCAGAGCAATCCAAGACTGCGAGAGGAATGGACTGAAATAAGTTCAATAAGGACAAACGCAAAGAACTACACTTAGGAAGGAACAATCAACTGCACAAATACAAACTGGGAAATGATGGCCTAGGAAGGAGTACTGCAGAAAAGGGTCTGGGGGTTATAGTGAATCACAAACTAAATGGGAATCTACAATGTAAAACTGTTGCCAAAAAAGCAAACATCATTCTGGGATGTATTAGCTGGAAAGCTGTAAGCAAGACATGAGAAGTAATTCTTCCGCTCTACTCAGTACTGATAAGGCCTCAGCTGGAGTACACTGTCTGGTTCTGGGCACCGCCCTTCAGGAATGACATGGACAAATGGAGAAAGTCCTGAGGAGAGCAACAAAAATGACTAAAGGTCTAGAAAATATGACCTACGAGGAAAGATCAAAAGGGGTAGGTTTTTTAGTCTGGAGAAGAGAATACAGAGGAAGGACATGAAGAGTCTTCTAGTACATAAAAGGTTGTTATAAAGAGGAGAGTGATAAATTGGTCTCCTTAACGACTGAGGACAGGACAACAGGTAAGGGGCTTAAATTGCAGTAAGGGAGATTTAGATTAGATATTAAGAAAAACTGTCAGAATAGTTAAGCACTGGAACAGATTGAGGTTGTGGAATCTCCATCATTAGAGGCTTTTTGGAATAAATTAGGCAAACCTCTGTCAGGGATGGTTTAGATAATACTTAGTCCTGCCTCCAGTCAGGGGGCTGGACTAGATGACCTATCAAGGTCCTTTCCAGTCCTACATTTTTATGATTCTATAAGATTAGGAGGTCGCTAAACTGGCTTAAAGCTATCCTCTAGTTCAACCACAAGTTATTGTGCTCAAAAGCTCCTTACAGAGGAGCGAAGAATAATCCCTCCCAGGAACCCCTAGGTGAAGTTCTTTGGCTTCTTATGTTCATGGCAAACAGAAGTTAGAGTGTACCTTTCTGGAGGGTAGCAATGTAACTGTACTAGAATGTTAAACTGTTATATTGGTCAGCCACTAGGCGGCGCCAGGTGATATACATTTTAAGATCTGAACAGCCGTTCCCGGCAGTGCGTTAAAGCATTTCATGGAAGAGACATCTGGAATCTCACTCCATAAAAGCAGCTCTGTAGCCAGTCCATAACTGGTACAAGAGTCTGAACTGCTAGTAGCAGCCCTGCAACCTACTATTGACAAGTATTATACAACGTGATGCCAGAAGCCCTTCAAATGGAAAAATTGACAACAGTGGCTCTTTCTGGTCTTAAAGTGTTTTAGTGATGTTAGCATCTGAAATACTGCCTGCACTGGACCAAGAGCATGAGGACCAACCTCAGGGCAGACGCTTAGGAAGCAGGGCACGAACCCCAAATTGGGCTGCAAGGTTTATATGTGGATTTCATCAGTCACCACTCAGTCTTTAGGCACTATAACGAAAGGTAATAGACGCTTCTGTAATCAGCAAGCTTGGTGCGTCCTTTAGCGCTAAGCAGCTGGGGATCTCTTGCTTATGCCTAGGAGCATCTTGCCCCTCAGAGTCCAAGCAGCATAGAGATAATCAGTTCCTTCTTGATAGGGGTTTTATTCTCTTCTTCCCTCATCATTTCAGGTGCAAAGCTGAGTTAATGGAGTCCCTGGCATGACATCTTCATGGGAAGGAGGCCTCTTGTTGCTGGTCTATAGGGAAATTCCAGCTGCAACCTCCCATAATAGTCCATCTGTTCTCAATCTGTTGGGAAGGGCATAACACCTTCAGACTAATTGAGGTTTCTCTCCTGTCTGGTGACTTGCAGTCAGAGGCTCACAAAACAACCACGAACATTTCTTTACAGTATTGGAGACAGATGCTATCAGTAAAGTTAATACATGCAGCAACACAAGTGTCAATCAAGTCTAAATATTAAACACATTCTTATAATTTTAAGACCCATTTTAACAATACTAACGCAGGTGAGCCAGACTGATTCCAACTGTGTATTTGTCAATGTTCAATTGAGGCAGGAGGACCTTGGCATGAGCTGGCACCTGGTCTGCCAGCATTGCAGTGTCTTACTGGGTATTACTACAAGTTTCCCCATCAAGGTTTGTCCTACAGCAATGGGAGGGCTCTTCCCCCCCGCCCCTACCTTACATTTACTGTGACAAATTGGTTCAGCATGAGCTGTAGGAAACATTGTATAGGGGAAATGGAGGGTGGTGCAGCCAGACTCTCCCACCTCCTTGCCAACTGCAGAGCTTCTGCTCTGTTGAGTAGCCACAGGTGGTTTTCATAGGTCCATGGTGGTTGGGGGAGGGGGGAGGCAGACTAGAGACCCCCTTGGCAAAGCGTCTCCTGTTCTTTGTAAACAGCTCATCTCAGACCTGACTCATTACCCACACAGTGAGAGATGTTTATTTATCCATCAGGGATATGGTGTGAGGTGTCTACTGAAAGCTTGTAACTTGTCCACAGTCCATCACGGTGAGATGTACTTACAGGTAATATTGTAAGGACCAGCGTATTTATTCTGAAAGTATGCTCTCTGGACTGTCAGAGATCAATCACCAGACGCCATTTCTAGCAAGATGGAGTTGTCAATCCACCCAATGAGGGAATGCAAGGCTTGGCTGATCAGCCTTGCTCCATCCCAAAACTATCAATGGAAACCATTACACAATCAAAGCCTCTTAAAGATTAAAAAAATACATTCCAACTGACAGACCTTCACACTGCCTGTGAACAGAAACAAAACTCTCATTTCAGAGCAAACAAAGCATACATAGGGAGAGAGACTGGATCTCGATCCAGTCACTGAGGAAACCTCTTGAGGAGCAAGGATGCTTTCATGAACGGCTTGGATCCTGGGTTTTGAGAAACCATCAGCTCTGCAATAGATTGAACTCAACGGGTAGAGAATCTACCTGACTAGCTAGGAAAGAAACTATTGAGTTTACAACCAAGTTCATATTTTGATTGGTTTTTAGTCAGCTTGTTAAGTACACTCACAGTCCTGGGTACCCCAAGAACTGTCACCAGAAGGAGGAGGAAAATGCCACCAAATTGGTACTGCCTGGTTCTGTATCCTCCTGTAATCCCCTTCTCAGACCAGCTGATTTTTTTTGCTTCCTTCCACTCCTAGACAAGAGCATGTGTGTCACTGTTTTGATTTGTTTAAAGAACAAATAGCACATCCCTGCAGAGTTACACAGCAGGTCTTGGACTTCTATTTCAAGCTTTTTTGCCTTCTACTAGGAAAATTCCATTCCAAGTGAAGTCTGGAGGCTGAGCAGAGCTTCCCCCTGAGGCAGAGTTTGACTTGTCAGTTAAGAGGACATTTGCAAACCAAACATGAAGACATCACAGTAGGTTTTACCTGGGGCTTCACAGTCCCCAGCGGGCTCTGTTCCCACTTGCTTCTCAGGAAAACTTGTAGTGTTGTTGTGGTGGGATATCACCATGTGTAAGACAGTGAATGATTGAGTCCCAGAGAAAATGACAAGTGACCAGCACAGGAAATGAACATGCTTAATATTTTTATTTAGATCCGCAGGCACAGCCTCACAAAACAGAAGATACAAACTTAAACTTATTTTTTGGATTATTTTCTACTTAGCCAGCTACCATAGCAGTAGTTATCCTTACAGATAGCCTCAGGGGTAACTGGAGAGGATTACCAGCATTCGTTCTAATTCTGGACAGGAATTGCTTAGAATCTAAAGCACTGTCCAGCTCCCACTGAATCCCCATTCTAGCTTAGTGGGACTAGAATCGGGCTTTAAATCAGACACTGTCCATTATGCCTTCACCCCCCGCCTCAACTCTCACTAATAACAGCTCTGCTTCTTCCCATTCCTGTTCTCTCCCTCACTAGGGGAGGGCCTGTCCCAGCTCTTATGCAGCCAGACAGAGGAGTAATTCCCTCCCATATGCACATGAGCACAGCCAGAGGAGGGCTGTTTACAATGCACCCCCTACATGCAGGGGAAGGGTGGGGCTCTGTGTCTGATGCCCCTGCCTAAGTGGATGGGAAGGGAAGGGGTGGACCCAGTGCTCCCCCTCACAGCCATTGGTGCTGGGCCAGAACCTGGGGAGGAGTAACCCTTAAGAGGGGTGAAGTGGCTTAACCTTCTCTCCTGACAGCATGGATGGAGTAGGGAAGAAATGGTGAACAACTTGCACAGCCTTCCCTGTGCTTTGCTAGGGCTGCTCCTTATATAGGGTGCAGCCTTACCCCTCGGTCTAGCCCAGAGACCCAATGCCAGCAAACAGCATTAGACTTCTTCTCTGACCCTTCTCAGCCACAACTCTGCCTGGAGCCATCCCGTTCTCTAAGGCTGTTCCGTTCCTGCCTGACCTCTCCGTGCTACCAGCCTTTCTGCTTTGGGGTCCAGAGGAAGCTATCAGGAACCAGCAGGTCATGCCAGGAACACAGACCAGGGGAAGAGGGCTGAAGCGAACACAGTGTCTCATCCCTTTGAGAAGCCAGAAAACCCTTAGGGAATCAGCTAGTCCCCATGTACAATCCACCCGAGACTAGACGGTTCAAGGTTAAGTGCAAAACTGAAAGCAGGAAGGCAAAGAAAAAAGAAGCACTGATCCCCAGTGTAGTTTCTCGCATTTTGTGACACACACCAGCAGCAGCTCTTCATAATGGACCGGTGCTGTACTTAGAGACAATGGAACTTGTTCATCATCGCAGAAAGGGGAGCCGTCAGCGATGGGGGTGAATTTACAGTCACAATAATGCATGTTTGTGAGCTGGTTCTCCTGTATGATCACCTGCTTCATAGGATCACGAGCGGGAGAACTTGGGAAGGAGGAAGATATTTGTGTTCATCTCAGGAAAGCGGGCAGGGGGAGAGAGAAAGTCTCCCAAGCCCAAATGACAGATGCTTTCATTTAAAACAGGCAATTTAGGCTCCGATGTTAAAAAGGGGGAGAGGAGGGGGAGAAAGAGGAGCTTGCAAGTACTTTGCAGCTACTGAAAAGTTTCCATCCAAAAATCTCCAGGAATATTAATCTGAATTAATGTTTATAATCCTCAGAGGTAAGGATTAATCAGTTCTATAGATCTAAACTGGAAGCACAGAGTGTAAGGGACACACTCAAGGCAATTGAGCAAGCTACCCACATACCTGGAAACAGAACCCAGGTGTTCTAGTGGGACTCCCAGTCCTCTGCACTAACCACTAGATTGCACTGATTCTCTAGTGCGAATAGAAGTGTGCACAATATTTTGTAAAGACAGTGGGGGGGGGGGTAATTTCCCCCGCAGAGCTTGAATCACAAACATGATAGCATGCAACTATGCATTAGAGACTAGTTCCATTCCACAAGCTAAATGAAATGCAAAAATAAACTAACAGTATAAATGATGAAAAGTGACCTTTAAATTTGTTCCATTTTGGTAACAGGAGCCTTAGATTTTACTAAAGGAGGAACACTTTTGGGTTGAGTTATGGTTTTGTACAGTGACAGAATCTGACATTTTTATTTATCTACTGCTCCTCTTTAAAGCAGATTTTGAAAAAAAAAAATCTTTCCTTTCTGTTCACTAGGAATATTGTTTATTTTTGCCTCACTCACCTCTGTGGTACTTTCTGTGCTACCACTGGTTATCTGGGTGCATTTTCTGTGACCCTTCTGATAAACCTGTTCCAGCAGCAAGGAATTCATGCTTCTTTCTTTGTGCTCAAGCGAGGCAGTTTTCATCGCAGAGAAAAAAGATCAAGGATAAAGCACAGGGCACTATACCTTGGAAGAAAAATACAAAAACAGAAAAAAAAAGTCAATTTTATGATATTTAACAGCATCATAAATTATGTTACGTGCAGTACAAACAAAGCATACATACTACATCAGGGTCCTTCCATTTGCTTTCAGTGTCTTGCACAACACTGTCAGCAGAATAAGACAGTCATGCCTTTATTTTAAAGGTATGCAGAGTTGTAGCCATCTTGGTCCCAAAATATTAGAGACACAAAATATATTAGCTCTGCCACCTTATTGTCTCTCTCACCAAACAGAAGTTAGTCCAGTAAAAGATTTTGCCATTGCCACCTTTAGGTTGACCAAAGAGCACGTGTGAAAAAATCAGGACGGGGGGAGGGAGCGAATAGGCGCCTATTATCAAAGCCCCAAATATCAGGACTGTCCTTAGAAAAACCAGGACATCTGGTCACCCTACCCACCTTGTCTTTCTTAAAAAAAGATATTTCTCATGTGATGCTACTGATGTGGATCTGCTATTAGCTAATTGCTTATATGCTTAGAATCATAGGACTGGAAGGGACCTCAAAAGGTCATCTAGTCCAGTCCCCTGCACTCATGGCACACCCCTGAGCGCTGCAAGTTTCAGCACTGTAAAGCACCAGTATAGACAATGCACCAGCACTGGTAGCTACACCCCTCGTGGAGGTGGGTTTTTTGTAGCACTGGGAGAGCTCTCTCTCTCAACACAGGTGCCGCGACTACACAGCCACGTTAAAGCGTTGCCATGGCAGCGCTTTAACATTGCTAGTGAAGACATGCCCTAAGTATTATCTAGACCATCCCTGACAGGTGTTTGTGTAACCTGCTCTTTAAAATCTCCAATGATGGAGATTCCACAACCTCCCTAGGCAATTTATTCCAGTACTTAACCACTCTGAGAGTTAGGAAGATCTTTCCTGATGTCAACCGAAACCACCCTTCCTGCAATTTAAGCCCATTGCTTCTTCTCCTATCTTCAGAGTTTAAAGAGAACAATTTTTCTCCCTCCTCCTTGTAACAACCTTTTATTACTTGAAAACTGTTAGGCCCCCACTCAGATCTTCTCTTCTCCAGGCTAAACAAACCCAATTTTTTCCCCATTCTTCCCTCATAGGTCATGTTTTCTAGACTTGTAATCATTTTTGTTGCTCTTCTCTGGACTGTCTCTAATTTGTCCATATCTTTCCTGAAGAGTGGTGCCCAGAACTGGACACAATGCTCCAGTTGAGGCCTAATCAGCACAGAGTAGAGTGGAAGAATTACTTCATGTTATTTTCATGCTGAAATCCAAGAGATTTGAGAATGCACAGCCAAGTAGCTGCTAGTATAATCCAGAACAATACTTACTGTTTTAAACAAGTATTTGTTACACTTCTATAAAAAAGTTACTAAGTTAGGGCCTGATCCTGTCTCATTGCAGAGAGTGGGGGTGCAATAGAACCTCCAGAGCACCCCCTCATGGTCAGGCGTGTGTCTGCAGTACCCAGCCTGTTTTCCTCTTCTTCAGGGTTTCTTAGACTCCACAGTCCAAAAGAAGTTAAACATTCCCTACCTGGGGTCCCATTAATTCAGCACTCAGGTCCACTAGGCCTTCAGGCCCAACCCCAGTTCTATGTCTCTCTGCTACCCAATAATCCAAAAAGAACACAAAGACTTTCAAAATCAAACACAAGCTCACACAGCCTTCATCTCAGCAGGGCACACTCCTCCTTGTGAGAGTCAGTCTTTCTGCATCCCAGCACCTCCTACCTGGAGTTTCTCCTTCTTTACAGGCCTTTCCCCTCTGCTGACTCAGAGCTCTGCAAGAGGCTTCCTACTCTTGGCAGGCATAACCATAACTTCCTAGCCTCCCTTCCCCTGCTTTGGAATCACCTGATTTCTCGCAGGTGGGGCTCATTCTGTAATCAGGGCTGGCTAGCACCAGCTCTCCAGCTATTAAGGAACGAGCCGCCTTGTTGCAGGGAGTTTTAGTAGGGCCTGCAATGAGAATAGCATCAGGACTTAGAGGCATGGGTGGGGATTTGGTTATAGTAAAAAAGAAGGTGGTGAAGTAGGGTCTGCATTTTAATAATGCAGACCCTACTTTAAAAAAAGGGTCTGACAAGCTATGCTTTCAACATAAATCAAGTGAAGAACACTTGATTGATGGGAGAGGTAGCAGTATCTATCATTTCTCTCTATCAATAGTCTGGCTGCTTTCAACTGAAACAGCAAGCAAGGTTAGCACTGTTTAAAGTATTATAATGTTCTTGAAAAATGGTTGCCAAGAACAATGAACAGTTAAGACAAAACCCTGCAGCTTTTTAATTTAATTGCCTTGTAAAGAATTCTGTTCTAAAGAAATTAGATATACGACGCAGTGAAAGGAAGTAATAGATTCCCCCCCCCCCTCACCCGGTCCATTATTGTCCAGTTTTAACACTGTCATATGCAACATAACCTTTGATTTATTATGCTAATGTAAAAAAAAGTCTCTTTGCATTCTGAATGGTTGACTAAGGAAAGAATAAGAAGGCAGTTTTGGATACTTGCATTGCAGTCACCCCCAGAAATCTTAATCAGGAGCAAGGTCCCATTCTAAGCATGGGGCAAATACATTTTAGAAACAGTGAAGCCGAAGAGCTTACAGTCTAAGGGCTTGTCTACACTGGCAAGTTTCTGCGCCGTAAAGAGGCTTTTTGTGCTCAAACTGCGAACGTGTGCACACTGCCAAGCCACTTGGTGCACAGAAACTCCTCAGTTGCAGCGCTGCAAAAAACCACCTCGATGAGAGTCATAAGGCTGTTTGCACAGAGGCTCCAGTGCTCTAGTGCCAGTGTAGACACTTGATTGCTTTCTGCGCTGTCATTGGCCTCAGGACTGGTTGCCTCCTGCCGCTGTCTGAAGTTACAAGACAGCATGCTGACACTCTCTGTCCCCCAAAACACACTGTCTCTCCCCCCCCCCCATACACACACTCCCTGTCACACACTTCCCCCCCCTCTTCAGTTGAAAAGCAGCTGGCAATATAGTAGGATGTCCATGGAACAATGGGATTAGGAAACCTGCATCATGTGATGCTGTGCCTGCCCCCATGAGGCATTGCAAACCCTTCCCAAAGCACCCTCTGGACAGTTGCACAGTGGGATAGCTACCACAATGCACTGCTGTCCTTGCCGTTGCAAGAGCTGCTAATGTGGATGCGCTCCAGCGTCAGAAGGAGCACGGCGTGGACAGGCAACAGCAGTTTAATTCCAATGTTTTAATAAAAGTGGCATAACTTGTGGCGCAGAAACTTGCCAGTGTAGACATACCCTAAACCAGTGGTCCCCAACGCGGTGCCCGCGGGCGCCATGGCAACGCAGTGCCCGCGGGCGCCATGGCACCCGCCGGGGCATCTATGTGCACCCACCTACTGGCTGCCGGACAAGCAGCCGCCGAAATGCCGCCGAGAAGCGGCAACGTCAAGAAGCGTTGCCGCCGAAATGCGGCTGATTCTCGGCGGCATTTCGGTGGCGACGCCTCTTGATGACGCTGCTTCTCGGAGGCATTTCGGCGGCTGCTTGTCAGGCGGCCGCACTCCTCAGCAGCTAGTCATCAGGCGCCCGCCACACTGAAAAGGTTGGGCACTACTGCCCTAAACTAAAGCATTTTCAAGCACCTGTCAGTATCCATAAGATGTCATTTACTTCTTCCTTTACATTAGGATTGATCTGAAAAGAAATTTGAATACTTAGGACCAAAATCTGACTGAATTAAACATTAAAAATTGAGTACAGAAGCTGACAGAACTTTCTCTCTGCAAAAAGCAGTATCAAATTGCCTGGTGATGCTCTTTTGAATTCTCAGAGATTCTGATTGTCCTGTCTGGTATGCAGTGGGCAATGGATGAAAGGATGCAAGATACACTTATTGGGGGGACATGACACTAAAGAAGAGCCATCCCGTGCTTCTGTCATGAGTGTGTTTGTTCTGAACAAGATATGAGCGTGGCCTTCCAAAAGGAGGCAAGGTCATGAACAGATTCCTTAGCATATTCCCCTTCAAAAGCAATGTATAAAAAGGAGTATGCTAAAATTGCATGACCGCCTTAACTTCCCACAGTGTACACTGGGGACCACAGCAGATATTGGTGTAGACGTGGGGGACTTAGTGTACTTCAGGATGGACCAGAGATAGGAGTAATTCATGACTTGCGTAGAATATGGCTGTGTATATTGGCCCTTGTGTGCATTAGTACATGCGCCATTTGGATTCGACCCTAATAAGAAATACTACAGTAGCCACACAGAACGCTAGAGGTGGCTCTGGTTCATGGTGGGAGAGATCCAAGGAAATGAGTCTCATGGTAGCAATAGTATTCCAGTGTTTATTATTGGCTGACTGTGGACGAGTTCTGATGAAAATATGTAAAATGGAGACACAAACAGCACAACTGTCAAGTACTTGGTAGCACTTCCATCGAACCCAACAGGAGCAGCGTTAGGCCAATGCTGAGTGCTGTGGAAAATATCTGCCACAGCATCATGGGCCAGATTATGCTCCTCCTGCATGGGAACAACTCCTCTGATCTCAGCAATTGACAGTGAAATATGGGATACTCATTTTAGCTGCCTTGGAAGAGAGGCCACTCAAGCCTTCCTGTATTTGAACTTGTAGCTAGAAGTAATCTAAGCATCCCAAGCCAGAGCTTCTAAATCTAAATGCTTAGACCACTAAGCCCGTCATTTGAAATAGCCAGCTTTGGCCACCCTTGCACATGTTAAGTAGCGTGGTACATTGATCCACAAGATTACTTACATATGGAAGAAGGGCAACCTGAGGGCTAGATTCTGCTGCCCTCCCTCACATCAGTAGTAGCATGGAACCCATTAGTAATGCTATGCACCTTAATGTTGAAAGTCAATATTGTGGCTCATAGTCTGAATAATCCCACTGGAAACAGAGGTGGCAACATGTTAGTTTGTCTTGTGGTCTTTCCTGATAACAGTTTCATTATCTCATTTTAGCCCTATAATTTAGTGTGTTTCTCTGCATTATTTAAACAGAACAGATGCTTTATATTTCACATTGTTGGTTTCTGTCTGAAACTATCTGGATGCTTTATTGCTTTGTAGCAGCTGGTGTATGCAACCAAACAGTATGAGACTGAATCAATGAAACAAAAGGATTATGCATAGAATTAGAAGAATGATTTTAAAAATGTGTCAAAATATTGTAAATTTGTGTTCATTTTATGTGAACAAATCAAGCAGGTGACAGAATTAAAATTAAAATCCATGCTTGCCTTTACAAAACCCACCTACAGAGATAACATTTGGATGTGTATCTAAACGAACATGCTGGTTTTATGACAAACACAACTCAGCTCTCAAACTTAGTTCCTAGCAGGGAAGAAACCCCTAATGTTCCTCTCCAAAAAGTGCAGTAGCAGTAATTTAGTGAAATGCAACAATGCGAGTTTGGATTTGGGCAGGAGATAGCAGATCCCTAACTTGGCCGAGTACAGCAGTGATTTCATGTTCTGAGATGTTCACTGACAGCATGGATAATACATCATCCAGGATGGCACGGGGCCAGGAGTCATGAGGAAGACTTTATTCTTCTGTAATACGGTGTCTTTTTTAGGTTCTAGTGAAAAGGCTGCTCAATTCCAGGCTCAAGTGTTCTATTATAACTGTCCATTCAGCACTGAAACTAGCACACAGGGGCCAGATTCTTTCAGTTACCCGCACGAGTGAAAGGCATAAGTTCCCCAGCGCAGATTTCTGTAAAATAGAATGCCAGTATTTACACTGGCAAGCAGACACATTGCAGCCACTGATACAGTCATTGTATCTGGAGGAGTGAGAAACAACCATTCTATTAACACACCATGTAAATATTCCCTGGACACAAACAAAGCAATCAGCTATACCATACATTGCCAAGAGAGTTACAACCTAGGTAGACTGTAGTGTCATTAGTTGGAACCAAACTTGGGGGGTCTTCAACTACAGAGACACAGGCACCTGTAACATTTGCTAAAGGCCCATTCTTATGAACTGCACAAGCACCCAGTTCATTTGGACTCTGCTAAGGCTTCTGGAAACATCCAGGTCATGCTGAGCCTGATCAGATGCTTAGACATTCGTGTGGTCACTCCCATGCTAGAAATGTCATCTCTTTCCTTTCAGTCCCTGCAGCCTGACCCAAGCTACAGAGAATCTCGCTTAGCTGCAGTTGTATTAGGATGTATGGCCTCTCTGAGTTGCAGAGATAAGGGCAACCTTATCACACATACTTAAGCCAGTTTGACAGTCCATCCAACATGTGTACACACACACTTTAGCCAGCATACTGCAATCTCTAATGCTGATTCCACTCATCCCGGTGTTTTGTAGTTCAGGTCAATGATAAGGTTACAGGAAAATCATCATCATCACCCTGTACAAATTCTTGTTGAAGTTTCTCTGAAGTTTAAGTCCTTAAAACAAGATGTTGATAAAAACAGGTGCTCAAATGGCAATATTTTATCCCACAAAGCTTTGGATTACGTTTGAGGGGAATAATGACAATAAAACCCTCTAAGGTCCAAAGCTTTTTTAATTTTCAAAGCTTCTGAAAAAACAGCTTTTAAGAATGATCAGTTTTTTCAAGCTACTAATGCTTCTGGTCTTAATAGAGACAAATGGAATCCCTCACTTCTTGGAGCCCAAGTCGTAGGTATTTAACAGTGTAATGGAATTTTTGATGTGTAGGAAATCTCTCAGTAGAGTAAAGCTGTATATCTTTCCTGCAGCATAACGATGGAGTTTCATCTAATTTGGCAAGATATGGAGATATTTGCATAGAAACTTGTTTGCATAGAAATTTGCTTTTCCCCCCATTGTATTGCAGTTTCTTTTTTCTATATTGACTGTCATCTATGTATGATGACTTAAATGTAGCCTTGAGGGAAAAGTAAATGGACAAAAAAAAATTAAGAATAATTGTTCTTGAGCCTGGTTGTAGTAACAGATTGAAATGCCTTGCATATTTTCTTAATTATACAACCACAACACCTCTTGCTCAGACATTGACAACTCTATAGGCTGTTCACTGAGTCTATGGGCAAATACAGCTCTGGGATAATCTAGTGCAACTCCCATTGAAGGGAATGGGAGATGCACCTGCTAAACCAGGGATAAATTTCGTTCCATGTCCTCAATGATTTGTGAAGAAAGGGTGCAACAGATAGCCCTCAGACCGAATATTTGAAGTGTCTGAAATAGGCACACCACACAACTAGTATTGCTAGACCTCCAACTGCAAGTCAGACATGGACTAGATATTTAGAAATCAGATATGCCTTTGGATAGTACTGTAGTATCAGGGCTGAGGCAAGGCCACATTATCAAAAATTCCAAACTGTTGAATGCAGCCAGAGTCCTGACACAGCAGCGCCTGCCGCCTCTAGAGCTGGAAAGAGGCAGCAAACGAATGCTTTGATTCAATTCGAGTCCCCCAGTCCCTCTCTCAGTTTATACCACCTCCACTAGCTGGGTTTCAGGTGCATATAGCTTGCTGTAGCTAGCCAAGTGACAATAATCACTGCATAACAAAGGCCCTGATCCCACAGGCAGGTAGTATTTTTACACACAAGAGTAGTCCCATTAATTTCAATGAGACCACTCATATATGTCAAGTTACTCACATTTCTAAGTGTTTACAGGATCAGGGCCTCCCTTATTTCAGTATAAAGCAAGGATTTTCAGCATAAGTTATGACCTCTAAGTGGAGTCACCAGCAGTCGTCTGGGAGGTTCCTGAGTGAGATGGCTTCCATTTGGCACCTCTAGTCTTCTGCTGACATGGATTTACAACTTAGACTGCAGGAGTGACTGATAAAACAAACACTGCAACCATCATGTGACTAGCTGCAAGACCCAGTAACTCACATGAAGTACCAGAAGCAGTACTTCCACATTTGTGGAAGACCTGAGGTGCGTGGCCTAGTGCATGGGTCATTTCACATCGCTACAAAGTAGAGAACTTCATTTACATAGCAGGGAAAAGTTTCCCACCACAACAGCAATCACTGGATGAAATTCCAAGGCCAGTGTTACACAGGAAGCCAGACTAGATAATTATAATTGTCCTGTAGGGTTGCTGGCCTCTTTCTCAAACCCAGGAAGGATTAACGCCCCAGCCAAAGTCTGTTCAGGCCCTTCCACAGTATATTCTTCAGACACAACCAAAGCTATTCTCCTGGCGCAAGCAGGCTGTAAAGGACCAGAAGCCCCTCTCCTTGAAACTTTTCAGGCAACTGGATTGTTTCTGAAAATTAAAAACAAAGTTAAAAAAACCCTCCTACTGAATTTCCCTCATTTCTTTCTGAAGTATTTGCAGATCTCCTGCAGCCCCGATTAGTCTGATATGCTTACGGGTAAATGGAAAGAAAAATTCATGAGTAACAACAGAACCTGAGGCACTGGAAAAAGTTATGAAAAATGTTCTGTAACTATTAGGATTTTTAAAAGTGCAGCTGAACATTGCAGTCAATGCGAGTTTTACCATTGGCTGTACAGGAGCAGAGTTTTACAACACTTGAAAAATCCCATTAATTGTTCTGCAGTATATTCTGTTAAATGCCTATTCTCCACTCACAATATGTCTACACAGCAACTAAAGGTGTCATTATAGTGCAGGGAGATATACTTGCGAGCTTTAATCTAGATAAGACAGGTAACAATAGCAATGAAGCTGAGATGGCACAGGCTTCAGCACAGCTGCTGGGGACCCTGGCATGCAGTCTCAGGTTGCTAGCCCACAGAAGTCCTTGATGCCACATCTTCACTACTGTTGTTACCTGAACTAGCTAGATTGAAGCTACCACAGGTGTACCTATCTTTATTACACACCTTCACTGGCTGTGTAGACATACCCTCAGACTCTTCGGTTGTAATGAAAAGCAAGGTTTACAATTTGTGATACTCTCAAGAGTACTGTGGTGTTTAGATGCGGCTTGTATTATTAGAACTGGGAGCACTGGCTGTTGGGAGTCTGAAAGGACAGAAAACAGGAAGGAGGGGAGAGGAGTTGAGGAGGCTGAGGGAGAGTTACAGAGGGTGCGGCTGCAGCTTGGTAAAGAGGTTTCCACTGTAAAAATAAAGTCCTGTTGAAGCTTGTTAGTACCTTGCCTGGTTGATACAAGAAGTACCTGCAAAAGAGGATGCTGGGCAGGGATATGAGCATTCCCTCTAATTCCAGTGCTGAAGAGAGATCTAACTGGCTCCTGAGCTACATATCTAACAGGGGTCTCGAGAAGCACAGATCCCCAGGGAGTGGTTTATGCTGCTGTTCCTTAAGGTTGGCTCTGTTTTGGTGACACTGAAGATTCCTTTCTCTCTCTTTGCTAATGCATTGCAAAGGCTTCACCAAGGAAGCACAGCTTTGGGCTGCAAGATGTTTAATGAAGCACACAGAATAACAAAGCACATCAGAGGTCCAGTAACTCCGGCTAAACTCTCAGCTGGGAAGGCAACTAGCTGTGTGCCAGCCACTGAGTCTGTATGAACCGAAACACCACATTGTATGCAGTGTGGTTGGAGCCGTGCCAGGTCCCAGGAGATTACAGAGACAAGTTGGGTGAAGCAATATTTTCATAGAACGAAAGAGACAAGCTTTCACAGCGCTCTTCTTCAGACTTGAACAGCAGCTCTATGCAAGCCTGAACACTCGTCTCTCTCACCAATAGAAGTTGGGCCAATAAAAGATTTTACCTCACTCTCCTTGTCTCTCTAAACACCACATGATCACATAGTCCAGGGCCGGCTCCAGGAACCAGGCACCCAAGCACATGCTTGGGGCGGCACCTGGTAAGGGGCGGCGGGGTGAGTGCGGCGCGGCGCTCGGCGGGGGGGGCTCCGGCGGGGGAGGTTCCGGCGGCGTTCGGCGAGGGGGGTGGGCTCCGGCACTCGGGGGGGGGGGGTTCCGGCAGCGCTCGGCGGGGGGGGTGGGCTCCGGCAGCAGAGGGGGTGGCGCGGGGCGCAGCGCTGGGGGGGGGGTGTTCCGGCGGCGCTCGGCGGGGGGGCGGGCTCCGGCAGTGCAGCGCTCGGCGCGGGGGGCAGCGCTGGGGGGGTGGCGCGGCGCGGGACGGGACTCAGGGGGGTGGCGCTTTTTTTGCTGCTTGGGGCAGCAAAAAAGTTAGAGCCGGCCCTGCATAGTCCTACTGTGACAGAGCTGGCATACATCAAGAAGAAAGCCCTGAGGCCTACCCACTCAGAGGTGAGCAAACGTTAGTAGCGCAGTTTATTTGTTCAAGGACATAAATTGAATTGGGGATGGCAAATGAGTAGAAAACACTTAGAATGATGGGCTCAAAACTGGGCCAGAGAGAGGCTTTTTTAGCCATTGCCCTGGGCCGGGTGTGGTGCAGAGCTGTCCCACTGCAAGCAGAGTGGCAGACAGTGTCTGAGGGCAGCTCCTTCAGAACAGAGTGCACTGAGGGCTCTACGCATGGGGGTTTTATACTGAGATTTGAACAGAAAGGAAACCAGCTGAGCTGCAAAAACAGGGGACAGTGGCGGAGGAGAGGGTATGTCTAGGGTTACCATACGTCCGTATTTTCCTGGACATTTCCTTCTTTTTAGTTCTTAATCGCCGTCCAGGAGGAATTTTTAAATATCTAAAAACGTCCGGGAAAATATGGACATATGATAACCTATGCACAGAGGCGGAGGGGGTCTCCACGTGCTGCACCGGCTCCTTCCTGCCCAAGCAGCGCTGCGGGGGCAGGGCTTGCAGGCACCAGCAGAGAGCCCTCCGCACCCCCCACCCCTCCCTGACCCTAAGAGCCAGAGGAACCTGCCAGATGATTCCCGGGAGCTGCCCCAGGTAAGCACCACGGGACTCCCCCCCCCCCCCCCTTGACCCTCGGCAGGTCCCTCTGGGTTGGATCGGGTCACGGGGGCAGAGGGCTCTCTGCGTGCTGCCGGCACCTGCAAGCCCTGCTCTGCGGCTCCAGCAGCTCCCATTGGTGCTTTTCCTGGCCAATGGGAACCACTTGTGGTGGGAGCAGCACGTGGAGACCCCTCGGCTGCCCCTGATCCTGGGAGCCAGAGGGACCTGCGGCAGGAGAGGTGAGTAGGTGAGCGGGGCGGGGTGAAGAGGCGAGCGGTGAGCCAGCAGGCGGTGAAGAGGCGAGCAGCGAGGGAGCCAGCAGTGGGCGGGAGGGTGAGGAGGCGAGCCAGCGGGCAGGGAGGGTGAGGAGATGAGCAGCGAGGGAGCCAGCAGCGGGCGGGGAGGGTGAGGAGGCGAGCCAGCGGGCAGGGAGGGTGAGGAGGCGGGCAGCGGGCAGGGAGGGGGGTGAAAAAGCCAGCAGCGGGCAGCGGGGGTTGAAGAGGTGAGCTGTGAGGGAGCCAGAGGCGGGCGGGTGGGCAGGTGGGGGTGAGGAGGCAAGCGGCGAGCCAGCGGCAGGCGGGGGTTTTCGGGGTGGGCATGGGGGTTTCTGGCAGGGGAGTGAGGAGGTGAGTGGCCGGTGGGTGGAGGCGAGCGGTGGGTGGAGGACTGAGGAGGGACGCAGCAAGCCAGCGGCGGGCCAGGGGGTGAGGAGGGGTGCGGTGGCGGGGGTCGAGCAGAGTGGGGGCAGAGTGTGGGAGGAGCGGGGGTGGACTGCGGGCGGGGCCAACACCCCCCGTGGAGTGTCCTCTTTTTTGAATGTTCAAATATGGTAACCCTAGGTATGTCCAGCAAGTCAGATTGTGTGCTGGTTCAGCCCTTGAAGCAGGGCATAAGTGGAACTGTAGCAGTCCACAGGGCCTTGTACAGGCCCCCTGAACTTGGCTGAATTCCTCCCACTAGCTTAGACGCAGAAACCTACTGGCTTAGTAGGGTTATAATTGTTCTGCTAATATCCAGGCTCATCTCTCACTCAGGTCAATAAATTACATTCTTCCCTTGCATACTGCAAGCCCGGCTGAAGTTTTATTATCTTCCATGTCCATGGATTAACACAGGTTTTTATTTTAATATAAGTGATTGATTATTGTCCTCCAGTGAGACACAGCAAGGGATCCTAAGTGCCGACCAAGCTTAATAACTGCACAATGCAGTTCTAGAAGCCCAACTATATTGCTATAGTTTGCAGATTAGCTATGCCGGAGCTCATAACAGCATAAAATAGATAAAACCAAAACTATAATAAGTGTTACCATGTGCCCGGATTATATACACTCAATAAAACAAGATCCTTGATATTTAGCTGAGGAGACTCTCCAATAAACAGAGTGTGTGTTGCTGACAATCTGAACTCAGAAGGTGAGAATAACCATTTTATGCTCTATAATGGTAAAGAACCTTATCTGAGAAAAGTGCATTATGAGGAGACCAACGAGCAATAGATAGGACCACTTGCACTGGGGAACTTGCTTCCTTCCTTCCTCTTCATGGAAGGCTGTCCCCTTCGATCACAGTCTTCATACCTGCCCTGCAAACAGTGGAAGCTCATCCATGATTGAGACAAACCAAATTCCTTTTCGATTAGCCATGTACACCTCTCCCAGCCCTTGGTAATGGTAGATGCAAGACTGAGTCTGACATGGCTAGTTCAGATTTTTTTTCTTGAGGTGCAAAGCCCAGTTTAGAGAAGCACTCAGGCTCACACCCTGCCTGAAAGGCACAGTCGGTGCAAAGAGAAGACACGTGGAAGGCAGAGGAAGAAAGAATCCTCTGCATCAGGCTTCATAGCTGCTGCACAGCCTGTCAGGACCCATAATGGGCAGTCTTTCCTAGTGGTTGGAGCCAGAGATCACACCAAGAGTCAAGCTGGAATCAGCAACGTGAGTCAGAGCAAGGAAGGAAGTGTGATGTTGCACTCCATATGATTTTATGAAAATATGCTAATGAGTTTGAATATAATGTAACTGGAATATGCTTCAAACAAAAGGTCTCTTGTAAGGTATCATTACAAAGCTTATAATCTACTGAATATAGTCATCCTATTTGTATAAATGTATCATTCTTGTATCTGAAACTAGACATATGAAATATAACTGAGGTTTTATTGTAATTATGCAAAGTGTGGGCCATTAATGGTGGTTTGGAATCTTGATGGCTCCCATTAACCAGGACAATTGTCTGTAAATGGCCCTGTTTACCTGTAAGCCTTCCTATTTCCTATGAGTCAGGCCAGAAAGAATGGAGAGTAGGGGGTCTCACCTGGTATTGGAAGCCATCTTAAACCTGGTGCTTTTCCATTTAGAAGGAGGGATGGGGACCCAGAGAGAAAAGATTCCTGCCTTGTGCCAAAGCCATATAAGGGGGTGGAACAGAACAAAGGAGGTTGCAGTCATGAGAAATGCCCTAGTTACTACCTTAGCTAACAAGAACTGTACCAGGGGAAAGGATTGGCCCAGACTAGGAAGGAGTCTAGTCTGTGAAAGCTTATTGGACCATCTGAGGGTGAGATTGTACCTGTAAACACTTTCTTAATGTATTAAGCTTCGACTTGCATGTTTTGTTTTATTTTGCTTGGTAACTTACTTTGTTCTGTCTGTTATTACTTGGAACCACTTAAATCCTACTTTTTATACTTAATAAAATCACTTTGTTTTATTAATTAACCCAAAGTAATTAATACTTGGGGGAGCAAACAGCTGTACATCTCTATCAGTGTTATAGAGGGAGGACAATTTGAGTTTACCCTGTATAAGCTTTATATAGAGTAAAATGGATTTATTTGTGGTTTGGATCCCATTGGGAACTGGGTAACTGGGTGCTGGAGATAGGAATACCAGCTAAGTGGTTTTCAGTTAAAGCCTGCAGCTTTGGGGGACATGGGTCAGACCTGGCTCTCTCTTTGCAGCAGGCTAGCATGTTTGGCTCAACAAGGCAGGGTTCTGAAGTACCAAGCTGGCAGGGAAAATGGGATACTGGGTGCTAGGAAAGTCTCTGTTGACTAAGAAGCCCCTGAGCTGAGTGGATCTCAGTTTCAGTGAACTGCAGGGGGGCATGGCCCAACCTCTTGGTCTGTGCTGTAACTGACTGGAGTGTCTAACTCAGCAAGATGGGAGTGGAAGGAAGCCTTCTCTGGCAGGGGCGTTTGTTCTCAGTGGTATCCCAGCACATCTAGTGACTAATGATGGGATATTAAAAGTTACTACAGAGAACTTTTCCAGACAGTCTGGCTAGAGAATCTTGCCTGCATGCTCGGGGTTCAGCTGATCGCCATATTTGGGGTCGGGAAGGAATTTTCCTCCAGGGTAGATTGGCAGAGGCCCTGGAGGTTTTTCGCCTTCCTCCGCAGCATGGGGCAGGGGTCGCTTGCAGGAGGATTCTCAGTGACTTGAAGTCTTTAAATAATGATTTGGGGAGTTCAACAGCTAAGTCAAGGGAGAGAATTCTTCCAGGAGTGGGTGGGTCAGGTTTTGTGGCCCGCATCATGCGGTAGGTCAGACTAGATGATCATAATGGTCCCTTCTGACCTTAGACTATCTAGTGACAGTCTTGAGGGAGTTTCTGTGACCCAACCCATCACCGTAGGAACCACGCATGTTAACAGGAGTAGGGAGGAGGTAGGGTAGCAGGAACCAGGGACTTGGTCTCAGTGATCTGGGCAGCAGCTGTCATAACAACTAGCTTCTCAAACGAAGGGTGGACAGATACAGGAATCTGTGTACCTGGTGCTGTCCAACCAGCACTCTGGTGCTAGTCATCGGACATTGCTGAGTCAGCGGGTGTAAACCTCTGGTGTTGGGTTATTAGCTGCAGTTCCCTCAGCTGACTTTGCAGTGTGGTGGTGCAGAGGGTGAGGCTCTCACTTAGCAGACTTGCTTTTGAGATGCATGGCCCCTGATAGATCCACTCCATAGGTGCATGCTATGGTTGCAGCGTGTCCTCCTCTATCAATGTAAAGGCTGGTGGTTTCTAGTTCTGCCTCTGCTTATTCCTCAGTATACATCTACCTTGCTCATGCTGGGGCCCAATTGTCAATGGACAGAGCATTGGCTACTGATGTGCACAAGGGGAGCTATTTTCCTCTAGTGTCAGAAGTGCATTCAATACGATACACCAGACAGTTAGGAACTCACCACTTGTTGCTCTGCTGCGGGTGTGGGAGCACAGTACCTCTTATTCTATTGGTAGAAGCAGCTACTGAAGTTACTGCTGGTGCCCAGGACAGTAAATATTCCCATTGTCATGGTGTCCTGTGTAAAGACAATCCTTCTGAAAGCTGTACAGCTTTGATAAATACAACAGATTTGTGGCTGCTAAAAAAAAAAAAAAAAAAAAAAAAAAAAAAGAGGAGGCAGAGTTTGCTTTATTTTCCTAAATGTTCATTTGTTTGCATAACGATAAGAAGTGCTTGCCAGTCACTACTTGTTATTTGAATGAAGGAGTAAAAGGTATTGGGAATGCAGAACATAGTCAGTTAAGCTGTAGGGAATTGCTGGAGCACATATTTTACGGACAGACTTCAGAGCCAATTCAGCTCTGCTGGGGATACAAAACATGATTTAAATGGCCTTTTGACAGTCTTTGACAAACAGCACAGCCAAACAAAGCACCCCTACTCCAGTAACTTACAAGCTCTGCACTTGCCATAAAAATGGGAAAGCAGTGGCAGCGCAACAGAGGAGAAAAATGGAAGAGAGAAAATAAAAAACAAACGAATCCATGGAGATGGCCTAATTCCGCTCCCTGAGAAGTCACTGGTAAAATCTCCCAGTGAAATCTTGCACAGCTAGGCCAATGCTGAGGAACTCGTTAAAATAGCAGGACCAGGGTAAGAATCTGACCCAGCTCCCATTCAGGTCAACGGAAAGACTCCCACTGAGCTGAATAGGCATTAGAGCAGAGGAGGGTCTGCTCTGTTGATTTACCAGGACAGGTTGATCATTTTTATCTTTCAAGTGGATTAGCATGCGTCACTGGCCTCGAATCACAGGGGCTGAGATTTTCCACAGGTGTCTAAGGGGATCAGGCACCAGGAGACACTGACTGGGAGCTGAGTGCCTAAATACCCAAGACACTTGAAAATCTCACCCAATGCCAATATTCCAAATTAGAAAAAAAGAGTGTCATAAAGTACACACTGAACCCCAGCTGTTCAGAGGTTCTCTTTGGGTGGTGGTATGTCTGGCATACCATCAAGGTAAGCATCTGTTTTTGTATAGTGCTGCGTCTCACAGGGATCTGTACATTTTTGTGTTGGAAAAGGGAATATTGTTTTTTTTGCATCATTATACATGCCTCTCTCTAAAGCCTGTGAGCTGAACAGAAGTGCTGTGGATTCAGCTCCCGGGGGATTTTTCTAAAACTCTAGCTCAATCTCGAGTCTTCATCTTGTTATGCTAGATGCAGCTGCTCAAACTGTTCTTTGTCAGTAAATCTTTGCAATATTGTTTTCTCTGTAGATCATTCATGAACAAATCCTGAGTCCTGTAAATAGATCTGTGGAGCCTTTCGCCGACTGCTGTAAAACTCCAAAATCTCACCACCTTCCAGGGTTTGGTTTTATTAACAAAGAAAAAAAATTCAGCTTAAGGATTCCCCCCAAAGGCTGTTCCTAGGTGTCTTATCTCAGAAGTGCTCAAATGACACTGTATCATCTCCTTCTAGAGAGCCCCTCCATGTCCCTTCTAGTCAGGTGGGAATGACAAGTCACCTGCCTTAGGGTGTGTCTGCACTAGAGCTGGAAGGTGTAAATTCCAGCTTGAGGCGACACACCCATGCTAGCTTGATCAGCGCTAGAAAACAGGTATGTAGCTGTAGCATCATGAGCAGTGGAAGGGACTAGCTGCCCCGAGTAGGATCCCACCTGAGACTAGAAGTATGGTTCCTGGGACACAGCCCATCCCACCACTGCAAAATTTCCTTTATGATTTTTAAAAAAAATAAAAGTAAACATTGTAAAATGGTTGAAATACAAACAAAACTGTCTGTCAGAATGGAAGGTTTTGTTTGACCCTGTAATGTTCTGCAGCTCAGGGCCAGGGCACCTCCTGTGGCAGCGTCAGGGGATCGGGGTGCTCACTGGACGAAGCTGTCGGGCAGCCTTGCTGGTGATTATGCAACTGTGCAAATGGCAGGTAAAACCTCCTAGGTGAGGGTTCAACAAATAAATAGGTAGTCTACAGCTCCAACCTCTTGACCGAGGACTGTGCAGTCAAGCCATCTGTGCCCTGGCCTTCTAGGTGGGGGCTGTGATTAAACAGTCTCTCTCTCTCAGGCCTCCATAGTAAACAACTGTGGTCGATGGCTCTGGCCTCCAGGTAGGGAGTTGTTCAGCTAAAGTCTATAGCTCAGACATCCCAGAGGAGAGAGTACAGATTAAGCAACTCCATCTGGGGCTCAGGCTTTCTGGATGGGCTGAGCCCTGAAACAGTCTTTGGCTCCGGCCTCCTAGCTGGAGCACACAACAATAGTCTATAGCTCTGGCCTTCTAGTACGAGGGCTGAGCCAACAACAGTCCATGGCTTGGGCCACTTGGTTGAGGACCGAGCAAACAGTCTGTCTCTCTAGCCTAAAGGTTCATGCACCCCCAGCCCTGCCTGTGGGCCATGGTTAGGGGTCCCACCTTGCTCCACTGGGTCCCAGCCCAGGGCCCTTGAAGTGATGGGCGGACCAGTCACAGAGTCAGCACAGGAAAAATGGGGTCATGGCCTTATTTCCCTGGGCTACTTTCTACCAGTTCTTGGTGGGGCTGGCTCCCAAGATCATTGTCGGGTGGTCCTTCTTCCACTCCCTCCATCCACCTCCCAGGCGGTGTCTTGCGTTTTCTCCCCACTACTGGTTGCAGACTCTGCTGGTGGCTCAGCTCCCTGGGAGGGATGTCTGCCTCCTTCCCTGGTTTAGCCCCAACTGAGCTCCAGGGCTCTGCTTTTATGCTTCCTGTCCTGCTCTGGCACTTCCTGCGAAGGGGGGGGAAGAGGGGGTTACCTGCACCCAATAGGGTGAGTTAACCTCCTCTGTACCGAGTAAGGTCACTTTGCCTCTGTACAGACCCAATTGACTTTTCAATTTGTCAAAAATAAATAAATAAATAAATAAAAATTGTCAACAAAAAATCCCTCATTTTGGGTGTGCTCAGTTCTCATGTTCAGGCATTTCTCCACAATTGTTAGGGATAGAAATTGTGACGCTTCCCAAGGGTTGAGAGACATCTTGATACCATCTGCCCAGAGCATGAGGAAGCCTTGTGTGCACCTGGTATGGGTCAGCTCCTTGACTCCTCTGGCAACACAAGCATTCCCCTCTCAGCCTATGCAGGCTTTGCTGTCCCTCTGAAAGTTAGAGAGAGGGATACGTTCCAACCTCCTGAGCCCTCCAAGCATCTCCCAAGAGTGCCCAGCCCCTGGTCCACTGGATGCTCACAGTATTCACAGATTTACTACTCCCAAAGAAGTAGTAGATACAGGGGTGCTGGAACAATTTCTATAGTGGGGGCGCTGAGAGCCATTGAACCAAACTGTAACCCCAGAAATAGAATGGTAACCACTGCAAGACGGGGGTGCAGCAGCACCCCCCCCCCCAGTTCTCGCACCTATGACTACATGCCATCTTACCAGATTCACCTCAGATCACCACTCCATTTAATACACAACATTTAGATATGCTTATAGTAAAATCAAGTTTATTTAATAAAGACAATATATTTAAATGGTAGCAAGTAGAAATGTTGGAAACAAATGTGTAAAATAAAATCTAATATGCATTCTAGAACTTAGGCTTAATAGATACTTTCATTTCATATGCATAGGCTTGGAAGAATTAGATTTTTATCAGTTAATGTTGGTAAATGGCAGTTTCACCATTCACACACAAACAAATTTACAGATAGGCAAAATAAGACAAATGCTGCTTGAAAACTTAGAGTTTAAAGATATTTACTGTGAATATTTGGACATATGTTGTTGGCAGTTTGTGTTTTAGTTGCTATGAAGCTTTAACTTTTTGAATCTCAATGTTTGTCATTAAATAATTATTGTCTGACCCGCGTACTTCAGAATTTCCCGCAACTGTGAACATTTAAATCAATACAAATAAAACCCATAATTTTGCGCAACTAAAAATGTAAAATCAATGAGAATTTTAAAAAATGCTTAAAAATACTGTATACACTCGTTCATAAGCCAAATATTTTTGGTAAAAAAGTGACGCATCGAAGAGCGGGGGTTGGGTTGTAAACGGATCTACACCAAAATTAGATCATTGCATTGAATATCTAATACATTGTCATTTTGTTTACCTGGCGTGTCTGCAGGCATGGATCCCCTCAGCTCCCTGTGGCCGCGGTTCGCCGTTCCCAGCGATGGGAGCTGCGGGAAGTGCCATTGGCTGGGAACGGCTTACACTAGCAGCTTACCCTAACAGACCAGGAGCCAAAGTTTGCCAACCCCTGAAATATAGGGTCGGCTTATGAAAAGGTCATACAGTTTTTGCTATTTTTACCTAACCATCTTGGGGGGTGGGAGGTCGGCTTATAAATGATCGGGCTAATGAACGAGTAGAGACTGTAATCAATTTTATACGTCACAAAATTTTAAAAAAATTAATTCTGCCAATCCTACATATAGAGCAAAGTGGACCCAGAGTCCTTCCAGCATTTTTTCAACCAAGCCTGGATGTGATCCTTTTTTCATGAGACCAAGCATGCTGCCAGCTTGTACCCTAGATAAAAGACACACAGTATTCTTTTTGCATCCCCATATCTATCTATCTATCAAAAAAGCCCTTTCATCTTTACTCATAAACTGGACACCCTCCTGCTGTATGTTCCTTCTGATCTTTTGTCAATTTCACAATCTTGATTAGAGGGTGTCTCACTGTTGTGAGAAACAATACACAAACAGAGAGAGAAACATCTACTACCCGCTGCCTGAATAGACCCCATCCAAGGCAAGTCACCTCCTAGTGATCTGTCTTTCACTTCAAGGCTCTAAGAATATGATTTCCAGTGCAGATACATAACTTCTTAACTATTCTCCATACTTACATGTCATATAATGGCCAATGGGCTACTGGCTCTCAGTAGAAACCTTACATTTTGGTGAATTATTGTGCATATATTTGACCCAGGGATCCCTGTAAGAGTGTATGCCCCCTTGTGCTTAATTTGTAATGAAAAAGCTGCCGGGGCTCAAGCCATTCTTTTACATTCATAATGCAGCAAGCTCAGAGGTGCCAGGGCTATGAACTGCCAAGCCCAGAGGTGCCTGCGTTCATCCCTGGCACAAAATAAGCCCTATGCCCCTTCCCCCCAGCTCCCTGTGCCCTCTGCTAGGTGCCACCAAGATGTTCCTGGGTCTCAGAAACACCCTTTAAAAAAAAAAAGCTGAGCTTCTCATATAGTCACCTGCCGCCAGGAAATGGTGTTTTCAGAAAAACACCAGAAATCACAATATTAACAATAAAAATCTCAAAAGTTGGCAACGTTTCAACAAGAAAGGGGGCACAGGAAGATCGGGCATGTTTGTATGCAGAAAGCAATAATATCTATATCACTATGATGGGGTGGGACTCACCACCGCGGCGCCTCCTGCTGGTCGTGCTAGGAATTAGCTCATTTGCTGGTGCACCTTCCTCTAGTGGTGTCTCACTGCCATCACTTCTGCTCCACCTCCAAGACCTGCGTCGCTCCCCGCACCATGGCATCCTCTTCTGGGCACAGCCCCCACTCCACTTTCTCCCCCTTCCGGGGGAACCGGCTGTTTCTAGTCCATCCCCTTGCTGCTGTGGCCTGCTGTAGCCTTTGGTCTAGCCCCTCACCTCAAGGGGTAAACTGCAGTCCAAATACTGGCCACCCCCATTGTGGCACGTTGGGAGGGGCGGGGGGGAAGAGAGGGAACGGGCCCATCTGCTACTCCAGGCTGCAACCCAGGGACCCTATAGCCAGCAATCACATACTGCTGCTCCTCCAACTCCCACCACCTATTTCCTTGGGCCACTTCCCCATAGCCCTAGCACCTTCCCGGCCCTTTGTATTCGGGTCCTCAGTCTGGCAGTCCTTAGGCTGGAGCTCCCTATTGCTCTCCTGACCCTGCCCAGCCCTGCTCTATCTAAGGTACTCCTCTAAGGCAGCCAGTCCTTCTCCCTTGCACTCCAAGAAGAGACTGACTCTGCTCTGTTGAGCAGCCCTTCTTATATGGCCCTCCCCGGTCCTGATTGGCTGCTTCAACAAACCTTTCCTGACTGGCTCTCTACAAGCCCTCCTCCCACTGGTTGGGTTTTGCACAGCCTCCCTGAGGGCTGCTTTAATCCTCCATCTACCTGTGTGGAGCAACCAGCCCACCACAATTACATTACATATAGAAAGCATGGAAATTACTCATTAATTGACATCTTAATTTTATTCACCAGTGAGTTCAGGTACTGCCATCTGATTGATTAGTTCATGATTTTTAAATTTTGCACATTCTCTGCACTCCTGGAGTTTGATCACTCTCAGAAACAAATTTGGTGAAATACAGGAGAGTACTTGTTCAAGCACAGGCTGTCAGAATGGAAGCAGGAATTACTGCAAGTCTCACTAAACAGACTGTTTTAAGAACACTTCCTGGGATGTTTTGGAAGTCTCAGAATGTTCAAATTATTTAGAGAAACTTCTTAACTTGTGTTTCTCTGAATGCCAAATTTTTCAAGATCCCCCCCCCCCCCTTTGTACAATAGATATTACTGATGCAGGGCCAGCTCTAGGCACCAGCAAACCAAGCACGTGCTTGGGGCGGCATATTTTCAAGGGCGACATTCTGGACGTCTTTTTTTCCTTTTTCTTTTTCTTTTTCTGCTTCGGGTGGCAAAAGCCTAAGTAAAAGCAGTGTGTTGCCCTGGGGCCGCTGCGATTCGCGGCGTGGGGGAGCAGCGCCTGCACCTTGTGGCTGGGCTGGGCAGGCTCCTAGCGGGGGACACTCGGGCTGCGGGCCGCCCCTGGGGACACATGGAGCCGCCTGAAGATGCCGCAGGGCGGCCGCCCCCCAGCACCACAGCCGGGGCTGGGCGAAGGAGCCCGAGCCGCCCAGGGACTGCGGCAGGATGGCCAGGAGCAGCAGCAGCAGCAGCAGCAGCAGGGCCATAGAGGGCGGGACGCTGCCATGCGGGGCCCGCGTCCCGCTCTCCGGGCCTCCACTCCCTCTGGGACTACCCTGCCCCGGCTTCTCAGCCCCCTGCCGGGGCAGTCCCCCAGCTCTGCCCTCCTGGGTCCCAGCCGGTCCTGGAGGTGGGAGCCCTGGCTGGAGGGACCCTGGGCTGAGGCGCGGCCCAGGAGCCCCGCTGCTTACCCTGACCCTGCCAGTGCCGGACTGGCTGGAGGCGAGGGGGGAGCGGGCAGAGTCAGCACTGGTGGGGGGAGCCCAGGGCTGGGGCGGCACGGGGTGTGGGTGGGGTGGGGCTGAGAGCCCAGGGGTGGGGGCGGCGGGCAGCCAAAAATTTTTTTGCTTGGGGCGGCACAAATCCTAGAGCCAGCCCTGTACTAATGTCACCCTACACATACACTTAGTGATGTAATACCCACACGTAGGCTTAAGTCATCAAGTGTGTATAACCTTAATACAAGCACATAAGGAAGTGACCTCCTTCTGAACATTTTAACAGATTGTTTTGAGAGATGAAAAATCCAGCATATATTTCCTCCTTTGAAGATTTTAGTGTCCCTTAGTTTGACTAATTGTCTTTGAATTACCTCCATCATCTATATAAATCATGGTGAAAATGTCATAAGATCTTACCTAGGTGCTGCAGTTTCAAGAATCAATATTAAATGACATTTTCTTATAGTTTAAAGAATATATAATTTCTCCTTAATATTCATTATATGCTGGTGCAATCTTTACCAGACATATCACATCTTTTCCTTATGCTCCTCATTTGCCCTGAATATAAAGTGAGACCAGGCATTTTTTCCAGTCATCCATATTTTCCTTTCCTTATCTTTAAGATAAATTGCTTACTGTTTCTCTGTTGCTGTATGAACATATTATTACAGCAACCCCCACTTTCACGTTGCCAAGCTCCCATCATTCTCCTTCAAACACCATCTGGCTTTCTCCCATGCTGCCCTGTGTGCATGTGGAAATCTCATAGGGGTATGAGGAAATCAGTAAAGCCACTACTTTATCCTTCCTCAAATCTCTCCTCAGGCTCATCTCTGCTAAAATATCTGCAAACCCTGACAGCCTGATCATGGCTAGACAGAGGGTGAGCTGAAACTACTGTTTAGTATGAAAAATGTGCTTTCACTGTTACATTTTCCTTTTCCTGCTCTCATCTGTTTGTTTCATCCATCTGGTTAGAAACCAAGAGAGTAAACCTCATAGGCACCAGCTTCCTCTGGGCCTGGGGGATGCTCAACCCTCTGCTCTGCTTCAGGCCCCACCTCTCCTCCCACCTCTCCCCCAAGTCCCCATCCCTTCCCTGCCTCTTCCCACCCCTGCCCCATGTCTTCTCACCCAGTTCCACCCCCTTCCCTGAGCACGCACTGTCCCCCCTACTCCCAGAGCCTCCTGCACGCCGCAAAACAGCTGATTGCTTTTGTCGGTGGGGCGGGAGGCATTGGGGGGTTTGGGAGGAGCTGGCTGCCAGTGGGTGCTAAGCACCCGCTAATTCTTTAATTCAAGGAGTCAGCCTCTATGATAAGCCTTCAAAGCAGGAATCCTCTTTGGATTTGTACAGAGTCTCCTACCATAGGTCAATGCTCCCTGATGGGCGCTTCTAGGATCTGCTGTCATAAAAATAAACACAGATCGGTGGTTTGTCAATATAATTAATAAACATTTCACGAGTGGTGTAATGCCACCCACTGTAATGCTGCACAGGAGGCTGAACTTGGAGAACTAGTAGAGCCCAAACGTTTTCAGCAGGCACCCCAAGAGCAGTAAAACATTACTTGTTAATACCGGCCCTACCCACCCATAAAATGATAAGGAGCAGCAGGATGAAAAGAGAGTTAGAATAGCCAGCCTGTGTGGGAAAAGCTTATGTCTATTCATACAGTATTGTTTTAGTAGCAGTATTGTGTGCTGGCGACAGTGGGATTGTACATAGGTGGAAGGGACTGTGTAAAGTGCGATGGAGGTGTACAACAGTCAAAGCCTTTTGGAAGTGAGTAGAAAGAAAATAGATGCTGAAATGCTTAATTAAACAAATGCCTCTCTTTCCAAATGGTATATGCTGGGAATCTGAATGGAGCTTACATTTCTCAGACAGCAACAGATTGTTGTAAGAAAATACCCAGAAGATAGTAAAGATGATAAACAGTTATATTAGGCCCGTTCCACTCCCATTCCCACAAGTTGTAATAAATATACAGCTAAGGGTAGCATAAAATCCCTCCTTTACCTGTAAAGGGTTAAGAAGCTCAAATACCCTGGTTGGCACCTGACCAAAAGGACCAATAAGGGGCTACTTTCAAATCTGTGGGGGAAGGTTTTTGTTTTGTGCTCTCTTTGTGTGTTCTCTCCGGGACAGCAAGGAACCAGGGCAGGGAAAATACATCTACTAACGCCATACCTGAACTAAGTACACCTCTACCTCGATATAACGCTGTCCTCAGGAGCCAAAAGATCTTACCGTGTTATAGGTGAAACTGCGTTATATCGAACTTGCTTTGATCCACCGGAGTGTGCAGCCCCGCCCCCTGGAGCACTGCTTTACCGCGATATATCCGAATTCATGTTATATCGGGTCGCGTTATATCGGGGTAGAGGTGTATCTAAGATTACAAATTGTAAGTAATAGGAAGGAAATGCATTAGATTATCTTTTGTTTTAGCTTGTGAATTTTCCCTAGGCTAAGAGGGAGGTTTATTCCTGTTTTTTATTTTTTTTGTAACTTTAAAGTTTTGCCTAGAGGGGAAGCATCTGTGTTTTGAATCTGATTACCCTGTAAAATTACCTTCCATCCTGATTTTACAGAGGTGCTTCTTTTACTTTTTCTTTATAATAAAGTTCTGCTTTTAAGAATCTGATTGGGTTTTTAGTGTCCTAGAAACCCAAGGATCTGGTCTGTGCTCACCTTGGTTACCTATTTGGTTGGTATATTATTCTCAAGCCTCCCCGGGAAAGGGGGTGAAGGGGATTGGGGGGATATTTTGGGGAAACAGGAACTCCAAGTGGTCCTTTTCCTGTAGCTTTGTCTAACTCACTTCGTGGTGGCAGCATACCGTCCAAGGGCAAGGAAGAATTTGTGCCTTGGGGAAGTTTTAACCTAAGCTGGTAGAATTAAGCTTAGAGGGTCTTTCATGCGGGTCCCCACATCTGTACCCTAGAGTTTAGAGTGGGGAGGGAACCCTGACACAAGTGCAGGATTGTTCCCTTTGATATCATTCAGTATAATTTTATCTAGCTAGCTTTTTATAAGGTCATCCATCACTGTGGTATCAGAGCACCTTTCACCAAAAGTGCTTTATTAATCTTCAGTGTCTCATGCAAGGTGACTTCAACTGCACAAGTTTGAACAACATTAACAAGGTGCTTTCAGCAGCAGCAGACTTTGAAATATTAAACTGGAAGACATGAGTTAATCTCTGCAAAGAACACATGACTGTGATGCTGGCAGACTAGGTGCCAACTCATGCCCAGGCCCAGGGCCTCACAGAACACTGACAAATGCATAGCTGGGAACTAGTCTGGCTCACCTGTAGGTTAGTGTCATTAAAATAGATATTAGCATTATAAGAATGTGTTTCGGCTTTATGGAATGCTTGTAGGATGCTGCGTATATTACTCTTACTTATAATATCTGTTTCCCATGGTATAAAGTTATATTGAGTGTTTGCATTGTAAACCCTTGTTATTGTGTAACTCACTAAACAGGAAAAAAAGCATTAATTAAGGTACAGTGCTCATCCTGCACATAAGATGGCCCATTGAAGGCAAACGAGATATTGTGTAGCATCAAAGGACAGAGACCCTGTTTTATACACTTGATTGCATTCCTCACTCTCTCCAGGAAGGGGAGACCTGCACAGGAACTCATCCCATCAGCTTGGATTCTGGGGCGAAGGGGATAAAAATGCCTGTCAAGGAGAAACAGGGGTCTCTTTATGGTGTTTGGGCTCAGAGGGGCAAAGATTCCTAAACATAAACAAGAGATCCCCATGCTGCTTGGCATGGGTCAACCCTAAAGAACAGATAATATTTGTGACAAAGTCTGGCTGGACAGCTGCAAGAGAGTGGTGGAAGGCAGGTATATTAACACTAGAATGATAAAGCCCTTTTCCCTATAAGCTGAGAAGAAATTACCTATGGTCAACTACGGACAACTGAGTCAAATTAAGGACTGAGACCTTGCCCTCCCCCCCTTTCTGGTGAGAGAGAAGGAGGAGAGACAAGCTGCTGTAGGGCTTGTGGCAGCCGGGAGATTGACTTCTCCCTGGTGAGAATCTGCTCCCCTCCCTACAGGGAAAACACCCACATTGAAAGTCTGTTTAGGAGAAGGACTGACACCCCGGGGCCACTAACCCCTCCACCCACAGAAAGGGAGTAGGAAAAGATATCCCCTTTATTTTGTGTTTGGGAATTTATTTCTTTTGTTTGGAGGAGGAGCACTCATTCAGCCTGCCCGGAGAACCGCCTTGAAACGAGCTGTCAGCCTCCACCCCAAACCCCACTTTGCCTCCAACATTTATAATGGTGTTAAATATATATATAAAAAAGTTTTAAAATGTATAAGTGGGGGGGGGGGGGTCACACTCAGAGGCTTGCTGTGTGAAAGGGGTCACCAGCACGAAAGTCTGAGAAGCCCTGGTGGAAAGTGACCATTCACCACATAGTCCAGCTTGCCTGGATGGCAAGATAGCCTGGAATGCCCAAGTCTGTGACTCCATGGTAAGGCTGTTATAGTGCTTTAGGAGTTCAGACTTGTTACTGGGTTTGTGAAATCTAATTATAGAACATACAGCCAGTTTGGGGTGTCTGCCCTGGGTTTTTTTGCAGACTGCCCTGAGGTTGGCAGTCATGCTCGTGAGCCATCTCCAGACAGCATGACAATGACCCTGGCATATATCCCTTCATATTACTCTTGGAAAAGCAAATGAATCACTAAAAACAAGATGGTCCTCTGTGTTCTTTGTATACTTTGTGGCACAATTCTAGAACTCTCCCTCTCCTGTGTGAACACTTAATTCCCAGGTGAGTGGTGAGCGCTTGCTACTCACATGAGTGGGTTCCCATCAATGAGAGGGAGGGTTCTTCAGTCTGGCAGAGCAGGTAGGCTCTGAATGAGTAATTGATGAATATGCAACACCTCCCTGAGAGGAGAAAAGTAAGTGTTTTCTGATTACTTTGACTACGTTTTTTTTAAAAGCAAAGACCCTTAGAGAGAAGTTTTACTCTATTACCTACATCGGCTCTAAGGAACAGATGGCAGCCAAGAATTTTGTTTTTCCTGAATTGGTACTGACTAAGCAAATGTACAATATTCTGCATCAGGCACATTTATGCATAAAAACAAAATCTAATCTGAAAATCTCAGGTCATTTAGGTAGATATGGTTTCTCTATATTTTAATATGGCATTACTCTATTAAAAAGAGCGCATCCAGAATGTATAATTTTAATCTTTGTGATGTTTATCCATTGCATTTGATTAATGGCAAGGTTGTGTTCCTTTTCTGAAAGCTCTTAGTTTTCATACATTCTGCCACCAATGCACTTTAAAATTCAACCATTGTACACAAACTAATTATCTCCAAAATGCCATTGCACAAAAGATTGCTATTTTATATCACTAATAAGCCTTCAGTCATAATTCATGAGACAAGGAACATCCTCAGTAATGTCTCCATTCAGTTAATAAGATGCTGTAAGTGCCTGACCATTTATTTTTAACTTTGTTTGTGTTTATTGAGCAGGACCTTTTGGTATCCAAGTGTTGGCAATACTCATACTCTGAACGGCCATACATCCACTGTCCTCCAAGGAACATTCTCAGCTACATGCCAGCACTAACATCAGAACAATAGTTAGCAAGGAGGAGACTAGGGAGAGTTAGAGGAAGTACAGAATACGGAAGGTTTTTGTGGTGGTGGCGGCGGCAGCACTCTTCCTTAAAGCTCACTCTCTCATTCCAGACCGGGTTTGATCAAAACAGCAGAACTGAATGATCTCCTAGTGTGAGAGGGCTACTCATGTCCTCCCCTTCCTCCAGGCTAGATCTCAGCCTTGCAGCATGGACAGCATCCTACTGTAGAAATGACTGAGTCCCCCTGGTCTGTTGCTGCTACCCCACCTGAAGCCTTTTCCGGGGCTTCTTGCTGCAGTGGAGCCAAAACAAGAGGCTCGAACAGGCTCTGCAGTTGTAACGAATGGATGCATGCCCCTCTGCTCTAATCAAGGGACAGGCCTGCTAGCTGCCTGAATTGAACAGTTGTTTACTTCCCTATAGTTGTCTGTCCCTCCCTAGTTGGCCCAAGGTGTTGGGGAAAGCATGTTTCATTAAATTTCTGTGCTAATCCTCCATACTACTTTGAAAAATCTCAACCGGACAGAACGCTTTCATTGTCTCTGTCATGCTGCTATATATCATGGGGCCTATAACACCCTGCAATATAGTTGGGGGCCATATTGTGTTAAGTTTATGAATGGTTTATGTATCACTGGGGGCCAGGGATTGTATGCTCCAGGATCCAAAACCTATGGGGTGTGTGGAGAGGAGGAAATGATTAAGGCAAATCACTTGACTTGTAAATACCCCCAGAGAGTTACTGCCCTTGGAGAGGGGTGCATATATTGGTGCAAACTGCATTTTCCAGAGATCAACAGAGTCCTTTTGGCATAAAAAGGCTGAGTTTAAACTGCCCACAGGATCTTCATTTGATTCAGCAAATGGACAGGACCTTCTGTTCAAAGGGGAAGCTCCAACACTTGTGGCAGGATTGGAAAGACTGAAGTTTCCTAAGACCCCATAATACTGATGGGTGATCTCCGGTAAGCTTATAGCATGCAGGTAAGAATGTCTATAGGCTTTTTTCTCTCTGTACGGCTTTTTACCTTGCCAATAAATGTATTTTGTTTTGTGAAGGCTGGTTGGCAACTGGTATACACTGTTGTAGCCCCTGGAGAAAGACTAACCACAGGTGCTGTACCTCAGTCAGACCTGCTGGGGAAATTGCAAGGAGGTGCATAGGGACTGCAAGACAAACCCCAGTCCTGAGGGAGAGAGATGCAGGTCTCCACCTAAGGTTTCAGGCTCCCAGTTGTCACCTCTTAAGTGAGAGCCCTCAGGGAAGGGGGGGGGGTCGTCAAAGTGCGGTTATCCCTGAAACTGTGACAGGGCCAAATGACACAATAAGACCTGTTAAAACTGAAGACTTTGCACTGTTGTTGCTTCAGGAGGATGAATTTATGAAAGAGAAGAGGACGGCAGTGAACAGTTCCCAGAATTTACTCTGGTCCCTTGGAAGGAATTATTTCCCGAGGACAGATTTATCTTTTCCTTTTCATAACAATCTTTGTAAGGGCTGAAAATGTCTAAATCCCTTCTATGGCTGGCCCTCCCCTATATGTGAGCAGTTTGCTTTGGGCAGCAAGAATTTTTAGAGCTGGCATTGGCCTTTACATTTGATTTTTCTCTTATCATGGCATGAACTCAAGTCACTTTATTATGATTTGGAGGAACAGCAATTTATCATCTATAGTAATATGGCCAGTTACACAGACTCAGCACAACCAGTAACTGTGGCTGAGGAAAGGAGATTCATAAAGAGCACTTTATGAAGTCATGGCCCCACTCCCACACCCTTACACTAAATTGAATGGAAGATGAGTGGCTAAGGCCCTTGGAGTGTTTCCAAACCTTCAACCTGGCATCAAAAGTTAATTTTGTCTTATCTGTGGGGGCTGTTTGTGTGACATGGACAGGTTTCTCAGTGAGTGCTTTAGTTCAAAATGAGGCATAACCGGCCTTGGACTTAACCCACTTCTCTAATGCATTAGAAATCTCCTTAAATTTAAATATTTCTAATAATGCCATTGCTGAATTGTCAGGTTATGAGCCTCACCATTAAAGCAATATGTATGATAAAACCTATACAGTACCTGCTCCAGACGAGTGGCTCCAGGTCACCTAACCCCAACACAGATCAGAGTCACAGCGCTTACTTCAAAGGTCAGATCTCTTGTTTCCTTACAGAGGGTCCCTATTCACAAAATGGAAACATCACTTTGGGAAGGGAAACTGAAGCAGCAGTGGAAAGATGAACTGAAGACACTACATAGAAACTACTGAATGGGAATCACTGAAGTTGCAAATATACACAATGTAAGGACTTTATCAAGTAGTGGATAGGATGAGACTGAAAAGAACACAATTTGAAAAAACATCATTAAGAAGATGTGGTTCAATTAAAATTACTTCCTCTTACTAGTTGTAAGAGGAAGATGCATGGAAATGTTGAGGCTACTACTGTAAATGAAGGCAGTTTCCAGCAGGCAGCAGCCTCGGTGAGGCTATTCGGTGGGCACTTTAATTGTTGATGAACTAAAATCTTTTAAGGGTGTAGGTTTTGGACGTCTGTTCTTGAGTTAAGACTTTTTTTTAATCTTGCTTCAAGAAACAAAGGCTTCTGTGTGTTTAAAACATATCTGAAAGAATCTCCTAAAACTGCTGAATTTCCCTAAGGAAGTCAGGGCCCAATCCTGCTTTCCTTATTAACACCAACTAGGTCTGTTAATGTAACTAGACAGCTGAGCATTGTATAGCGGGAGAGGACTACTAGTAGGGGAGACGTTTCTGCAGGGATGGAGGAGGAGCAATGTTGCAGAGGTGGTATTCTATGTACTTATCACCATAGTAGCTGAGTGCCTCACACTCCTTGTAGGTTTTATCCTCAGTATCCTTGTGAGGTAGGGGAATATCTCCATTTTACAGATGAGGAAGGAATGATTACTTACCTGTACAGTAACTGCAGTTCTTTGAAATATGTTGTCCTATGTGCATTTCACTGTAGATGTGCACCTGAGATCAGAGATTAATGCTAGCAGTGTCCATTTGGTTTGTGCATGCACCATAACTATCCTTGTGCCCGTACCAACGGTACAAATGGTGGTGTGGGACCTAGCCACCAATCTAGTTCCTTCTCACTGTCCTTGGATTGAGGTAGAGCACTTCAGTGTCCTTGACATCTTCTGAGTTTCAGTCCCATGCATCTCCATTACAAAAGCGGGTGAGAGAAACGTCAATAGAACCATGCTCCTTTGGAATATGTGGTCCTGGCAAAGTCAAAATGCTTCTGTGACCTCAGGCAGATGGGGACAATTTTGTCAGAATTTTGTTTTGGAAGGAAACTGGAAATTTTTCCAACCATGTCAAAATATCCCCTTTTGACACTTTTGGAACAAAATGTTTCAATTTTTAGTTTTGAAATGACTTTTCATCTTGACATTTTGCATTATTTATATTTTGTACTATATTACCAAGCAAAATCATTGTTAAAATGAAGTTCTGATCTACCTGAAACCATTCCCCCCCCCCAAATTTTCCTGTGCAGAGAATTTTAAAAAAATTCAGATTTTGTTCTGATCTGAAACAAAAAGCCAAATTTTGAAGTCTCTAAATCCTTTGTGAAATGGAACTTCTGTCCTTTGCACATCTCTACCCACTTCACCCTCCTTCCTACCCTACCTGTTTCCATTTCATGCCTTCCCTCCCTCCTCCCCAAATTCAATTGCTTCTCATTCCCTCTGCCCCCAAAGACAGCTGGGGGGTACAGCAAAGACACTGTTAAAGAATAACATCACTGGAGTTTCTCAAATGCTGCATCACTGTAGAGAGGAACTGAGTTGTGCAGATTGCCCCTCCTACATGGGACTCTTCAGGACACGTCTCTTTCTCGTCACATAATATCACTGTAGAAATTGCTTACACAGAAAAATCACTGACTCCAGAGCACCCTCTTGTAGCATGGAGTGGCCCTGCAGCATCTCTGACTCATTTTTCCCTCAGTAACTTGGTCCTCCAGCCAATCCATTAACAAAAGTCCACCCGTGCCAGGGTATACAAGACCAAAAACACAGAACCTTTGCCTCTCAAACTGGGCCCAGCCCCTCCTTCACGAGTAGTCTGTCTTCCCTCCTCTTCTGCCCACCCTCTGGCCTCAGGCTTTGCCTTTTCCAGGCTCCTTTTCATTTCTCCCCTCAGTCCATCCTGGGCTCTGTTGTGATGCTTGCTGCTCCTGCCTGGAGTTTTCCACAGGCTTCTTCCTGTCTCGTGCTTTCCTCTGGCTCCTTGCAGCACTCCGCTCTCCTCTCCAGAACAGTGCTCTGAGGGTGGGCTTCCCTCACCTGAAATCCAGCCATGCACAGGTGTAGCAGGGTGGGGGCTCTGTGGTGGGGTGATGCCTTAGTGGCACAGCGCCTCCTGCTGGTCATCCTGGGAATTAGCTCTTCCAACCCAGAGCGCCCTCTGCATGCCGGTGTCTCGCCTGCCACAGGCCCCCCCATGTCCCTCCCAGACCCCGGTGCCCTTTGCCCAGGGGTTCTGCCCACCACAGCACCCCCACTATCTCTGGGTCTCCCCTCCCAGGGGAACCCCCAACTCTCTATCCTCACCTTGCCTCAGTGGTTATTGGCAGTCGCCATCTGGCCTCCACTCACTGGGGCGGACTACAGTCTATAAACCACTCATCATCGGCAAGAGGGGTTGGACCAGGTGCCTCTGCCTATCTCTGGGCTGCCCCTCTGCAGCCCCAGGACCTTTTGTGGGCCCTGAACTAGGCCTGCAGCCTGGGGTTTTGCTAGGCTGGAGCTCCCCAGCTCCCTCTGCCCTTCCCCCGCACAGCTCCACCTCAGGTATCCTGTCAGCTCCCAGGCAGCCAGGTCCTTCTCCCTCCAGGAAGCTAGAGAGAGTGTGTCTGTCCCAGTCTCTGGCCCTCAGACCTCTTATAGGGCCAGCTGTGGCTGCTTCCCCCAATCAGCCCAGCTTTTTCCCTGCCACAGCCCTCTCCCAGCCCTTCAGGGCAGGAGTGGGGTAACTACCCCACTACAGGCTCACTGAACAGAGCTGACTGGACCAAGGTCTCTTGGCCTATAAAGGGGCAGGCCACCCTGCTGCAGGAAGTAGTTAGTATGCCTGCCACTTCTTTGGATGCTAGTCAACAGGTGAAGATGAGCTTGTACCATATGATCAGCCAGCTTGCCACAGGCCAGCAGTGATACAGTAACTACTTGCAAACTGCGGTTTATTTGGAAATAAAGGGGGAAAAAAACCCACCATGAGTTCTTACTCTTGTATTGAAAGGCTTTTTCTAATTTCTCCTAAGGCATATAAAGCCATCTGTATATGCAAAGACAGACAAAGCAGTGTGAAGGTGTGTTGTTTTTAGGACACATTTTACAATGCATCAGATCTAAAACAAAAACCATCCATTAAAAAGACCCACTCAGCTAAGCATCCCACTCAGCATCAGTCTTTCTCAAATGTGAAGGACCTGTAACCATGGTTTCCACAGATCCCAAAGTCCTTTCGTAAAAATTATCCCCTGCTTCTAGGTTTGCCAGTTTAAAACCTACATCAGATTATTTGAAAAAGGCATCTTTTAATTTTTAATATAGGTTTTATATGACAGGCCTTGAGACAGGCAATAAACACCAATTCCAGTTAAAAGGATGTTTTGTTTTTATGTAATGTCTTCTCCAAATCTTAGTCAATGACTTTTTAAAAAAAATATTGATAGTCTCTGCCATTCTCTATACTGTCCCTAAACATTCCATTCATTGGGGATTTCCTGCCTATTTGTGGATTTTAGCTGAATTAGTAAATTCAGTGCCAGGAGAGAATTTGGCCTAGCACTTCCCAAGTGAGTGGAATTCTAGCAGCAGAAAATTTGTACTGATCCATTACCAACCGTATCAGTGGCAGCACTTAGTTTTGGATCTAGCTTGCCGCTGAATTTGTAATTCACTTAGGACTAGCTTGTGCATGTTAGGCGGAGACCAGAGTAAGGGATGGTGAAGAATGCCTCCCGGACCTCCCCTGCACACAGCTATAATGCATCTGCTACTGCCCTTCTGATGGAGCACAGCTTACTGCTCCAGTCTCACGTCACAGGCCAGTGGAGGACAAGGTGTGGGTGGGGCATGACTCCATTTCCCCCGTCTCCTTTGGGACTCGGTCCACCCCCTGGGAATAGGGAGACAATGCTTCCCTAAGCACAGGGACAGAAACCGTGCCTGGCCCTTACACAAGCTGTGCAAGAATGGGGAAAGCTCCTTGTGCTCTTTCTCCCCACCCCCAGCATGCAGCTACATAAAGGCCAGCCAGAATCTAGCCCTTGGTTATTGGAACTGAGCAATTGGAATTGGACAACCATTCCAACTGTCTGTCAAATGTCTAAAGCCCACAATTCATTTAAACCAAAGAAATCTGTTCTAAGCTGCAACTGCCACTTTAATACAAGACTGATATCATTTGTTTCCTTGTAGAGCCTCCATATTTGAAGAGATTTCACTTCACCACTCTAACTTGTATAGATCATATCCCGCCATCCTCACCTGAGTATCACCAATCATAAGGATGGCCCATAATCCATCCTTCCTATCTATGGTACTTACATGGCTCCCATTACTATAATATGTGACCCCCTCAGAATCTTTAACATATTTATCCTCACCACACCCCTATGTGGCAGGAAGTGCTGCTTTTTCCATTGTACAGATGTGGAACTGAGGCAGCAGGCAAGATGATTAAAAGTATTTAGGTAATTCAAGGTAAAGATAGGTGCCAAGTGAGATTTTCAAAAGTGCCTAGGTGCCTAAGTCCTATTAAAAGCAATGGGACTTAAGTACCCAGGTGGTTTTAAAAATCCCACTAGGCAACTCTCTGTTCCTTTAAACATAAACTTTTAACCCCAGATGGGACTTGAACCCACTGGCTTAGGAGGCCAATGCCTTATCCATTAGGCCACTGGAGCCTGGTGTTCCAAGTGTGTGTCCTCAGCACTCTCATGTAGGGTGGGGGAAACATGGACAACTTATGCTTGTCAGGAGAAAAGATTAAACAGTTCCCACCTACGTTGGTTGCGCTATGTATTCAACACCAAATGGAAAGTTAGTGTCACCAACGCAGAAGTTCTTCAAAAGGCAAATTTACCAGTGTGACAGCCCTGCTCAAGCAAAGATGACTCCACTGGCGGTGCCATCTGAGTAGGTTGGAAGATGGACGTATACCCAGGGACATGGTATACGGGGAGCTATCAGAGGGAACAAGAACAATAGGATGTTCCAAGCTTTGCTATAAAGACACATGCAAGTGAGATATGAAGGAATTTGAAATTGATCCTG
Source organism: Chrysemys picta bellii (assembly GCF_011386835.1). Taxonomy (NCBI): domain Eukaryota; kingdom Metazoa; phylum Chordata; order Testudines; family Emydidae; genus Chrysemys; species Chrysemys picta. Next base: position 13,437,961 of record NC_088795.1, on the reverse strand, counting down.
ACCAATGGGAAGTCTAGGCAAGTGATCGTAACAAGTGGCGCCATTGTCTCCGTCGGGGTATCAAAGTCCATGACAGAAGCTGGGTCCTACAGCTTGAAGAGGAAAGCAAGCAGCTCCCAACCAAGATACGTACATTTGCAATAACTGCCAAAGATCATGCAAATCTTGGATTGGACTATTCAGTCACATGAGACATTGCAAACCATCTACATCATAGGCTGCAATTCCCACCATCTCTCGCAGACGAAAGGATGCCAACAACCTTTAAACATTTGGGCCTTAGTGACTTACCCAAAGTCATGCCAGGAGTTTGTGGCAAAGCAGGGAATCCTGCTTTTTCTCTCTTAACTGAAACTGCAAAGCAAATATTATTCCCATCCTAATTACTCTTGGTTTTGGCTCTGCCTTTAATGAGCAGATAATTGGTCTTGACAATTAACTTGCTTATCTACCCCTTGCAATATAATGAGAGTCTGAAAGAGAGTTAGCAGCTATGTAAAAAGGTTGCTTTCAGCTATGGCTTGGTTATGATTTCACATATTTCTAAAGATAGCTGTGTTTGCTTAGAATAAAAGTGATGTGCTTGATCTCTGATTTTCTAATGCAGATCTACCCATTGAAAGGCTTTCATCCACCTACAAGACAATGACCATTAGAGAGAGTTTTTAAGATTTTTCTACACAGACTATACCACAGCCCTTTAACATGCAGCACATAATCTGAACGAGAGGTTTATTGAATCTGTTATACTCAAAATTAGTGATATCCTCCCCTTCTTCAGCTTTGTTCCAGAAAAATTAGTTCTCTTGTGTTCTCATGATATTAAAACTAACAGCTTCCATATAATAAATGATCCTCTTCTTCTATCTGATCTTGGATCCCGCCCTTCTTTTTTTCCTCATCTTACTAGATCTGAGTGTGTATTTTTAATAAGGAGGATGTCTGTTCATCTCTAGCAAAGAGATGGTCATCCGCACTTTCAACTTCATTCTTATGCTACCATTCTTCCTCTAAGCCATTCTTCTTTTTGGGTTCTGGTGGGGGCTTTACACATCCGATTTTCATTATATACATGAAATAAGGATCTGTGCTCACAAATGGTCAAGTTATGCATCTAACTGGCAAGCTCCACTTGCACCTACCCAGTTTATACACTGAGGATATGTCTTCACTACCGGCCAGATCGGCGGGGCAGCGATCAATCCAGCGGGGATCGATTTATCTAGACGCCATAAATCGATCCCCAAGCGCTCTCTGTCGACTCCTGTACTCCAGCTCGGCGAGAGGCGCAGGCGGAGTTGACAGGGGAGCGGCAGCAGTCGACTCACCGTAGTGAAGACACTGCAGTAAGTAGATCTAAGTACATCGACTTCAGCTACGTTATTCACATAGCTGAAGTTGAGTAATTTAGATCGACCAGGCCTTAGTTGTGGTAACTGAATGGACAAAGAAAGCATGTAATTCCATACCTCTGAAAAAAATCCGGCCTTATATTCTTGTCTTCCCTTCTATTTCTGAAAAGGTCGTTGCTGCTAAGTCCTCATCCTTGTTTTCTCCCACTGCAAACTCCTTTTAGAATATCTAATTATTTTGCTTCTGCACTGGAAAACACTGCAGTGGAGGTAACTCCTAATCTAGATATTCTTTACTCCTTCTCTGAAAATATAAAGAATATATATATGAGAAGAGGGATTTTTTTATTTGTGTAGAAGGCACAGTGTCACCCAAGGCATTTCACCATGTCTTTGAAGAACACCCAAGTCACTTGTATGCAGAGTGAGCACTGTTCTACAGGCTTTACGGTACTTCAGGTGATTTTATAAATGCCCCTAGAAGCCTGCGTGTCCAGATTACAAGTCCCCTGCAGTCACCTTTTATTCTCTGCTAAGAAGACCAGTTTGTTTCAACAGAGCAGGACAGTGTTTTTTCTACATGTACTTAGAGCTTGCTAATAGATTTCTATTAGCACAAAAAGAACAGGAGTACTTGTGGCACCTTAGAGACTAACACATTTATTAGAGCATAAGCTTTCGTGGGCTACTGCCCACTTCTTCGGATGCATTCGAAGAAGTGGGCAGTAGCCCACGAAAGCTTATGCTCTAATAAATGTGTTAGTCTCTAAGGTGCCACAAGTACTCCTGTTCTTTTTGCGGATACAGACTAACACGGCTGCTACTCTGAAACCTGTTATTAGCACAAAGATATTTTAAAATCAAGACTCTTTCTCAATACCTCTTTCACTTTATTAGAACAGTATTTTCATGTGCTACTGCATAGTTCTCACTACTGCAGGACCTTTCATATTTGCTGAAGGTCCCAAGATGTATTTGGACTTTTGTCATGAGATCAACTACCTTTCTGATTCTGGCCTTGTAATTCTGAGAATTAACTGTTGGACTAAGCTTCAGTTTTGTGTTGTGATCATACCTCTCACCTTTCAAACCTGCCAGTGTGCAGCACCAGCAATAAAAACTGGCAATAAAGGATGGAAATGCAGAATACCAATAAGTCACATGGTAATTGACAAACTATAAGGTTTTTAAAGTATTGAACCTGTCTTACAAGCAATTTGTTTGGCTTATTGAATTCAAATAGTAATTATAATTTTGTTTTTCTAGGTTTTTTTATCACATGTAGTCATAAGGTTCCACCTGGATCACCAGCAGTATGAACCCTGTACCTTCACATCCTCAACAACAGCCTCTATCAATGTAGTCCCAAAGTTCATACTGACTATTGTCATTGAAACGCAGCTTTCCCGGATGATGCAATGCCAGACCTTCCCACCCAGCACCTCTATATAGACCTCCACTCCTCTGGTGGTGTAATGCGTTTAGTTATTCAGGTTACAAACAACTGTCCATTCAAATACTGTCATAGTACTAGAGGTGTGATTAAAAGTCCACACTAGAGCCAATGTGCAAATTGACAGTTTGGCTTAACTCCTTTTATAGGGCTCAATGCTGCAACCCCCACGAGGAACCTGACTTCAGTGAGATTACTCATGAGTCAAGTTACTGCTGGTCATGTTTGCAGGATTGTGATCAAAGTAAATAGGAAAAAGAAATCTCTAATCATCAATATCTATCCTCACTGTCAATGTGTGCACGTATAGTCATTCCACTATGAAGGAGTTTTCTTCACTGGAAGTCCTAGTTCCTGACACATCCAGTAGGTTCACCCTTCTCTCACAGCAAAGTCAGAACTGCACAAACAAAAGCATTAATCAGCTCAGCAGTTAACTTTGGAATTGATGTGCTACAGCTGCATTGCAAGGACGATGCCTCCATGCAATTAATTCTCAAGGAAAACAACGCATATTAGCCTATACAGTAGAAACTCAGAGTTACGAACACCTCAGGAATGGAGTTTGTTCGTAACTCTGAACAAAACATCATGGTGGTTCTTTCAAAAGTTTACAATTGAACATTGACTTCATACAGCTTTGAAACTTTACTATGCAGAAGAAAAATGCTGCTTTTAACCTCTTTAATTTAAATGAAACAAGCACAGAATCGGTTTCCTTAGATTGTCAAATCTTTTTTTTTTAATTTTCCCTTTATCTTTTTAGTAGTTTACGTTTAACACAGTTCTGTACTGTAGTTGCATTTGTTGTTGTTGTTTTCTTGCGGGGGGGGGGGTCTCTGCTGCTCCCTGATTGCGTACTTCCAGTTCCAAATGAGGTGTGTGGTTCACTGGTCAATTTGTAACTCTGGTGTTCGTAATGCTGAGGTTCTACTGTACCCTTCAGCTAAAGAAGAGATGAGCCTGCATGGATTTTTGCCTTTATTGCTTTTTCAAAGGCACCTATGGGAGTTAAGCCCCAACTCCCATTGAAAATTATTGGGACAGTGATTGAAGTGCAAGGAGAGCAGAGAGTCTAGTTCCCTTAGGCGCTCTTGAAAATCCCCGCCTAGATGATTAATGTTCACAGGACAGAGGCAACACTTTGCTAAATATTTAGAATCAGGAAACTTGCACTGAACTGGGCCAGCAGGCACTTTTACAAGAGAACAGAGAGGTGGGAGTAACGCCGCATGGGGAAAGTCCTACCGTTGTGGCGGCTTGGGCTGCTGCTACTACTGTAGTTCTCTACACATGCACAAAGAGTGCCAGCTGCGTATGCAGCACTGCAGTTGTCACTACCAGGCTTGGCTTCCTCATGCCTGTGACTCTCCGCCCCCACTTGCATGCACACATATACTCCTGGAATTCCCTACCCTCCTTCCATGTCAGGTCCCTGACCCCTGTGTTTTGGAAATTGTGGGGGAGGATTATCCTTCATACGTTTTAAACAAAAGCAACTGGATTTGACGAGCTGGAACCTCCCTGCCAAGCCTAGCTAGAGAGGGACGGGGGGAAAGTGGTGGGGGTGGCATGTACTCACAGGTGCAGCCTGATGACAGCTGCAGGATTGCTCTCATACCTACAGCTACTGTGTGCATGGAGGTATCTGTGCTAGTAGCAGGCAGGGCTAGTACCCAGCAACACCCTCCCCAGATTCATTTCCTCCTCTTCCCAGAGTGCCTCATGCTTTCCATTAACAGCTCACTGTGGGTCACTCCGATGACTTTGGTGGGCTGTAAGGTATTGGAGGCTATGAAGATGTGCTCCCATTGTGTTTCTGTAGTGTTTCTTCCTCCCTGAGGGAGCTGGATTCTTGAAGGACCATCTCCAGGGAGACAGGAGACTCCTACATGCCTTGGGAAAGGCTCACTGGTGGGTGTGATGATCCACAGAGCAGAACACACTTGCCCCACTCTCTGGTCCTGCTACTCTGTAGTGTCCCTGACAGCATAATTCCACTGTCACCATGCCTGCCATTAGACACTTACAGCGTCAAAGTGAGCTGCTGCTACAGTCTCCTGCACAAAAAGCTCTGTCAGAACTTGCCTTTCCACTGGATTTTGTAAAGGGACAAAAAGCGAATGCTGCTGTGTTTTTGCACTAGTCCTCCACCATCAGCACCACCACTACTAGCATAAATGACCTTGCCACTGCCTAAAATAGCACTCTTTGCAACGTTCAAGGAGGTGATGAAAGCAGCTATGGGGGGAAGATGTAACTTACTTGGCAGCAAAATGAAGGTAAATATGATTTTACAGAGTAACGCAATAATTAAAATATTGGTATAGACTAGCAGTTATCTTTTCCATTATCTTTTCTTCTAATGTACCTTGGCCAATGTTGACTGCTTCAGAGGAAGCTGTGAAGCGCTGCAGTTAAACCTAATTGTGCCTAGTGTATCGCCGGGAAAACTTCTTCCTGATCCCAACTTGTGATGAAATTGCTGAAGGATAAGGACTGATAGCCCTTTTAATTGTTCTCCAAAGTAGTACAACTATAGAGGAGTAGGCATTTATTTGTTCTTAATCTAAACTATTTGCTTGAAAAAGGAACTACACTGTGGACAAGGTATGCATCTATTATAAATTTGTTCCCTTTTCCGTACTAGTGTGCCCTTGTTCTTGTATTGTGAGAAAATGTAAAGGGAAGGACCAATCAGTGCTCACTATTCACAAGTATTATCACATGTATCATCTTATCTTCTCCCCAAACTCGTCCTAGACTTTTCAGGCTCTCCTGGCATCTTTCCCACCCACTACCTCAATTATCTTGTTTGAAAATATTAAGGCATTTGTAGGTTTAAGTCTCAGAAGAGGAGAAGGATAGCTCAGTGGTTTGAGCACTGGCCTGCTAAACGCAGGGTTGTAAACTCAATCCTTAAGAGGGCCACTCAGGGATCTGGGGCAAAATCAGTACTTGGTCCTGCTAGTGAAGGCAGGGGGCTGGACTTGATGACCTTTCAAGGTCCCTTCCGGATATAGGATATCTCCATTTAAAAAAAAGACATATAAATGTACACATTTAACTTTACTTGTATGAGATGTGCCATTGACTTCAATGTGACCGCTCCTGTGAATGAAGTTAGACGCATGAGTAAGTGTTTGCAAGGCGACAGTCATATTTTCTCAGGGCAAAACTCAGCTCTCCTTGCACAGAGCCTGAGCCATGGGATTCTGCCAAGGGAACTCAGTGAAGGTTACATAGCTAAATGACACATAAAAGCACACTATAACCAGTCCTTACCGTAGCCAGTCTCTATACAAATTTAAAGAAGGGAGAATCCCAGACCACTCAAAGCGAGCTGCCGTGCTGTGCCTTTACCCTTGAAGAGGTGCAGCACAGAACTCTCAGCCCAGGAGGGGGTGGGTAAAGGTGGTTTTATACTAACTTTGTGCCTTCCTCATCCTGGGCTTCCCTGGGGGCTGGAGAGGCCACCTGGCATAAGTTAGACAGCCCTGAGGGCGTCTACATTAATAGCTGCCTCTGTAATGAGTCGCAGTGCTAGGTAAAATCTCTGCAGCGCCACATACTGTGACCCCCGACCCTGTGCCCCGCAAGGCAACCTTGCAGCTATTTTCCACAGTGCCTGGGCTGGGGAACCCTCCCCACTTGGATACGAGGCTATTAGGGTCTTCGGGCTGCTCTGACCCCGTTGCCCAGCGCACAGGGGTTGGAGAGAGCACGAGGACCCACCCTTATAGTCTGGATGCTTACCAGAGCCTGTGGAGGATCATGTCATGCCATGTGGCTCTCTGTCCCCACCCAAGCATTCTCCACCCCTTCCTGAAGGCATCTGCTGTTCCCTCTGCCATTGGTGGATGGATTGCTTTCCTTTCTGATGTCTTCGGGGGGCCTGGGAAGGTGGACAAGAGGACCACTGGAGCTACCCTCCTAGGCCTGGGAAAGGGGTGGTGAAGAGCCCTGGAACTGTTCTCCTTCCCCCCGGCCTACATGAGGGGGGTAAAGAGCCCTAGAACTGTCCACCCCTCAGGCCTGGGGGCGGGGGGTGAAGAGCCTTGAACTGGAATTATCCCCCCCTTGGGCCTGTGTGTGTGGGCGGGGAGAGCCCCTGGAGTTCCCCTTCCCTCGGGCCTGTGGGGGGGGGGGGGGGGGGTGAAAGAGTCCCCGGAGCTCCCCTCCCCTTGGGCCTCTGTGTGTGAGGGTGGAGAAGAGCCCCTGGAGCTCCCCTCCCCTTGGGCCTGTGTGTGTGTGTGTGTGTGTGTGGGAAGAGTCCCTGGAGCGCCCCTCCCCTTGGGCCTGTGTGTATATGGGGGGGAAGAGCCCCTGGAACTCCCCTCCCCTTGGGCCTGCATGGGGGAGGGGGGAAGAGCTCCTGGAGCTCCCTTCCCCTCAGGTCTGTGTGAGGTGGGGAAGAGACCTGGAACTCCCCTCCCCCCGCCCTCTGTGTGAAGAAGTGTGTGAAGAGCCTTGAACTGCCTCCCCAATGCAGGTCTGTGAGGGTGTGTGTGTGAAGAGCCTCTAGAACTGCTCCCAAACCATGGGGGGTGAAAAGACCCTGGAACTCCCCCACCCCTCACCCCAACGCCTGCAAGAAGGTGTGCGAAGAACCGCCACAGCAACAGGCTGTGCAAAGGTACGTCAGCAGGCCAGGGCAGAATCGATGTGTAGCCGAGGAGCACAAAATTAACTGATGTGGGGATGAGGGGGCACAGGATTGACATGGGTCTGGGGGTGCTGAATTGGGCTGGTGGATGTGTGGCTGCAGAGGCACAGAACTAATTAACTAGCATATTTTAGTTTGGGGAGATGCTGGAAGCTCTTCCCCATGAGGCAGCACTTTATAAAAACGTGTATCATTTGATCTCAGTGGGATCCTCTAGCAAGAGCTCCTGCAGCAGGGGCCAAAATCGCCTTCTTCTCTACATTAGGGAGAGTTGGCAAAATTGCAGCTGTCACACACATGCCGGGTGGGAGGGGTGTGTGTGTGGGAAGAGTGCCAGAAACCAGACAAACAAAACATAACACTTAAAAACAATCTGATGATTTCTGGGCCAAAGATTTGGGGGGCTTACTCATGATTTTTGAACTTTTGCCATTGGCAGTACTGGATAGGCTCAGGGACCCAAAACTTTTGTGAGTTGTCACCACCAAGCCAGCAAGCTTGAAATTTAGTGCTGTATTTTGAATGCAGAAAAAGAGACAATATTTTTAAAAGTATTTGACCCAATTCTGCAATGAGAGCCATGGGGGCAGAGCCCTGTGCCTGCAAGGCACCCCTTTCACTTCAGTTGGGGCCGTGATTAGCCAGTGGGCCAAAGGGGCCCATTCCCAGGGGCCCTGGCCAATTGGGGGCTCTGGAAAAATGGGTACCCCAAGCCACTTCACCTGCCTGGAGTGCCTGCTGGGGCGCAGGGCAAGCTCCTGCACCGCGACCCCACTCCCCAGCAGGTGTGCTGGGGGGGCAGGGCAGGGGCAAACCCCCACACCCAGACCCCATTTCCCCAGCAGGAGCACCTGTGAGGAGCAGGGGGCACTGCAGGTGGAAAGGGTGGGGAGGGGCCCCTACTTGCTCTGGCCCAGACCACCACAAAACCCTAATCTGCCTCTGAGCAGGGGTCTAGCCCAAATGGAGTTGACTGTAGATTCTGGGACTTTGCCACGAATGCTTTACTATGTGGCATTGCCACAAGTCCTACATAACATGACACCATTGTCAAAACAATATAAAGGGGGGCCATTTGTGAAGGTAAAATCTGAATATACAGAAACTGCCATTTTATTGCTGAGCTATTACCTTTTTTTTTTCTGAACACATATGTGATGGGGTCTGCTCCCCTCACCGGCCCTGCAAGAGCTGAATTGCACCAGGTGGGCCCAATTCAGCTAATTCAGCTGCAAACAGGGGAGCTGCTCACAGCTGAGCACAGAAGGGGCTGTAGGAAGGCAGGCAGCAGTCATTTCCTGGGAGGAGGGTTTTGCAGTGGTAACGGGGGGGATAGGAACCAGGTGTGGCTGGAAACAGTCTAGAGAAGGAGCAGTGAGAGCTGAGAAAGGAAGTCTCAGAACTGCTGAGCTGAGAGTCTCTGGACTGTAACCTGGAGTAGAAGGTGGACCTGAGTTTTCCTGCCAGCTACTGAGGGATTGGCACCATGGGGGTAGTGTAGGGTTACCAGATAACAACTGTGAAAAAATGGGACAGGGGGTGGAGCGTAATAGGCACCTATATAAGAAAAAGTCCCCAAAAATGGGACTGTCCCTTTAAAAATGGGACATCTGGTCACCCTAGGGTAGTGAGAGAGAAGATTGCCTATGACCCGTAGGGAGAAGGGACTCCCCCCACCCTGGAAGTAGTGGAACACTGAGGGACCCAGCTGGAGAACTGAGTCACAAAGAGGATGCTCTCTGGCATTAGAGAGGAGCTGCAGAATGATGGTGTGGAAGGGAACATTTATCTCAGGAGCTAATCCCCAGAGTGACCAGGAGGAGACACTAGATCAGTGGTGAGTGGTGCACCCCTTGACAACATAGTAAAAAATGTATTATTCTGAGTTTTATCAGTCATCTACTCCTTTGGGACAGAGGAAAATATTATAAACTAAATTAAAAGTTATGATGCATGAATCTTTCATCTCTAATCACACACTAGTGTAGGTATGCATACTTATTAACAGAGACAGGCAAAAATGTCTTTATATTGGAAATCAGTCCTACAATAAATTACCCCAGGATGGATTCTCAGCTGCTGTAAATTGATCAAGCTCCTCTGAAATCAATTCCAATATGCATCATTCATTAATCTAGCCATGCTGACTTCTAATAGTAAGTGGGAAAAAATAAAATGAAAGAATATATGCATTGTAATTCAGGTTCTGCATCATTTTACAACATTGGAGGCTTAAAAAGAAGTGCATAGGAAGAAAAAAAACCCACCAGATTCTGAAATTGGTGAGTTGTGAGTGTTCAGCACATCTCAGGGTCAGGCCCTCTGTTACATCTCAGGAATTCTCAGAGGTAAGAAAATGAGAATTATTAAAAGACTGAAAGACAGCAGTTCCAATTCTGCACACCTTATGCAACATACAAGTCCCACGTTGTGATACTGGGAAATTTCCCTATGTAAGGAGCCCAGCATTAGGCTCAGTAGAACTAGAATATAAAACAATATTATGGGTTTTTTTTTTTAAAAAACTGTATCAAAAATAATTGTTACAGGTCAAAGTAGTAGGCCTTGATCCAGCAAAGTACTTCAGCACATGCACTAACTTTAAGCATGTAAGTAGCCCCAATGCATATTGTTTCATAAAAGTATAATGGCTCCTTATTGGCTGAAAAGTTGTGACAATTTAATACATTCCTACTGTTGATATTTTCAGAAGTCACCCACAGAGCTTCAATGAACTCCATGGTTTTTGGTTCACAGGGGGTTTTGTTCAGTATTGGTTTACAGGAATTCACACTTCTCATCCCTGAGATTTTTCTTTCTTTCTGTATTTTGGGTGCAAATGAACCACAAGTTCCACTTAAACTGGGCAAAGCCCCCGGGTTTTATATGATTTGCATCTGAAGCCATCAATCCAGGTTTCCTCAAAATATGGCCCAGGTTTGCTTAAAGTTCTATCCAAAGTCACTGAAATGTTCACAAATTTTGGCAAAGCAGGCCCAAGGTTCCAGTAATTTCCCCAGTTTTAAACCTCATTACAAATGTTTGGCAAATCTCTCACCAGAAATACGTTGTCTTGTAGTTTTCCACACCCATCAGCTCAGATATGTCTATAATTGCATTGTGATGAGCTCTTCAGTGTTAATTTTCCCAAACTCACGGTGTTCCTCATCAGAACTACTTTTGTATTTCTAAGTCTGCCTCTAGTCGCAGTGGGGTCTAAATACCCCCACATGCAAACGGCTCATGAGCAGTCACAAACAGATTTTTCGGGGCCTATAATTCCATCTGCCATGCAGAATGCTTTCTCCAAACCAAAAGAGCACTGTCTAATGGCTGGAGCAGAGAACTGGGAAGCATCAACATTGCTTCCAATCCCTACTCTGCTAATAACTTGCTGTTACTCTGGATAAGTCACTTCACCTCCGTGTGCTTTAGTTTCTCCCTAGTGCTAAAATGGAGACGATACTTTCCAAATTGCTTTAGAAAAAATGGTATTATTTTTTTAAAGTTATACTTCAAAATCTTGTAGCCATAAGAGAGAGTTCCCAATACAGTATTTTGATTAAAACATTAAGCGTGTATATGTTTATATTCTTCATCATACTATAAAACATTATCATTTGTTGTCCGTCGGGGTAAATAAATCCTAATGTTAACTGCAACAGAAGTCAGCATTAATAACTGCTGGTAATGGAGTAAGAGAGACAAGATGGGTGAGGTAATATCTTTTATTGGACCAACTTCTGTTGGTGAGAGAGATGAGCTTACACAGCTCTCCCACCTTGTCTCTCTCATATCCTGGGACAAACACGGCTACAATAACACTGCATGTGGTAATGGAGTAATTTTTTATAGCTCAAAGAAATGTCTCTCTTAGCCACACACCAGTTTTATCAGAATTAAGTCTTAATTAAAAACATTATACCTACAATTCTCCCTATACTGTAATTCAACTGGTTATGGTGCTCTTCACTTTCAGAACTATCCTACTGTGTTGCTGCGCATTGTTTAAAGGGTGCCAAGTTCCATCCTAGATGAGGTTACATTTCAGTGATGGACGGAGTGATCTTTGCACACAATATATACCATAGGCTGCAATTTTTTTGTAAACTGAGAGATACCATGGTGGAGGGGTTGTGGTACAGAGACATGAGCTCTGTTCTTGGCTCAGGTTAAAGACTTGCAATCAATGCTTCCATTTCCTACTCTGTAAAATGTAGATAATGATACTTAGATATTTTAAATCATCAATATTTGGCACTACTGCCAACTCTCATGATTTTACTGTTATGGAATACTTAGTGTTTTTCTTAAGCCTCAGTTCCTGGAATCGTGTTGCATGTTTTATATATATATATTTCTCACTGTGTATGATTGTAGAGAAGCTGGAAAAAACCTCCCATAAACCCACAGCTCAAACACCAGGTCTCTCAGAACCCCACATATATCATTTGAATCTCAAGATGTTTTGAGGCCTGACTTTGAATGTTTTGTGAGGATTGGGGAATAAAAGTGAAACAGTGTGTGCTTTGGGAGGTAGAGCTGCATGGGCACTTTTGTGTAGAGGCTCTGTCTGCATTAAAGTTTTTTGTTGGATTTTGGACAATGTGGTTTCACTGGATTCTATGAAATAATGAAAACTGTCAAGAGATTTGGATCAATGGCTAAGAAGTTGGGGTGAGCTAAACAATAGATCATATTGTGGGTGTTGTCTTATTAATGTTTCATGAAAGTTACCCTCTCCTAAGTGGGATGGCTGTAAAACAAAGGCTCCATCTGCATACACAGTCCAGTCATCTTTATTTTATTAGTAGATTGATGTTGGATTTACCTTCCACACCTTAAACTTTTGATCTGAGACTCAAGCATTCGGGGCATTTCTCAAGCCCTTAAGGCAGTGTCCAAAAATCTATGGCTTTTGATGGCAGTGGAGGGAAAATGGATGAGCAGGTCCTCAAACATAAATCAATAATGTGTGTGGGGGGGGAATATTGAGTTATCATGGGGGACTTCAGTATGTGTGTGTGTGTGGGGGGGGGGGGGTAACTGCAGAAGGTCTCATGCTTGCCACTGGTAAAAGAGCCTTGGAATTTTTAAGCAATTACAAGTATCAGAGGGGTAGCCGTGTTAGTCTGAATCTGTAAAAAGCAACAGAGGGTCCTGTGGCACCTTTAAGACTAACAGAAGTATTGGGAGCATAAGCTTTTGTGGGCAAGAACCTCACTTCTTCAGATGCAAGACACAAAAAAGCAATATAAAAAACCAAAGCATTCATATTATACATGCAAACAAAAACATATTAAAAATTGCCACTGCAAAAGAACATAACAGCTTACCATTGGTAAAACATATTTTCTAAATGGTCTCCCACAACTACTAGCATATTATCTGTAATGTTACACCCCCCCTAATTGTATTTGTTTAATTAAAATATTTAAAATGTACTGTTAAATAAAACAAATGTATGCAAAGCTAAAGCCACAGACCCAAATCACCTCCCAGTATTTTCTATTACGCAAACTAAATAAAAAGTAACACTGGCAATTAATAATCCTAGTGTCAAAAGAGGGATATGTAGGAGCAGGATTGTATAATTGTACTATTAAAAATAGAGGTACTACCAGCCACCCCATTTAAAGAGCAGAAAGAAATGACCCTTTGGGGCTAAAAGAGATTCTGTTTCCCATGCATTACAATTTAGGCCCTTTTAGTTCTTTGTTTTAAGGTTTACCTAGTAAGATTTTGTATTGTGTCTATGTTAAGTAAATTAGAGGAATGTTGAAGACCTGGGCCTCAATGTGAATTGTTTTGGTTATGAAACTTGGCAAAGTTTAATTTACAATGCCTTTTCTTGCTCAACATAAAAACTGCTGTATACCTTTGAAGGTTTTTGTAAAAAATGGTTTGTGTGAATAAGAAATGCATGCATCAGAAAAAAATAAAGTGTAAAGGTCAAAAAAAAAAGTAAAAGGACTTAATGATACCATTAACATGCCTTCATAATAAAGGAAGGGCAAATTAATGACCCTGAGGTAAAGGCTAGCACCCCTAAAAACAAAAGAATTAATTAAATCAAAACCAGGACAGAATGACCCTCTCGGAGGTGTTTTGGAATGTTAACATAAAAAAATAACACCAATTAAAAAGTAACCGGTTAAAAACTAACAGCAAAAATCATAAACTTTAACCAAAAAAAAAAAAAAAAATCTATAAAAACGGGGTGCTTGGCCATGGGACTTTGGGCTCATCTTGCCACAACTCCAAAAGCATCGGATTGTGACCGACAAAGCCCGGCTCCCCTCTGCAACCAATCTGGCTGGTCACTAAATTAATCCAGACTCTGGACTGGTAACTATAAACACCAACTGGCAGGACTCTGTGTGTGTGTGTGTGTGTGTGTGTGTGTGTGTGTGTGTGTGTGTGTGTGTGTGTGTAACTAAAGCATGTACTAACTGCTGTATTCTCAGTAAATGCAGCGTTTTTGCCTTCTCCCCTATAAAAATCCCGTGTGCTTCTTATAACACACCCACCCCAGAGGCTCATAGGTGCCCCTGCAACAGACCTGCACCCAGCTGCACTAGCTTACCCTTCCCACAGGGCCTGCAGTGACTCAGCCCTCAGGCACGTGGGCAGAAGTCTGTCCTGGAGAAGAGCTTGGGTCAGATGACCACCAAGGTCAGGTATTTTCCCCCCAACCCACCAGAGCTGCAGAGCAGTCTGTGTGCAACAGCACTACCCAGCCAAGAACACTCCTACAGCCATGCAGTGTATCAGACTGGCTCGCACCTGCACTCTGACTACGGTACTGATTCTGGCTTGGCTATGGGCTCTGATCTCTGTTCTGAACCCGGCCTGTCCCCAGATCTTGGCTCCATCCTGCCCCTACACCCAGCTTTGATCTTCATTCCAACCATTGGGGCTGAGTACTGGGAGGCAGTGCCTGACAAGTCTGGCTTCCTGTATAACACAGGGCATAGAGCTTCCCCAGAATAATTCAGAGAGCAGATCTTCTTTTAAAATAAGCTTCTGATCTCGATTTAAAAATTGTCAGTGATGGACAATTTGCCACAACTCTGGGTAAATTGTTCCAGTGGTAAATTACCCCACTGTTAGGAATTTACACTTTATTTCCAGTTTGAATTTGTCTAGCTTCAAGTTCCAGCCATTGGATCATGTTATACCTTTCTCTGCTAGATTAAAGAGCCCTTTATTAACTATTGGTTCTGCATGTAGGTACTTAGACTATCATCTAATCACTCCTTAGCCTTCTCTTTAATAAACTAGACTCAAAGAGCTCAATCGCTATAAGGTATGTTTTCTAATTCTTTAATCATTCTTGTGGCTTTTCTCTGAACCCTCTCCAATTTATCAAAATCCTTCTTAAATTGGGGGCACCAGAACTGGACATAGTATTCCAGCAGTGGTCACCCCAGTGCCAAATACAGAGAGAAAATGACCTCTCTGTTCCTACTTGAGAGACCCCTGTTATGCAGCCAAGGATCTCATTTGCCCTTTGGCAACAGTGTTGCACTGTGTGCTCATGTTCAGCTGATTGGCCCCCACCCAAATATTTTTCAGAGTCACTGCTTCCCAGGACATAGCCCCACATCCTTAAGCATACCCTACATTCTTTGTTCCCAGATATATACATTTACATTTAGCCATATTGTTTGCTTATACTCAGTTTACCAAGAGATCCATTCTGCATCTATACTGAACCTCATTCTGCTGACCACAGAACTAGAAAGTGATGGTTGCCTAGATGTGAGTGATCCTGATCTAATTTTCACTTTCTATTTCTAGGTAAACTCAGTTTTGACCAGTAAATAAATATATACACATACACACTTTAACCTCCCCTTCCCCACCACATGCAATTTCCCAAAGCTGAAAACAAGTCTGAGTACAATAAAAATGTAATTGATAGAGAAGTGTTTGAGTGCTTTGAGATGCCCCAGAATATCAAGTCCACAATCAAAAAAGAGAGCTGCTTTGGTTAAAAAGCCATCCTGGTTAAAAAGGATGGTGAAGGCAGCAATACAAAGTCACAAATCCTATGTCAAATAGAAAAATGGGGACTCTGATAGCAATGGATACAAATCAGCAGTTAGCAAATGCAGACAATTAGTAAAAGAAGCTAAAGGTATCCGTGAAAAATCTGTGGCCACTAGGGTTAAGGACAAGAAGAAGGAATTTTATCATCAGGAATGGATAAAACCCTAGTAATGGTGAGGGTCAGTACTAGCCAAGGATTTATCATCAGGCGGAAATGTCAGAAGTACTCAACAAACATTTCTGTGTTGTATTTGCGAAGAAGCAGGATGATGATCCTATCTTAGTGATGTACTTTCTATTCTATCAGTATCTAGGGAAGATGTTAGACAGCTACTAATAAACAGATTTAATCTGAAGAATTGGGTACCTTGCACCAAAAACTAATGAGACTTAACTGAGGAGCTTTCTGAACATAACTTAGGTTTTGGGGGGAGGAGGGTGGTTGTTGTTGTTGTTTTGTTTTTTAAACAAAACAACAACAATCTTGGAACACTGGATAAGTTCCTGAGGACTAGAAAAAAGCCAATGTGATTCTGGCAGTGTTTCATTATGAACTAAGCATTGGCTGACAGTTCTTGAGACCTGTAGTTGTTGGACCTTAAAATGCCCCCTGACCTTCAGGGGGTTTCCCTGTCACCCTTCAGAGTGAATTCCACTAAATATCAAGACAGGTGAAGCTCTAAGACTCCATAAAAGTATCGCTGTCTGTGTTCACATAGTGGCAAATCCTGCCTCCCCACCACAGCTGCAAATCTCCCCCAAAGAGAAACCAGCGTGGTTCCATTGTGCCATGGGGAGTGGGGCAGGACTGTAGGGGGAGCTCTCACCCTTTGTGCTGAGCTCAGTTCGGGTGGGAAGGGATCCCCTGTGCACTAGCATGCTGGGAGTAGGTGGAGGTACATCCAGAGTATCGTATAATGGTTGTGACGCTAATGCAGCCTTCTAGCCTAAATAGCAGCTGCAGAGCCAGATATAGGGGAAGAATTCTGACCTTCTGACTCCCCCATGGAGCGAGCTACTCAGCGCTCCTTGAACTCAATGCCTGGCTGGGTCTGTCCCTCAAGCTATGGACATTGTATAATTTTGTGTAGGGGGCTTTGGGTTGAATGGCATAAGAATCTCATGGGAAGATGATGAGGGAACCAGCCCAAAGCAAGACCTCAAGTTCTTCAATTTCCCGGTTCCGCATAATGTGATACTGGATGGGTCTAGGAATTCTGTTTATTTTATGAGCCAAGAAATTGTTGCTTTCATTTTGGAACAATCAAATGTATTCAATGTCTTGTATTGTTCCAAACATTCTTTATAATGGCAGCCCTTTAAAATACCTGATACCTGGTTATAGATAGAATAGTATGTGTAGAGAGTTTAGTGAGTTTTATCTTTAAACCACAATTTCTTTTATACAAATTACCATTCCAATCCTCAAAACAGTTGTGCATATGCTCAGTTTTATATAGGTACCCAATTTTATAGGCTTAAGAATCAGGCATTAAAGAAACCGTTTGTGGCTGTGGAAGATTGGAGGAGTTGTAACCTGAAATGATCTCTCTTTCCAGGAAGTCCGTTCACAGTTTGACTTCAGTTGATTTACCATTATTGAGATCTTTGTGTAAGATGCAATTTTGTGTTTGCTTGGATTCCTGTGGTTAAAGAGGAAAGTTAATTGTAATTTAAGGTACCGTATCCAATTTTATAAAAGAAAATAGGTAAAATTAACTCTAGAATGTTCATCCTAGCATTTCTGGTATTTTGTAGGCCAAGGGCTATAGACAGCCATTGATCCATTCCTATTACTGGTGCACACATTGGTACACATTAGCAGTTGAGTGGACCAATAAAGATGAGTATAGAAGTCTAAGGAAAGTGTAGGGCCACTACTTACCAGGGAAGGAGAGCGAATAATGGATGACACCAAGAAGGCTGAGGTGTTTAATGCCTATTCTACTTCATTCTTCACTAAAAAGGTTTGTTGTGACCAGATGCTTAACACAATATTAACAACAAAGGGAGAAGGAACATATTCCAGAATAGTAGATAGATTAAAGAATACTGTATTTAGATGTATTCAAGTCAGCAGGGTCTGAAGAAATTCACCTTAGGGTACCTAAGGACTAGTTGCTAATGGTTCTGAGATTGCTTCAATTATTTTCAAGAACTCCTGGAGGACAGGTGAGGTCCCAGAGGACTGGAGAAAGGCAGACATAATACCTAGCTATTAAAAGGGGGAGGTGGAAAAGCGGACCGGGGAATTATAGATGAGTCAACCTAACTTCAATTCCAGGAAAGGAACATTTTATCAGATAATCAATTTATAAGCATCTAGAGCAGTGGTTCTCAAAGCCGGTCCGCCGCTTGTTCAGGGAAAGCCCCTGGCAGGCCGGTCCGGTTTGTTTACGTGCCGGGTCCGCAGGTCCAGCTGATCGCAGCTCCTACTGGCCGCGGTTCACCGCTCAGGCCAATGGGGGCTGCGGGAAGCAGCGTGGGCCAAGGGATATGCTGGTTGCCACTTCTCGCAGCCCCCATTGGCCTGGAGTGGTGAACCGCAGCCAGTGGGAGTCGTGATCAGCCAAACCTGCGGATGCAGCAGGTAAACAAACCGGCCCTGCCCACCAGGGGCTTTCCCTGAACAAGCAGCGGACCGGCTTTGAGAACCACTGATCTAGAGGATAACAGGGTGATGAATAGGCTTGTAAGGATTAATTTTTTATTGGTAAATGTCAATTTCACTTTGTACACACAAACCAACTACAAAATATTTCCTTAGATGATCTCAATTTACAGATAGGTAAAGTAATAAAAATACTGCTTGAGAACTTATTAGCGTTTGGGTTAAGGATATTTACTTTGTATAATTTGATATATCATGTTGACTATTAAGTTTTTTTGTTTTTTGTTTTTTTTTGTTTTTTGAAATCAACATCTACTGTCATTAAATAATTGTCTGATCCCTCCATAATTGTCCCCAACTGTGAACATTTAAATTGATAAAAATAAAGCTTAAATATAATTTTGATGGATAATATCAATGTTTATTTTAAAAAAATTGAATTGTGCCACACCTAGTGATAAATAATAGTCAACATGGATTTGTCAAGAACTAATCGTGCCATGCCGACCTGATTTCCTTCTTGACAGGGTTACTGGCCTTGTCTACAACATCCTTCCATGCACATACTATATCTTGACTGACACAGTCCCACATAACCTTCTCATAAGCAAACTAGGGAAATATGGTAGAGATTAAATTGGTTGAAAACCCATATGCAAAGAGTAGTTATCAATGGTTCACTGTTACTGGGAAGACACATCTTGTGAAGTCTCATTGAGGTCTGTCCTAGGTCCAGCACTAATCAATATTTTCATTAATGATTTGGATAATGGAATGGAGAGTGTGCTTAAAATTTGCAGATGACACAAAGCTAGGAGGACTTGCAAGCACTTTCGAGGACAGAATTAAAATTCAAAAGGAGATTATTGAATTTCATCTTGATTTTACACCAGTTCAGCAAAGATAAGTTCAAAGTACTGCAGGAAGGAAAAATCAAATGCATAAATACAAAATGGGGAATCACTGGCTAGGCAGTTGTACTGAATAAAAAGATCTGAGGTTATAGTTGATCACAAATTGAACATGAGCCAACAACGTGGTGCAGTTGTGAAAATGGCTAATATTCTTGGGTATATTAACAGGAGTGCCATATGTAAGGCATGCGAGGTAATTGTCCCACTCGACAGTGGTGAGGCCTCAGATGGAGTATTGCCTAGTTTTGGGCACCACACTTTAAGAAAGAGGTGGACAAACTGTGGAGTCCAGCAAGAACGATGATAAAAAGGTCAGGTTTTCTGAACTATCAGGAAAGGTTTTAAAAAAAAGTGGGCCTGTTTAGTTTTGAGAAAGGAAGACTGCGGTGGGACTGATAAGTCTTCAAATATGTTAAGGGCTATCATAAAGAGGTTGGTGATCAATTGTTCTCCGTGTCCACTGAAGGTAGGGCAAGAACTAATGGGCTTAATCTGCAGTGAGGGCGATTTAGAAAGTTTTTTTCCTAATATCTAACCTAACTCTAATGGTAGTTAAGCTCTGGAACCGGCTTCCAAAGGAGGCTGTGGAATCCCCATCACTGGAGTGTATTATTAATAATAATATATTATTTTTTAAAGAACAGGTTGGACAAACACCTGAGAAAGATGGTCCAGGCTTACCTGGCTCTGTCTCAGCGCTGGGGGCTGGACTAGATGAGCTCTTGAGGTCCCTTCCTAGGGTGACCAGATGTCCTGATTTTATAGGGACAGTCCTGATATTTGGGACTTTGTCTTAGGTGCCTATTACCCCCCACCCCCATCCCAATTTTTCATACTTGCTGTCTGGTCACCCTATCCCTTCCTGCCCTACATTTCTATTATTAGCTCCAGTGAGATTGCAGAATACAGAGCAGTGATGAGTTACTGATAGAAAAATATATAATCCAAACTAAGGCCCTGATCCTGAAAGCTGCTCCATGCAGGGCCCATGCAGGATCTCTAGAGGCATCAGCGGAGCTTCCACATGGGCATAGAGTTTGCTCCCAAGGAACCCTTTGCAAGATCCTGGTTTAAGATCTTAATAAATGTTAAAAGTTTACAGCTATCATCGGGAAAACCTCCAAAAATCCAGATCGAAACAGCAAAGAGCTAAACAACCACAGCTCAATTTAGGTATAAGTACAATATATTGTACCAGAAGGTGCTTGGATCCTATAGTGAGGAGAAGCACATAAAACTCTAATTCAGCTGTTCTGGTGTTTAACACTTTTAAAGTCAGGGTTTAAGTTTTATTAAATTGAATTTAAAATACAAGGCAGATTATGTATGTACAGCAGCTCAAGCCAGGGTAATATAAAAGGCCATAAGGTGAGCATGGATCAGGGGCACTTGTCGTCGTCATCATCATCCTCCTATTACGCCTCTGGCATTTAGGTAGTGACGAAGCTCCTCCACTCCTATCTGTTTCTGGCAAGTCTTTCAATGGTTCCCCAGGTTTTTCAGCTCGGCTTCCACAGCTCTTTGCCATGTTTTTGGGCAGCCTCGTTTTTGCTTGCCTTCAGGTATCCATCTTATCGCTAATCTGGTGATGGAATCCATTTCCATCCGAAGCACATGGCCAATCCATCTCCAAAGCCTCCTGGCAATGATGGTGCTCAGATCCTCTTGGCTGCACTGTGTCAGTAGATCTTGGTTTGAGATTGTTCTGGGCCAAAAGATACAGAGGATTTTTCTGAGGCCGGTTGTATGGAATGAAGACAGTTTGGACATGCCATACTTTCTCATTCCCCAGCATTCTGCACCATAAAGTAGTGTTGAAAGTACGCAGCTCTGATAAATCTTGAGTTTGGTTTTGGTGTTATATTTTGATGGTTTCCAGACTGTATTTAAACTCCTGAAGGTGTTCCTGGCTTTATTGATTTTGTTCCAGATGTCCTGGCTTGTTCCACCGCCCTGGCTGATGGTGCTCCCCAAGTATGTGAATATGTTCTCACCAATGCAGAAACAATCCTCTATCCGTACTGGTAATAGTGAGGCAATACTAAAGGTCATGATATCTGTCTTATTGCAGTTGATTTTCAGTCCAATTTGAAGGCTGAATGCGTTGAGTAGAGTTGTTTTTTCTTGTATATGGTGTTGATGTCACTCTCCTATCAGATACCCATCTTCGAAGTCCAGGGATGAAAAGAGTGTCCATTTAATGCCTCTTGGCATGTCTTCTGTTGTACGCCGTGTTACCCAGTCGATGGCAATGTTGAAGAGGATTGCCGCCATGACACACATGGATCAGGGGCAGTACATAGCTTTAGTCAACTTTTAGCCGAACTGTGATAGCTTCTGTAGTTCATTAAATGCCTTTATACTAACTCACCTTTTCAGTTGTGGTATTTCTGTATGAAATAAAAATGCCATCCCCCTGAGAGAGTTTTCCAAGAAACAGCTTTGTATCTTATTATCAGATTATCTACCTCCTGCAGATTAATATTACACATGGCTAAAATTAACCTGTTACCTGAGACATTGATTGATGCAATGAATGCAAAGAAGTAGGTTCCAATAATCTGAAATAGAACAAAGTGGCAAGTATGGTATCCCTAATGTGCCTAATTTGCTCCCTGAAGGAATTGGGGATAGAGACACAGGGAAAAGAGAATGGATTTTTATGGTGAGTTAAAATAGGAAAGGGGAATGAGAGCACAGGGGAAAAACCAAGAAATCTACAGGAACCTTGGCAATAAGACAAACTAAAAAAAGTAATATTGCCTCTGTCAGAACTATTGCTCATGGCTGAGATCATTGTTCCTCTTGGGTGCAGGTGACTCACTTAGAAGCAACGTAAAAGGTAGCAGTAGGCTCAGCTTTATCATAGATACAGAAAGCAAAGTTCCGGTGGCAAAATTGGAAGGCCTCAATGATATTTTGGTCAGACTAATATACTGTCTTAGTTTAGAGACATGGTAATATAGCGTTGTGGCAAGTGTCGCTTGTTACATCAGGATTCACTAGCACGGGCCCCTGAATCTCTCCAGCATACAGGTTGCTGCACTAGGGAATCTTGATGCAAGATCAGGACTGTTGACAGTATATAACCTCACTCTGTCTGAATTATCCTGTTCTCTTGTGTTTATACTCAGACTTCTTCTGTCGGGTCAACATGAAAGGAATTGGGCACTAGAGGAGTGAAAATGGGGTAGAGATTGTAGAAGGAAAATGCGAATCCCATTCTTCTAATTTTCCTGATTCGCATGTGAGTGGTCAAAATATTAAACTTATGCTATAAAGTAGGATTGGGGGTTTTGTTTGTTTTTTGTTTTTTACACTGGGCATATGGAAATGCCTCACTGGCTCCCTAACTAAAGCTCTACCAAATGCACTTATACTCCTCCAAAGGAAAGAAATACTGAACACATGTGTATATACCCCTGGTGAAGCCAAGCAGCATTGATACCACTAAGGCCTGGTCTACACTAGGAGGTTATGTCGAATTTAGCAGTGTTAAATCGAATTAACTCTGCACCCATCCACACAACAAAGCTATTTAGTTCGACATAGAGGTCTCTTAAATTCGACTTCTGTACTCCTCCCCAACGAGAGGAGTAGCGCTAAATTCAACATGGCCATGTCGAATTAGGGTAGGTGTGGATGGAAATTGACACTAATAGCTCCGGGAGCTATCCCACAGTGCACCACTCTGACGCTCTGGACAGCAGTCTGAGCTCGGCTGCTCTGACCTGCCACACAGGAAAAGCCCCGGGAAAAGGAATTCAAATTTTCCTGTCTGGGCAGTTTGAATCTCATTTTCTGTTTGGACATCGTGGCGAGCTCAGCAGCACTGGCAACGATGCAGAGCTCTCTAGCAGAGATGGCCATGCAATCTCAGACTAGAAAGAGGGCCCCAGCATGGACTGATCGGGAAGTCTTGGATCTGATCGCTGTGTGGGGTGATGAGTCCGTGCTTTCGGAGCTGCGATTGAAAAGACGGAATGCAAAGATTTACGAGAAGATCTCAAAAGCCATGACAGAGAGAGGATACAGCTGGGATGCAACGCAGTGCCGCATGAAAATCAAGGAGCTGAGACAAGGGTACCAGAAGACCAAAGAGGCAAATGGACGCTCCGGATCCCAGCCCCAGACATGCCGTTTCTATGAGGCACTGCATTTCATCCTAGGTGCGGCCGCCACCACTACCCCACCGCTGACCGTGGACTCTGAGGATGGGATATTGTCGACGCCCGCTTCCTCGGAGATGTTAGCGGACGGGGAAGATGAGGAAGGAGATGAGGAGGACGAGGCAGTCGACAGCGCTTACAATGCTGATTTCCCCGACAGCCAGGATCTCTTCATCACTCTCACCGAGATCCCCTACCAACCGTCCCCAGGCGTTAACCCGGACCCAGAATCAGGGGAAGGATCAGTCGGTAAGTGTTTTAAACATGTAAACATTTATTTTGAACAGAACATTAATATTAACAGTGGGTTTTTCATGATTACTTTGCCCTAGGCGCTTAAAGTTTTAGTCTTTGGTAGTGCAACTACTGCCAAAAAATCTAACAATGTCCGATTTATCATGATTGGTTTGCCCTAGGCGCTCTACTGTTTAGTCCTTGCCAGTGCAGCTACAGTAAAATTCGGTCGATATGTCCGGGGATAGAGCTGAAATCCTCATGGGACATCTCCATGAAGCTCTCCTGGAGGTAATTGGAAAGCCTTTGCATGAGGTTCCTTGGGAGAGCGGCCTTGTTGTGTCCTCCGTAGTACGAAACGTTCCCGCGCCAGGCTAGCAGCAAGTACTCCGGGATCATTGCCTTGCAGAGCATGGCGGCATACGGCCCTGGGCTTTGCAGGCTTTCACGAAACATGTGTTCTTTGTCGCTCTCTGAAATCCGCATCAGAGTGATGTCGCTCATGGTGACCTGCTTTGAATTAGGGAAATGTTAGCATTGGGACTGTTCCTTTTCAGAACTGTAACCGGCGGTTTACAGCCATGCGGTGGAGGCGGGAGAGGGGCAGCATAGAGGGATCTTTCCCGGGGACAGCCGCGAGGGGGTGGGACAGGGGCAGAGTTCATGCTTGCCGGATTGCTGGCAGCAGGAACTGGCCAACGCTAGGAGCATTGCTTTGAACGTGAAAGTAGGGCAGTGCTATTATTACAGTTTTAAGCTGTCACAAGTCTACGGCTCACCACGTCAGCCCGCTACCCAAATTCCGCTGTCCGGCCGCGCTTGTCTGATCTGCACTGCAAGACCCCAGGCACTGAATGCGAAGGCCGAAAATTCGACCTTGTCCTGAGTGCGCATGTGATAGGTGCTGTGCATAGTCTTTCTCTGTGAATAAGACCATGTTCTTTGTTCAACAAAAAATGTATCTTTCTGAGGAATTCACTCCCTTTTTCCCATCCCACAGCTGTGACTGTCTCCCGACCTACCCTGGCATCACACTCCCAGAGGCTGGCGCAGGTTAGGCGTAGAAAGAAAAGGACACGGGACGAAATGTTCTCAGAACTTATGGGCTGCTCCTGAGCCGACGCAGCCCAGCAGACCCAGTGGAGGGAGAACATGTCGCAATACCAGTGAGCACACAGCGAACGGGAGGAGAGGTGGCGGCAGGAAGACCAGCAGGCGACTCAAACGCTGCTTGGACTAATGAGGGAGCAAACGGACAAGCTCCGGCGCCTTGTGGATGTTCTGCAGGACCGGAGGCAGGAGGACAGAGCCCCGCTGCAGTCTATCTGTAACCACACTCCCCCGTCACAAAGTCCCATACCCCCCTCACCCAAAGTACCAAGAAGGAGGGGCAGCAGAGTCCGTGAAAACTGTCACTCCACCCCTGCAGACTGCTCAAGCACCAGAAGGCTGTTATTCCCCAAAATTTGATAAGTCCTTTCCTTCCCGCCTCACCCAAGCCCCCATCCCAGTTTCATCCCCTAACTGTGTAGTTGCTAATACGTTTCTGTTAATTACTGTTTCCATCATGTTTTTTTAGAGGACAGTCTGTTTGAAGGGGGGGAAGGGAGTTGGTAATTGGACAGGACAGTCACCTTTACTAGGGTACAGACACTGGGGCAGGTTCAGCAGCAGGTCACACACACATTGCAGTCACTAGGCACCCTGGTCAGTCTGGGAGGTGGTTTTCATGTAACCCTCCTCCCCCTGCCAGAAAGTCACAGAGTCCCGAACAGGAGGGGTGGCAGGCTCCGTTGAAACAACCAGTCCACCAGTGCGGACCACTCTAGAAGCAGGAGCCTGTCATTCCTCGAGTTTAGAAGTGTCCTTTCCATCACTACACTACACCCGCTCTCCACCACAGTCTGCGTCCCAGTTTCAACACTTTACCGCGAAAACAGTAATAAAGAAAACGGTATTCATTAACAAATTGCCAGTGATTTTATTTTTAAACGTGTGTTGGAAGGCGGGGAAGGGGGGGAACGGGGTATGAAACTGGAGAGGATAGTGAACATTCACTGGGTAAAGAAATGGGGGCAGGTTCAGCTTCTCTGTAACCAAACGTAATAGTCACAGGTTACCCTGCTCACTCAGGAACCTAGCTTTCAAAGCCTCCCGGATGCACAGCGCGTCCCGCTGGGTTCTTCTAATCGCACGGCTGTCTGGCTGGGCGTAATCAGCAGCCAGGCTATTTGCCTCAACCTCCCACCCCGCCATAAAGGTCTCCCCCTTGCTCTCACAGAGATTGTGGCGCACACAGCAAGCTGCAATAACAATGGGGATATTGGTTTCGCTGAGATCAGAGCGAGTCAGTAAGCTTCTCCATCTCCCCTTGAGACGTCCAAAAGCACACTCCACCACCATTCTGCACTTGCTCAAATGGTAGTTGAAGAGTTCTTTTTCACTGTCCAGGGCACCTGTATAGGGCTTCATGAGCCAGGGCATTAGCGGGTAGGCTGGGTCCCCGAGGATCACTATAGGCATCTCCACAGCCCCAACAGTTATTTTGTGGTCCGGGAAGTAAATACCTTCCTGCAGCCGTCTAAACAGACCAGAGTTCCTGAAAACACGAGCGTCATGAACCTTGCCCGGCCATCCGACGTTGATGTTTGTAAAACGTCCCCTATGGTCCACCAGTGCTTGCAGCACCATTGAAAAGTAGCCCTTTCGGTTAATGTACTGGCTGGCCTGGTGGTCCGGTCCCAGGATAGGGATGTGAGTTCCATCTATAGCCCCACCGCAGTTTGGGAATCCCATCGCGGCGAAGCCATCTATGATGACCTCCACGTTTCCCAGGATCACTACCTTTGACAGCAGTACCTCAACAATTGCGTTGGCTCCTTGCATCACAACAACCTCCACGGTAGATTTGCCCACGCCAAAGTGGTTCACGACTGACCGGTAGCTGTCTGGCGTTGCAAGCTTCCAGAGGGCTATGGCCACTCACTTCTGGACAGTCAGGGCTGCTCGCATCCGGGTGTCCTTGCGCTTCAGGGCAGGGGACAGCAACTCACAAAGTTCCATGAAAGTTCCCTTCCACATCCGAAAGTTTCACAGCCACTGTGATTCATCCCAGACCTGCAGCACTATGCGGTCCCACCAGTCCATGCTTGTTTCCCGTGCCCAGAATCGCCGTTCCACAGCATCAACATGACCCATTGCCACCATGATGTCCACGGCTCGGGGTCCCGTGCTTTGTGACAGGTCTGTGCCCCTCTCAGACTTCATGTCCTCACCGCGCTGCCGTAGCCTCCTCACCCGATTTCGAAGCATCTGCCTCTGGAAAAGATGGATAAGGTGCGAGGTGTTGACAACGGCTATAACCGCAGCGATGGTCGCAGCGGGCTCCATGCTCGCAGTGCTGTGGCGTCCGCACTGTCACTCACCAGAAAAGTGCGCGAACTGATTGCCCGCCGGCGCTTTCAGGGAGGGAGGGCGGGAGTGACGGTTGGATGACAACAGTTACCCAAAACCACCTTCGACACATTTTTTTTCCCCAGCAGGCATTGGGGGCTCGACCCAGAATTCCAATGGGCAGCGGGGACTAAATCATCCCAGCCAGGGCTTTGTCAAGCCGGGCCTTAAAAACCTCTAAGGAAGGAGATTGTTTACCACTGTTTAATGTTAGATAACACCTCTACAGTGCGTAATTTTGTAATGAAACAGGGACTAGGGCTCAATCAAAACAATTTTTTTTAACTTTCATAACTGATGTGGCAAGCCTCGAGGTGCCAGAGCTATGAACTGCCCGGGGTTCAGCCTGGGCACAAAGTAAGCACTGCGTCTCTAGCCAATTAATTTAGATGGAATAAATGCAACAGTTCTCAAGAACTAGAGAGAACAAAATACAGCCCTCAAAGAGGCCCCAGGCTGGGTAGATCTGATCCCTGCAACTTTAGTCTCCATTAAGTTTGGATTAAGAGTTACTAAGGGCTTGTCTGTATGAACACTTAGTTTGCAGTTTGCTGAGGTGTAAATCTACCCCATACTAGCCAGCTGCACACTAAAAATTCCCTAGTGCACTCCAATCTATTCCCATTTCAAAACAGGATAGATAGTGCTCTACTGAACATTTAGTACGTCAGCAGTCTCCTTGCAGACACTCATGGCTCAGCAGGATGGTGGGTGGATTTTAGACTCCAGCTTTCTGAGAAATGAGCATTTGTCTAGATGAACGCTCAGTGCCTAGAGTAGGATTCGACACAGAACTGCATTTTAGTCAGAGCTAACATCAAGTGAGCTCAACAAAGGACACAAGCTGGTTGGAGAGTGAATTCTAGCTCTACCCATGTGCTCTCCAGCTAGAAGAATGACTTACACCCTTTTCAGCATCAGAAGCAATTCTCATCCTTGTGATCAGCTCCCCCTCCGGACAGGCTATAATGATAAGAGTGACTTATGCAAGCTAAATTAACCCTTCCATGGCTGTCACATGCACCACCTGAATCTCACCTCTGCAAAGACTGCAGTCAAGGCCACCCTGCATCCTTTCATAGCAGAGTTCAAGTTGGGAACCCAGTGTCCCATTAGGCTTCTGGGGAAAATTTTCTCCATGGCTCTAAGGGGAAGGAAAATAGTTCAGATGGAAGGGTTTTGGGGAAAGATATGAATAGTCAGTTTCAGTTCAGCTCTCAGCCTGCCACACCAACTCTGAATCAATGTCTGACAGCTCTACTGCCCTCGAGCACAAACCCAGCAGTCTCTGTATTTGACACAGAGTAACTGTCAAGCTATCTGGAGAGGCTCGTGAATGTGGGTGCCAACCTCAGGGCAGACGGTTATAAATCCCAAATTGGCTGTGCGTTCTGTACTTAGATTTCACCAACCAAGTATCATGGAGTCACACGGTCCCGTGGGGCACTCCACTCTAGCTTGCCACCCAGGCAAGCCTGCCTTTGTGATAGATGATCCCTTACACCAAAAATCAGAAGTGAGGTTCTTACCCACGAAAGCTTATGCTCCCAGCACTTCTGTTAGTCTCAAAGGTGCCACAGGACCCTCTGTTGCTTTTTAATAATATTCAGGTTACTCCCAATCCCAAAGGACCAATCACTTACCCCAGCTCAGTTATACCTCAGATCTCAAACCAAAGACAACGCTTGTAACCAATCCTGTAATAAACTAACCAAACATTTATTAACTAAGAAAAGAAAATGAGTTATTTACAAAGGTTAAAGCAGGTAAATGTGCGCACACACAAAAAGCCTTAGGTTTCAAAAGGTAGTAGAAACTGCTGAGATATGCAAGCTTTCTATGTCCATTAGAGCTAACCCAATGTTAGGTTAGGGATCCCTTGCTTATGCTTAAAAGTATTGACCTTTCTAAATTCCTCACAGCACAGTGATCCAGTTCCTTCTGGTCAGGGATTTTTATTCCCTTTCCCCAGAGTTCAAACTGATAGTTGCAGACACTTTTTCTGTCTCCTCTTCATGGGTGTGGAGGGGGAGCAATCAATTTTTTTTATTCCAATGGGCCTTCTTGTGTGCAGAACCAGCACTTTACATTAATTAATGCTTCTTTCCTGTTTGAGTTACACAATTATAGAGGTTTACAGTGCAAACACTCAATATCACTTTATATCATGGGCTACAGATGTTATAAATGAGCTCAATACACGCAGCATCCTACAAGCATTTCATCAAATCTACATGCATTCTTATCAACGTAACGTCTATTTTAACAATGCTAACACACCGGTGTGTCAGATGTCAGCACTGGGCCTTGGCATGAGCTGGCACCTTGTCTGCCAGCATCACAGTAATTTTATGAATGAGTAGTTCCACTAACTTCAACATGTGTAGTTACTCACATGCGTATGGGAGTGCTGGGTCAGGGTCTAGGTTAGTAGTGAGTGCACTGGATCAGAAAATGTTTGTTGGTGCTTTGAACAGATATTATGAGGGAGATGCACAGTGTGCTGAGCAGTGAGGCTGAAAATCTCATCACGAGAATTACAATAATTTAGACTCAATTGGCCAGGTCCTCAGCTGGTGTAGATTGATGTCACTCTTCTGAAACCCCTAGAGTTGTGTAAGTCTGCATTGCTTTGTCCTAATATCAGTAATGATGGTCGTCGAATCATTTAAATATCTTGCTTGTTGCACTGGCATTTGGGGGTGGGGGGGGGTATTTTATTTGTCATTTCTTTTCCTGAACTACATAAAGGAACACAAGGAACTTGTTTAAGTGAAGGTTGTTAAACTGTTGCCCTAATATTCGCTGGTTCTCCAGCAAATAAACACCCAATATATTATCAAAGTTCTGCTAAAAGGGAAATGACAAGCCCCAAGGCTCAGAGCTAAGCACAAAGAATCCATAAGCCATGACTATAATATGGTAGACCAGTTTTAGTGCTTGTTAAAACTGAATGGTGTGGTCATAAAAGGTTAGAATGGTAATTTAAAAAAACACATGCTGGCTGAAATAATATTCATTTAATAAATCAATGTTTCTCAAAGGGAGGGGTGCACACTCCCTGAGTGGGTGGAGGGAGCATGGACAAACCAATCTCTTGTTCGCCAGAGTCCATTTGAAAATTAGCCTCTAGCCATTATAGCTGAAAAGAAAACCTTCAAAACATGAAACCAGTGCAACTGATGAAGAGACATCTGCTGGAATTTGCAGAGAGCCTGAATCAGCAGCTCTGAGGTGTGACCTGCCCTATTTGTTTAAATGAGGGTGAATTCAGTTACCAATGATGGTACTTATTTCACTGCTCATCAATGCATCTAAGAAAGGAGCAGTATGACATTATGGAGATCTACAGCACTATTTCCCAAAGTGGGGGAGAGGGGTGCACGAAAGACTAGCTGGGGGATGGGAGGGACTTGGAGTATTTTGGTGTATGCGGTGTAGTTGTAGCTCTCCTATTAGAGACAGAAGGTGGGTGAGGTAATATCTTTTATTGGACCAATTTCTGTTGGTGAGAGAGACAAGCTTTGTGACTCAAAAGCTTATTATTTATTTTAAGATTAAGATTCATGCTCATTTTTATAACAATTCAATAAGTCTACTAAGTGCATTCAAATGATGCTGCATGATAATCCAAAGTATAATTTATCAGGCTGGTTGGACTCTTATCACAAGGAATAATGTTTCTCAGATCTGTTAGCACCCATCAGGGATGGGATGAAAGCTCCCTTTGGTGTTTTGGACCTGCCCTACTCCCTTCATCTGTGCTGTTTAAGGAGCAATATGAAACTTATCCAAGCTGATGTATTTACCTGTAAAGTCCCTTTGGGTGGTGAAAGCACAACTAACTGCTGGAATGACTTAAGTTGGCAGACTCCGGGTAAGCAGTAGTCATAGGTAAATAAAAAGGAATCAGGGCAGGGAGTAGAGAGGCAAGGGGTAAGATGAGAGCAATGAAATGGAAGAAGAGGCAATGAAAGAAAGAAGGAAACCAAGGGACAAAGGGAACCAAGAGTGAAGTGTGAGGAAAGGGGAAAGCCACTGTAAAACAGGGAGTGTGTGCCTTCCTCCCTGCCTAAAAAACATGGCCAAATGCTGATCAGAAGATAGCTTATTGCTCTGATTAAAAGATGCTAACACTCTCCACAGTGCTTGGGATCTGCACACTGGCTAGGTCTCAGGTAGACTGGAGAGAGCTGGGCATCAGAGGAGCTAAGATGAAAGACCAAATTCAGATCTGATACAAACAGGTTCAACTTCTTGAAGCCAAGAGGGTTGCACATACTTGTATCAGGTCTGATTTTTGGTGCATAGGTGCAGGAACATCCATACTACAAGAAGGATTCAGGAGAAGGAGGAAGATGGGATGGGAATGCAAAAGGAGAAATTGAAGCAACCGAGGAAGCAAAAATATGGACAAAAAGGAAGGCGAGGGGGAATAAAAAGAGGGATGACATCCAAGCATGCCATTAGCAGTAGCTCTTACTGGATTTTAATTTGGAATGTTATTAGTTATTTAATACGCTACTGATTAATACTTGATGCTAATGTTGCCTAATTCGAAGGTAGGTTGTTAATCAATACTACTGCAGTCTTCGCAGTGAGATGAGATTGAGATGGTGAACAACCGCTATGGGAGACCAAACAATTTTCCTCCCTCCCCCTATCAGACTCATATCTCACCATTGGGATACTGCAGTTTTAACAGTATTCGACTCCAGCTCAAAGAAGCTAACACTGAATCTGCCAGTGACTCTGACAGATGCCCACGTCCAGGGGCACGCTCAATAAATCCTCCTAGTACTCAAATTATCCATGAAAAATGTGAGAATCTCCTTCAGGGCGCAGGGGAGTAGAACGCCTGCTGAAAGAGGCATCCTGGGCAAAGGGGATTTGACATAATCAGTGAGCTGGAATTAGAGATCTTACTGAACGCACAAGCCTGGAGAATAGTCAATTAAAGAAGCCCTGGCTTGCCATGTACAATTTCCTCAGCCCTCATGAAGGTGATTGGTGCAGAACATGCTTAACCACTCTCCTCCTTGCCAAGCTGTGTTTTCCTAAACCAGGGCCTTTCCATTTTTGTGCTAGCAGGCTCCAAGTTTACTAGAGCGAGTGAATTCAGGCCCCACCTTCCTGCGTGCTACAGACAACAAGGAACATTTTCAAAACACCCAAGTGACTCAAGAGCCTAACTCCTATTTCCAAAAGCTAATTAGGGACAGATTTTTTTTTAAAGGCACTTAGGTGCCTAAAAATGCAGATAGGAACAGAATGGGATTTCCAAAGGACCTAAGCAGGTTAGGTGCTTAACTCCCATTGAAATTGACGGGTGTTTAATCCATGGGTGCCTGGCTGTTTTTGGAAATCCCACTAGGCACCTATTGGCCTCGTTGGGCATCTAAATGCCTTTTAACGTCTTGTCTTCAGGCTCTTAAGTACTATTGATAATTCATGGATATCCGCTGTTAATGCACTATGAGGATGCTGGTGCATAAACTACTAGAATGGCCCTATGGGTTCTCTGGTGTAGTTCAGTGAGGTGGAGGAGCTGGCTTCTGAGCGCACAGCTCCTCCAGGGGTGGAAAGCCTGCCCCCAACAGAAAGGGCAGAGAGACCAGTGGGTCTGCCTGGGGGACAGGGCTCGAGGAGGCACAGACGGGGGGGCGGGTGCAGAATGAGGGGGCAGGAGCTTCAGGAGGAACTGGCTGGGATGGACAGAATAGGGGTGGAGGTAAGAGCAGTTTCAGAGGGACTGGTGGGCAGAATGGAAGGGACAGAGGCTAGAGAGAGGACACCGTAGGGAGCCATATTTGGGGGCAGGGTCACAAGGGGATCCACCATCTCCCCAGTGTGTGCCACTTAAACCTCCATCACCCCCATTCTGCTTTTTTTTTCTCCTCCTCCATTGTAGCAAAGCCCTCAGGCAGCTGCTCCATCCCCCTCCTTCCTGGCAACTCCAGACTGGCAGGGCATCTGTAGGGGGGAGCCCGGAGAGCAGGCTGTCTCCCTGCTCTCAGTGCCAGCATCTCAACAGCCCCTAGAGGCCAGCGGAGATCATTGCACTCCTGCTGAGTTGTCGGAGCTGGAATACACACATGGGGGGAGGGGGAGGAGAGAATCTCACAGAAAACCCTGGCAACTACTTATTGTAACTTAAAGAGAAGACAAGCTTCCAGTGCCACCCACATGCTGCCTAGGTGCTGTAATCTGAGAATGCTTGATGTGAACCACATCCCTGACATTCTGCACCGAATGTTCACCGATATACAATGGAGAATCATCTATAGTTAGATGTCAACTACAGCTAACCAAGTAAAAGGATAAAGGTGCATTTTGTGTTGCATTATTTTTGCTTTTTTAGTCTAATTACCAACACTTTGATAGCTTGTAGGTCAGTCTCCCAGTCAGTGTGAATATGCAAGATTACACTGTATGTGACCTACTTTGTGTACCCTACGTTACCAGCCTGGAGTCTTTGTCCTCCTCTAGTGGCTACTCCACATAAAAAGTTAATGAATCAGCTACAGGTGTGAACTTATTTTGTTTTTTTACTGAAGTTTCCAGGTTCAGATAGCCTTAGCAGGGTCACTTACATTTGCTCCCTGCTCTTTTCATGCTGATGCTTGTGTTCCCTGTGACCGACTGACAGTATCTTGTAATATCTGGAATGAACATTATTAAATTAAGTTACATCTTACTGAATTTGGATTAATAACTTTGCAGATGAAGTACTTCCTTTATTTTTTTTAAACTTGCTGTCTGCTAATTTCATTGGGAGACCCCTAGTTCTTGTGTTATGTGAAGGGGTAAAGAACACTCCCCTGTTCACCTTCTCCACACCAGTCATGGTTTTATAGACTTCTAGTTATCCCCCCTTAGTTATCTCTCTTCTTAGAGGAAAAAAAGTCCCAGTGGTTTTGATCTGTCCTCCTATGAAAGCTGTTCCATATCCCTAATCATTTTTGTTACCCTTCTCTGTATCTTCTAATTCTAATATTTTTTGAGAGGGGGGAACCAGAACTGCACACAGTATTCAAGATGTAGGCGTACCATGGATTTATACAGTGGCATTATGATATTTTCTATCTTATTATCTTTCCCTTTCCTAATGGTTCCTGTTAGATTTTTGCCCGCTGCTGCACATTGAATGGATGTTTTCAGAGAACTATCCACAATGACTCCACGATCTTTCTTGAGGGATAATAGCTAATTTAGACCCTAAGATTTTGTATATATAGTTGGGATTATTTTTTCCAGTGTTCATTATTTTGCAATTATTAACATTGAATTTCATCTGCCATTTTTTGCCCAGTCACCCAGTTTAGTGAGCTCCCTTTGTAACTCTTCACAGTGAGCTTTGGACTTAACTATCTTGAGTAATTTTGTATTGTCTGCAAATTTTTCCACCTCATTCTTCATCCCCATTTCCAAATCACTTATGAATATATTAAACAGCTCTGCTCCCACTACAGATACTTGGGGGACCCCACTATTT
The DNA here is from genome assembly GCF_011386835.1 of Chrysemys picta bellii. Classification (NCBI taxonomy): domain Eukaryota; kingdom Metazoa; phylum Chordata; order Testudines; family Emydidae; genus Chrysemys; species Chrysemys picta. The sequence continues at coordinate 13,403,559 of NC_088795.1, read as the reverse complement.
ATCTCTCTCCATTGTGAAAACTATTTTATTCCAACCATTTGTCTATCTTTTAACTAATTACTGATCCATGAGAGGACCTTTCCAATTATCCCATGACTACTTACTTTTGGGTAAGAGCCTTTGTAGAGGGACTTTCTGAAAGTCTAACTACACTAATTGACTGGATCGCCCTTGTCCAAATACATGCTGATACCCTCAAAGAATTCTAAGATTGGTGATGCCTTATTTTCCTTTACAAAAACCATGTTAACTCTTCCCCAACATATGTTTGTTTATGTGTTTGATAAATCTGTCCTTAACCATAGTTTCAACTGGTTTGCCTGGTACCAAAGTTAGGTTTACTGGCCTGTAATTGCTGGGATTGTCTCTGGAGCCTTTTTTAAAAGTGGGTGTTACCTCCCCGGATGCATCTAATGTATTTCCAGTAAAGATAAGGAGGTGTTAGTACCATTATACAAGGCACTAGTGAGACCTCATCTGGAATACTGTGTGCAGTTCTGGTCTCCCATGTTTAAGAAGGATGAATTCAAACTGGAACAGGTACAGGGAAGGGCTACTAGGATGATCCGAGGAATGGAAAACCTGTCTTATGAAAGGAGACTCAAAGAGCTTGGCTTGTTTAGCCTAACCAAAAGAAGGCTATGGGGAGATATGATTGCTCTCTATAAATAGATCAGAGGAATAAATACCAGGGAGGGAGAGGAATTATTTAAGCTCAGTACCAATGTGGACACAAGAACAAATGGATATAAACTGGCCATCAGGAAGTTTAGACTTGACATTAGACGAAGGTTTCTAACCATCAGAGGAGTGAGGTTCTGGAACAGCCTTCCAAGGGGAGCAGTGAGGGCAAAAGACATATCTGGCTTCAAGACTAAGCTTGATAAGTTTATGGAGGGGATGGTATGATGGGATAGCCTGATTTTGGCAATTAATTGATCTTTGATTATTAGCAGGTAAATATGCCCAATGGTCTGTGATGGGATGTTAGATGGGGTGGGATCTGAGTTACAGAGAATTCTTTCCTGGGTGTCTGCCTGGTGAGTCTTGCCCACATGCTCAGGGTTTAACTGATCGCCATATTTGGGGTCGGGAAGGAATTTTCCTCCAGGGCACATTGGCAGAAGCTCTGGAGGTTTTTCGCCTTCCTCTGCAGCGTGGGGCACGGGTCACTTGCTGGAGGATTCTCTGCACCTTGAGGTCTTTAAACCACGATTTGAGGACTTCAATAACTCAGGCATAGGTTACGGGTTTGTTACAGGAGTGGGTGGGTGAGATTCTGTGGCCTGAGTTGTGCAGGAGGTCAGACTAGATGATAATAATGGTCCCTTCTGACCTTTAAAGTCTATGAGTCTATTAGCTACCCTCTAGTCATCTGGCAATCAGGCTGACTTAAGCGATAGGTTACATACCATAGTTAATAGTTATGCAATATCGTATTTGAGTTCCCTCAAGGCTCTTGGGTGAATATCATCTGGTCATGGTGACTTGTTGTTGTTTAGTTTAATGATTTGTTCTGAAACGTCCTCAATTGACATCTCAATCTGGGACAGTTCCTCACATTCGTCATCTAATGTGTCAGGTGTCAGGATTTCCCCCACATCCTCTGCAGTGAGGACCAGTGCAAAGACTTCATCTCCACAATGGCCTTGTCTGCCTTGAGTGCTCCTTTAAAACCTTGATCATCCAGTTGCCCCACCCACTGTTTGGCAGGCTTCCTGCTTCTGATGTACTTAAAAAATTGCTGTTAGTTTTCATGTCTTTAGCTAGGTGCTCTGCAAATTCTTTCTTAGCCTGCCTTAATATACTTTTACACTTGACTCGCTAGAGTTTATGCTCCCTCCTATTTTTCTCAGAAGGATTTGACTTCCAGTTTTTAAAGGATGCCTTTTTGCCTCTAATCACCTCTTTTATTCTGCTGTTTAGCCCTGGTGGCATTTTTTGTGGTCCTCGTACTGGTTCTTTTTTTGGCATATACTTTGAATTAGAGCCTCTATTATGGCAATACTCATGATACACATCCCTATTTATTTCTGCATTGTTGGCTTGTGGAGGCTCCTTAGCTGTGAGGAAATCATGAGAGATATTAAAGTTGGAAAAAACAAAGATGTAGGAAACAATCCTACAATCCTATGATTTAGCACGAATACAAATGAAATGAAGTGTCTCTTTGGAGACTGACACTCAAGGATTTATCAGCCAATTTGGCTGAGTTACAAGTTATAAACAGAATCCTTGCTCTGGCTACACAGTCTCTTGTTCCATTGATTTTTTTTTAAGCTGAAATGGCCTTCAATCATTTCATTTTGTAATTATATTAAACTGAATCACTTGGAGAGAATTGCCTCAAATGCTCAAGATTCGCTTATACCTGACATATATACTGACACATTGATTGAGAACTGTGATTAAAACTATATATTAATTTCATCTGGCTCAGAAGTTAGTTAACCTCAAGCCTACTGCAGTATGGCAAACAATTAGAGACCAAAAGAATGTGTCCAAGGGGGGAAAAAGTTAAACTAAATTGAACATGAACCACATGAAAACCTGTGGGTGTTTGATTTAGAAAACCACCTAATTTTTATTTTACTTTTTAAAAGAGGATGCCCTGCTCTTCTCCGGAGCCTTTTCTGGTTTTAGCTAGCATAACACACTCCACTGGCACAATTCAAGGGGTGATCTCTGGGCTTCCTAGAGGCAGGAGGGGGTGTCACTGGCACAGTCAAACTCTCAAGCTATTCTATGGTGTGACAAGGCCCAGAGGGGCCATATGTCTCATAGCACAATGTAGGGCATCCTTGATTTTAGATCAAACTGTATTAATGCTCATAACATAAAAGACCAGAGTCTCTTTGATTCTAACTTTACTAAATGTTGCAGAATTGCATATAGGAAGCTAGGTTTAGTATTGGTCATGTTAACGGATTTGCGGTCAGGTCTGTAGCTGGGCAAGACCTGGAGGATATCAGACAGGCTGGGACAGCTGGTAGAATCACACAGCTAATAAAAACAGGTTCAGAAGTTGTGTGGATCATGTCAAACTGACCCACCTCAGTTTAGATGATGCAGTCATTGGTGTGGACTGTTCAAGTGGTGCACGTGGGTGGGCAGTACGTGGTTTTCTTTGCAAAAGCTGTTGTGTGGGTTTTTGAGCCCCATTCTCCCTGGGGTTAATGTACTGAAGTTTTGTTTTCTTTCATATAAAGATGTGGAAGGAGTGGACAAAATTAACATGACATGAAGGAGGGCACTGGGGGCGAGGGGGGGGTCAGTTTGATCACCCTTAGCTATTTGGCAAACAAAATCATATGAGCCCCCTATCCCGGAATGAACTACGTCCTGTAGCGTGTGTACATGACAACTTGCTTTTACTGCTGCTGTACAGCCTGCCCTGCGGTGATTGTTTCAGTAATTTCCCCCCCCACACACACACAATACACTTCTGAAATCCTTTCCCTTAGTAGTGTCCTTAAGATTGGTTCCTTGCTTCCAAAATGAACTTGGGAGGCCCATCCAACTTGACAAATTGGAGTACTTTTAAGAGTTAAAATTACTCTGTTTGTTTAGCAATTAAGCTCTCAAGGCAGTGAGAAATCTTGCAACAATCCTCTTCTTCTCTACCTCTGAAATACCTTATCACTCTATCAGCACAGGCAATGAGGCAGATGTCATTAGACTCAAGGATAAGTCAGACATTTAGAGCTCAAACTAACATTCATGAGCTAACAGTCAGGATCAGAATAGGGCTCTGCCGCACAATACCGTGTTAAAAATGGTGTTAGCTTGTGAGCTGCAAACAGTCTGCGAGTAGATTCAAAGGATGTGTCTTGAAAAGAGATGTGACAGAGGTACATCGGAGAGTCAGTTCTGCCTGTAAAACTTGTATCAGCAATACAAAGGGCAGGAATTGTAGACCAAGCTGGATGAGCAAGCATCTCAGAGAGGTGATTAAGAAAAAGCAGAAAGCCTACAAGGAGTGGAAGATGGGAGTGATCAGCAAGGAAAGCTACCTTATTGAGGTCAGAATATGTAGGGATAAAGTGAGAAAGGCCAAAAGCCATGTAGAGTTGAACCTTGCAAAGGGAATTAAAACCAATAGTAAAATGTTCTATAGCCATATAAATAAGAAGAAAACAAAGAAAGAAGAAGTGGGACCACTAAACACGGAGGATGGAGTGGAAGTTAAGGATAATCTAGGCATGGCCCAATAGCTAAACAAATACTTTGCCTCAGTCTTTAATGAGGAGCTTAGGGATAATGGTAGGATGGCAAATGGGAATAAGGAAATGGAGGTAGATATTAACACAGCTGAGGTAGAAGCCAAACTCTAACACCTTAATGGGACTAAATCAGGGGGCCCAGATAATCTTCATCCAAGAATATTAAAGGAACTGGCACATGAAATTGCAAGCCCATTAGCAAAAAAATTTTATGAATCTGTAAACTCAGGGGTTGTATGACTGGAGAATTGCTAACATAGTTCCTATTTTTAAGAAAGGAAAACAAAGTGATCCGGGTAACTACAGGCCTGTTAGTTTGACATCTGTAGTATGCAAGGTCTTGGAAAAAAAATTGAAGGAGAAATTTTGAAGGACATTGAGATCAATGGTAATTGGAACAAAATACAACATGGTTTTACAAAAGGTAGATCATGCCAAACCAACCTAATCTCCTTCTTTGAGAAGGTAACAGATTTTTTAGACAAAGGAAACGCAATGGATCTAATTTACCTTGATTTCAGTAAGGTATTTGATATAGTTACACATGGGGAATTAGCTAAATTGGAAAACATGGGGATCAATATAAAAACTGAAAGATGGATAAGGAACTGGTTAAAGGGGAGACTACAACGGGTCATACTGAAAGGTGAACTGTCAGGCTGGAGGGAGGTTACTAGTGGAGTTCCTCAGGTATTGGTTTTGGGACCAATCTTATTTAATCTTTTTATTACTGACCTTGGCACAAAAAGTGGGAATGTGCTAATAAAGTTTGCAGATGACACAAAGCTGGGAGGTATTGCCAATACAGAGAAGGACCGGGATATCATACAGGAAGATCTGGATGACCTTGTAAACTGGAGTAATAGTAATAGGATGAAATTTAATAGTGAAAAGTGCCAGGTCACACATTTAGGGATTAATAACAAGAATTTTTGTTATAAGCTGGGGACACATCAGTTGGAAGTAACAGAGGAGGAGAAGGACCTCGGAGTATTGGTTGATCACAAAATGACTATGAGCTGCCAATGTGATATGGCCATGAGAAAAGCTAATGCGGTCTTGGGATGCATCAGGCACTAGTGAGACCTCATCTGGAATACTGTGTGCAGTTCTGGTCTCCCATGTTTAAGAAGGATGAATTCAAACTGGAACAGGTACAGGGAAGGGCTACTAGGATGATCCGAGGAATGGAAAACCTGTCTTATGAAAGGAGACTCAAAGAGCTTGGCTTGTTTAGCCTAACCAAAAGAAGGCTGAGGGGAGATATGATTGCTCTCTATAAATAGATCAGAGGAAATAATACCAGGGAGGGAGAGGAATTATTTAAGCTCAGTACCAATGTGGACACAAGAACAAATGGATATAAACTGGCCATCAGGAAGTTTAGACTTGACATTAGACGAAGGTTTCTAACCATCAGAGGAGTGAGGTTCTGGAACAGCCTTCCAAGGGGAGCACTGGGGGCAAAAGACATATCTGGCTTCAAGACTAAGCTTGATAAGTTTATGGAGGGGATGGTATGATGGGATAGCCTGATTTTGGCAATTAATTGATCTTTGATTATTAGCAGGTAAATATGCCCCATGGTCTGTGATGGGATGTTAGATGGGGTGGGATCTGAGTTACAACAAAGAATTCTTTCCTGGGTGTTTGGCTGGTGAGTCTTGCCCACATTCTCAGGGTTTAACTGATCACCATATTTGGAGTCAGGAAGGAATTTTCCTCCAGGGCAGGTTGGAAGAGGCCCGGGGGGGGGGGGGGGGTTTGCCTTCCTCTGCAGCGTGGGGCATGGGTCACTTGCTGGAGGATTCTCTGAACCTTGAAGTCTTTAAACCATGATTTGAGGACTTCAATAGCTCAGACATAGGTTAGGGGTTTGATACAGAAATGGGTGGATGAGATTCTGTGGCCTGCGTTGTGCAGGAGGTCAGACGAGACGATCAGAATGGTCCCTTCTGACCAAAGTCTATGATTTTTCTTGGGAAATAGGCTGCCCAATAAGTCAGTGAAAGCAGAATAGTAAATCTGCTAAAACAGAGAGACCGTTTTATGTTCGGTAAATGCATTTTGAAAGCAATAAATGATAAACTAAATTGCTGAAATCATTCTGAATAGCATAAAATTGTATGGCTCTTTCTAAAGCCGCACAATTTGAGTGGCAAATGGTTACAAAGTGGAGTGGGGTTAAAAGCAATGTTATCTGAGAGGTAAACTGCTTCATCAGCGGCACAAGTGTCACTTCCAGTTGCTTTGATAGCTGTCCATGAACATCCAAAAGCAATATTTATGTAGCCCTTAGATGTTGCATACAATGATGCAACAGTGTCTACCATTTGAATAACTGTCTCTTCAAGAGCTTGACCTTGCTGTGTGCCACATCTGGAATTGCTTGCAATTAGGGCAGTCAAGCAATTTTAAAAAATGAATCAAGCGATTTAATTGTGCTATTGAACAATACTAGAATACCATTTATTTAAATATTTTGGATGTTTTCTACATTTTCAAATATATTGACTTCAATTATAAACAGAGAATACAAAGTGTACAATGCTCACTATAATTTTTATTACAAATTTGCACTGAAAAAAACAAAAGAACTAGTATTTTTCAATTCACCTCATATAAGTACTATAGTGCAATCTCTTTATCATGAAAGTTGAACTTAAAAATGTAGAATTATGAACAAAAAAACCTGCATTCAAAAACAAAATGTAAAACTTTAGAGCCTACAAGTCCACTCAATCCTCCTACTTGTTCAGCCAATCGCTCAAACAAACAAATTTTGTTTACATTTGCAGAAGATAATGCTGCCTGCTTCTTGTTTACAATGTCACCTGAAAGTGAGAACAGGTGTTTGCATGGCACTGTTGTAGCTGGCGTTGCAAGATATTTACATGCCAGGTGTGCTAAAGATTCATATGTCCCTTCATGCTTCAACCACCATTCCAGAGGACATGCATCCATGCTGATGACGGGTTCTGCTCAATAACGATCGAAAGCAATGCGGATCAACGCATGTTCACTTTCATCATGAGAGTCAGATGCCACCAGCAGAAGGTTGATTTTCTTTTTTGGTGGTTTGGGTTCTGTAGTTTTTGCATTAGAGTGTTGCTCTTTTAAGACTTCTGAAAGCAGGCTCCGCACCTTGTCCCTCTCAGATTTTGGAAGGCACTTCAAATTCTTAAACCTTGGATCGAGTGCTGTAGCTATCTTTAGAAATATCACATTGATATCATCTTTGTATTTTGTCAAATTTGTAGTGAAAGCGTTCGTAAAACGAACACCATGTGCTGGGTCATCATCCGAGATACCTATAACATGAAATATATGCAGAATGCAGATAAAACAGAGCAGGAGACATACTATTATCCCCCAAGGAGTTCAGTCACAAATTTAATGAATACAGTATTTCTTAATGAACGTCATCAGCTTGGAAGCATGTCCTCTGGAATGCATTTTCATGATAAAGAGATTGCACTGCAGTACTTGTATGAGGTAAATTGAAAAATACTATTTATTTTGTTTATTTTTTTTACAGTGCAAATATTTGTAATAAAAATAATATAAAGTGAGCACTGTACACTTTATATTCTGGGTTGTAATTGAAATAGATATGTTTGAAAATTTAGAAAAATCAAATTTTTAATAAATTTCAATTTGTATGGTTTAAGAGTGCAATTAATCACGATTAACTCAACTCACACAGTTAATTTTTTAACTGCAATTAATCGACAGCCCTACTTGCAATCTGTACATCTGAGGGAAGTAGGGCATGTTGGGTCAGACATTGCATTCTTAGCAATCCGGTCTTCCAAGGCTGTTCTGCTCAAGGTCCCCTCTTTGAAGTGCTGCCTCCGCTAGATTGGTTGCTTTCTCACATATTTCTATTTTATGAAGGTTTTTGTGTGTGTGTGTTTTTCTTTTCCCTCAAGCAAACAATTCAACAGGACCAGTTGCTGGAGAATGTACTTGCTTTGGTGGCTATAGAAGCAGGTGAACATGTTGATCATTAATCAGATTCAACATCTGTTTTCTTTTCTGGGGTCAATACCACTCTGACATGTGCCCAATTTGACTGACTTGTGTATTTCTAAAAGCAACCCCTGTAATAGAGTATTGGTGGCACATCATCTAAACTAGAAAATTCTTCCAGTAGTTGCCAATACAATTAATCTTCCCTGGCGGCTGCTGCTGCTGGCATCACAGCTCTAGTCACTTACAGTGAAGTATTAGAGCGTTACCAGGAAGTGAATAAGGGAGATTCTGTGGGAGTAGCCCTTCTATAGTTTGGAGAGTTGATAAAAGAGATTAGGAGTGGGAATGGAAGGTCTTCCAGTCTTGTTCCTGGAATGTGTTTGGATGAACTGTCTGCTTTTCTCACTGTCAGTCTGCGAGCTGTTGAAGTGAAGGAAGGTTTGCATTCAGGTTAGAGGGGCTACATCTGATGGCTGGGAGGCAGTTTGTGAATCTGTTTAGAGTCTGAGAGGTGAGGATCTGTGTGCCACACCTGAAACTAGAGAGGCACTTGAGCTGAAGCCTTGCTGGTATAAATGAGAGGGGGCTGATGGCAGGGCCTTCCCTGTGAGAGCCCATAACATTGAAATTTGCCCCCCTCTTAATCTGACATAGGCCAAATCTGATGACCTTCAGGATATGTAGCTAACCTCATATGTATTCCAAGGCATTTACAAATCCAGGGGAAGGAATTATAAGGGGGCAGTTGTTGAAGATGGAGAGGGATTGGGATTTCAGCCTAAACATTTCCTATAAAGCCAAATAAATAAATACTGGAAATGCAGAGTTGCAGTGTGGTGGCATGACAATATGGTAACTGGATGTGAAGAGATCACTATTAAAAATCATACGATATCAGGGAGAGGGATACTGAGCTTCCAAGAGCAACTTTAATTTAGCTGTGTTTGCACAAAGTACTATTTGTTGTTCCCTTTTTATGGTTATGTTTAATTTGAAGTATTATTGTTTGTTTCATAAGCTGCATACTATAAAACATAGAAGATAGACAAAATAACTGAAGATGCTACTAAAACTTCAAATTTTGTATACCTTGACTTTAATGTCTGTCTGCAATCATAATGTAAATATTCATCCTAAAGGGAGGAAGTGGCCAGAATAGCTTTATAACCCATTTAGTAAATGGCCAGATTGCCATGATCCTAATATTTGCATACACCTGGACCAGTTGCAGATTGTATTTGAAATAAATGTTAAGAGAGTGCAATGTTCCAGAAAGAACAGATTTTACTGCTCACATTATTAATAATAATCTTTATTACAGTAGTGTCCAAGTGCAACACCGACACACCCAGATTGTCAGCGGGCAGGATCGAACCAGGGATCTCTGGAGCTTAGTGCATGAGCTGAAAGCCAACTGGCGGTTAGCTAAGACTGTAGAGCAGACTCAATCTCTTTCTCTCTCTTAGTAGTCTTGATGCTACTAGCAGGGCCAGAACACCACACCCATAAGGGGTGTGGGTTACACAAGCACCAACCAAGAAGGGGGCTGCATTGTGCTAAGCACTGCACAAATAGTGCACAGTCCCTGCACCGAAGAGCTTACAGTCTAGATCAGGGTAGGCAACCTATGGCATGTGTGCCAAAGGTGGCACGCGAGCTGATTTTCAGTGAAATCAGCTCCAGCTCTAGGGTGACCAGACGTCCCGATTTTATCGGGACTGTCCCGATATTTCCTTGTTTGTCCCGCGTCCCGACCGACATGCGGTCGGGACACTGGACAAACAAGGAAATGCCCCGAGCCTAGAGCCCGGAAGTGCTCGCACCCCCACCCCCCCCGCCCCGACTCCACCCCCTCCTCCCCTGATTGGCTCCCTCCCCGAATCCCCGCCTCTTCCCCGGGCTCACCATTCCCCCTCCCTCCGCAAGCGCTGGAGGGAGGCCCGGGAGACTCAGAGGAAGCGCGGGGCCGGGGTGAGTAACAGTCCGGCCTGGCCGTAGGGCGAGGAGGGGGGCGGCCCGCGGGGCCAGGCGGCGGCTGTTGTTGTCCCCCCCGGGCAGCGGGACTCGGGAGCAGCCGCTGCTGCAGCTCCCACTGCCGCGGGGGAGGAAGCGGCCATGGCGCTCCGCGGCTGCGGCGCCCCCGAACCCCCCGAGCCGGGGCCTGCTGCGGGGACCCAGCAGCGCGTATGCTGGGCCCAGCCCCTGGCCAGCGTCTGGGCTGCTGCCCAGCTGGTGCTATCCCGCGGCGGCCCCGGGGCGGAGGCATCGGCAGCCCAGCCCTGTTCGTTCCCCTGCGGGACGGGGGGGCTGGGGCCTGCTGCCCCCACTCCGGGGCCGCCGCGGGATAGCACCAGCTGGGCAGCAGCCCAGACGCGCCTGGCCAGGGGCTGGGCGCAGCGTACGCGCTGCTGGGTCCCCGCAGCAGGCCCCGGCTCGGGGGGTTCGGGGGCGCCAGAGCTGCAGCCGCGGAGCGCCATGGCCGCTTCCTCCCCCGCGGCAGTGGGAGCTGCAGCAGCGGCTGCTCCCGAGTCCCGCTCCCCGGGGGGGAGAACAGCTGCCGCCTGGCCCCGCGGGCCGCCCCCCTCCTCGCCCTACCTCCCAACTGAGTCCTGCCTGCTCGGGGCCAGGCCGGACTGTTACTCACCCCGGCCCCGCGCTTCCCCTGAGTCTCCTGGGCCTCCCTCCAGCACTTGCGGAGGAAGGTTTTTTTTTTTTTTTTTTGGCCCCGCCCCCCGCCACGCCCCCCCCCGCGTCACCCCCCCTCCCCGCGTCCTGATATTTGTCTTGAGTGATCTGGTCACCCTATCCAGCTCGTCAGTGCTTAGTGAGATCTTGGACTGATCTCAAAGGCTTTCTAAACCTCCATGACCCATAGAATCGCCTCTCATTGTCTGATTCATCAGTTATCAGTAATTCTAGTGCCGAAGAGAGTATGATTTCACTACCATTGCACTGGCTGTCTGCAACATGTGCTGTCCCTACCAGGTTTATTATAGCTTCTCAATCATTTTAAAAACTCTTTCTTACTGCTATCAGACACATTTGCAACCCTCTCTGTCCTGTAACATTGCTATAGGGAATGCTAGTGCTAAGGCCATAAGGTACCTCATATATCTCACCAAACTGCTTTAGTAAGTGATGGAGACAGTATGATTTCCTGGTATAAAATACCTTCCTGTTTAAATCCTAATGCCAAATGCAAACAGGAGTTTTGTGAAGGAGTTTACAGAGGGAGTGAGAGAGGCAGATACATATAAAAACATACTCTAAACCAGGGGTCTCAAATACGCAGGCCGCATGCGGCCCGTAAGGTTATTTTCTGCAGCCCACAAGCGCCTTGCAGCCCCTGCCGCCCTCCTCCAGCATTTACCTAGAGCGGCTCCGGCCCGACACGCACCGGGGACAGGGCAGTCTCCCTGCCTGCTAGCCCTGCCCCCACGCCACTCCGGGAAGTGGCCAGATTGTAGGAAAGAGGGGGCACGTTGGTGTGTGTGTTGATGCGGCTTCAGGCACTGCCCCCAACGGCTCCCATTGGCTACGGTTCCCCGTTCCCGGCCAATGGGAGATGCTGGGGGCGGTGCCTGAAGCAACAGCAATACACACATCCCAGAGCAGCGTGGGGGCGGGGCAGGGCAGACAGGGAGCCTGCCCTGCCCCCGGTGTGCACTGCGCCAGAGCCCCTGGTCGCACCCTGCACCCCGACCCTCTGCCACACCCCTCCTGCACCCCAACCCACTGCCCTGAGCCCCCTGCCACACCCCGACCCCCAGCCCTGAGCCCCCGCCGGACCCCACGCCCCTCCTGCACCCCGATCCTCTGCCCTGAGCCCCCTGCCGCACCCCACACCCCTCCTGTACCCCAACCCTCTTCCTTGAGCTGCCTGCCGCACCCTGCACTCTGACCCCCTGCCCTGAACCCCCTGCCATACCCTTCACCCCTCCTGCACCCCAACTCCCTGCCCTGAGCCCCTGCCACACCCCACACCCCTCTTGCACCCCCTGGGGGCAGGGAGGGGGCAGAGTTGGGATGGGAATTTTGGGGAAGGGGTTGGAATGGGGGCAGGGAAGGGGTGGGAAGAGGCGGGGCAGGGGTGGGGCCTCATGGAAGGGGTGGAATGAGGGCGGCAGGGGGGAGGTGTCAGTAATGCGGCCCGCCGGCCAATGTACTAGTCCTCTTGTGTCCCTCGTGGTCATTTGAGTTTGAGACCCCTACTCTAAACTTTGGCCAATTGCATGCCCTGCCTCCCCAAATCCATTCAATTATATCACATGAAGGCAGAATACTAAGTATTGATACATTTTATAAGTGCTTTTATGTAAATACTAGATGTCTAAATGTTAACATGGGTAAACTTGAGTGCCTGAAATTAAATGAGGATATTGATACAATAGGCATCCCAGAAACTTGGGGGAAGAATGATAATTAATGGGACACAGATATACCAGGGTACAAAACATATAGGAATGACAGAGTAGGTCGTGGGAAGGAGCACTGTATGTGAAAGAAAGCGTAAAGTCAAATATAGTAAAAATCTTAAATGAATCAAACTGTACCATAGAATCTTTAAGCATAGAAATTCCATGCTTGAATAATAAGAGAACAGCAGTAGGAATATACTACCGACTACCTGACCGTGATGGTGATTGTAGAAATGTTCAAGATTGAGTAGAGAGGCTGCAAAAACAGAAAATACAATACTAATGGGGGAATGTCAACTCTTCCCATATTGACTGGGTACATGTTCCTCCGGACAGGATGCAGAGGAAAAATTTCTAGAACACCCTTAATAACTGCTTCTTAAAGCAGCTAGTTCTGGAACCCGCGAGAAAGAGGCAATTCTTGATTTAGTCCGAAGTTGAGCACAGGATCTGGTCCAAGAGGTGACTATAGCCGAACTGCTTGGTAATAGCAATCATGATGTAATTAAATTTAACATCCGTAAGGGGGCAAAATGCCAAAGAAACCCACCAGAGTAGCATTTAACTTCGAAAAGGGGAACTACACATGAATGAGGAAGCTAGTTAAACAGAAACTAAAAGGAACAATCACAAAACATGGCAATGTTTTAAAAACACCATCATAAAGGCTCATACTAAATGTATACCCCCAATTAAAAAAACAAAAATAAAAGGACCAAAAAAAGCCACCATGGCTAAACAGAGTAAAAGAGGCAGTTAGAGACAGAAAAGGCATCCTTTTAAAAAGTTGAAGTCAAATCCTAGAGAGTAAAATAGACAGGAGCATGAACTATGGAAAGTCAAGTATAGTTAGGCAGGCCAAAAAAGAATTTGAAGAGCAACTAGCAAAAGAATCAAAACCTTGAAGCAAAAAAAAATTTTTTTTAAAGTACAGCTGAAACAGGAACCCTGGCAAAACCCGGACGACTGTGGAGAAGCTCAGTGAATTCTTTGTGTCAGTCTTCACAGCAGAGGATGTGTGGGAGATTCCCATACTTGAGCCATTATTTTAAGGGACAATCTGAGGAATTGTCCCAGACTGAGGTGTCGGTAGAGGTGGTTTTGGAACAAATTAATAAATTAAACAGAAATAAGTCACTGGGACCAGATTGTATTCACTCAAGATTTCTGAAGGAACTCAAATATGAAATTGCAGAACTACTAATTGTGGTATGTAACCTATCGCTTACGTCAGCCTTCTTTCCAGATGAGTGGAGGGTAGCTAACGTAATTTAAGGCAAGTCTAGTAAGTCTAGCTTTGGTACCAGGCAATTAGTTGAAACCGTAGTAAAGAACAGAATTATCAGACACACAGATAAACGTGGTATGTTTAGGAAGGGTCAATATGGCTTTTGTAAAGGGAAATCATATCTCCCCAATCAATTAGAATTCTTTGAGGGTGTCAACAAGCATGTGGACAAGGGTGGTCCAGTGGATACAATGTACTTGGACTTTCAGAAAGCCTTTGGCAAGATCCCACATGAATGGCTTTTAAGCAAAGTAAGCAGTCATGGGATAAGAGCAAAGGTCCTCTCAAAGATCAGTAACTAGTTAAAAGATAGGTAACAAAGGGTAAGAATAAATGGTCAGTTTTCACATTGGAGAGAGGTAAAGAGCAAGGTCCCCCAAGGATCTGTACTGGTACCTGTGCTGTTTACTCCTTTTTCCACATCATTTATGAATATGTGAACAGTGAGGTGGGAAAGTTCGCAGATAATACAAAACTACTCAAGATAGTTAAGTCCAAAGCTGACCTATGAGAGTTACAAAAAAATCTCACAAAACTGAATGAATGGGCAACAAAATGGCAGATGAAATTCAAGGTTGATAAATACAAAGTAATGTACATTGGAAAACAAAATCCTAACTATACAACAAAATGATGAGGTCCAATTTAGCTGTTACTACTCAAGAAAGATCTTGGAGTCATTATGGATAATTCTTTGAAAATATCCACTCAGTGTGCAGTGGCAGTGAAATAAGCTAACAGAATGACAGGAACCATTAGGAAAGGAATAGCTAATAAGATAGAAAACATCATAATGTCACTATATAAAGCCACATGCCCACACCTTTAATAGTGTGTTCAGTTCTGCTCACTCCATCTAAAAACAAAAAGATATATTCGAATTTTAAAAAAGTTTATGGATATGGAACAATTTCCATATGTGGAGAGATTTAAAAGACTGGGGCTGTTCAGCCTAGAAAAGAGACGACGGGGACATGATAGAGGTCTATAAAATCACGAGTGGTGTCAAGAAAGTGAATACGGAAGTGTTCTTTACCCCTTCACATAACACAAGAATCAGGTGTCATCCAATGATATTAATAGGCAGTAGGTTTAACACTAAGATAAGGAAGTACTTCTTCATACAATGCACAATCAACCTATGGAGCTTGTTGCCGGGGGATGTTGTGAAGGCCAAAATTGATAAGAATTAGATAAGTTCTTGGAGGGATAGGTCCATCAATGGTTATTAGCCAAGATGATCAGGAATGCAACCCCTTGCTCTGGGTGTCCCTAAACCTCTGGCTGCCAGAGGCTGGCACTGGAAGACAGGGAATGGGTCACTCGATAACTGCCCTATTTTGTTCATTCCCCTCTGAAGCATCTGGCATTGGCCACTGTTGGAAGACAGGATACTGAGCTAGCTGGACCATTGTTTTGAGCCAGTATGACTAGGGCCCTACCAAATTTCACAGCCAGAGGGTTTTTTAATTGGTCAATTTCAAATTTTCAGATGTTTACATCTGAAATTTCATGGTGTTCTAATCATGGGGGGTCCCATCCCAAAAAGTACCCGGTGGTGGGTCTGATCTCCCCTGCCCCCGAGAATGGCCATGCAGGGGAAGAAGTAGTCCTGTCCCTCCCCAGCCTGGCAGGGACTCACAGCTAGGAGCCCCTGGCTGGGGCACTCCCACCAGCAAGGGAGAGATCGGACCCACCTCCACAAGCCTCCTCCGGCTCCAGAGCTTCCTGCAGCAGGGGGAGGCACCCAGAGGTGGGTCTGATTTTTCCCCCCCGAGAGCGGCCGTGCAGGGGAAGTACAAGTCCTGTCCCTCCCCAGCCTAGCCAGAACTCACAGCTTATGAGCCCCTGGCTGGGGCACTCACAGCAGCACAAGGGAGATCAGATTGCAAGGGGAAGGGCTTATTTCATGGTTTGTGACATGTTTTTCGTGGCTGTGAAATTGGTAGGGCCCTAGTATGTTCTTAATCTCTCAATTTATTGGGAGTTTGGACAAATCACTCTAAGTCTGGTCTAGAGATCCCTTGTTTATTATAAATCCTAAGGGTTTTAGTAGACAAACATTAGCTCTCATATGAAAACTATACTTTTTCTGAAACTCTAGCAGTTATAGTATCAGGCCAACTACAGTAACAATTTTGACCTCAATGTAAAATTTCCAGGCTCTGTAAAGGGGTCCAGTTGAATAACAACATTTGTTGCATATTTTGGCATTTATTCTTTAAACTATTATTAGTGAATACATTTTTCCATTGTTTGACCAACTGAAATTATAAAAACAAACTTACTTAAAATTAATGTGCATTAAGAGTCACAAAAATGTCTTCCTTGAGTCTGCAGCCCAGACCCTGGAAAAACCTACATGGACTGAACTTTCCTCAGATGAGTAGTTTTACTGAAATCAGTGAAATTCATTTGGGGTCCTGGCATGGAAAACTTCAGCCCAAATGCTTAATACACGACAAAGTTCTAAGCAACTGAAAATGGGAGCTTGTAGTGAGACTAGTTGGGCACCCTTAAAAATAGGTAGTATTATCAGTCCCTGGTATAACTATAGTTATAATAATTATTATAGCTATAATACTGCAAATTTCATTCTAAAGTGTCTCATTAATTTAAAAAACTAACTACAAACAAAGACCAGTTTATCAGAGCGCAGCTAACGGTCCATAAGAGCCTTAGCTAGGATTATTCTAAGAAATTGGTTCTTGACTCCATGATTTCAAAAAATTGGTCCTGTGATCCACAGGCCTCTGTAGCTGCAAAGGATTATGAATTTGAGTCATGAGAAGAAAGAGTGGGAGGTTCTGGGGTTTTGTGGTGAGCAGAGCTAAAAAAGGACAGGAAAATGTTTATTGCCTATCTCAGAGCAGACTGGGAAATGAGGGGATCAATCCTGCTGATGCGGAGGCTGGAGCTTGTATGAAGCAGGGTGGGAGGCTGGTGGTGGTGTGAAATGGAAGCTGCTTTGGTGAGTTTCTCTGCTGGGGAGCTGAAAGCAAGGAGAACAGAAAACCAAGTATAATGAAGAAGAAAAGGAAGACAATCGAAATGAGAGGCCAGATCCTCATCTGGTGATTTCAGTGGCGTTAGGCTGATTTACACCAGCAAAGAATCTGGCCCACTAAGGTCTCCAGCTGCCCCTTTCAGATGGGCATCTTTATGTCCCAAAATAAATACACCATAGCGGAACATAGTTCACTGGAGCTTAAATGTCTAGGCGTGTCCAAGGTGCTTTTCCATACCTCATTTAGGAATTTTCCCCACAATCCTTGGCTTTCTGTTCTCCAGAGACAAGTTAACAATACAACATTACTTTTTCTAAACAATCCAAACAAGTTATTTTCTCTATCCCAGTCCAATCCATCAACCCAGTCTTATTCATCTAGTCCCTCTAATCCATCATATTGCTACTGTGCCTGTAACCTTGGCATCTAAAACAGTCAGGTTTATATTTTATTCCAATATCATATTCCCCATCCCTCATTAGAGCTGACACAACTGATGAGCATTATGAACTTGAGATAGTCCAAGTTATAGAGAGGAGCACCTTCTGTTTCAAGGACAATTATCAAAGTATGGATGTTTTGCTTTGTAGATATGGTGTAAACCCATGATCCATCAGAGGAATTTAATAATAGTTCTCTCTGCAAGCAGTATGGTTCTCCCTAGCTCTTGATATTTACGTTAAGTTAGAGCAGTTCTTGCTTGGAGTCTGGTCTTGCTTGAATGACACTGAGTGCTAGCATGGAAGAAGACAAATGGCAGCTGTAAAATTGGCAATAAACAGCTGGAGATATATTGGCACAAGTATTTAAAGTTTTAAGAAGGAACTTTTCAACTTGGGAGGTAATTAGTTTCTTAAATGTGAACCACCAAACAACTGATCGGCCCTACATACTGGTATCAAAGAGAACCCATTTCCAAAGCAGTGATAACACTTTAGTCCTGTAATGAAAGTAGAATATCATCTTAGATGGACTTTACTATACTGTGTCAACACATAGCATTTGAGAAAAAAAGTCTCCTGGTTAATTTTCAAAGGTAAAAGCAATGTCCCCGGTTTGCAGATGGAATGTTTTATCCTACTTCACTGATCTGGTAATTAATTCAATTTCATGCTCTTCTGGGTCTTTAATTATTGGAGGAGAACCTCAGAACTTTTGCCAGTGGATCTGAAATTATTCTAAGTAGATATAAAGTGAGTTAGATTGTACATTGGTGTGCACCATCTTTCAGAATACAAGAAGTCTAATACAAGAATAACTAATTGAAAGACAGCAAATTTAAAACCAAGGAAGTGCTTTTTCATGCCAAAATAATCAGTCTGTGAAACTCATTGCCAGAGGCTATTCTTGAGGCCAAGGAGTTTAGCAGGATTCAGAAATAGATCAGACATTTTTTGGGTCATAAAATTCCAGATTTACATTAGTAAAGATTTTTTTAACCCCTTAAAGAACATTAAGGGTTGGGGTTTTTTTGGGGGAGGAAGGGTTGGCTCAAAATTTAGGTTTCATGACAACATTAAGTAATATTTAAGGCCAATTCTGATTTATTTATTTATTTAATATTCCAATGGAAAAGGTTTTGTAAAATAAACAAAGCAGTCCCTGCACCAATTGCGATGCAAACGTTGTAGAATTTGTTGAGTACATGGAAACCCACAAGTGACTGACTGGAAACTGATAAAAAATACATTAGACTTTAAAAGCTCTCCCTTTTAGTAACCTGAGGGTAATCTTTCGGACCTGGAAGGCAAGACAGCTTTTTAAAGATTAATGCGTGTTGTGTGATAGAAGTTATTACTAGTTCTCTCACGTGTTCTCTATAGAAGGGGGAATACAGCGATCTCTTGTGTACTGGCAACCAGGGAAAAGAAAACTTTTTAACAGCATCAACTCTGTGTGGGTGGGTGTAGTGGGCATTGTTAAAATGTTTTCTTTTGCTTTTTAACTAGTAGATAAGTTATAATTGGTTCTCATGGATTTCTCTATTATAAGTATAGGAAACAACTGATTGAACCAACATCTTTCTTACTGGTAAAAAGCTCTAAGACTGCTTTTCCCACTGTACCCACTTAGACAAACAATATCATTCTATTGGCGTATGATATGGAAGGACACAAATCCCACTAGCCCTTTCCCTTATGCCTGCAGAAAACTCTCTGTGTACCCATTACATGTTTGAGGACTTCTTGAGGTTGGGGAGACATGGCCAGGAGGAAAGGGGTAGCAGGGGACAGCCCCTCTATAGATTATCATCTCCTATCAAGTTTATGGGGAAATTCCTTTGGGATTAAGGTACTAGCCGTATCAACTAATATCATTAACTCCTGCAGATCCAGTTCCAAGTAATTTAGCCCACACTGAAAGGGGTGGGAGGGAGGCAGTGATATCCTGGCACTGCAGGGGACTATTACCAAGAGGGAAAGGATCTGGAAATAGTGGGATTCCCTAAAACCGGTACGATTTCCCCACAGATCTCGGCCTAAGCCCCACACTCCACCTGGACGCTGACACATGCTGTCCTCCTACCCCACCCCGATGAGACAATTATTTGAGAACACCATGAACTTCAACTTGGTGAGCTTCTTGCATCATTTTCACCCTTCTAGTAACTTCCATGATCAGGTACGAGTGTTTTTTGTTTGTTTGTTTGTTTGTTTGTTTTTAAAGCTATTGTTAGGCTCTCGGTCTAGTAAAGCACTTAATCACGTACTGAATTTCTGAACTTTAAGCCCTGGAGTAACCCATTGACGTCAATAGGCCTACTCCTATGTTTTAAATTAAGCGCATGCTTAAGTGCTTTGCTGGAACAGATCCTTATCTTCGTTCTGATTCTGTACTTCTCACACACACACACACACACACACACACACACACACACTCTGATGCTATGTCTACAACTGGAGCTAGAGGTGTGATTCCCAGCTCTCATCCAGGTAGCGTGCTAAAAACAGTAGTGTAAGCACACGGGCAGTGATGAGCAGTGGCCATGCTAGCTGGCTCATGTACAAACCCACCAGGTAAGTACTCAGGACAGCTAGCTTGGACCACTGCTACCCATGTTACCATGGCGACACTGCTATTTTCAGTGCACTAGCTCAATGAGAGCTTGTAGGAGTTTGTCTATGTGAGCTGGGAATCGCACCCCAGCTTCAACAGTCGACGTAGCCTAAATGTGGAGTTCTCAAATCTTCCTTTTATTGCTGTTTCATGGTGAAGTGAAACATGTTCACGCTACTAGCATTGCCTGCATTACAAATTCTACAAAGTTACTCACCCAGAGGCAGACTCGTGGCTTGTGCACAACACCCACACACTGCATAGTGCTGGGATGAATTGCATGTATCAAGCACCTTTAACTGCTTCACCTGCCCTCTGCCTATCTCTGCTGAGACTTTTGTCTAACATTCCAAACCTCTAAGCAGCTTCCAAGAACCACCACTTAAAATCAACAGAGAAGTGTTTCCTTCTTGCCCCCTGAATTATCTTGGTTTGAGGTGCTGACCTATTGCATCCTGTCTGACATGCAGATTGTGAGCTCTCTGGGTCTTAGACTGTCTTCCCCTTTGTTTTTTGTACAGTGCCTAGGCCCCACTGTGCTATGTCCGTGACTGGTAGCACCTAGGTACTCCATAGTAACTCCTGTTACTAAAAATGCAATACTTTTGGCTTTGGGTGGTGTTTCAAGGAAATAAAAATCTCATCAGCTGTCACCCTTATGTAATCTTATTTCGGGATGGTAGAGAAGGTTCTGGTGAGGCAGGTCTGGCTCTGTCTAGAGGACCCAGGTTTTCCTGATCCCTTCCAATGTGGTTTGCGAGGCAGCACGGTCTAGTGGGTAGGGCCACTGGATCAGGACTCAGGAGATCAGAGTTCTGTTCCCAGCTTTGCCACTCACCTGCTCTGTGACCTTGGGTGAATCGCCTTATTTCTCTTATCTCTATTTCTTATTTCTCAGTATCTCTATTTTCACCTTTTATCTGTCTTGTCTATTTAAAGGGAGATTATAACTCTTCAGGACAGGCATGGGCTCTTACTATGCGTTTGTACAGCCCCTGACTCACTGGGGCCCTGATCTCGGTGTTGGCTTCTACTGGAATACAAATAAATGATATTTATAATAATTCACTATCTTGGACAATTGGTACCAAATAAGGGTTGTCTCTTAAAAAAAGAAAAAGAAAAGGAGACAGTCGTTCATATTGTCAAGGCTAGAAATGGAAGACTCCCACTGAGGAATAAATCATCCAGTGAATTTCTGAATAATTTAAACAAACTATTCAAAAACTATGCTTTATTAAAAAAATTATTCACCCAGCTCCCGTCCTGAGGTATCGGACTGTAGGACAGTGATCTTATTACAGACCTATTTTAAGCTATGCTAAACTATTTTAGGTCATATTTAGAAATTTCTTAAATTTATTGTTCTCTTCCTTCACCATTTGGTGCAATGTGACCATTAAAACTCTCATGATAAAAAATATTTGCCAAACTGTCATGTATTTTTATGCCACATATTTTACACATCATCCACTATGCTACATACGGTCTTTGCTTATTCATGGGGATTTATATTGCAATAGAAACATATTGAATATTGCAATTCAAATTAAAAACAAAATGAAATACAAGGATATGAAGGGGGACACTCACCATTTCAGTGCCTCCTGTCAGCTGGGTATGGTGCTTCAATCTTTTGTTCCTCCTTCTGGTGCCCCCTGTAGGTTGCCACCCACACTGCAAAGGTCTTCAGTGGCTCAGGCCTCCCGCCAAGTCACACAGTCAAATGTATGAACCTCTTCCAGGATGCAAAGAGTTCAACACGCTGTCTGCCCTCACCAGGATCTACCGCCCTGGCTCTGGCCCTTTAGAAGCCCGGGTGCAGGGCTAAATTGAAACAAGTCTTGTTCTCTTCTCAGGGCTTAGGCTGCTTTCCCAGTGGCTGGTGGGGAAACCCAGGCCCACCCACTACTCTGGGTCCCAACCCTGGGACCCAATAAACAGCAACCACATACCACTGCCTCCAGTTCGCTGCTGTTATTCCCCGGGCCTTTTCCCACATAGTCCCCTTCTCTTCACCTCGATCAGGACTGAAGTTCTCACATCCTCACTGCATGACAATGCCACCAAAACCCATCTTCTAGTTCTCTGTTGAGCTCCTGTGACCAGTTAGAAGCACCCTTCCTTGCTCCTCTGGGTCCCAGCCAGTAACTGACCTGCTCATGCCCTTGCAGCTCCTTTTATCTGAGCCTGCTGGGCTCTGATTGGCAATTTTATATGCATCCTTTCTAGGTAGGCCTGGGGGAGCCACCTTCACAGCTCCTTTCTGGGGCGGGCTGTAGGGCCTCCAGCAGTGGACCATGAAGGGTCAGGTACACCCTGTCACAAAGGGCTATTATATAAAACTAAAACAAAGCTGATTCCCTCACCCATACCAAGATCTCTATGCCTGGGGAAAAAAATTAATCTGCCATTAAATTTTCTGCATGTTTTACTTCTTTAATTAAAAAGTGTGAGAGAGGTGAAAACACAAATTTTCCTGTATTGTAGCTATAGAAGGCTCTGATCCAGCAAAGAGCACATGCATAACTTTAAGTATGTGAATTGTGCCATTAAAGTCAATGAGGCTACTCAAGAACTTAAAGATATCCATGTGCTTAAGTGCTTTCTGGATCAGGGCCAAACTTCTCCATACATAGATTAAGAAGATGCATCTCACACTGGTTTTTAGAGTAATTTGAGAGTTTAAGTTTGCAAAATTTGTGGTGGTGGTGGTGAAATTCAGATTCTCCAACAAGTATGCCTGATCAGTTTTTATATCTACATAATATCTTTCATGTAATGCTCAACTAGGTATATCAGAAGGTTTCATTCTCCTCAACTAATGGCTAAAGCTATCTTGAACCAACTGACATATTAGGCTTATAAGAAAGCCATTATTGTACTATCTAGTGCAACCACCAAGTGGCTAAATGGATCCACAATGCTTTTCCTTTCCAACTGCATGCAGACTGAAAGGAACAATAAATGAGAATGACCCTGCAATATTACACTGAGAGGAATGATTGAAGTAATTTAGAGTACAGTCCATAATTTATACCCCAGCACTATGAAAAGATGAGAAGTGCTGATACAGAAAGTATTTTACACACTACAGTTGCATAGATTCAGCTATTTCATTGATTTCTTCCTTCAAAGCCAGGGAGCAATTTGTCAGAAAGAGCTTACAGTTCTGAATATAGTTATATTACATCAGGGTCCCATTTCCACCCCCCCACTTTTTGTTTTGTTTTGCTTCTTTCAACAACTGGATGCCTAGAGACTAAGGCCTTGTCTACGCTATGGGGGGGGAGTGGGGAGATTGATCTCAGTTATGCAATTTCAGCTATGTGAATAACAGGAGTACTTGTGGCACCTTAGAGACTAACAAATTTGTTAGTCTCTAAGGTGCCACAAGTACTCCTGTTCTTCTTTTTGCGGATACAGACTAACACGGCTGCTACTCTGAAATATGTGAATAACGTAGCTGAAGTCAACATACTTAGATCTACTTACCGCGGGGTCCACACTACATGATGTCGACTGCAGAGGCTCTCCCATCGACTCCCCTTGTGTTTCTCGTTCAGGTGGAGTACAAGAGTCGATGGGAGAGCCATCAGCGGTCAATTTAGCGGGTTTTCATTAGACCCGCGAAATCAGGGGTTCTCAAACTGAGGGTCATGACCCCTCAGGGTCACGAGGTTATTACCTGGGGGGTGTCACAAGCTGCCAGCCTTCACCCCAAACCCCACTTTGCCTCCAGCATTTATAATGGTGTTAAATATATTAAAAAGTTTTTTTAATTTATAAGGAGGGTCGCACTCAGGGGCTTGCTGTGTAAAAGGGGTCACCAGTACAAAAGTTTGAGAACCACTGCGCTAAATCGACCACCAGTGCATCAGTCACCACACGTCAAACCCCTGGTAAGTGTAGACAAGGCCTAACTATTTATTTATACCTAGCTTGGCTTTCCTCAACCTAGCTGAATAATGTATTTAGTTAATAAGGACTTGATTTAACTTGCCTTAAAATGAACTGAAATTCAAACAGTGATGGCTATGCTTACGGGGAAAACTAGCGAGTAAAAAGGGAATTATCTAGGGGCAATTATCCTCATCTCCTGGAACTTGCTTCTGTAAGGAAAACTCAGGGTGATCTTGTGGTTAAAGCACTATAATGACTTGGGAAATTGGAAGAACTAGGAAATGAACCCACAGAATTCCTATGACACCTTGGGCCAGTCTTAAGAAGCTCTGTCTATTTAGCACATCAAAGATAAAGTCAAGAAATAACTTGATCCCAGTCTATAAGTACTTGCATGGGGAGAAGATTTTTGATAGTAGAGAATTCTTTAGACAAAGGTAGAACAAGGTCCAAAAGCTGAAGCTTGACAAATTCAGACTAGAAATCAAGTGCATATTTTTAACAATGGCAGTAATTAACCATTTACCAAGGGATGTGGTGGAATCTCCCTCACTTTAAGTCTTTAAATCAACATGGGATGGCTTTCTAAAAGTTAACTTCTGATTGAGCTAGGGCATATGAGTTTGATGCAGGAATTACTAGATGAAACTCTCTGCTATGCGGCAGGTCAGATTAGATCATCAGAATGGTCCTTTCTACCTTAAAATCTATAAATCTCTTAATCTTACTGTACCTGAGTCACCTCCAATTTCTAAGATGTTTCTCTACACCACAGGGATGCTGTGAAGATAGGTTCATTAGTGTCTGTGAGATGCTCAGAGTTCAAAGTGATGGGAACCATCTAAGTACCTAGAGAGATCCTGTACACAAGAGTCAGTCATTGTCTAAAATGGCTATTGTATTACAGAGCTGCAGGGTGAAGTATTCCACTCTGCATTCTCCAGATCTCCTGCAATTCAAAATAGCAAGGAGGGTTATTTTCAGCAGGTTGGGGTGTGTGTGAAGGAGGGGGGCGGGGGGGAAGAAATGTTGTATTCATCAATGACTGGTTGGTGCTTTTGTCCTGGTTTGTTAGAGGCTTCAGTCTTCCAATTTATATTTTGTGTAAAGAAATTTCTGTGGTAATGCTCTACACTGCCATGTGGGACACACAGATTTGGTATCTGGTCCAACAGTTTCTCTCTTGGGAGCGAATTTAGCTCTGCCCCATTTCATGTACGTGTTATACAGGGTGCCATTTATATGTGATCATACCGTTCAGACATCCTGAAATAGAAATATGGCCAAATGGTAACTAAATGAGTGAGAAGGGGCCTTAAAATGAAAGTGTGTTCAAGTGTATAGAGAGTATTAAACATCAAGGCCAGATAGGAATCATTTAGAGTTGTCAAGTGTGTTACAAAGTAAGAGTAATAGGATGAAACCAGTAAAACCTCTGAGTGAACTTTTTATACTAAGGAGACTTACTGAACAGAGTAGAGTCAGAAAGTCTCCTTGGCGAAGTGGTGAGATCCCATTGTGTGGGGGCATTCAAACTGAACATAAAAACGGCCATACTGGGTCAGACCAAAAATCCATCTAGCCCAGTGTCCTGTCCTCTGATGTGGCCAATGCCAGGTGCCCCAGAGGGAATGAACAGAACAAGTAATCATCAAGTAATCCATCCCCTGTTGCCCATTCCTAGCCTCTGGCAAACAGAGGTTAGGGGCACCATCCCTGCCCATCCTGGCTAACAGCCATTGATAGACCTATCCTCCATGAATTTATCTAGTTCTTTCTTGAACCCTGTTATGGTCTTAGCCTTCACAACACCCTCTGGCAAGGAGTCCAGAAGTTGACTGTGTGTTGTGTGAAAAAATACTTCCTTTTTGTTTGTTTTAAACCTGATGCCTATTAATTTCATTTGGTGGCCCCTAGTTCTTGTGTTATGAAGAGGAGTAAATAACACTTCCTTATTTACTTTCTCCACACCAGTCATGATTTTATAGACCTCAATCATATCTCCCCTTAGTCATCTCTTTTCCAAGCTGAAAAGTCCCAGTCTTATTAATCTGTCCTTATATGGCAGCTGTTCCATACTCCTAATAATTTTTGTTGCCTTTTTCTGAACCTTTTCTAATGCCAATGCATCTTTTTTGAGATGGGGTGACCACATCTGCAGGCAGTATTCAAGATGTGGGTGAACCATGGATTTATAGAGCGGCAATATGGTATTTTCTGTCTTATTATCTATCCCTTTCTTAATGATTCCCAACATTGTTCACTTTTTTGACGGCCGCTGCACATTGAATGGATGTTTTCAGAGAACTATCCACAATGACTCCAAGATCTTTTTTCAGTGGTAACAGCCAATTTAGAACCCATCATTTTATATGTATAGTTGGGATTATGTTTTCCAATGTGCATTACTTTGCATTTAACAATCATATTATTTATCTATCAATTATGGATCAGAAATTGGTGAATATAATGGCAGGAATAATCGAACACTAGCAAATGGCCAGATCTGCCTTTTATTTCTCTGTTTTTAGTGTTGTTATAGCTGTGTTGGTCTGAGCAAGACAAGGTACATGGGACCATCTTTTGTTGGTGGAAGGGACAAGCTTTCAAGCTTCACAGAGCTGCTCTTCAGGTCTAGGGAATGTGACCAGAGTGTCACAGCTTGTGACGTTCTGTACCTCGGGGTCGGGGGGGGGGGGAACTTGCACCTCCATGTTCATCCTTATAATATGATTGTGTGGTATCCAATGCAAAGTTTGTCATATCAAGTGTCTTTGGAAAGCTCATGATGAACTGAGCATTGTTGTTATGGTAATGTTATAGGTTGTAATTTCATGTATAGTTATGAGGATGAAAATGTGTCTCATAGCTTAAAGCAAGCTGAGGCAAAAACTCTCCAAGAGCAAAGGGGTAGTTCACACCTCATCAGGGCACGTATGGGACAAACCCAGCCCAGTCACACAGGAACAAAGGACACTGGCCTAGGCAACAACAAAGGATCTGTTGGACTCTCGAGTGAGTCACCCCCCTTCCTTTGGTTAGTTTGGGACTGCAATGAGGTAATGCTCACCTGACTCTGAAGGAGGGGGTGGCAAAGCCAAGAAGGAAGAAAGAACATGATGAAAGGGAGAGATGTTTGCCATGCTCTCTCTACCACCTCCATCTACAGACATCATCACCAAGTGACTGAAGCGCTGATCAAATGGGAGAGCCTGACTGACGAGCAACCAGCCAGCCTGTGGTGAGAAGCATCTAAGTTTGTAAGGGCACTGAAAGTGTTAAGAGCAGCTTAGAATGCGTTTTGCTTTTACTTCATTTGACCAAATCAGACGTGTTGTGCTTTGACTTATAATCACTTAAAATCTATCTTTTAGAGTTAATAAATTTGTTTGTTTATTCTACCTGGAGCAGTGCATTTGGTTTGAAGTATGTCAGAGACTCCCCTTGGGATAACAAGTCTGGTATATATCAATTTCTTTGTTAAATTGATAAACTCATATAAGCTTGCAGCGTTCAGTGGGCATAACTGGACGCTGCAAGATGGAGGTTCCGAGGGTTGTATCTGGGACCGGAGATATTGGCTAGTATCATTTGGTTGCACAATCAAAGGAGCAGCTTACATGCCAAAGGCTGTGCGTGAACAGCCCAGGAGCGGAGGTTCTCACAGCAGTGCAGGGTAAGGCTGGCTCCCAGAGTCAAGGATTGGAGTGACCTAGCAGATCACCGGTCCGGATAACACCAGAGGGGAACGTCACACAGCTAAATAAAAGTTAGGACAGATTGTTAAGCAGGAGGGATTCACGCATGCTGTAGGAGACCACTTAAAAAGAAGTAGGTAAATAAGGGTTAGCAAGCAGTGGACTGTGTTACGAATTGTTGTAATGAGCCATAATACCAGTGTCTTTAAGTCCATGGTCTTTAGTGTCTAGTAGAGTATGAATTTAAGCTCCCAGGTTCATCTGTTGAAGGTGTTGTGCAGGTTTCCTTTGGGAACAAGGACTGGGAGGTCGGATATGCAGCGATTGCTTGGTGAAAAGTGTTCACTAGGGATGATGTGGTGTTTTTGTCTTTCATCATTTTTCTGTGATTTTCATTTGAGAGCATAGTGATTGTCTGGTTTCACCCACACAGTTGTTGTGGAAGCATTTGATACACTGGATGAGGTACACCACGCGTTGGGATAGGCATGTGTAGGACCCATGGATTTTGGGGGGGGGGTATTGATCATCATAGCAGTTGGAGACATGTCTGCAGGTTTTGCATCTGTTCAGGCAGGGTCTGATGCTGCTTGGAGTTGATGGCTCCTGGTCGGTGGGGAGCTTGTTTCTAACTATGAGCTTGGCAAAGGTGGAGGAATTGTTTGAAGCCCAGAGGAAGGCGGTTTGGGAAAGAGTTCTTTCAGAATGTGGTCCTCATCAATTATGGGTTGTCCAGACCCTGGGAACAGCCTCTTCATGGGCCAAAGAAGAACAGAATAAAAATAGGCAAATGTGCTAATTTATCATTGAAAAACTCTGTTGTGAAGTACCCATAAATCCCATAACCAGCTTCAAAATAAAGTACCACCTAAAAGAAAATTGCTATAGACAACTGAATAGTTTAAAGCAGTCCTGAGGCTCCTTCTAATGTACACAATAGGCAAGAGCCTGCCTCAGGATCAGGGACCAGGGGGAGGGCACAAGGGATTCTGTTACACGTGTTCTGTCTCTTGGTCATTGCTTTCTTTGTACTTTCATCATAGAAATGTAGGGCTGGAAGAGACCTTGAGCGTTCATCTAGACTATCACCTGGTGCTGAGGCAGGCCCAAGTATGCTGTGTATGTCTAATGTAGGCTGTAAATTATTCAAGGCAAGGTCTGGTGCTTTCATTACTTCTCTGAAAAGAACCATGAGGAGTTAGTAGCAGTAGTAGGAGTCTATAGGATGGCTTTCCTGGCATGCCTCTGAGAAACATCCCCAGCTTGCAGGGAAATGGCCAGAAATATTGCTGGACACATGCTCTTAGGGCAGCTCAGACGTAATCTCAACGCTTTCAGGTACATCCTTATTGTCCAGGGCGGCTCACTTTATTGCTTGGCATGCTGTTCATGGCTTTGCTTCATCTTATGGCGCCACTCTCTCCTTTCTTGGAGGATTCATGCTACAGGGCGTGGAGAGCAGTGAGGGGTTTGTTATAATGGGGAAAGCTGAGACTTCAAGTAAAGCATCCATTTGAAAAAGAAGAAATCTGCCCAAGTGGTTGCGTGGCCTTCATCACTGTAGTGCTCAGTGCCTCGTAAGCACTCATGAATTCTCTCCTCCCAACACGCATGTGAGATAGGAGAGTATTATCCTTTTCACTTCTGGGGAACTGAGGCACAGGGTAGATTAACTGACTTGGCCAAAGTCACACATCAGGTCTGTGGCAGAGCCAGGAACACAGCCGAGGTCTCCTGAGTCGCAGTCCAGTGCTCTATCCACTGGACCAACCTTCCTACCCAAGACGCCTTTGGATGTTCCTACAAAACAGAAAACTTCTCTGATGACTACAGTTCATTTGCCTACAAGGAAGTGTTCAATCACCATGTTTGATCACATTCCAGATGAGCTGCATCATGTAATGGGTGGTGTCAAATACAAATGGACACTACTTGGACAGAGATTATTGCTTTATTTTCTACGTACAGGGGAAGGGGAAACCAATCCCGAATGAGAGACCGAAAGGTGATAAACTCCTGTCGAATATGTTCAGAGAAAGTTTTATGGGATCCAAAAACCTTAAAGCCCTTAATATTCTCTTGCAGCACTTGCAAGCGTTATAGCTTCACCAAGAATTATAACAGCAAAACCACCCAGCAGAATCCCTTCAGACAATCTGGGCTGTGCGATAGTCACAGGTTGATGCAGTTCAGCTGTGCTTAATGAGATGTGACTCTTCTTAAGCAAGGACTCGCATACAAAGATTCCTTTTCCATACTGGAGCACAGAAAAATATCTATTTGCTTTCAGCCAATCACCTTCCAGAAAGCTCCTATCTTGATTAAAATAATATATTCCTTCTGATGGAGCCTCTTTTCCTCTGACATCCAGAGAGCACAGCAAAGGAAGGAGCACCATGCCCCTGCAAGCTGATATTTTTACACAGACGTTTTCTGATAAAGCCTGTCTGTCCCCTAAATTATAGATTGATCCTGCAGGCTGATGAAAAGGGTGTGGAAAGCCAAAGCATTCAGGTCTCAATGTTCACTCTGCATTCCTGCAGAGCAGCTTTGGCACAGTGTGGAGAAATGTACGCAGTGCTCAGCAACAGGAGCAAACCTCGAGGAGAGTGAGCTACTTGGAGTTTGGCACTGGAGAGCAGAGGCGGGAAGGAGGGCAGGGCCAACGATGGCAAGAGAGGGCGTAGGTGTTTCACAGCAATCCAGTGAATGGAAATGGTGTGTGCAGGCAAGCTGACGTTCTGCCTGCCCTGCCGAGTGAGTTCCTCTGAAAAAGCTTCACCCATCCTGCAAGGGGTGTGTGTGTGTGTGGATTTTAAGTCTCCTGAGACCATGTTAGGCAGAGGATTCTTGCCATGTCACCTGCCTGCAATACCCATGCCCTTCAGTTTAATGGATGGTAACAAAGCACCACGTTAGGCAGCTGTACAAGTGTCTCACCACTGCTCTCAAGTCCTGCAAGATGGAGTCTTAAATTAGCATATCTGGCATGATCACTCTCAGAAGTGTAAACCCAGCGTGACTCCACTGAAGTCAGCAGTCACACCGCAGTTATACTGGTGCAAGTGAAATCCGTGCCCTTGGCCTCAGCAGCAGCTGTTCTGCCTAGTTCTGTATTTTCACAGCCTGATGACATGGATTTTTATCAACACTTGGTGCCTTTACAATATTGCTAGTTAGTCTAATAAACCCACTTGGTTCTGACACTGCACTTCTTCACTTTAATAATCTCTGATCGTAGCTTTTTACATGGAACTTAAAGCTTTTGTTCTTCCTTTCACTATGATTCAAGGGGCCAATTCATATGAAACCCTGTGATCCTAGAGAAAGGCTACTTGGGAAAATATAGGAAATGTATTTTATTTGGGAAAAACAGGACTTTACATCCTTATATAGCTTCACAGCTACCTAAGGCTGGACATGCTCTATGTAGCTTTAAAATCCTAGTGAAAGGATTCTTCCTAAATTAGCCCTAAATGGTGCCCTGGTACCTTCCTAGGGAACCACTTAAGCTTTAGGGCATTCTGCTTACATAACCAGAGGGGAGCACGTGATCCAGGGGTTTAGTTTCATGAATTTCTCTCTACTGCTCTTCAGGGGCCAAAAGCTAATATATCTATCCCAAGGGAAACTGCCTGCTGTCTTGCTGGAACTGTGACAATTTGAGAAGATACTGTGTGGTAATGCCTTGAGGTTGCAAGAGACATGTTACGATTTATATTTTCCAATTAAGAAAGATGACCATTCCCAGCTATCACTCGGTTGCAGTCTCCACAATTGGAAAAAATTTACCACCCTTGTTATTGCTAATTGCAGGTAATTTATCCTAACAGTTTGAATGCTGGACTTTGATTAATCAGGCTTTTTAACATTCAAGTGAGGTATTTAACAAGTGTGAATCCTTTAAAAATAAATCCTTGTTTATGCAATTGTAAATTCATTACTCTCTGCGGGATTTTAATTCTAATTTGATGCTTAGTTCAGACTTATTTGCATTGGCTTAAAACCATCAGGATCATATTTAAGAACTATCATTCATGGTTGAATACAGTAGCAAATGACTTTCCCAGGTGATTATATGTTGAAGTGACTATAAATACATCAATCCAATGGTTTTAAGACTAAACCATTGCTGGTATACAACTAATACACTGACTAAGAGACATGGCCTCTTGATAGTTGCTTTTTTCTGATTTTGGCTTTTGGTAAGAAAAATCAGAATAAATAATTATAACCCAAATATTCCCCAGTAGAGCTAGTAAAAATCAGGTGCAGATCAGTCAAGCCGCTCACTCTCTTTAATATATTCACAACAGAAACGTAAGGGAATTGTCAGCTGATCTCACTGCTTACATGCAGTCTTGCAACAGCCGGGAGCCGTCTCCTGAGGTTTGGGATGCAGTTCAAGACTTTCCCATTGGACCATGTTACACCACACATGGCTTGAGTTGTGTCTGCATTGCAGCCTATCCCGCTCACAAGCTTGGCTGCGTCCACACCTCTCATGCTGCCTAACCAGGTTTGTTTGAGTGCATCCTGCAGAAACTCAGGCAACTGTCTGCTCAGAGGCGGCACCTATGGAACACTCGTGGCACACCAGGTAATCTCTATTTGGGAAAAACTACATGTTAAATGAAATGCTGATTAGATGCCACACTAATGTTGAACTCATGACTTTAGAAGTGAACATAGTTGTGAAGGATCATCAGAATTTTGCAGGATCCTATTGGAATGGCATAATTTTAGGAAATTATATGACTTTTTTTCCCCATAGTTCATCAATCTAAACTCTAACAGCAAAGGAAATCTTTACCTCTGCAGTACCGCAGGGTGCATACAGCAGTAACTATTCAAGTTTACATCTAATGCTTCCATGTTACGTTAAAGCCCCCGCTGTGTTATCTGAGTACCTGTATTATTCATCACTGTCACTAATGAATGTACCCTCACTGCATTACTGTAAGGCACGGAAGTATTATCCACATTTTAAAAGGTGAAGAAGTGAGCAGCACAGAGAATTCACAATTGCAGTTATAAATCTTTACCTGTCAACTTAGAAAGTTGAGGATTATAACATCTAAAAAGCCTCTGATCATAACCCTTTTTTATTGAAAGTATAAAAAAGGGAGAAGTGCCAGAAGGTTGAAACCCACAAATGTACTTAGTAAAAAAAATGTTTTTGGGGGGCAGGAACTGTTGTGGTGCAAACTTAGAAGCTCTACCTGGCCAGCTGAGAATTGTTCTGGCAGGGGATGGGTGGAGTAAGTTTAGAGGGCATGTCATAGTGGTAGGGGTGGTACATTAGTACTTTCCACAGATTCTCAGCTGGTATATTGCCTAGGCCAGTGGTTCCCAAACTTTAACAACCCGTGAAATC
The DNA here is from genome assembly GCF_011386835.1 of Chrysemys picta bellii. Classification (NCBI taxonomy): domain Eukaryota; kingdom Metazoa; phylum Chordata; order Testudines; family Emydidae; genus Chrysemys; species Chrysemys picta. The sequence continues at coordinate 13,370,612 of NC_088795.1, read as the reverse complement.
TTGTGAACCCCCGCCTAAAAATGAATATTTCCAGGGATTTAAGTTTAAATCTCCTCAGTGTGATGCTAACAACCAACAAACTAGAGAATGAGACGATTCACTCACCTCTCACTGAAGCAAAACAGAAAATGAGTTAGTATTGAATTACTGAGGCACCTTAACGCTGCCAGCCCCTCCGCTGATTGGGGCTCGGCTGCGCACTCCATGGGGCTCAGGCTGCCGGCCCCAACTGCTCGGCGCTCGGGCTGCCGGCCGCTCTGTTGACCGGGGCTCGGCCTGCCCGCCCTAACTGCCCAGAGCTCGGCTGCCCACTCAGCACTCCACAGGGCTCGGGCTGTCTCCTCTGCAACTGGATCCCACCTGCTGCCTCCCATGCCTGGGGTCCTCTGGCCGCCATTAAGGAAATGTTTCTGGCGACTCCCCAGTAACATTGTGCAAACCCCAGTGTGGGAACCACTGGCTATGGTGACAGTGCAAAAAAACAAACAAAAACCAAACCAAACCAAACAGTGTCAGCAAGTCTCAGAGCCCAGGTCAACTGGCTCGCGGGACTCAGGCTACAGGGCTAAAAAGAGCAGTGATGTTTGGTGTCAGAGCTCTGAAACCCAGCAAGGGGGGCCGGGTAGGTTTCCAGCCTAAGCCCACGCTATTTTCAGCTCTGTAAAACAAGCTCAACTCAGTTGATCCAGGTTCTGAGACATGCTGCAGTGGGTCTTTTTTTGCAGTGCAGCTGTACCCTTAGAGACCATACCTGGCTACTTAAGACTAGGCTCCTCTAACTTGCATAGGGGCTGGTTCCTGTTGACCTATAGAGTCAGGGAGCCACACGCAGCCTCGTTCCCTCCTCTGATGAGCGGATCTTGGGACTGGAGAGGATCTGGCCTGACATCTTTTGTGATTGCTGTCTAGTTCAAGGTAGCCCAGGAGGCTGGCTGTGTTTTTTTAATAGATTTAAATAAAATAAGTTCAAATTTGTATTTTACAAGAAGACAAAGAGCTTGATAAGGAAGTAAATCTGCCTCCACTTTGTGGGGAGGAAGCTTAAGCCAAAAACCAAACCACAGTACAGAGTGGCATGTTAAAGTTTTTATTGCTAGGTGCTCCCCAATACAACAAACAGTATCAGTAGTGTACACTTTAATGAAAGAGAAATTAGCTTGGTAGAAAAGAAAGCAAAAAGGTACAAGGAGTATCTACATCCATATTGTATATATGTGAAAGATAAAGAGAGAGAGAATTTGACTTCTGGGGAATTCCAAGGAAGCAAATACATATCCTATTGGTCTGTTTGAGTCTCAGGGATTGTCTGTACACAATCTATATAATGCTAATTTCTTTAGACCTTCAAAAGCCTTGCATAAAAGTAGCAGCAATTCTTTAGAGGCATCGAGTCAATACTTCAGTGGATTAGATTACAAACATCATAATGCAAGACAGCCGTGATCCTATTCTCTTTTGAGGGTTAATTTACTTACATTCTAGTTGACATTAGGGTTTCCTGAAAGAGATTTGCATTCTAACGTCATCTCAGCAATCCCACAAAATTACTACACACATTTCTTAGTCTGTTTCCAAAATGTGATCCATGGAGTCCTAATATATTTCATAGTGTTTTTAATGCTACAAATTCACTGTTTTATTAAACAGTTTGCTCAGACAGGACAAAAATTGCACATCAAACTTTAGCAAACTATTTAAAAACCTAAAGATGTTTGTAATTGACAATGGCTTTAAGATTTTTTTAAAAAAGAAATTAGACCAACAATTCATCTACAGTAGTTTAGTTAGCTTCAATTTCTGTTCTATGCATATGATATAGCATGTACATGTATCTAATTACATCTCTATTTTATCTTGGCGAAAAAGTCACTGCTGTTAGTGTAAATATTTCGTACATAAAATACTATCAAGAATTCAACTTTTAATAAATATCTTTAGTTCTCAATCCTATATACAAGTACTTTACAGCAACACGCAGGAGAGAGCATGACTGGATGAACTGAGAAAGATGGTTATTGACATAAATTACTAGCAATTATTGCAGTCAGATGCATTGTGGTTGTGGAGATTTCAAGGTGAACCATGCTGAAAAATAAATATCTCTCTTGCCTTTAAATCAATGCTTTAATCAGGAAAAACATCCATTTTAAATCTTGCCACAGCTACTACTTATTAGTGCCTACTCTAGCTCTGTGATGCTCTTTCAGATTCAGAAGCAAACAGCTCATCCAGAAAACACAACTCACATTTGTCTTGTGAACAGTACAGTACTTATAACATATACAGAGTTACTTTTCTCACTTAGTACACTAGTCTGTCCCTCTTAGGCAAAAGGAGAATTCAGAGAAGACACTGCTAGTTCTAGACCTAAACAATGCCTGCTACGTAGAGGGTAGGGGTGTTAGCATTGATTTCACTGGCACGTTTCGTCAGTTTCTTCTACCTGTGATTAAAATTGTTATGCTGCTGAACAGATTTTTTAATTGGTAGGTGAGGAGTAGGTTTGGACCAGTAAGATGGCAGTTCCCCCTCTCCCCCCAAAAAGAAAGCATCACATTGTTGATATTAAAAATAAAGATCTTCCTAAGGTCAGTAGCTGTAATCTATATTAAAATGGAGCTCCTCTTTTAATTAAAATGCTGCTTTGAAAATTAACTCCTGGAATGTAAGGAAGGCAGTACTCAATGGCAGGCACCTAGTAAATGTCCAGAAATGTAACATAGGTAAACAATTGTTTGACAGCACAAAACTCTTAAAAATAATACTGATTTTTTCTGCAATATACAGTATATACATAACAGCTGAAAATTTGCTCATACAATATTTGTTTATATAGATAAATTAGCAATACAAGTCTTATGGATTCTGTTGTTCCACTGCAAAAATATTTTGTAAAAGTGTAAACTTTTGGTACCTCTTCTGGTGGTGGTGTTCCCCCCGCCCCCACATGTGATCTTTTAAAAATAAAAACAATTAGCTGATGTGCAAAATAGGCTCTGGCCACTTTTCCTATACTAGAGAATGACCACCACACTCGGCAACTTTCTTTCATTGATGTGAATATTCTTTGGTGCTTTCCTCCCATGCATTCAAGCTAACCAGATAATGAAGTGTAGGAGGATGGCAGCAACTAGAAAGTGAACCAGCACTTTGTTTTTTATTTACAACTAAAATGACCTGTAGAGAGTTCTGCTTCTGGAAAGCCGCATGCACCATGGTGTCCTGAACAAAAGATTTCTGTTACTATCCTCCTTTTTGCATTCACTTTTATCTTTCCACCGTGGATGATCTCAAAGCACGTCTCTTTTCAACATGCTTCTTATTTTTCCTTGAGGTTCTAGCTGGAGAAAGAGCACCTGCAGAAGTGTTGTTAACTGCTACCCTGGGGACAATGGCTGCCAAGGCTGATGCATTATGGGGACAGATTGCCAGTCTTGGTAGGTGACTGATATGGCATTGCAATCAGCCTAGAAGTCTGACTTCCTGCTTGGTAAGCTCTCCTCTGGGGTAACTCAGCACCTTTGGACTTACTATTTGATGTAGAAACAGGTACATCTATGTCCTCTTCCCTAGGAGGCATCCTGCCTACAGAACTTCTGTTCTCATCAGCGACATCTGCGTGCTGAGGTACTAAAGATGTCGGCATCGCCAAGGCCCTAGGTAGGTCACTAGGATGGAACATCACTTCCTCTTTGGTTTCAGCAGCTTCAGTAAGGTCAGGAGGCGGGAGGGTGCTGCTGCGCTTGCTGCAAGATTCACAGCACAGCTTGTTATAGGCAGGGATGGAGCAATAGCGTGCGAGCACTTCCATTTGACAAAATATTGACTTGTCTCTCAGGCAGGGCTCATCTGCAAAACAAGCACAATATTGACTGTAAACCTGGGGAAAGCATGCAGGGCAGCCTTTCGAAAGTTCAGAGGCCAAAGCCTACATTTTGAAAAGTGCCTGATGACCGGGGGCCCAATCTGAGCTGCTGGAGGGGGACCTGATTCTCGGAAAGTGTTCAACACCTGCCCTCTGAGAATCGGGCCCTTTAAAGGGTCTCTAGTTGGGTACCCACAAACTGAGGGGCCAAAATCACAGGACACCTTTGAAAGTGTTGGCTCCCTTGCGCAGGAAACAGATCTCTCTGCATGAAGAAAAGTATGACCCATTCTTGGGGAAGACCAGATCCAGTACATGCAGAATATGCTAGTGTATAAAATTTGGCAGCTCTTCCACACCCTAGCAGATGCAGTCCTACACATCATCATAATTAGACTTGAAATGATCCCTTCTGGTTTTGCCCTCTGTCAACAAGACTGGGCCCAGAATGGACTCTCTCTTGAAGGAAAGGAAATCCCAGGTAGTATCTCTGAAAGATTCTTTTCAGGTGTTCTTTAAAAAAAATTGTTGGCAGTTAAATGAACCATGGTTTTGAGGTTTCAGTGACCTAAACATAACTGATAACCCAAGCAATCTTTTACCAGACATACGTTTCCTCTAGGGTTGGTGCATGGGACGTACGTTCCTGGGAGGGCTCAGACAAGATGCCAGTTTTCCTTTGAGCATGCATGAGATATCTTATCAACAGAACAGGATTATTTAACTAAAAGTGTAGAGGCTGTAGATACACTGGACAAAAATCGCATGATGGTTTGAAATTAGTGGAGGTCATTTTTTGTTTTGGCTGTTAGCAAGCAATCTCAATCTAAGACCCTGATCCTGGAAACTCGTATGCGCTTTTTGAGTGTGAATAATCCAACTGAATTCAAAGAACGTTAAGCATGTGCTTCAGCGTTTGCAGACCTGGGACTAATCCTGAGAGGTATTAAATGTTGCAGTCTGGCATCATCAACCATATCAAGGTACAAGCAGCTCAGTAATTCTGTTAAGCTGAGCCGAAATGCGACCATTAATTAACCTTTTAAAATGTTTGTCCTGTCTAGGGGTAGGAGCCAAATTCTTCCTTGGCTTATGCCTCTGGCAAATCTCTGAACATAAGAGATGGATAGCAGGGCAGAATTTGGCCCTAGGAATTTGAAATTAACAGTACTCCTTGGGGAGCTCAAAAATAAGGAGATGGGTAATTCTGCCCCCTCCCCCCATATATCAGTCTAACACATGGGTAATTTCTACTGTACTGAATTGATATATAATAACTCAGAATTTCATAGGCATTGATCGCATTAATATTTAGCTTACGTGTAGGTGTGCTGTGAAATTCCAGCCTTTTTACCATGCTGATATTATAAAATGTTGTCCTCTGTAGCCAGAAAAATGATTTGAATTACACACTGCTGAATAGGCACTGGAAGCCACAATCCTGCATTGAGAATTATAGACCCTCGGCATCCACTGGCTTCAATGGAACACCATATAAGCCTGGGTGCAGCTCACTGGGTCTAAGCCTGCAGGGTGCCAAGCATCTTCAGCTCCCACTGACTTCACAATGAGGGCACTCAGCAGGAGGAGTCCAGCACCTTGCAGGATTGGATCCCCTGAGGCTGAGAACTTACAAACTTCCTATTGTTCACTCTTGTGAACTATTTTAATGGAGACAAATGAGTTGCTTGGTGCCCTAAACGACAATTCCAATGTTGTGAGTGTTACCAGCACACAGTGTACGTTAACAGACTGCTTCTGATGTGCTGTAGTGTATTTGAAATGGTAGCGACAGATTTTGTTTAAATAGCAGAAGGCATAATTATAAGCTAGAGAGGTGACAAAGATAAAATTAAAAACCAAACTATCAAAAAGGCGTGTTAGCTTTTGGTCTGACAGTCGTAGTTAGTATTTATGTAGTTGGCGTTTTAATAAGCAACAGCTGGGGTATACAATCACTACTTAAATTTGCTGGCTGCACTGCGGTATTTTTTCATGAGCCTGTGGAAGTTACCTCCCCTCATGTCAACAGGGTGCTGAACAGCCATATTTAAATTAAAAATACAAACTGTGGGCCAGCTTCTCAGCTGGCTTGTAAATTAGTTTAGTTCCATTGACTCCAGTTCTGGTCTGCCCACACTTACAACAGCTGAGGAGCCAGCTTATACGAAGTCATGCCATTGACAAATTGTGCCAATATTAGCATTTTCATTATTCACTAGGCCCAATCCTGACATCCTTCCTTGATAAAAACTTCCTTGCTTCCAGGCAAACCTACTGTTAAATCTGCAATTCTAGCAGTGAACAATAACCCTGTCTGTGAAGCAGCATCATGCCTCTGTAAAAAAATTTTGAGGAGGACATCAGCATGGGAAATTAAAAGACCTTCTTCATAATTCAAACTAGAACACTAAAGTCAAAACACAAATCTTTGCATGTACACAAGTAATTATTGATCTATGTATGCTACACTAAACAGCTTGTGCTTCCATATTATTAAAAGCACTTGTTTTGGAAAATATAGCAAAGTTTATGTTAAGAATACATTTATAATTTATGCACTTATTTACATCTAGTTTAAGTGCAAGTTCCACAGATACCCTTGAAGAAGTTGCCAAATACATCAAAAAGTACCAAGCAATTAATTTGTTTTTTAGCTGCAGACAATGCACTTGATCTGTTCCAATTTCTGACAGCTGATGTCACTGATGTAGGTTTTAGAGGGCTTGAATTTATCACATCCATGGTATAGTGCAAAGATTTGATTTTGTACTTATCTACTTCCAGTGAAATAAGTACAATCTTTGTGCTGTGTACTCACGTAGTCCCTTTCTTTTACTTTCTAGGTTAATTCTGCACCACCTAGTCAACCATTTCTTATTCAGTATATAGGCTGTTGTATCCTTCTGCTGGTTTTCATGGTAAAAATTCTCCTTTTCACATTTTATTTGTTTCATGGTAACTAGGGGAGGAAGACGTGAGAAAGCATATCGGCTCTCTAAGGAATCTTTATCGCTACTATAGGATACTTTTAGTAGAGCCTAACAATTACCATAGAAGTCTTATTGGGAATGCTACAGGTATGCTGCAGATCAGTGAAAAGGCAGCATTGTCACAGTATATATAATACTCAAAGTTTGTACAGTACTTGCAGACAGTGTTCCCACAGGAAAATCTAACTAAACTCAGAAATAGGCCATAGGGTATTTAAAGACCCTGAAAGGAGAAAGTTGATTGCAGATGTCTTAAATTATGAAATACAGAGGAAGATAAATCAAAATGTGTTACATATAGCACTTAGGTGTGTAAACAAAATGGTAAGTTTTCTATGTTACACCAAAAAATCTTGAAGGGAACCCTCTGAAGGCAAGAGTTTTTAATGCTCAGAAAAAGGCGACTACTCCAATTTTAATTTTGATGGAATTATCTGATATTTACATAATTCAATATATCAAATGGCAGGAGTATAAAGAGTATCACATTCTATTATAAAATAACTGTAGTGCACAGAAACATAGCTATATAATGATTTGTAAACCATATTTAGAACTGGAGTGGCAAGCAGAGATTCTATTTGAATATTTGACCCAGAGGAATAATGAGAACTACCTACTATGGCTGAATGGAAATTGGGCACTTAACTCCATTTTGAACCTTTGAAAATCTTCCCCCTAGTAAAAATTATGGTCCACATTTTTGAGCTGGGTACACAGGCAGACTACATTCCTGGGCACTCAGAGAAATGCAGCACACGCAGGGCTGAGGAACAGAATCTATACCAGCTGCTTCACTTTTGCTACAGAAGGGCATGATTTGGCTGCATATAAATTATATATGCCCTAACACTGTATAATATCTTCCTATAGCTCAGTGTTTAGTGTAGATCTGCTGCTTAAAAATGTAACACTGCCCTATAGCTTTCTTTGCTAGTTAAGTTTTTGTTTGTCTATTCTACCTGGAGCATCAATCTAGGGATTTGTAAGCCTCCCAGTGACTAACCCAGACATGCTTCATATACTCAGACACCTGAGTGATGGTGTATTTTAAACATTTATAAAATCAAAACATAAAGAACTTTAAGATGGGGTGAATTTCACCCCTGCACAGATGGTCACTACAGGGGCCGTTCAAGTCCCACATAAGCCCATTTATGGGGACTTACGTAACACATAGGCCTTGTGCTGGGGATCTGCACAGAAGTGAAGTTCAACTTTGGGATTTAATTCTCCCAAGCACTGTATTGTATACATAAATCAGGATATCATACTGTGGTGGAGGTTCAATAATTTATAAGGCTGTGATGATTAACTGTCTCTGATGGATCAGATTTCATCATGGAGATGCACCGTAACAATAGAAATAAGAAGTAATCATCCTGCAGGGAAACTTTACAGCCTAGAAATGTTGCACCCTCTTATTACTGTTCAGGGGATTTAACTCTGAGAGGTTCCTGGAGGCTTCTATGGCTTCACCTTACATAATATTTTGAGAAGAAATATTCGGATTATACAAATTTCCTGGCCTGACATCTCCTCTGGGATTTTAGAGACTAGGCCAGGGCAGAAATGTAGGTGCTGATCCTCATTCTGCTGCTACTGGTTTCTCAATGGTTACAATGCTGGGTTGTATTTGAAATAAATGGCTGGAATGTTCAAAGGAAGTGAGATGCCCAAATCCCTTTGACACCTAACTCACTTCAGTGCCTTTGAAAATCCCAGCCTACATTACGTAAATCTATAATCACAAATCCAGGTACTCTCCCAAAATGGTAACATGTCGATCTCCACCTCCCCTTAGAATACAAAGCTTTTCGCCTCCACGCTTGCATGTCTGACTCTTACACTTTAAATGATCCACTTCAGAAACAGAAATGTGGCCCCCTACGCTGCAGTTACTCACATGTTTAAGAAGTCACTGGGACTACTCTTGTGTAAGTTTAAGCACATGCTTAAGAATTTACAGGATCAAAGCTTCATTCTTTTATTTTGGAAGTCTCAGTCTTTAAAGAAAAAAAGTTACTTCATAAAGAAATATCTTTCCCTTAAGATAGGGAAGAATTGTAATACTGCTTCTCTGTAGAGTAGCTAAAGCTCTGCTTCCCCCTAGTGTTTAAAGCAGGATTCTTTCTGGGTTATCAGTGCTAAAGATTCTGTAAATGGAACTTAGGTCAAAATTTTTAAACTCAATATTTAGGCACCTTCAGAGAGGAGCCTGATTTTCAGAGTCATTGAGCACCTGTAACTCTCTCTGAAGTTAACAAGAGATGAGAGTGCTCAACATTTTTGCAAATTAGGCCAAACTTGTTGAGGAGGCTAGAAGTGGACTTTAGACACTGGTTACTGAAGATCTCAGCCATGTTTTTTCCATATGGTCAGTTTCACAGTTGAACTGTTATTATGTACAGGATTAAAAAGTGAGATAGCAGGAAAAAAATTCTGGTCTAAAGCACAGGATATATTTTGTAGCATGAGACAATTGAAAGGCAAGGTGCTCATATCAGTTTGTAGCACCACCACACTGTATAAGCGAGGTATTTACAAAATTATTCATCTATTTGCAGTACTTGTACTGCATCTTGTCTCCAAAGGCAATGTAGTGTACACAGTAGCCCAGAAAACATAGCTGTGAAATTAAAGCTCTGTTAGAACTTCAAAGATCATCATCTTCTTGTTTTGTTTTTTCAGTTAATCCTAAAAGAATGAGATCTGGCCCTGGCATCTGTCTGCATATGCCCCCTTCTGTAGTAAGTGGGCATCCTACACTGAAACAGGAATTGTTGCTCCCATTGCCAGTGCAGTTATTCAGGAAGTTTACTTACCATTACAGGGAGCAAGCTTACAAACCCGCACTGATTCAGGTTTTTCTCCATCACACAGGTCACCAGCACGGCATGTGACCTGCCTGGACTGAGTTCCTTCCCCACAGGACACAGAACACTACAGAACAGATACAAGGTATTTTACTACGTTATGCCTGGCCCCAGCAACATGCAATTATCTTACAGGTATGTCACAAAGGCGACATCGTCTGGAATAGTCTGATACGGGTGACCTTCGGGGTCTGCTGTAAATTCCTTTTTGAGAGGAGTTTTTGTAGAGGTTGACATTTGCCTCGGGGGCAGCAGTTGGGCAGAGTGGGGTGTTCCTCCTTTCCTATAATGTTTAATTTTTTTATTGTCACATATTTTGAATTTTGCTAGTAGTTTTTGTCTGTTCTGAAAATCCAAGCATTAAGGGCTGGGGTATGAGGCAGCACAGAGCTGCACTGCCAAAGGAGGAGACCGGGGCCAAATTGTGATTCTCGGAGCGAGTCAATTTGATTTTTGGTTTCCCCCTTGCTCTGGGAGAAAATAACTTGTACCAGACTTCTACTTAGCACAGCTTTCTTCCCCATCTGTGCTAGCTACTATGCTGGGAGGTGGGGGAGGAGACATAACTCCCCCTTGTTCCTTGCCCCACTTAACCACTCCTCCCAACATACAGGCGAGGGGGGAGTAGCAGCCCATAGAGGTTGCTATATGTATCTATGGTACTTATTTGGCCCTCATTACTGTAGAATCTGAGCATCTCACAACCTGTAATGTAGGGCAGTTCTATTATCCCCATTGCACAGATGGGGAACAGAAGCACAGAGAGACTAAGTGATTTGCCCAAGGTCAGACAGGAAATCTGTGGCAGAGCAGGGACTTGAACCCAGATCTCCTGAGCTCCTAGTTGGCACCCTTACTACCAGGCCTCCTCCTCCTCATACTATGAGTCTCAATGTGGGAAGTCCACAAAGAGGGTAAGGGGGCATTCCCTTCCCAGGCATCTATTTCCAGCAGAAATCTAACCTCCGTTCGGTACAAAGTATGAAGGGAACAGTAACACTGACACGAGCACGGAAAAGTCAAAGATCAAGATTATTGCTACAGCCGTTATCTACAGGGCTCAGTTGTTTCTTTATAAACCAAAAACTTCCAGAAAGTCTTGCTGCAGGCAAAAAGCAACTAAAAACTTCTGCTGTCTCAAAAGCATTGCTGAGAAGTTGGAGAACTTTTTTTTTCCCATGAAAATTCATAATGAAATTTTTCACCTAGGTTTGCAGGCTTTGACATCTTGATTTTTTTTGTTAATTCCAGGAGGAGTGAGAGCCCTTTTGCTTTCCAGGGTTATGGAGACCTCAAAGCCTGTGGGCTTCCAGGTCACTATTTAAGACTCTGAAGTTCAATAAAGTTGCAGCCAGAGGCCCTTAACCCCAAAGACAGTGCAGGCACATGGTACTGGCAAAGGTACAGCTGTTCATTTGCTGCTAAGGAAATGTCTGTCAGCTCCAAAGATATATGGTCCATAGTAGAATACTGCTTGCCTACCTCAGCCCAGGGTCCAGCTTTCCACTGCGCAGGGCATGGCGTTCTGTTACATGGCCTGCGGCTCTCAGGGCGATCCCCACTACAGTACTTGATATGGACCGAACGGTTTGCGCCGTCGTGAAGAGGTTGAATGCAGCGCACAGTACGGATGTGGTAACCAGAACTCCCACAGGTTTTTGTGCAGTATTCCCATTCATCTGCTACCCAACTGAGGGGGTTAAAAATAAAAGTGCCATCATACATTTATCTACTGCACTGTACAGTAACCAACTAGGGATTGTTTAAATTCTGCTCTGCTTGACTTACATACAAGTCACATTGCCTCAGGGGCATACATTGGAATACTAAGCAGCTCTTATGGAAAAATCCAATCGAATTTAATAGAGAATCTTTATATAGAATTGTTAAAACCAACCTTTGGAATTCTACAGCAGGAGCATAATTCTGTTCTACCTACTGCTGCTTTCTATTGGACATTTCGTTTTAGATAAATTCTATGGGACTTTTCCATCAGAGTTAACACACCCATTATTGTACTCTGAGCAACAGAGAAATGAGTGCTGCCAAGTCTAATTTCATTTTTCCAAGTGCTCATGAAAGAAATGAAACTGCCAGCAAGGTAGACTGCATGCATCTGTCTATGCACAGAGGATGCAACTCACCCATTGTCAGCCAGTAAGCACAAGATCTCTGTACCACATAAATCCCATTTAACCCCAGGCAGTGCCACTGAGGGGAATTTCATCCAGAATAAAGCTTTCCAAGGCTTCCCCACTAATTTTTCTTAATCTGGACTTCAAGGGAGCACCTCTAAATGGAAGAGGGTAGTTTAAACTCTGTGCCTATTCATCCTTTAGCCTCTGTACTGAGCACGCCCCATTAGTGACAAGTGTCCACTAACAACTGAAATGAAACAACCATCAAATTCTTGGCAGAAAACCTGCCATGAGATGGAAACAACCTGCTGTATCCCAGCAGCAGTCCCCAGGCCCCTGAGCTGGGCCTGGGCAAGCTTCTACCTCCATCATCTGCCGGCCAGTACGTGGGTGCACTTAGATGCCCTGGCGGGCGCCATGGCATCCGCAGGCACCGCATTGGGGACCCCTGGTCTAGATCGTCCTGACAGGTGTTTGTCTAACCAGTTCTTAAAAATCTCCAATGATGGAGATTCCACAACCTCTCTAGGCAATTTATTTCAGTGCTTAACCACCCTGACAGTTAAGAAATTTTTCCTACTGTCTCCTTTGCTACAAGTGAAGACCATTACATCTTGTCCTATCATCAGTGGTTACAGAGAACAATTTATCGCCCTCCTCTTTATAACAACCTTTTATGTATCTGAAGAGTGTTCTCATGTCCCCGCTCAGTCTTCTCTTCTCCAGACTGAAAAAAACTGGGTTTGTTTAATCTTTCCCTGGAGGTCATGTTTTTTAGACCTTTAATAATTTTTGTTGCTCTCCTCTAGACTTTCTTCAATTTGTTCACATCTTTCCCAAAGTGTGGTGCCCAGAACTGGACACAATATTCCAGTTGAGGCCTAATCAGTGCTGAGTAGAGTGGAAGAATTACTTTTCATGTCTTGTTTACAACATTCCTGCCAATATATCCCAGAAAGATGTTTGCTTTTTTGTGTGTGTGCGCGCAAGTCTTACATTCTTGACTCGTATATAATTTTGTGATCCAGTAAAATCCGCAGATTCTTTTCTGCAGTACTCCTTCCTAGGCAGTCATTTCCCATTTTGTATTTGTCCAACTGATTATTCCTACCTCAGTGTACTACTTTTACTGAATTTCTTCCTATTTATTTCAGACCATTTCGCATTCTAATCCTAGCCTCCAAAGCACTTGCAACCCCTCCCAGCTTGATGGTATCTGTAAACTTTATAAATGTATTCTCTCCTTCAACAAAATCTCCTGGTTAAGCCAGGCTTGTTTCTTACCATACTTCCTATCTATCCTACACGTTGGGATAGTTTGCTCTTGTGCCCTTAATGATGTCTTTAAAAAAATTGCCAACTCTCCTGAGCGCTTTTTTTCCCCCTTAAACTTGCGTCCCACAGGATCTTCCCTACCAATTTTCTGCGTTTGCTAAAGTCTGCTTTCTTGAAGTCCATGGTCTTTATTCTCCTCTTTTCCCTCTGACCATTTCTTAGAACCATGAACTCTCATTTGAGACCCACATTTCATCCATCCATACTTACAGTGGCTGTGTGCATTCCTGCAGATTGCACATTCTACGAATAGGCTTTGGTTTTTTGCTGGCTTCACAGAAGCTGCGGTGAACCATTTTGTTATCACTTTTCCTTCGGCACCCATATTTCGTGTATTGGAAACCTTGAAAATATTTCAGAAAGTAACTTTGTGTGAAAATTAGTAACAATGTCCTGCCCCTTCTTAAACACTTCTGTTTAAACACGTTTGTGGACTATTTTATGATTATCCGTCCAAACGACATTTACATTATATTTAAATACTATTGTCGTTTGTTACAATGTGAAGCACAAAATGGTTTGGGGATATAAAATTCAGAATTATCTGGAGTAACTCTACAGTATACTATAGCGATAATGATGCTATTATTTGCATAGATTAAGGCCAGAAGGAACCATTACAATCATCAAATTCTGACCACCTGAACCACTCAGGCAATAGAATTTTACCGAAGGGAAACTGAGGCACAGAAAGGACTTACCCAAGTTCACACAGCAGGTGAGTGGCTGACCTGGGAACAGCATCCAGGTTTCTTGAGTCTCAGTCCAGGGAACTATCCACTAGGCCACACTGTAGTAATTCAAGTTACTGTGACATTTATGATACTTCCCATTCGAACGGTCAGGAGTACCACAAATGCCACAGAAAGTTCATACTGCATTGAAATAAACATCAAGATCTACATTTCCAAAAGTGACTAGCTGATTTTGGGTACCAGCAGTTTTTTGGTGCCCAATTTAGACACTTTCACAGGATAGAGTGCAACACTTTCCAAAAACCAGACATTTCAAGTGTTTCAACTTGGGCAACCCACAACTCTTTTTCTTCCTCCTAATTTAATATGAATCACTAGAAGCTGCTGCATCGCTGTTTACCTCCAGCACAAGGTTTGGAGCACTGGGACCAGCTCTTCAAAGCCCACTCAAAAGTATCTATTTCATCCTGAAGAATGTTGTTACTGTTGACAGTGGGTACTGAATCCTCATGAATGATGTATTTGTAAGTCAGGCTAGATCTTGTGTCGTTCTCTTGAGGAATGACCTATAAAAGATCCAGTAGAAATGGAGCACATATTTATTCTTTTCTGGGTCAACAAACCAATATCTGGAAATGTAGGCGGTGCTTAGTAGTTGAAAATCTTTATTGATCTTTACCTTCAAATTTAGTACAAAAATTAGTAAGATCAACATAGAAAAATATGCCTCTAATGAGCCTAAACTGGGAGAGTTTACATAAGACCAAATACTGACCCTTCCTAGTTCTGGATTGCTGAACTACACGGAGCTGGATAGACTGGCTATGCTGCGTGGTCACATTCCTATTCTGCTTGGGGGAGGGGCTGGTCCCAAACATGGTTCTGACTAATATAGGACCTGATCCAATGACCCTTGATGTCAGCCAGCACTGTACTAGGCGTATGGTTAGCTCGTTACTGTTGTATGAATAAATGGTGACGTAGTAGTGTGGACATTGCACACTACCTCTGAAAGTGAATGTCAGTAAAACTACTCTTTCTGCTAGTGTGGGCCGAGCTTCTGCTCATCAGCTCTCTCAAAAAAACTTTACACGCATGCGCATTTTCCAAGAGATTACAGACTTATCCCACTATAAGATTTAACATTGTTTTAATAAAAATAAGTAGTTTGGCCACACACAAACAACAATAATAATAAAAAAACAAGCCCTTGACATAACCTACCAATATAACAACAGCATCATGCAAAGGGCCATCAGTATGAAGAGTTTCTATGTCATCTTCTATGTTGTATTCCCACTCCACACCAAGTTCAATGAAGGACCGTGACTTGGCCTCCTCCCCTTTCCTGTTCAGAATATAGTGTCCAGTAGCCTGGTTCTTAATGGCTAAAAGGAATCGAAAACAGTGGCAATTGTGCTTCTTGTCATGTAATCTGCAGTCATTGGGGTTCACATGAAATGAGACAAGTAGCATTCTATAAAGCCCTGTTCAAAGATCTCTTTTTGCTTACTATTTTAAATGTTGCGTTTTGCAGCGGGTCCTTGGGAATTGAGGAGATTTTGCTATTACTAATCCAAAAATACTAAAGTCCTGTCTCTTCCATTCAACACTCCTGAACCCATCTCTCTCTAGCATGCCGCCTCCTCCAACCCAAAGAGTAGAGGCTTTGCCAAAAACGCATCATAAATCCGTGCTCAGGGAATGGATGATACTCCTTTCAAGGATCTAAAGCAGATCACCTTTGGCAAGTGCTACAACTCCATCAGCTCAGGGACTGGAAGCTATACCCAAAGCTGCAATTGCTACATTAAACTCTTACTGCCACCAAACTACAGTCTGAGGAGACAGATTGACCAATGTATATACTGCCAATATCTGTATCTCCTAATGCAGGTGGATCAGATGAAGTTAGATAGATGTAGATATACATTTTATTTTACATAAACTTTGGCTTAATTCTAGACTCAAGCCAAACCTTTAAAATGGCCAATCCTATTAGAAAGTTTTGGAGGTGGCCTAAACAAGTATTTTGGGCATTGTAGGGCATGTTAGCATAATAGTAACATTATACGTCTTTGTAGTGCCATGGTTGTGAAATCTTTGGGTTTTGCAGCACAGTGATTACTAGAAAGGAAAAGTCAATATTACTTTTTGAAAGGTTGTTTTCTTTTGTATACTTATATTCTACCCACACATGCTGACTTTACAAACACTTTCCGTCTGATTCTGGGGTTCAAGGATTAGAAAAAAGGTGCAACAATCGAACCACCATTACAAGGTAACGGAGAACAGATGACACAATAAAACATCTGATAACAAACAGCTAAGATATTCATGCACTTTGGGAGATACGTTAGTTTCCTAGAGTGAGACGTGAATCATGATGTGGATGTTATTGTTATCCTGGAAGTGTATCACTTACAAATCATTAGTTGTTTAGAGTTTAAAAACTAATCAGAGAGAAAAAGACAAATCATTTTTCTAACCACACAACAAAACTAGGACATAAAAATAGAGAAAAATCTTGTAAATTATCATGACTACAGTAAATAAAATGCAAAAGCCATGCATCATGTATTTATTAGCTCTATGGAGCCTATTTACTATAAAGGCAGAGTAGCTCTGTATTGAAAAGGTACATGGTCAGGTCACAGCTGATCCAAAATTTAAGGTTTCTACAAATAAGCTTTCACAAGCCCGAAAACCAACAGAAATGTTCCCGTTTTTGCTTTATTCCAATGCAAAATTATTATTTTTTTTAAAACAAAACCTTCCCTGCAATGTTTGCAACCTGGCCATTGCAGCACTGTGTTAGAACCCACTCCAGAAACCACTGAAGTCAATGGAAAATTCTGCCATTAACTTAACTGGGCCTTTGGATCAGTTCCCTAGTGCATGAAAAAGGGGCAAGTGACTAGACAAAAATGACTTGAAACAAAAGTTGAATTGGTAGTCTTGTTCATTGTCCAAGAGAAATGTAAATGTAAACCAACAGCAAAAATATTTGAGTTAAGATTTCTTTCCATGTAACGACATAAGGTGTTGCTTACAACCCACCGTAGGTAAGAAATTTATAAGTGTACTAAATTATATTAATATAGTAATATCCTATATACTTTTTAGCCTGACAGTGTCCCTTTAAATTTACTAATAATCCACTTTCAGTGTGATCAGGATCAGTCTGAGTTTCTAGAAAATTCAGATGAGAAACAAACATAATTACTAAGTTTGTACAGTAGGATTCAGCCTTGTGAATGCACTTGTCAATACACAAGGAAGCCAGCAAAGCCTTTAGCTTGTTGTTGTCTTACCGTGCAATAAACACAATTAATTTGATGGTTCTCTCATTTCTCAGGTTCTCCAATGCATGCCCAATTGTTTGACATTAGCTTTCATGCACAAGGGCCAAACCTGAGGCGAGAAACACTTACCAAGAATGTGAGGAGAAGCCTCGTCTTCTTGGATAAACACATGTCTAGCACCCGGGGGGATATCAAACATCTTAAGGTACCCTTTGGCATGTGTAGTAGTCATTGAAGAAAGTAAAGAAGAAAACAAAAAGTAATAGCGATGGTTAGTAGGGCACTATATTATCGAGCTTCGACTTGCAGAGGAGGGTATCCATTAACCTACAAGCAGCTTCAGGTAGGTTTGTAACGGATTTGATTAGTGTGTCTTGCACTTTTTTCTCTTTTAGGGAAAAAAAGACTGTTACAAACCTTAGCCACTTACTTTGTTATGTTGTTTTCAGACCATAACAATTAACAAATTCAGGCAAAAATTTGTGTTTCCTATGTTTCTCAGAATTAAAACAGGCCTTTCTGATTGCTTTTCTTTGTCACCTTTCAGCCTTACGACTTAATGGACTATGAGGTGTTCAGGTTTCGTGTATTTGCTTAACTCTGTGAAACTTTAAAGAGTTTGTCTACCTGGCAGGGCAAAATGCACCAAAGCGGTGTGACTTGTAAAGCACTCTAAATTGCCCCAGGCAGAGCCCGCTAGCACACTCTAAAAGGTGCCTAGTTCACATTAATATAGCCCTGTTTCAAATGGGACTGCATCTCAAGATGAGAATTGAAAATGCGTAGATTAAAGCATGTTAATCCCAGTGTAGACACACTCATACAGAAGTAAAGTGGTCTTCGGTCAATTTAAAAATCACACCTTAATTTAAACTGGTGCAATTCCTCCCTTATTGGTATGCTACCTGATACTTAGAGTTAAAAATTCTTTCCAAAATGATCATTGATGTTCTAAACTAGAATTCCTAATTAAATCTAACCCCAAGTGAATTGTTTAGGACAGTGTTTCAGCAGGAAGAGTAATATTCTCAGCTTTCCACCAAGGGGGAAAAAACAATAAAAGTTATGGCCATTTTTTTCTCTACCCATGATCAAGAAGTTATGTTGCACCAGGTTCAAATGAAAACATGTTTATAAGAACTGAAGGTGAACAAATTTTATCATGTTTAAAAATGTCAGCCAGTCAATGTTTTAATACATAGTATTTTCATATTTCTTTGCCTACAATTTGACTGAGAGTTTGAACAACTTTAAATGGTACACTTGTCTTGATGCACGTACATTTAACCAAGAAAATCTTCTTAGTGGTAACATACAGCATATCCCTAAAATGTATCCATGTTTATAAAATATGCCATATAAGTAAATCTCTCTCTTGCTCACGCTGATATGCTATGTTTCCAAATAAAGTATATAAACTCCAGTCCTACTATAGAATCATTGTAGAAAAGATGGGGAAGGAGTTGAGTTCTTATTTGCACTGAGCAAATAAAAGCTTAACAATTCAAGTTTAACAATCGGGACTTTTGGACCAAAGTTCCACCCGTGCTCTTGGTTCATGTATCTGTAGCATACCACAGATACTTGGAAAACGGGTGAAGAAAATGAAGAGCTATGAATATATAAATTAACACTATAGGCTGATGGATGACTGATTTATACTAATCTGCACAAGCAGAATATACCAATCCTTTTACTTATCAGTGATCAAGCATATGAAACAAAGCTTTGCCTGTTCTTACAATATGTGTAAGTGACTAGCTGGAAATGAGAACCGTAGCAAGAGTATTGCGGTTGTCATGGATGCCCATCTTTCTGCAACCAGGAGAAACTTACCCAGAATATTTCTAGACTCCCTTGTTTCAGAGAGGGAAATATTGCGAGCTCCTTTGGGCAAAGTGAATGCTCCTCTTGTCTTCCCTTAAATAGAATGTCTTTAATTAGTGTTCTGGGAACTGAGTCTTGCTGTTTCATTGACTATAATGTCAGCCAGGTGCATTTTACAAATGCAGAATATAAATTACATGGTTACAGTATGTGCTGAAGTTCAAAATGCATTTAAAATATTGTTAGAAATATCCAGCAAATTTTAATAGTCAATGAAAGTGAGCCTAAGTTTGAATGAAAAAATCAGGTAGGTGATTTTAAGTTGGATACTTGCAGATTTCATTTTCCAGCAACTTGAATTCTCTTTGGCACCTCTTGCTTAAATGTTTCCCTGTTGGAAGAGTTTAATTAGTCTTTTAATGACTATATTGCCACAATTACTGTAAAGCAATAGATGTTATGCTAGCATTGAAACACCAGTTTGGAGTTGAATAATTAGCTGCCTTTTCCAAACAGCCTCTTAACAACATTGATCACCCACAAGACATTTGAGTTTGACATCTGGAAGACTGTTTATGCTTTCTCACACAAATCATACCGATGCCACAGAAAAGTAAGTTTTTAAATGAAAAAATTGGGAACATTTTTGACCATCTCTATTTCTGATTATTAAGAACTTAACTGTGTCAGAAATCATGAACTACTGCTGATTCCAGAAATAGAGAGGGTTTCTTATATGGCTCCAACGTGCTGTCTTCCATCCCATTTCAATACACACGTGTATTCGGTCAGTGTATGTATATTCCCTATGTCAATACCTTACACAAAGATTTATTTCCCCACATAATCTGTCTTGGCTTGATTCATCCCAGCCAGCAAAAGAGGTGGAGAAAACAATCACATTTTTAAATAGCATGTGTTTTGTTAGGTGCTTTATTAACTCATCATTTGTTTAAAAAAACCCACTGTCTTGCCTCTCCATTGGTCTGGAGAACAGATAGCAATGAGAATATTCCAAATGGATGGGGATAGTTTATAAATATTCTGCAGTGGAATCCTTGTCCCATTTTACTGCCACACACACTAGCTTATTGTCATCTAATTTTAAGTGGGCTGTCTAGCTATTGACCAAATTCTGCAAGCACGGACGCTGGGGCAAATCTGGCACAGCGTCACCGGTGTCACTTAACAACATTTACACCTATGCAAATTCAGACCCAGATACACTACTCCTCCCCCTCCTTCAGCTTCCTCCCTGCTCCTTCCCAAACCCCTCAGCCAACCCTTGCACAGCTGTGCTCCATGGCATGCTTAGGATACAGATCCCCGTGAGGCTTCTCTCTGACCAGGAAGGGATGGGCAGGGCTTACCACTAAAAGAAGAGGTCTTACTTCATTTTACTAAAATATAAACAGTTTGAAAAGCCTTAAAATGGCAAACAACGTGTTGCATAATATACAGGAATAAAACTAATAGTCCCTTCATTTCCTTGTTACTCATAGAACGTTTCCTCTTTTAATCTTTAATTTGGTAACTTTATGGTTGGAGCTTACAATTTCACTCCCATTTTTAACACCTGGTTACAAAAAGAACTGAACCGCTTGGAACTGACTTGATGCATCTACGTACAGCTGAGCGTTTGGTAATACTGACTCATTTGTGCCGTAGTCATTACCATTTGCTATCTTTATGTTATGAAACATCCCAGTAAAGTGGCGGTCTCATTTAAATGCACTTAGATAAGTACAGCTCCCACTGGCTTTGGTATCAGGCATGAGTATTAGAGGACTGAATTTGGCCTATTTTATTAAGGGGAGTGTGTCTCAACCTTGACATCTTTTCTGTTCAGCTAATTGATCATTACCATACACACACTCCCCTTTGTCTCAATCCGCTGTCTTTAAACATAGCCCAAAAATTACAAAAAAGATGAAGGTGCCACTGAAAACTAGCACATTCAATTCAGAATTACTTCACTTCCCACACAAAAATGGGCATGGGAATTTTGATTGTATTCATTTTTTTCCCCTTGGCCAAAGCATTGTAATTTGGGAGTTTACTACACAAAGCCAGCTTGATACCAAACACACACGTATTGACAGACCTCTAGATTTGTACACATGCCATTAGAGAAGCTTGTGAAAAAATATAAGCCCGCCCAGTTTTTTTAAAATGGTTTTCTTTAGAGAGGTTAGAGGGAAATGTGTGTAATAGAGTGTTCTGGGGGAAACAAGTGCAAAAGTCACATTGAATACAATAAATATTACTCATTAAATGGTGTTTTTCATCCCTGAATAAATGTTCAGACTTAACATGCTAAAACACATGTCACATTAAGGTCCCAATCCTCTACTACTGAAATCATTTGGGCCTGATTCTCTCATACACTAAGACCGCTAAGAGGGTAAAGAGGTGCTAAAGCATGGATGATTATACCTATACCCCCCTTTATGCTGCCAGAGCAGCGTAAAGGGGTGTTAGTGTAACTGAGAAGCAGGCCCAACAGCTGGCAATGATCTGGCCCTAAATCTGCTAGCCAGGGACTTGATCTTTTTTCCATGTCACACTATTAGCCTTACAGGTTATTTTTGTTTAGCAAAAATCATTTTTACCACTGATTAGAGCCATCGTATGACTGACTGAAAAACTACATATGCTCTACACAGGGATATTAGATATTCTAGTTTAGCCAAGCTGTCTTAACAGGTCCTTCAAAAAACAAAAATAATTAATATTTAGTGTTTTTAAAATATATGTATTTTGTTGTCAAAGAACTTACTGTTTTTGTATACAGTCTTGCAACTTTGTTTAAGCAGGTGAGGATACATTTTTCTAACCAGTCTATATTCATAAACACTAATGACAAGATGGAATATATCTGGGTGCATGAAAGTGCTCAGCCTACCGGGCTTTTTGGGAGTTCGGGTAAAGGTCCCTTTGACCGTTCGGCAATGAGAGTTATCTCCACCGCAGACCCCACATTTATCTTCAACTTTGTTGGAACCAATTTCCTTGTCACAGCCCACTTTCTGCAGAGAGGAGAGTAAGAGGAGCATTTTTTCCGCCCATTATAAATATCACAGTGGAAAGGAAAGTTCACCCAACAATTGATGTAATTAAATATAAAAATACTTGAAAGACTGCGATTGAATAACACAGTGACAGCTCTGAACTGATTCCTGTATTGATTACATTTAGGGATTGTAAAAAAAGGAACAGGCAACAGAGAAATTCAGAATTTATTTTCACTTAGAATCATAGAAACACAGAGCTGGAAGGGACATCAAGAGGTCCTCAAGTCCAGCCCCTACAATCTGGTGGGACCAAGTAAATCTTGACAGATGTTTGTCCAACATGCTCTTAAAAACCTTCAATGATGGGATTCCACAACCTCCCTTGGAAGCCTATTCCAGAGCTTAACTGCCCTGAGAGTTAGAAAATTTTTCCTAATATCTAACCTAAATCTCCCTTACTGCAGATTAAGCCCATTACTTCTTGTCCTACCTTTAGTGGACATGGTGATTAATTGGTCTCTGTCCTCTTCATAAGAGCCCTTAACATCTTTGAAGAGGACAGTGATCAATTAAGCTGTTATTACACAGAAAAATATCAAAAAAGCAGTAGAAGCAACTGGTTTAAAAAGAATTATTTAGACAATGACAGTATTTGTAAGAAATAAACCTGTAGTATAACTATGATTTTAATTAAAATTGGGGGATGCTGGAAAATATGATTTGGTGAACGTTTCATGTTCATATGCTGTTTGCTGAATACTACAGTATTAGGCCAGCTCTAATTATGAGTGTACAGCATTGTTGGATAATCAGCAAAACCACCAGAAGTAAATGTCACTCACCACACACTCTCCACGCACACAAATGCTGTATGGATCTTTATAAGAACAGCGAGTCCCGTCATGTGCCAGTTGTTTCATATAAGCAATGTCTCCAGTTTCTTTGGACTGGCAGTATAAGTGGCATCTTTTGTTGGCTGAATAACAGGGAAATAGTGTTAACTGTGTGTATTTCAATAACCCAAACATGCTTTAGAAAACAACCAAACCCCACAAAGTTTTAAATCAGTAACAACAGGAATGCTGTATGGTATAAATAAAAAGGAGCCTTAGTTGTGAAACCTTGTGCCTGAATTCAGATGCTTGGTGCTCAATTCTCCACTGGAGGTACACTAATTATTATTATTATTAGCTTTCAAATGCGTAATGTTCCTAGTCCTTTGAGAGGCTACGCACCCTCAATTCTCATGGAAATCAACTCCCTTTGAAAGGATTGCACAGAACTGGGCCTGAAACTATTCCAAAAGCAGCTATCCGCTCTGATCCTAACTGAAAGCCAGGGTCAGAATAAGATATTGCTGGGCCAGGATTTTCAAAAGAGCACCTAACTCCCTTAGGTTCCTTTGAAACCCCCAGCCCAAACCACATTTCTAGATCATGCCATCTAATTTCATATTAAAAATACTATAAAACTGTATTCTATGAGATAAAACATATAGAACAAAATGAGAGCAATTTTGACAGCAACCCAGAAAGTTCTGTGGTACCTTTTGCTGATCTGACAATCCAATATTTATATTTGCATCTGCCATTGTTCACTATAGTTAACCAAAAGGGGAAAGATTAACTGGTGTTAATAATAGACAAGGTCTGCTAGGCTTCGGTTGGAGGAGTATAGAAAAGTGGAAAAAATACTGAAGAGATGTTAAAGCAGTGCCATTAGGACAGCACATTTGTTAATTTTAGCTGCAGTGGATGAGAGCAGCAGCAATGGTTAGACAACCTGTCACTCTCCTGTAGATGGGAGGGAGGGAGGCACATCCGTGCTAGGAAGAGCCCTCCAGCATCTGAGCAGAGCCTTGTTACGCCCTAACCCTAACCAGGCTTGTGCTGAGTGCAATCAATTCCCACTGGCTCGCACAGCAGGAGCTCAGAGCCTTCAGCACTGTGCAGAATCAAATCCATACCAAGGGGAAAGGTGGGGGTAGGTTGGGGGGTTACAGCAGTATTGGTGTGGTTGCACCCATCATCACTTCATTCTGGACCATCATTTTTCCTCTTTTTATTCTCACCTCCTTGCATTTTAAACACTTCTTATTTCTGGAAGTGGCAGCGTCCCAACACCACCTTCAAATCCCCATGTGCTGTACAGCAGAACGAGATCCCTGCAGGCGATGGGATTTAAACACAAAAGTGTAACTTACCATCAGGGTGCTCATAGGGCAGCCAGTGGTGTTTGCTCTTCTGATGTTCGAAATGGGAATTACGCTGCTGACACTGCTGTGCTCGGAAGTCCTCAAAGTGCTTTGGACATTCTTCTGTATTGCAAAGCTGATACTCAAAATTGACACTGGCGCAATCTTGACCACCATTGACTGGCCTAAGGGGGGAAAAAGATTAAAAGGCTTTTAAAATCCTTGAACATCAGGAGTGGAGATTTTCTGATGGAATGCACTAGTGAAAAACAGCTACAGCAAGAGCAGAGGACCTTCCTACAATAAAGGGTTAATCTTATTTTTCAGGGCCAAATTGTCAAAAAGGCAGGTGGAATGGGTGAGCTTGTAAAAACACTGGGAGAACAAATAAATTGCAAAGCTATGCATTTGCACTTGCAAAGCAACATGTGTGTGCGCTGATCGGGTAACTAGACATCCAGTCGGCCCATGTGCATGCCTGAGCAGGAACTTTTTCAGATGCAATGGTGTGTGCGCACCGGTAATGGTTGATTTATAATCAGATAATGTCACTGAAACACAGAGAAAATTCTTGCATTAGGTGTCATCTAAGAATAGGTCTTTCAGGCTGTAGATGCAATACTCCACCTTCTCTCCACTCTTTCACATTTCCTAATATCATATAGATGTTTTCGGCAGAGGTTTCTGGAAATTCTAGAATTCTCCAAAGATGATCCCATCCTCCCAGCCCCCCGCAGAGAGTCCGGCTGCAGGGGGGTTAGAGTCAATGGAATAAAACGTCCAGTTCTTTGCATGGGGTCTGTTGTAGCTTTATAACCCCTCTATGGTGCCCGTACAAATCACTGGAATAGCAGAAGCGCCACCCCCCCTGCACACCCTCTGTACAAAGCTCCAGGTAATCTCTGACCCAGTAGCCACAACCCGGTCACTCCCTATGCCCTCCCCACAATGCTCCACCCACTGTCTTGTGTGCAGAACTGGCATGGAGCCCAGCTCCCCCGAGTTCAGGTGTGCGGTGTCCCTGTGTGCCCAATCTGCAGGTGTCCACCACCCCATGTGCCGTAAAACCGCTGCACTGCAGAACTGTGGCAATCCCTTTGCCCAGTGTAAATGTCATTCAAGTTGCATCCTACACCTATAAAAACTCCAGACCAATGGGAAATGCCAGTTCATTAGAGACTTCCAGACTTACATTGGATTGTTGCACTGGCGTGTTCTGAAGCGAACGCCGGTACCACAGGTCCGTGAGCAGGAGCCAAACTTTGTCCAGGATCCCCAGTTGCCATCCTGTTTCAGCTGGTTAGCATTCTTCCACATACAGTGACCTTTATAGCACCACTGAGGAGAACCGGGCGAGAAATAAAAAAGTGGAATTACAGTAACATTACAAACAATGCTCAGGGCTAGATTTTACTGTATCACCCATAGTAAACGGCAGCTTGTAGATGCACTGCCCTAGGTACAGACTAGGCCTCAGACTCACAATTCTCTGGTGGAGGAACAGGGTTGAGGAGGAGGGGAGTAGCAGACCCGTGGAGGCTGCTCACCCTTTGTGCTGTGACGCACAGTACAGGTAGGCAGTGCGGGGCAGTGTGCGTGCGCTGTACGCTTGCTTAGAATCATAGCATATCAGGGTTGGAAGGGACCTCAGGAGGTCATCTAGTCCAACCCCCTGCTCCAAGCAGGACCAATCCCTAACTAAATCATCCCAGCCAGGGCTTTGTCAAACCTGACCTTAAAAACCTCTAAGGAAGGAGATTCCACCCCCTCCCTAGGTAACCCATTCCAGTGTTTCCTCCAGCACGTAACGCTGGATACAATCCAGCCCTTAATTAACCTGATTGCTCTTTGTTTGTTTCTTTTTGGCTCAATCCCAGCCTGCCTCCATTCAGCACCTTTTAATTTTTGTGTGTGCAAGATACAGTGCCAAAGAGCAGCGTAGGACCTTTTGCTCATACTGTACCGTTTCTAATGTCCATTTACACTCAGATAGAGGGTTAGTCATCCAACAGTGCACTTTTTGCTGTTGGCTATGGCAAATTTGGATGGCATAAGCAGCTTCTCTGTATCTCAAAGTACACAGAATTTGCTAACCAAACATGTATAGGTATGTTAGCTGCTAATTAAAAATCACAGTTAAAAGCAGGGACCCACCACTGGAGATATTAAAAGAAAAACAGTTAATCCAGGCACATTAGTAGTGCGTTAGCCACAGGATGTCTGGACCGCAAGCACCAAGCGTTTAAGAGTAACTACTTCAATCCTAGAGTAAGGGCAAAGTCTGATACAGTGGTTTCCCACTGCTACTTTCTGGGCAGTTTTCAGATGAAACGACTCCAAAAACGTAACGCAAAGCCCACAAGATGGCACTGATGCAAGGTTAGCTCTAAGGCTGAGTTTTGATCGTCTGGCTTCCAACACCGTTTCGTAAAGTACACCACACTCTGACTTGCTTCTAAGATGAGCCCTGAACCGTGCACATTGTATAGTTCCTCCTCCTTCATGACCTTGGCCTCATTCTTCCCACTGAAGTCAGGAACTTCTGGGATTAAGCCCCCAAACGAGATCTATCCTGACATTTTAAAATAAAAAGATACTGAAAACATAATATACTCACTTTCCCTGGGGCACATTCTGTGCCATCGAGTGGAGGCCCTTTCTTAGTTTTACAGAAGTATGGATTATCTGGATGGCTACACCACAGCTGCTTACATGGGTCAAAGGTTCGAAACTGAAATGTATTAACAAGACCAAGACATTTATTAAATGAAATTAACAATCATGTTATTGATACTGTTCATAGCAACAATCAGGGCATTAACCATCATCACATTTCACTAAACCATTTCACTGGTTAAAACGAAGTTGACTACAATACTAATCACTATTTAAACACACCACACTGATGTTCCTCCATGAGAATTACTATCAATTTTGGTAAAACTATGCATTATAGGCTCCTACATTTTCATGAAACCCCGGAATGATCCTAAATGAGTCTGGATACATATTTTACTGGCACTTCGCACCTTTACACTGTTTCAATACACTCAGCCTCTTGCATCCCTCAAAAAAAATTATGACTACTGAAAAGGGTGAAAGCAACTAGATAAAATGTTTTTAATCTTTAGAACAACCGCTGCAGACATACCGCTGTGCACATTTTGTAACCAACACCAAAATCAAAGCGGCATTGTTCATCCATGGAATAATTGATTCCTGGCAGTTCAGGAAGTTTGGGCCAATCATGTTCAAAGGGGTCATCAAGGAGACAGTCATAGGAGCTGTGGGAAGAGAAACACAGAAAGCCCATGAGAATACTCAGTGATATTTTCCGACCAACATAATTATTTCTGCTTGTTCTCATCCATTAGAATGTGTGATCACCACAACACAGGACTCTAACTGAACAGGGGATAATAATATTGTGAGGGTTCTCGGGGTACCCAGGAATGGGAGTCTCCTTGTTACCCTGCTTTCAGCATGAGGGAGTCTTGCTTGGGCATGGCTGGGAGTTAGCTCCCTAACACTACCAGCCTTTCAAGCACTCTCCTCTGGGCTAGGTCTTTGGCTTGCAGGTTAACAAGAGGTGCATCCCAGTCTTCAAGTCCCTTTGAAACATTCCCCTGTGATATCCAGCCCCTGACACAGCCTACTCGAGCACTTAAAATAAAACAAAAGTAGGTTTATTTAAGAAAGACTAAAGGTTTAATTAGAAATCAGAGAAAGTGGTGGAAACAAATGGCTACAACAGAAAACAAAACCATAAAAGGTAAACCTGGGTCTACACTAATAATTACCTTTCTTATCTCATAAAGAAGGTTTTCCTCCCAGAAATGGTTGGTTCCCCAAGAACCAGGATTCAAGCTTTCATGAAAACGTCCCTGCTCCAGAATGGGTTTCCTCAGTGAATGGATACAGAGAGCTTTGCCCGCCTCTGTATTATACTAAAAGCAGCCTTTATTTTCTATTCACAGACAGGGCCAACCCCAGTCTTGTTGTAAAGTTCCTTTTTTTAATCTCCAAGTGGTTCTGATTGTTTGAAGTGGCCTCCAATGGCTTCTCATCAAAAGTCCTAGTATTGTGCAAGGGTAAACAATTGAGCCTTGCACTGCATCACCAGCCAAACAGGCTGGGGTGACAACTCTCTCCTGCCTGAATGGGCCATCACCACAACACATTATCCCCTGGTGACTAATTTTTTACTCCCAATTCCATACAGCATACTGCCAGTGTAAATACATTGTTCCTTAAATATTACCCATACCTACATCTCACAATGATTATGAATCTTGACAAGTTACAAGCTTTCTGTAGATACCTTACATGTTACTCTTTATAGATAAATATCTGTAAGATATATTTGGTTTAGTGAGTTTGTCATGTCTCAGGTGAGATGTGTTTGCGAAGAACAGAGCAGTTTGTGAAGCCCTTATCCAGTTCTCTCTCAGGCAATACTCCCATTTAGATCAGCGAGTCAGGACTGAATGGAAATTGTGAGAGGTCTCAGGTATGCAACAGGAGGAGGAGAAGGAAAAAATGTCAAAATGGCAATAAAATCATTCTCCATCAGCTGTGCTTTTATATATATTGTGACAAAGTTCCTCCTCTACCTTGGTGGGTCCTGCGCTTATTGGCGGACTTGCTCGCTTCACAGATTCACCCTGTGGGTCAGGAAACAGTCCAGAGACCTTCCCCTCTGGTAGAAGCTATAGTCCAGGTCAATTCCTCCTGTGTTTGATCAGGAGTTGGGAAGTATGGGGGGAATCGTGGCCCACCCTCTACTCTGGGTTCCAGCCCAGGGCCCTGTGGACTGCAGCTGTTTAGAGTACCTCCTGGTACAGTTGCATGACACCTACAACTCCCTGGGCTACTTTCCCATGGCCTCCTCCCAACACCTTCTTTGTCCTCACCACCGGACCTTCCTCCTGATGTCTGATAACGCTTGTACTCCTCAGTCCTCCAGCAGTACGCCTACTCACTCTCAGCTTCTTGCACACCTCTTGCTCCCAGTTCTTCACACACACTTCCTCTCCTCTGGCTCCCCCTGGCTTGACTGGAGTGAGCCCTTTTATAGCATCAGAGGGACCTTAATTAGAGTCAGGTGCTTAACTGCCTCACCTGTCTCTTAGCAGGTTAATTGGAGTCAGGTGGTCTATTAGCCTGGAGCAGCCCCTGCTCTGGTCACTCAGGGAACAGAAAACTACTTATCCAGTGGCCAGTATATCTCCCTTCTGCTACTCTGCTGTTCCCAACTGGGCTGGGTCTATCACAATATATATATATATATATATACACACACACACACACACACACAGATTTAAATATTTTCCTCTTTCTCCAGCCATTTTGCAATTCCCTTTTTCTGCTTTCAGGGCTCCATCCTGCCATCATTTCAAATACACAAATTCCCACTGAGTCAAAAGGGAGATTTGTATTCGCTAGAATTTCAGAGTTTGCAAAATCTAGGAGCCTGATTCAAAGTCCACTAAAGTCACTAGAAAGATTCCCACTGATTTCGGATCTGGCCCTATATGAGGAACTGTTGCTGCTGACTTAGCACTTCTTTAAAAAAGTTAAGATGGAAGCGATGTGGCTGCCAGAAAGGAGATTTGGAAAGTGACTTTTTTTTTTGGTAAGAGATTTTTTGTACCTTGAAATGCAACTGTTGTTTTGGTTGTTGGTGTTCTGTTAAAGTGCAGGAGTATTCATTTGCGGTGGTGCATTTTAAGATTGAATTCCTATTTAAATGTACAAATCATGAGCATGAATCCATCTCAAATCCACTTACTTATACACAACCGTAGGCCTGTTACTCCTCTCCCCAGCACAGAAAGGATCTAAAGGGCAGAAAAGGCACTGAATCTCTGGAAAGAGTCAGCAGAGAGGATGCAGCACGCTCCCTCGACAGCCATGCTGCCATTAGCCATGTGCTCCTAGCCCTCGCTATGCCATTCAAGGGGGATTAATACCCCACAGGGGGAAGATGGCATTGCAATAAGCATATCAACCACGCAGAGTTGCTCCATCCTTCCAGTAGCCTGACATCTCTCCAAAATCTCAGAAGCCCCAATTCCACTTGTGCTTGCGGAAAGGAGCTTTTGCAGCTCGCAGGGGATCATGTTGCTCCCTGGTGGTATGTGCTGGGATTTCCCTCTTTCTCTCCTCTGCTGAGTACAGTGGAAGGAAGCACGTGAGCTGACGGCACAAAGTGCTATTTCATGGATAACTACACTAGACACCAACAGGTCCTTACTGTATGTATCTTTTCAGTTCTTGGCCACTGCAGCGGGACCAGTGGTAACGATGAAATGCAGCCTGCACCAAAGGAGCCATGACACTCCCCATAGCCGTCTCATCCCCACATCTGTTCCCTTGCCCGTCATGCTCCATTCCCAGCCTAAAACAAAGAGCAGCAACAAAATCAGTGTTATTCCTACCAAAAAAAGGATGGGGGGATGGGGTTTAAACAATTCACACTTTCCATAGTTTTGTTAAAAGGGGATTTAGTTTTCACGTCCTACAAATACCATTAAGTGGGACTCTGTACTAATGACAAAATACCCATGGATGGACATTAAAGAGCTCCTGAAAGATTGTTTCTTTAATGCATCTCTTCATTGATTTTATTTTTAATTAACTGAACAGAAACCAAAGGGCTTATCTACACCTGAAAGTTAATTCAGATTAAGGTAGGCTGTGAATTTAAAGCAAAATAAATATTCCTCAGTAACGCACGCTTATTCTGGAATAAGAGTATGTTATTCCAGTTTAGTTAAGCCACAATGGAATAGCTATTCCTGAATAACTCCATGAGTAGACAAACCCTACATTTAGGATGATCCAGGCTTATCTTCTTGATATTAAAACAAATAGGCAAATAGAGATAAATCTCCATTTACCACAAATAGAGGATCACTTGTTCACAAATTCATGTGTCCACTTTTGCACATTCATTTACCATATGAGTGAGGAACCTGGTCTACTAATTTTAAAAATCAGCCCCTCAGTGACATTAATTCATCCAGCTGGCTAAAGGAGATATTTTGTTGAACGAACCATTCCCGACTTAATTCCCCGAAACATGCCACATCTGATAAATATACAATAGCATTTAGTGAAGCAACAGGTAGAAGTCCATGTCGCTTGACAAACCATTGTCACTGTTGAATGCAATGCATCAAGACAGTATTCAATGCTTTCCATTTTTGACTTAGATATAAAAATCCACCACATGGAATTTTACAAGATAAGATTTTGCCCCGCATTTACTTCTTAAAGATCCTGTGAATGCCAAAGGAATAAGAAATATAAGGAGATTTGCCATGCACATAGCCCCCATGAGAATAAAACTGTTTTGTGCGAGCAGGAGAATAAGCCCTGTGCTTTATGTTGCTCAGGTTGTAATAGTAAGACTTACACATGACCAGTTTCATGGGCAACTACAAAAGCTGAAGAAAACCCATCCTCATGGTTGAGAGTGCAGCTTCTTACAGGGTGACACATGCCAGTGACGGGAGCGTATCCTGTTGAGAGCAATACAGTTTGGGTTTGTTTCCTTTAATTTTTTTTTATTAGATAACCCATAAGATTGACTGTTTTTGCCTATAAAAGCCCATCGTGAAGGAGTAGTTAGCTATATGCTTCCCTACTGCAAGATGAGGCTAGGTCAGCTGCAAACGTCCATCTCTATCTGAGTGGGAGAGGAGGTTGATGAACTTCCTTTGGAATGCGATGGTCTTGGATTTCTTCGTAGTTATTGTCTTGATGTCCAATTTCTCCACCCACTTTAAAGCAGCTTTTCTCATTAAAATGATTACCACACAGATTAAAGTGCTGTGACAAACCTAAAAGCCATGACTGGTTTATTAGCAATGTACATTATTCTCTAGACACTTACATTTTTACCACCAAAATTCATGAAATGATGTTCCAGTCTAACTTGGAGGTAAAGTTTTCAGCAATAGCTTTTTTGTCATGCTGATATTAGTATTTTCAGTTTTAGTCTAGGTCCCTTTTCGTGTAGTCTATCTTTTTGTCAGCAACATGTGAAGTTTTCCTCAAGGGAGAAAATCTCCACCTTCATCTATTAGGATAGGCGTACACACTTAGGTCAAATTTTTCAAAAGCACCTATTAGTTTTGGGTCTTCCAGTTTTGGGGAGTCTGGCTTGTGACACCTTAGTCTTGGTCGGGAGAAGTGGTGAGCACTCAACTCCAACTAAGGAGAAGGGCAGATGTTCAGCTCCTTTGAAAATAAAGCCAATCGTTTCTCAAGTTGGGCACTTTTCATGAACAGCTATGGGTACTGGAAGTGTATTTCAATTCCTATGGGTTTGTGGTCGCCGATAATGTGAATTTTACAAAGGAATGTACAATTGACACCACAGTGGTCAATTACATAAACCACATGAAGTTGGTCTTGCTCCATGACTGGTTAACATATGTAACTAATACCTTGTCTACAAGAGAAAGTTGCACTGTTAACTTGAGGAGTGATTTTAAACAGATTTAGTTGAACTGATGCAAACCCCACCATGGAAAATCTTATTTCTATTTAAGTGTGGTTTGTTACCATTTAGCTTAAGGTGGTATTGATGTTAAACTGGAATATGAGTGTCTTACAGGGGTTTGCAGTGTTTTAACTAAATTAGTTCAAAACCCAATTTAAGTTAAACCAATGCAAATTTTTCACACATGCAAGGCCTAAGCAACAGGGATCATATTTCTCATTGGTATTCAAGTGTAAAATTCACAATTCACACTATTTACAATGCAATGCACAACTTAAAACTTGCTCAGTCAGTTATGTGCGTCAACCAACTGGGGAACAGAAACACCACCAGGTGTTATCTACAGTAGCTAACTGAAGCAGTGCAAACTGTGTATCTGATGACAACATTCACAATATTACCATTTAACAGTCTGCCAAGCAAGAATCAGAGCTTGTTGGGAATTCTCCAATGGAACATTTTCCTGTCAGACAATGCCAATCTGGTGAAATGGACACATTCCGTGGAGACAGTTCCATTTCAATGACGTTGCGACAAAACCCAGGCATGGTTCTGATGTTACCCTGCCTGAAAGTGCCTGATTTCCAGCCAGCTTGTCTGCCTGGGTCCGCAGCAGCCCGCTGAGGCTCCTGGCTCCGTGGGGAGGCAGGAGCCTGGATACACCAGGGCAGCCCGACCCAGAGCCAAGTCTCCATTCCCTTGTGCGGAGCATTTCGAAAAGGGTGGTTTTCATTCCAAATACGAATGAAGCCAAATTTTTGAAGCCTGAAAATCCTCCACGATATGGAATCGCCCATCTTTACACAACTCTTTCAAGAGTTATTCACTGAAGAAATTAATAAAATAGATCAAACAAGCAGCCTGCTTGAGAATTTCACGATCTGTCAGCAGACAATTTGTCAAAAGGCAAAGTTTACTGCCAGCTACTTTGTGGCTTCTAAGCAACTCGGCTGCACAGCTGTTGTGAGCAAATGCCCCATGCCAGGAAGGGCACTAGAAATACTGTGCCCTGGCATGCTGCAGATGGCTTCTTTCCTTTGCTGGAGTACAGTTCCACAGGCCAGTGCTACAGGTAGTCCATGCCCCCACCTTTTCCACACCCTTTTTTAGCTTTCAGCTCCCCAGTGGACAGCAGAAAACATGCTCCCCAGACCACAGGCAGCACAGGGACTGCTACTGTGAGTGGTCCTTGAGTAGCATTCAAGGGGGACAAGGAACTTCTTGCTTGTCCCACGCAGCCACCCCAGGACCACTCATATTCTGGCCTTGAATAAATTATTCTGCTAAAAACCCTTCACCCAGCTCTAGTGCTGACTACAGTGCAAGAGGTATCAATGAATGCTTGGACTGGATCGAAAGTTCGAGAAAAGATTCTGCATTATCAGTGCACATAGACTGAGGGAAGGAGAGACAAATTCATCACAGTTGCACAGAGTGGCCCATTTTCAGGTCTTCTCATCATGACTTGTAGTTACTGGCAGTCACGTGGATTAAATCCTATACTGCCATTTTACTGCCAATTACCTCGACTGTTAGCTCCTAGAGGAATAACGAAAACCAGCACATGCATTAACTCATTGACAGGTAGTCTATAAAAAGGCTTCTACGGTTAATGACACGACAACAAAAAAACAAAGCTAAATGCGAAGTATGTTAAGATTTCCTGTTTTTCCACATCAAGCAAGTGGATTGCTAATTACTAGAAACTGAAAACTCGTTGGAGAGTAACTTTACCATGATCCAGTTTGACAAGGGCTATTATTCCTCATTTTTCAGGACACAAACTGATCAGATGAAATCAGGAAGTAATTTCTCCCCATGGTACAGTAGTGCACACTCAGCAATTTGAGGGTTTTATACCTTCCTCTGAAGAATCTAGCCTTGGCCATTGCTGAAGACTAGATGAACAACTAGCCGGCTGCACAATAGTGCACGCTCACACTTCTGTACATGCTTTTCTGAACAGGGATTGACTTAGGCACACGCTCAAGTTAAACACTTGCTTAAGTGCTTTGATGAATCATAACCTATGCTCATTTTTTAAGATCAATTAACAAAACTTTCAAATCTTTTCCCTTTCTTTCATGCATTATTAAAAAACAAATAATTCTGTTATAGACTGGTTGCTTTACCTTGCATTCCAGCAGGCCCAAAATCTTGCCTGGTTAAAAAAATGGCATGATCATGGTGCTCAGAATGGTTGGGATCCGATTTCTGTTGCTGGTAGGCCCAGCGGCAAACATTCTCCAGGCTTCTTGAGGGGTTTCCCCTTTCAATCAAGCTGACGGACTAGAAGAGAGTAATAAATTAGAATCAAGAGCTTAGTGGTGCATTCCCTGAACTTGGCATCAGGACATTTAAAACAATTATTTTCTCTTAAGATTTGCCTATGAGGTGAGTTAGTGAATGGCAAGCCAGGGTGCAAACCTATGGCACACTAGCTTGTTATGCACTAACTCACCATTTGGACCGTGCTACAGTGCACTAAAAGGTCTGTAGTGTATCAAAGCGCACCTTGGAGCTTTTAGTGCACTACAGCAAGGGCCAGACACCAAGTTAGTCTGCGGCAAGCTAGTGTGCTGTAGATTCACAGTCTGGCTCGTCACACACCATTTGGACAAGCCCTCAAGGAGCTCCTCTCTGAGCACTGAGCAATCACTCTTTTCACTCCTCCCCAGCTCATGCCAGCCTTTTGCCCTATCAAGTTGCTCCACAACTCACGTACACTATTCCCCATGGGCTCGATTCACCACTGTCTGCAACGCTTGTGCCGTCATTTGCCCCTGAGCAAAGTGGGTGCAAAACGCCACCACATCAGAACAATGGCATTTTACAAGGACTCTGCACAAGTGTTAATGACTACACAAAAACCAAGGTCCTGGGGAATCAGAGCAGCCAGAGAGAATCGTTAGTAAGATGTTTCCTCCCAGCTGCTAGTACCCCTGATTTGGTGGCAGGCAATCAGGCCAGTTTGTTGGCTTGCACGTAAGGGACTTTCCAGTAAACACCACAAGGGTTTATATTCTTTATAAAAATAACTGCATTTTTGTATAAAATGTAATGTGGAGGGAAAACACACAACAAATGATACAGCTACTACAGCAGGACAATTTTAATCACACAGCTGGGAGCTGCTTATAGTTTAAGCCGCTGGAAGAGAATGTGCCATTTGGTTAAGATAAGCCAGAGTGCTGTGACATACTCAGTCTACGGTAATCTGCTAAGAAAGGCTGAAACAACAACATACGGGACAGATCTTCAGTTGGGGCAAACCAATGTAGCTCCAGTGGACCTGCGCTGATGTACACCAGATGAAGATCTGGTCCCTCTGTGTCCTGTCTGGCTCCTGCTACACTATATACACAAACTCTGTATATTTGGAGTAATAATATTTAACCATTAAGGAAACACTGAAATGGCCTTTTTACCTACCTAAGTTTAATGTCCCATTGAAATGGAAGGGTGTGAACTTTACCAAACATGGAATAGACCCGGATGCTTCCTTTCGGTCTTTGAATAATGTAATAAGCATTTGTTGCAAAGCCCTCTAAGTGCTTTTTAAGAGGAAAAAATGGAAAATATATTAAGATTACCCAGGGCAGACCTTGATGATCCGGGAGAGGTGGAGGGGGCACAAACTGTTCTTGTAAAAAGGAAATAAGTTCCTAATTATCAGCATGGCGGAGATATGCTGGCATGCTGCAACTGGCAAACAAGACATCATTTGCTTTGACAGCAATTGGCTTGATTCACTAAGGTCTTCTGCTGGCAGAAACTCAGTGTAATGGCGTGGCACCTACATCTCGTACGTGCCCCTTCTGGTCGAGTGTGTCTCTGCAGTCTTTAAACAGTCCCAGCTCTGGTGTTGGGCCATACCCTGAGGGCTTCCTCCCTGGAGGCAATGGTTTTCCCCTCTTGGTCTGTTCTGGCCACAGCTCCGCACCTGGGCCACTTAACAGATCAGTTCCCCTTCTAGGGGTTTATCACTGTCCGATTATAGGCCACTTCCCCAGTTGCCTATGGGGGGCGGGGGACCCAGGCCGACACACTACTCTGGGTCCCAGCCAGGGACCTAAGAATAGCAGCCATGCACCACCGTGTCCTGTTAACTAAACTGTTTTCAGTTCCCTGGGCCACTTCCCCATAGCCCCAGCCTTCACTGATGCTTCACCCTTGGCTCAGGGCTCCTCTGTGTTCAGGCCCAGCAATCAGCCAGGAGCTCTTTCTCGCTCCCCCAGTCCCTGCCAGCACTGAGCTGTCCATGGTGCTGCAGTTCCCTCTGCCCAGCCAGGGACTGTCTCTGGCTCTGCAGCTCCTTTTTATAGGCCCTCCTGGGTCCTGATTGGTTACTCCCTACAGCCTCTCTGATTGGATAGCCTTTTGCAGCCTCTTCCTGATTGGCCTCCCCGTCTCTCTGGGCTGCTCAGAGGACTTCGCTCCACTGCTCCTTTTCTGGGATGGGGTGGCAGGTCCCTGAGGCCTCCAGCAGGGGGCCTCTGGTCATAAGTCCACCCCATCACACTCGGGCGGCAGACTCTGATGAAACAAAGTCTGTCCAGAGGGGGTTTGCAATGGTACAAGGCATATGCAACCATTCTGTCAAGGGCGCTCTTGTGCCCATCCCTAAAGTAGGTGGCACTGGAAAGGGAAGGACATAGACAGAACACATATTAGGAGAATCTCCCATGCAGCTGGGCTCCCATAAAGACTGTTCTCTCCTGGGAGCATATCTCTTCAGTCATAGCTGCCACCCAAGTTTTAAAGAGGATGCAGACTAAAACCCCCAGCACCATGTAGGCCAAATCAAGCCCAGCATATGTAGCGTGAAGCAGAATTTAAACAAAGCGGATTGGTATCATAGGAGAAGGATATACTTCATAAGGAGCATTTCATTGGCTTATATCCTCCCAGCTTGGTAGAGACAAAAAGTTACCCGCATCTTCCAGCTGTTGGCGTTTGGTGAGAAATGAGTCAGGAAGGGGCACCAAGGACAGTTGTGTCAGCATCACAACAGGTGCTCTTGTATACAGCCTCAGAGAAGGGCATTCACCAGATTTGGGTGGAGCTCTCAGAAACTGTCCTGC
This sequence comes from Chrysemys picta bellii, assembly GCF_011386835.1. Classification (NCBI taxonomy): domain Eukaryota; kingdom Metazoa; phylum Chordata; order Testudines; family Emydidae; genus Chrysemys; species Chrysemys picta. The sequence continues at coordinate 13,332,774 of NC_088795.1, read as the reverse complement.
TACTGCCTGTGGTGCAGGACCCCCGTCTCCACTGCCGCCAGTCCAGCAGCACCCACCAGCACCAAATTAACTGACACTGAAATATAATTGTGAAGATTAAGATGCAGAACTCATTGAAATGCCTTTTTACCTTTGCATATCCCAGCATTATCATTCGCACCAGCACCACATTTATGTGGACACCAAGGGATTCATCGTGGTAAATTTCGTTCACCTAAGAATGAGGGGAAAATAAAAGACAGATAAAACAAATCATATAGAGAGAATATTAAAGCGCATATAGAGTTATATTTGCTCATAAGGAAGTGGAATTCAAGTCTTAAAATGTTTCTATGCACATTACAATTCCAGTTGTAACAAACCTTCTCATAGAGAACTTGATCAAAACCAACTGATGTCAATGGGATGGCTACAGTTGACTTTAATGGACTTTGTGGCCCATAGTGAAATTGTTCTTGAAGAAAAAAAAAAAGGACTTTACTAAGTTCTGAACCTGCAAACACTTAAGCACATGCTTAACTTTACTCATGTGAGTAGTCCTATGGAAGTAAATGAGATTATTCACATGAGAAAAATTAGGCATGTGCAGGATTGGGGTCTATCAGAGGGTAGCATCGAGGATATTTTTTATTTTCTTTATTTTGATTTAAAACTCACTCACTGATGGATTTTAAAACAAGTAAAGTTTGCAATGATATAAAACAGTTACAGTCCACTGCCATAAAAATGGTTCATGTCACTCATCACCCACCAGTGAAAAAAATCCATCAGCCGTACCTTATATCCCACAACCACCCAGTCCCCAAGCATCTTAGAGAATAGACTGTGTATAATTCATATGGCACAAAACACCCCTAGGTATATTTATTATTATTTCCTGGGGCTTTCCATCATTGTCAGAGTGGCTCTTCTGCTGCCCCAAGATTTCTTTCCCCTTCCAGTCCACATGGAGATCTCAAGCGTGCCATTTGTACTGAGGATGACTTCCAGCATCTGTCCCCAATTGCTTTGTCTAGCAAATGTCTAACAAATTAGGACATATGCTTCGGATTACTACATGAATTGGGAAAAAGCTTGCGTGTTTTTCATTTATTTAAAAAAATGCACTTTATTAAAATTCTACACCCAATGGGCCAAACCCCACAAACCTCACCCAAGCAAATCCTGTTAATATCTGCGTGAGGTTTTCCCTCAGAAAATACTTCAGGATTCAGCTTACTATCTGCTTCTGTCTGGAGAAAGACATGAAAAACTAGGCAGCAGCCCTACACACACTTATGCCTGTGCTTAATTTGAAGGGTCTGAGGAGTCCTGCTGACTGCAAACTAAGCTTAAATGCAGTGGGAAAAGGACTTCCAAATCCCCTAAGTGGCTTTGAAATTCTCAGCTGGAAGTTTTAAAGTCAACAGCATTGCGGAGAGAGAGAGAGAGAGAGAGAGAGAGAGAGAGAGAGAGAGAGAGCGAGCGAGGCATAAGCACTGCACCACAGCTGGTCTATCACTAATACCCTCAAATATCCTCCATTTCGCTAAGTCAAGTGTTCCATTTAAAAATCCTTTAATAGTATGAAAACATACAACATCTAAGCATTTTAGTTGGGGTTGGTTCTGCTTTGAGCAGGGGGTTGGACTAGATGACCTCCTGAGGTCCCTTCCAACCCTGATATTCTCTGATTCTATGATTTTGGAAGATGAGTTACTATATAAAAACATCCTCTGTCAATCTATGCAAACACCATAGGCATCAACTCTGTAGATGCCCTGGGACTGGAACAGCCATGGAAAAAAATAGTGGGTGCTCTACACTCACCAGCCACCCGCCGATCAGCTGTTCGGTTGGCCCCACCAATCAGCTGTTCGGCAGCAAGCACTCGGGGGAGGAGGCAGAGCAGGGGCAAGAAGAGGCGGAGTGAGGGTGGGGCCTTGGGGTAAGGGGCAGAGTGGGGGCTGAGCCTCGGGGCAGAGTGGGGACAGAGCATCCACCTGGAAAAATGGAAGTCGGCACCTGTGGCAAACACCCATCCAAAAGTGAATCTCCTGATACCACAAGACTCCAGTTCCAAAGGGCAGTAGAAATTACACAGGGAAGAAGTAGTTGCATTGCTCTTAAGCACCCTTTGCAAAGCAATTTATGAATCTGCACAAAATGCCAAATTTTGCTCTTGGAGGACTCTAGTGGGAGCTGCACTCAAGGGCGGGATTTTGCCCTAATCATTTCTTTAGAAAGCTCATGCTCCAATATGTCTGTTAGTCTATAAGGTGCCACAGGACTTTTTGCTGCTTTTAAAAGAAACACTCCTGTCCATGGTTAAAGGTAAAAGAGGACAAAAATTTGGGGATGTGTCATGAACGGGATCGAGAATTATATAGGTGGGTCAACATTTTCTTTTTTCCTGAACCAATGGTATGTCTGGGAGTGTGGGGGGAGGAGATCAAAGGAAGTCTTCTCCCACAGGTACAAATTATGGGTTAGAACATCTGCAGATCATAAATAAAGTTACTCATCCCCCTCAAATGAAATACATAATATGTTATGGACTAATTGATGCAAAATAAATAGCAGCGCTCAGAAGGAGATTGGTATAGGTGTTCATAATTAAAGAGATTTTTTATAGTCAGGCTAAAAAGAGACATTCCTTGCACAGGGGAAAAGAGTGCCATTCAGCGTTGTCCCATCTGTGGGACCTGGCTCAAATATACAGTATGTGGTTCTAAAAAGCAAGACCTTTTAGGACCAGCTGAGAATGAATTGTTGGCAATGCACACAACTCACATCACCTGCCTTATGAAGAAGTTATTGAGGAGTTCAGGGATTTATTTCTCATATTCTCTCTCCTGCACGATGCAATATTATAACTTCCACAATGGATTTTTGTAGTGGAACAAAGAAAGTGTCCTAGTTTCACAATCACTGATAAGTGCACCAGCTGATGAACATTCAAGGGATCAACAAACAAAAAGTGACTCATGCCCTTATGCCAGGAGGTACAGGCCTCCCTTCGCTGACTCTAATACTGGTGAAAAGTTCTGGATTGACCTGGAGATGCAAGACCTGTATTTATCTACAATATAGATTTAGCACAGCCTGCGATAGTGCAAGATCTCCTCCCGTGTCCCTCTAAAAGTACATTAAACTAACCTGAAGACACACCTGGAAGGTTGAGAGATTAGTTTGAGTGCCTGACCTTTCTGCTGAGTCTTTCAACAAGAGTAATAACTAGTGCCAAGCATGGCAGTGGTTTTGGTCATGTAAAACCAGTTCTCTAGGAAGTGGAGTTTTTTCACAGGCCACCAAACACCCGGGAGAGACTAATCTCTTTCTAAAATTACTGTTGGGGGTGAGAAATAACCTAGACACCTACAGATGAGAGACTGCTTTGTCCCGTCACTAATTCTTGGATGCATCATCCATGTCCCTAGAGCTTGGGAAATGTTAAAGCCTTTAAAATGTATGCAGTGCTGTTGTAGCTGTGTTGGCCCAGGATATTAGAGAGACAAGGTGGGTGAAGTTATACCTTTTATTGGACCAACTTCTGTTGGTAAGAGAGACAAGCCTTCGAGCTTATTCACAGAGCTTTTCTTCAGGTCTGAGAAATGTACTCATTTTAAAATGGGGCACTTTAACCTGTGGAGGATCCTTCTGACATATTCCTAAAGAAATGTCATACATACATCACTTCACACTGATTTTCTTGGTTTCCTCACACAGTTATTTTCCCTGAAAGTTCAGATTTTGCAAAAAGCTGTTGCTTTGTTATAATACAAAACATCTTTCCTACACTGTCCAGTACTCTGGGATATATGCTGAATTTAGATTAATCCCCTTTGTTTATTACTCTGTTAGTCCAAATTCTCTTCTCTTACTCCTGTGGAGCGGTATCTTAGTCCACGAGCTGTCTCATTGAAATCACTGGGTAAAGTATTACTCCACATAAGCCAGAATGGCAGAATCTGGCCCCTAGAAGCTTAGCAATAAAGAGCCAGGTTGAACCTTTATAATGTGTGCTTATCCCGGGGCAGCAGTAGTTCTCTCCCCAGGAGCAGAGCAGGGAGGAAGCTGTGATTTGCCACATGAGTTGCAGATTACTCCCCCTCTGCTTTTGTTCAAGTATTTAAAAACAAAACAGGTTAGACGGATTGTAGCAGCAATATAGAGGGTCCTCCCAAAGCACTACTTGCTGCTCAGTACTGGGCCCAATACTGGGACCAGAACCGGGCAGTGCCTGGATGTCCCATGCCTCTGACTTAGAAACCAGTGGGAGATTCCAAAAGGCCACTGGACTAGTGCTGGGCCCCAGTGACTCCCTGACCATCCACAGGAACGTACTCCCACTGAACATTCCTTAGCAGGGTAGTAGTGCCTTAGTGGAGAGTAGGGAGAGTTGCCACACGGCTGGGAAACACAGGCCCCAAACTGATTGAGAGTCGGATGACTCTCCGTCCACTGACCCAGGAGGGGCTGCTCCTGATAGTGCTCGAGACCAGTGCTGAGTTGCAGAAGGATGCAGTGCAGCCAACATTGCAGGCTTTCCCCTCACCCATACCAACGGACATGCAGTTTGAGGCAATGGAGGTTGACATGGTACCAAGCGCTGCACTGATGTTGCTGGTAACGAGAGTGTGGTCTCCTGCACCCCTTTTGACACTGGCACTGAAAGGCTCAGCAGATCTCTCGCTGCCGCAAGCACCTCCGGCGTGGTCAGTACCGAGATGGTCTCGGGACCATATTGTGCCACAGACGTAGAAGATGCTCCCTCAGGTTCTGGACTCACTGCCACCTGCCTGGGTCCCGGGGTCAATGGTGCCAACTTCTGCGGTGCCACACAATAGGAGTGCTTAAATCTCAACTGCAGTCTACTCTTATCCCAGGCCTCAATGACTTTAGTGTGGTGACCCTCACCCCTGGGTGGTTTACTTAGCGGTCTTATGCCTCTTCTGAGGCACTGCGGAGGGTGAGCGGTGTCAGAACTCAGAAGCAGCTTGAAGATGACATGTTCCACTTGCAGTGGTGACATTAACCCCGTGGACACAGAAGGTAAGCAAGAGGGGACTGAATACAAGATCCTGTCTTTGATCAGTGCCATCAATTCCTGTGCTAAGCTTTGTACAGTAAATTGGGATAATTGTTAATCTGTTGATTAGATTTTAACGTCCAAAAATATTTAATAAATTTCAATTGGTATTCTATTGTTATAAGTGTGATTCATCACGATTAATTTTTTTGAGTTAAGTACGATTAATTGACAGCCCCAGCGTATATTTATCTGGAATCCACTTTGAGATGCCCATTTCCCTCTGTATGAGCTGAACTTCGCTAAATTAAAGCTGACTTTTTTCATAGTTATCATGGTACAAACACTCTGAAAGCTTGGAAATATACGACCAGCCTGGTGGTCCCCAAACTTTTTAGGGCCACACCTGCCCTTACCTCTGTCCTTGCCCCCAGAGCCGTGGCTCCTGGGGGAGGGGAATGTGAATGGGGTAAGAAGGCCAAGGATGGGGGCAGGGCTGGGAGCCATGGCCATGGGCAGGGCTGGAGCAGAGCTGGGAGCAGAGCAGGGCTGGGTGGTTCCTTCCCGTCCCCTCTGGCAGCCCCCGAACAGGAGATGCCTCAAAGTTTGGGAACCTCGGGACTACCCAGGCTTCATGAGAATATTACAGAGAACTTCTGGTGCTGCTTGACATGAATGCATCTTGGTCTGAGCTGTGCCCAATAAGCACGTTCAATTAAAAAATGGCAGATAAGCACCCCAAATGCCTAGTTTACCACCTCTGTACTCTAAGAATAGTTTATGGTCATAATTTCAAGAATGCAACATATGACTTAAAAGTGCTGCCTTACCAGGATTTTCCCTACCATGCTACTAGGAGCTCACATTCTCAGAAAAGGCTTCTCCATGAGAGAAAGGGTTAACGTGCTGGATTGTCATGTGAACTCTACACTAGCTGTTGAGGAGGGAAGCAGACTCCTGACAGAGAAATGCTTAACAAAATTAGGGAAAGCCTAGTATCAGTGGTACAGGAACTGATCTCCACGGCCTTGCATTTGTGTAGTCATTTAGAGCAGTGTAAAGAGAGAGTAAAATACTCGGTGTTTTACATGCACTTTGCACAGGTGAACGACAGGTGCAAGGCAGCAGGAAAAATCAGCCCCACCGTATTTTGTTATCAGCTACTACTCTGAGTAATGCAGACTACCCCCAAATATAATCCATATAGAGGCCCCGAATCGCTGGAGTTGGAAGAGTGAAGGGTTCAGCCACCGGAGTGTCTCTTGAATGCTCAGCGGTGCCTGGCCCTTAACATGGATTACAGCAGCATCAGGGCTGCCCGAACTTTCGCTGCTATGACCCCCCCAGGGACTGTCTGCCAGCTGAGAAAAGTGGGACGAGAGTGAGTTCTGGTTTTACCCCTTCTTATTCCTGGCAAACCCCCTAAACTGGGGGCTCGGAAGTGGGCCTGAGCAGAGACACTTCAAGAGCTCTACACCAGCAAGGGAGTTCCCCTTACTCCAGGGTCCATTTCCAGTCCCTTTATACTGCTGGAGCAATAAAGGAGCTAGGGTGGCAGAGAGAACCAAGCCCCTAGTACATCTCCATTACTGACCACCTCCTTGCCCACTACGCTTTTGGCTTACAAGTCCCGCTGTGTACCCACAGTTTTCCTGGCACTGAATTCACAAGTCTAATCTCCTTATATCTCACCTCAATAGTTTGGGCCACCTCCAAATTATCAAAGAGGTGGGTGACACCTCCGACTCCCCAACTTTCACATTCCTCCCAGGTGAAGCAAGGCTACACTGATAAGACAGGTAAGGCTCTCGAAGAACACAGGCCTATCAGTGGTATCTAACATTGCATTAACCTAACACTCCTCTTTCTGTCTTCACTATACCTGTTAGGGGGCGTGGATCTGTCTTTAATCCTCTGTTCCCCCGAACGAAGATGTGGCCTAGCACCTAGAGCACTAGATTGGGGCTCAGGAGAGCTGGGATCTATTCCTGGCTCTGCCACTGGCCTGGTGGGTGACCTTGAGCAAATCACTTCCCTGTTCTGTGCCTCAGTTTCCCCATCTGTAAAAAGGAGGGAATGATACTGGCCTTTGCAAAGTGCTCTAAGATTGACTGATGCAAAGCACTCAATAAGAGCTAGATATAATTAACTACCAGCCCTTCATCCCTTTCTGCTGTGCACTCAGACTCTGATTACTTTTCCAATAATCAACTTACTCTGAGGTTACATTCTTCCCCTTTCTGAAGGGGACTGACTATACGGAAGTAATTTACAAAAGTAACTGTGTTGAAGCATTCCTACTTCTGTGCACTTACGACCAATTCCACTCTGGTTCAACCACCTGTTTCCTTTGGCAGCTTTTGTCTGACGACTTGGGAAAACCCAGTGTTAATGACTTTCAGTTCTTGAACTGTAAAAGCTATTGGCATTTCCTCCATATCCTCAGATTCCTTTTAGATAAAATACTAACGATCTCGCACAGAAAGCTATGGTTATTAATTAATAGGGTTAACTACAGGATAGTTGGTGATTCATAAATTGATTGATACCATCATTTAGCTGCCTCAGTACAGCTCATGGCATTATGACATCTTTAAGAGGTTTTGACCTAATGTTCCTCTCCCACCATCCCTACTTGACAGTTATTAATCACCAAATTAATACAAAAGGCCAAAGTTGACTCTCAGTTACACCCACACAATGCCACTGGCTTCCATGACTATGAAACTGACGGCAGAACTGGGTCCACAAATATTTAACTCAAGAGTTTCCACAGTTGCGATGGATCATGCATTGTACATGGGTGAAAAACCAGTGAGATGACCCTGGGACTCACACTCCCTTTACCATGCTGTTCTAGTACTTGTACAGGACAACACTGTCCATTTTTAGAAAGTTGGCTCTGAATCTGGGAGAGCTGCACAACATAACAAAGTACATTAGCAACAGCAACCCCCATGCATCACCAGACGGGATGAAGATATGATTACAATGATCGGGATTAAACTTCTGCTTCTATAAGACATTCCACTTGGTTGTAAGTCTGCCCATGTGTCAAATTCAGAGTACAATACCCCACAGTGTTGATCAAGATGTGGAACTATGAAAAGCAAAAGCAGAGAGTTTTTTTCTAAAATATTACATAATATCTATCCATCTCGTGCTTACGAAAAGCCTGGCTGAGAGACAATATTTCAAGGACTTTTAGTTACTGAACACAAATGCCTTCCTTTTCAAATTGCTATACTTTTAGGGCTTTAACCAAAGACTATTGAAGGCCATGAAAAAACTCCCATTGAGATTTGACTTCAATGAGGATCAGGCCATCAGATGCTGATACTACAAACACTTACACATATGTGCTTAACTTTAAGACACAAGTAAATCCCACTGAAATCAATTATGCACATGCATAAGTGTTTGCAGAAATGGGCTTTAGTTTGGTTAAAATGTTGCAGTCTTAACTAAATTATGAAGGAAAAAAATGGAAGTTTACCTGGGCAATTAAAAATGACAAAAAGCTACACTGGTGTCCTTATATGCATTATTTTCAACACTAGAGTCTATTGTAAGTGAAGTTTTTATTGCAATTTCCAGTTTCACCAGCAAGTTGATTAAAAGATTCTTGTAACACTATTGTATCTTGACCTATCAAAATATTGACTTCAAAGACAAGACTATTTAAAAACTATTTCTATATTATAAGACAGTGCAGAGTCACAATATTTTGTATTATTTACGTAAAACTTTAGGGCAATGGTAAACATTTTAGTTAGATGTATTCTGTATTAAAAGTATATTACCAGCAGATGGAGCTATCTACATTATAGAAAAGATGAAACTTGAAACTGTTTTGGGATATTAAAATCTGTTTACAAAAAGTTAAATATGTTTGGTTTAGAACTAAAAGTCAATGTTCTGAAGGCATCTCAAATTAATATTTACTATGGAAAACAACAGAACAGAGATTAGTTTCTGGAGTTCATTTGTGCCAACAACGCACTGCTATGATTGTTGCTGTAAACAAAAAGAATAAAATGAAGAATTTCCTTAAAACACTTTATATTTAATAATTAACTTCACAATATCTTCAGCTAACTAGCAGCTGAAATTAAGAAGCAGAAGAGATGCCAAGGTCTAAAAATGCAACTTATCAATATTGCTTATTTCAAGAATCCACATCTGGTAACATAACCAGAATAAAACTCAATCACCCATCAGGCAAGTTCACATTAAGGATACCTAAACCACTTGATTGTAAAAATGAACCCAGGCAAGCATTGTAGGTTCTGCTAATTTAAGGAAAAACTTTGTTACTCACTAGACAAATGCACTAGTTTTTCATCTCAGGAGACCCAAATCCTAATTTGGTCATACATGTGGCAAACTCTTCCTAGTTCTTATGATGCATTTCTCTGCATCACAAAATACCCACATATGTCAGCATGACTGGGAGTTGCTCCTCAGGAGAAGTCTGGAATTGGAATTTCAGAACGGTTTCAGCTCTGGTACACTGGCAGAGCTGCAGACAGTGTTTTATACCCCATAATTTTACGGGCCTAACAGCTGTGAGGAAAAGCTTGGATTGTACCTGCCTGCCTGATGTCTGGCTTTACCCATTCACTACCACTAGACCTTACTTTCACAAGCAGCAAATGTATACAAAATTCCATATAAAGGAATGAGTGCTGAATGGAATACTACCCTTTAACTCAGGAGCAAGTGGGCAAGAGAACATATCAAGGGCACTTGTCCTCCATGGCGGGATGCTGAACCAAAGAGGGAAAGGTAGAACTGAAAGTATTTATTGGACAGGGGCTGGAAGTATTCGGCAGTAACTAAGGGAGAGGTGCCTTAGGTTGGGGGACCCCCTTCTGCAAGGATATCAAGCACTGAAAGAACACAGGCTACCATCCCGGTTCTGATTTAGTTACATGGGCTCCTGTGACATGTTGCTATTCTGCAGAACACAAGGTAATCCAGGTTTTCCCAACCACTGTTCTGTAGGTACAAACTTAGAAAGCCGATTGTCTTATCTTACAAATAAAAGGGCAGAAGAGTTGCAAGTGTACATGACTGTCTCAACACAAAGCAAATAGATGGCAGAAAATTTCAAATACATCTGACAACAGGAATATTATTCTTTAAAACCTATGTATTGAAGTGTGGGAAACTGTCCAATGAGGTGTCACAAGGATTAATTACCCTTTTTAAGCCTGGTTTTAATTACTTCTATATTATCTGATATTTTTTTAAAGTACATTAAATTCAAGGTTGTCCCTTTTCCACTGTAACACAACAAGCTGTGGTGACACCTGACAGTGAAGAAAGGAATCATCAGTAAAGGCAAAATAATAATTCAAAGAGACCTAAGGCGGGATTTTCAAAAGCACTCAGTGTTGATCAGTTTCCACTGACTTCATTAGGAACAGAGCTGAACCCACACTGAGTACATCTGACAATCCCAACTCTAGAAATGAGAAAAGTATTTGCGCAGGAGATACAATTAAACTGAGCACAGAAAAAAGTCCTTGCTAATACATCTATGGAACAGTAACCAACAGTTATTCAGGAGGAAGGAGATACTTGGAATGCAGCAAAGCTGATAAGGACCCAAAGCTGATAATTACCACCAAAATGGGGAAACTGGCACACACAAAAAAGAGCCCATGTGATTTTGGTCAGAGTACACAGAAGGTCACACCACTGACCAAGGAGTTAGTGCAAAAAATGTGCAAAATAATATAAACCTAGACAAGTCAAAATCTACTCAAAGGTTGCTCCCTACAATTGAAACCCTGCATGTATATCGTTCTGATCAGTTACTTTAACACAGTGATACTTATCTTAAGTAACCAACCACAGAGTAGCAAGTATCAGTTGCCTAATAGAGGAAGCCGCTAATTACATATCAAACAAAGTTGTATTGAAAACCGTAAGCTACTTCAAAATGCTTACTTAAGATAACTGCATTTGCTGGCTGCTCAAAGTGATCATTAACGAAGGTTTCCCTGTTCTGTATTTCATTAACTACAAAACAAACTCTTACTCATTTCAACGTCTAAAATGTACCCGATGCCCTAAAGATCTCTTTCCCCTTGTTAACAGAGTTCTCCTATGTGGTGTGGCGGGAGAGATCAGCAATGTAAACCAAGCTTCCGCCTTCATAACATTTCTGAGACATACTAGAATATCAACGAAGAATTAATTATGAAGCATCTGGAGCACTGACCAAATCACAAAGTCTTGTCATAAAGCACTAAACAAACTAAAGTTAGTGAAACAGCTAATATGGACCATGTTTCTCCTCGTTCAAAAAGCCACTTCTTAGGGTATGTGCAAGATCATAAGGTCCATAAAGTTAAATCAATTAACAGTGTACTTGGCAGAATATCTGTTAAAGGCTGACAAACAATACATCCTTCAGCATAGCTCCTAGTCTTGCTTCCCATGTCAGTCTCATGCTTATATGCAGCAATCACCCATTCAAGTGCTGTGCAATGTCTGGATCCAACGGCCTTGGATCAGCCCCTTACTGCACGAGTGCCCTAGGAGGGAAGAGCTTCCTCTCCCTGCTCCACAAAGCAAGGCAGTACAACACCATCAACTCTCTGAGGGACAGTGAAGGTGGCCAATTCACTCCTGCACCAGACAGCACACTATGGGCCCGGGAAGGTGTGATCTGAAGGTTAAAAGGTGTGACCCTCATCCCCAGCCAGTAAGTCTGTAAATTGCTGTCTGCAGCGGACAGTAGCTAGGGTGACCAATGCTGCATTTCAAAGGAGCAGGAAGAAGCACTTCATCATGTAGCTAGGGCTGCCGACACTGAGCCATCCAGACTCTATATAATTCTGCTCTATTCACTTCCACACGCTCATTATGGCTCCTACCACGAGGGGGGGATTTTGCCGGTCAGAGGTAGCAAAGACAACTGTACCAGTCTGATTAAAATATTTTGCAGGTGTGTCCAGTTCATTTTTAAACACTTCATGAGAACCACACATGCAATATGGGCCTGATTCTCCTCTCACTCGGCGTACATATACTTTATGTAATCCCATTGGCTTCCGCGGATTTGTACCAGTGTAAGAGAGAGGAGAATCTGGCTTAAAGGCCTTCAGTACAAATTTTGTACCAATTTTTGATGAGTATATTATTATATAAGAAATAATATTAAGAATTGTTATTTACTATGAGAGAATATTAATATATTCGGGGAAATTTGGGTGTTCAGTGCCTCTAAAAACCAGGCTGTATAATACTTGCCACTGCTAACATAGTGAGTCGACAGCAGAGCCTAGATTAGAACCTAGAGACCAAATTCTTTGCATCGACTTTACACCAGCAGATCATTTGGCCCCAGAGCTTTTGACTCCCAGCCCTGTGCCCAATGCCACTTTTTTGTGAACACATCTGTTCCTGAGAGATTTCCAATCTAGTTTCTAAGCAAAGAGGTCTGTATAAACTTCAGATAAACATCCAACCTTCTAAAGGTTCCTTTAGCTGAACTGAATCTTCAGATCCTTGGGCATTATTGGTCGTGGGGCCCACTACTGAGAAGTCTGTTGATTCCCCTCCTTCGGAGGGAAGGCTCCCAACCATTTTATAAGCAAGCTGTGGTCAGGCCTTACTCAGATAAACATTTTTGAACTCTAATCACATCACCAATTCTTTCCTTCACTTGCACTTCCCATTTTTAAGGAGGGTCATTGGAAAGGTGGTTAGAGGCGTGGATTTCACTGTTTCTTTGATCTCTTCTCAATTCTATTCACATCCGAGTATTAAAGTGATGGCCAAATTCATCTTTAGGGTAAGGCAGGTGCAGCTCCATTAAATCAATGAGGTTGTGCTTGTTTATTCCAATAGGGAAGATGTATTTTTCATAGGGTTAGAATGGTTCACCATCATAACCTGCCACCTGTTAAATAGAACACTCATTTGTTTAACATGTTTTACTGGGTTTTCCTTTAAAGATGTGTTGCTGGAAAGGACTTGTAGAGTCAGGTATAGTCATCATGACCTGTGGTAAATACGATAAATGAATCCTTACAATATTTATGGTAGTCCTATGAATGCGCATAATCGTGCTAGTTGTCAAAACCTAGATTCCTCTTTGGACAGGTCAAAAGGGCACAGGATGGAGGATTTTCATAATTATTAATCTTATTCAATTTTTAAAAATGGGTATTTTCCTCCTAGATAAATTGATAGTAAAACCAGAGGGAAGTCCTGAGGTCCTTCGCTAGCTCTTACTCAGACAAAGCCCAACAAGACAGTGGGGACTTTTCCGAGGCTCTGCATTGGCACAGGGCGCTTCCTGCATGAATTGATTTGTGGAATTAGGGCCCAATTGGTTATTTTGTGCATAGCAGACAGCTGCACGCAGGCTAGATTTTCAGCAAGAGCCAAAGCTCAGAAATTCATGGAGACTTGGCAGAAGAGGTATATGCCTGTAGAAAAGTTTGTGATAAAAACGGATTAAAAGAAACGTCCACTGAAAAAGGAACCGACATTTTTTTTAAAAAGGCAATAGATTCTGATCATACAGCAGATACAAACGACCCCGTAGAAGTCTGTGAAGCACCCTGCACAGTAAACCCCTGGTTCACAACTGGGATTCCTAGGTGCTACAGCAATACAAAGAATACATAGATGAACACTGATAAATATTTTAAGGCTCATATTACATTTCAGAGGAAACAATGAGGACCTGTAATAGATACTCACTATGTTCATAAGGGTGAGGAGGTAGTTTTGAACATGTTCTTTGCCGTGGAATCGGACTACAGAATCGTCCACTCCTAGAAGCACTTCAATGTTGTAGTCATTGTCTCCTGCATGCCTGCGTCGTCTCAGCGTTTCATTTAGCTGCTGCTCCACGTTGCTGTACGTGGAATCCAGACCATCCAGTCCGCTGAGAAGAGACGCTACAGAGAAACAATAAGTTTTTAAGTATCAGGGGGTAGCCGTGTTAGTCTGTGTCCACAAAAACAACACGGAGTCCGGTGGCACCTTAAAGACTAACAGATTTATTTGGGCATAAGCTTTTGTGGGTAAAAAAACCCACTTCTTCAGATGCAACCCACAAAAACTTATGCCCAAATCAATAAATTTTAAAAATCTTTGCCTGATAAGCACCCTCCTGTAAATGGGGGTACACAAATGTCATTCCTCTGGTTCGAATAAGTCCTGAGGAGGATGTAATTTCCAGCTCAAGTAGACGTACTTACGCTAACGTTCATCCAGTTACTGTGATAAAAACAGAGGTGTCACCACTGCGACTCGAGCAGCAGAAGGAGCCCAGCTGCCCTATGTATGCTCCCATCTGATACCCTAGACATGTACTCGGGATGACAGCCTGTCCCCACTACCTGTGCTGCCATGGCTACACTGCTATTTTTAGTGCAGAGCTTGATCAAAGCTATGGGTAGGTCTACACATGCTGGAAATTACACCTCTAATTCCAGTGTATCCTAGGTCCCAGGGGAGATGGATCAGTGGGCAGTGAGTTGGTGAAGTGATCAAAAGGTACATGATAAATTCATCGGTCACGTGGCTCTGCAATTCGTCACATGGATCTCCCCTCCTCCCATCACCATGGTATCTGAGTGTGTGGCGTAAGTGAGAGGAGATTCAGGCCAATTTTTTTATTTAAAAAAACTCCGTAACCTGGAATCATTTTTCTGAAACATGAAAGCAACTCACAGCACACGTGATGGTGCTGGGATGGTGTAATAGTTTTGTTGGCACTAGTCTGGGGTGGTTTGCGCAACTCACTTGTGGCTTCCTCACGTGTGAGAAATGTGGTCATGCTGAAAAAAAAATTAATCACTCCATCGTGTATTCCCTTACGCACACCTTCCCCCCCTGCATGTGAGGCAGAACCTTAACCCTACATTGGAGCAGCACTGAATACCCCCTGTCCCAAATTTCAGAACTGTCAAATTAGAGGACAGGGGAAAGAAGGAAGCATTTTTCTGACAGGCTTGTTTTCTCTTTTTAAATAGCAGCTCTTTGAAACTGCCCTGAAGAACAGAGCATTGAAAGTGTTTCTGGAAGAGATGGGTTAGTGGGCAGAGGTTCAGGTGAAGCAGACAAAAATGCATGATAGAGTCCACCATAAGGGCAGAACCACCACAGGTGGTATGTGCCTGGGCACCTAGACACACAGGGACAGGTTTTCAAAGTGCTCCCAACTCAGTAGCACCCACAGCACAGAGCTCTTTGGAAAATCCCATCCAGCAAGAGTAAAAAAATGGAAGGAACATGAAGACAGTAAGAGTTCAAGACCTCTACAAACACTGGCCACACAATATAGTATCAAATGACTGATGACTGGGACATTTCTGAAGTTAATAAACATTAACACGCCTATTCTTTGTAGAGATTGTATATTTGCCAAAGTTGAATGTTTTTAACTCTATTGTTTAAGGCCCAGACTTGTATGTTAGCCGCCTCAAAAAGAACAAAAGCTTCTACTTGATTTCTGAAGGAGGCATTGGTCTGAGCCAAGGTTTACAGAATCCTGTTGATTGAGGTTTTACAGAAGACATATTTTATAGTGCATCAGGCTTCCAGGTGCTTCAGCTAATGTCTGAAATCACCATAAAGGTATTTCTACCCCCTCTTTATAGTAAAAAGAAACAACAATTGATTTTAGAAAGTTAAGGGAAGAACATGTCTTGGCTGACAACATAAAATATCAAGTTTTAGCCATATGGCTCCACCAAAATCAACCCCAGCAAATCCCTAAGTAAGAAACAGACCTATAGCAACTTATCTGATATCTCACAATGCAAGTCATAGGCCAAATCTTGCAGTTCTTACTCAGGATTAGATTGTTCCTGGCTCTGTGGCTCTGGCACAGTGTCTCTCCTGCCCCCATCCCTGCACGTATGCACTCCAGACAATCACAGTCCCTATGCTCTGGAGATGGCAGGGAAGGACTGCATCTTCTGAGGGTCCCCAGGGGTGCAAACTCCCTAGAGTGGGTGGAGAGAAGGGAAGGGGCATGTCCCCTCAACTCTGGCCTGAATGTACAAGGGGAAGCAGAAGAGAGCAGGCTTTACTATCCCAAAAGATGGTACAGCTTTATGACCTATCTGTGTGCAAAGGTCCGGAGAAGAGATTGTGCTTCCCTCCCCCATTAGGCAAACAAGCTGGCCTTTCACATACCAGTCAGGCAAGCCTTCCAATTAAGTCAATGGGAGTTTTGCCTGAGTAAGGACTATGGGATTCAGGCCATTATTGCTAAATGTGCTGGACAAGTATACTGCAGTTCATCTTGAGCAGTCATTAGCTGAGAATTCTCTCCCTCCTAAGCATCACAGTGGTTCAAACAACACATAAATAACTCTCCCCACACCAAACAGCAAGGTTTCCCTTGAGCTGTTTTCAGAAGCTGTAAACCATCCCTGTGGGTGAGAGACCAGACCTGCAAACAGCTTTACAATTCAACCTCAAGTCCTTTCATTCTCAAGAATGCAAACACTGTGATAGCACACAAGTGGGAAATTCATACACGAGCTCCAGTTCTAGAAATTGCTTCTGCTGGCAAAGCGGCCCGTGAAACATCCAATGGAAATATACTCAATGTCATCATATCATTACGCCGGCTGCATGAATGGAATAGTCTGAATAATCATTTCAGAAAGAAAGAACTTTCTGCACGGTACAGCACCTTGGTTTGGCTGCTGCTTCCCTCCTTAAATAGGTGGTTTTGTGGTTAGAAGGAGGAGAATCCCTTTTTTGTGTGTATGTGAGCAAAAGGGCTGCTTTTCCCCCCTACTTTCTGTACAGTGGATATACAGTATGTGCCATTAGTCTCCTCATGGAGAATTTTCTTAGTTATGCAACCTCCTACAAAGCAAGAACAGACATCTCCCAGTCTAGAGAGACATCATCTTTGACAAAAATTGCAAAAGTGACCAGTGCTTTTGGGTTCCCAACTGGAGACACTTAAAGGGCCGGATTCTCACAAAATGCTGAGCCCCCCACCCTTTGAAACAAAACAGTGCACGGTGTCTGTCTATATGTTTCTCTGTGCTTATTTGGTTCTGTCTTGTGAATATCTTTTTTCCTGTCTCAGCGGGAGTCAGTATTTCTCACAGATCCTAGTTACTGCACGACTGCTCAACACAGGAAAACACCAGAAGGGAAAATAGTAGTCAATATGAAGGCTGAATTTGGCCATTCATCAGACAATAATGATGTAATGAGCATTGTGCTCTCTACTACACCCTCACCCTCCATCTCTATGAAGCTTAAGACATGCATCCCCAGCGATGTCCTTAAATGCAGGCTCTGTAATTTGCTATATATTCTTTAAGAACCGCTGATGAAACATAAATGGTTTATACATTTTTCTCATTTGTTTCCCATGACACCGCATTTAATAACTCAGCAGACAAGAAATGAAAGCAAACTCAGAGCTCCATGTATTAAGGAAAACCCTGCCTTTACTACCTTTGCGCACTACACTCATTGTCAATCTTACAAAAGACTGTTACGGCAAGTGTCACAGGAGCGTGATGTGTGAGCAGGGTGTCAGAGAGAGGGAGTATGTGACTGGGTATTCCATTCAGTAATTCTGTTTCTTCATGTCACAGGCCTTGATTCAGCAAAGCACTTAGTCGCGTGCTTAACCGTAGGCATGTTTGGAGAACCACTGAAGTCAATGCTTCAAGCTACTCATATGGTTAAAGTTAGACATATGCTTATATACTTTGCGGAGCTGGAGCCATATTTACTATCATTCACTTCTGCCCCGTTTGTTCAAGGCAATGAGTTCCTTCCAGGTCCACTGACTACAACAGGACTTGAGAGCACTCTGCACCTTGAAGGCCTGGGCCCTCTGTGGTCAGTACAGGAGTGTAACTGATGGCATTCCATTCAGTAGATCACAATGACATTTTCACTACAATAAGTAGGAAATATCCAGGCTGCATTCTGAGCATTCTACACAGAAAGACACAGACAAGGGTTTGTATCCTGACTATTCCACTGAAAAAAAATGGCCAAGTCGCTTACATTTTGGACTATACATCATATTGGAAATAATGACAGCGCTTTGTGAGAGCTATGCTTATTTTGAAGCTAAAATGAAAAATATCTTCCACTTCACTTCTGTTTTGCTGCCTTCTCCCTTTATAAAGTTGGGATTTCCAAAAGACCACAGCATGTTGGGTTCCAAGCACTTTGGAAAATCTGGCCATAAACTGTCACAATGAGAGCCTGCTGGGTGCTGAGCACATGGGAAACCTGGCCCAGGATACTCCCTGCAAGACTTGAATCGGTACAACCAATAGAGTATGTAAACAGAATGAATTTTAATTCATGCAGATGTGGACATTTTTCACTTTTACAGATTACTGGTATTATTGACTATGTGTCCATTGTCAATAGCACTACTGGTATTCACACAATGAAAAGGGGCAAATTCAGTTTAGTATTTACTGCTCACAAACATTATTAATACGAGTTAAGGTTGACAAACAGTGCCTCCCCAGAAGCTAGAAGGCAGCAGAAAATGGCAGCTATTAGCATGCTCCTCTCTTCTATGGGCTGAGGTCCAAGAGGAAATGCACAATGAGAACATAAGAACGGCCGTACCGGGTCAGACCAAAGGTCCATCTAGCCCAGTATCCTGTCTACCGACAGTGGCCAATGCCAGGTGCCCCAGAGGGAGTGAACCTAACAGGCAATGATCAAGTGATCTCTCTCCTGCCATCCATCTCCACCCTCTGACAGACAGAGGCTAGGGACACCATTCCTTACTCGTCCTGGCTAATAGCCATTAATGGACTTAACCACCATGAATTTATCCAGTTCTTTTTTAAACTCTGTTATAGTCCTAGCATTCACAACCTCCTTACAGAGCTGTGGCAGAGCTAAGGAGCCTTAAAATGAGCATAAATGCCAAAGCAGCATAAAGGGACGGGGTAAATGGCTGTGAAGGAGAACCAGGCACAGATTTTTTTTAAAGTATCCTACTACCTCAAAACAGGAGTTGTTTTACACCAGCTGTAAAGTAACCCTGAACTTTACTATCAAACCTGTTAGACATTCCCCCACCAACTTTTTAATGCATCCTTTTAAACAGTGCAGGCAGATGGCACCAACCACCATAATAAAGTACAGATGAGGCACACGAACGGGATAAAAGTTGGAGTTTCAGGTCACTGTATGATACAGACAGAAGAGAAAATGTCCTATAAGCAGCTTTCCCAGTCCTACTTCATTTTTATGTTAGACCAAATTCATGGTTATAAACTGAAAAAACGGAAACAATACATACATAATTTCCAAATTCTGTTCTCATTTGTACCTGCACAACCCCAGTAAAGGCATGGAGTCAAATTAGTACGTATTTGTTTCTCTGCCAAATAACTAGCTTAATCAATTGCTAGTGTCATAAAATGCACACCATAGAGCATCCAGGCTGTAGGATGCAGCCAAGCGAACGTTGCTGCTGGACCTGTAATGCTTGAGGAAAGGCAGACATTGTGACTTCAGCTGTGCACGAATGCCGGGTTTCACATTTAACAGACTTTAAAGAAAGCCATTGTCAAAGAGCAGAATGTCGCAGACAAGCCGGGCAGCCCCTGTAAGGGCTATGGAAAGCCCTAAATGCAATGGAACCAGTTACACTCCCCTGCGCAGACAGAGGGAAGGCTGCATGGAACATGCCTGTATCTGAACACAGAGGAGCTTTTGGTGGTGAGACAAGGGAGCTGGTTGTGCATCTGAGGCTATGCGGATTTACTGGTGAAGTCCTCCCACTGGAGTGTCCTACTGGCACCCAGAGGCTCTGGGAGTCTCTGTGGAACAGCCCAGCTATGGCTCTGCCACCGGGTAATGGTGGTGATGATCGGCAAATTCAGTTTCCCTCCAGAACTCCAGCTGACCTCTCCGGACACCGTCCACACGCTTCAGATTCAGGCTGGAGGAAGGACTTGCCCCTTTTAGTACAAGAGTCACAGCAACTTACTCTAGGTGAACCATTCTAAATCAATCATCTCGAGGTGAAGGGTCCAAGTGGAGAAAACAAGGGAGTCCACAGAGCAGCTGAATGAATATTAAGTGCCTTTCTAAGGTAATGAAGTGAATTGGTTGCTGCCAGAGGGTATTTTTTATCACTTACCTGTAGAGAAGACTATTCTGTTGGTAGGCGGGTTTGCGGTAGACAGAGTAATCCCATATAACCTCATTCTGGAATTAGCTAGTTGATTATCTCTTGTTTTTTTGGATTTATCTGTCAATCAGGTGTAGCTGGGCTTTGTGTTTATGGACTGTTATCCATAAACAAACCAGGCAGACTCAAAGGACCAGCTTTAAAAATTCCAGTTCCCAGCCTCATTTACATAAAGATTGCCCCTATCGGGGCAAGCTAGTCCCTGCTCTTTCATCTCTTTCCACCCTATGAAAGGGTTATACAAGCATTTTGATAAGGAGCTAATATACATCGCAATGTGTGCATACAAATCCATCTATCAATAGCACAGGGTAAAGTAAATGAGATTCGGTCTCCTCTGCACTGTGCAACAATTTGGTGGTGGTGGGGAATAGGAGGAGAACTGTCAGAAGCAATAGAGCCAGAAATCCCATCCCCCTCCAATTCAGTTGAGGTTTCTATGCTGGAAAAAGGCAGGCGGGACTCTGCGGGTTTAGGAAGTGAGGGCTGGAGGACAACCATTCTGCCATACAGAACATCATCCCCTGTCAAACCTGTGGTTGTTGACAGCATTCTGAACCACACCTAGGAACTTGGAAACTTGCTGCTGCAAAGTGGAGGGCAGGCAGCTTTCCCTTGGATGTCCAGACATCCACAGCATTTCTCTGTGTGTGTGTTTAGAGAGCCATGACACCAGTCTCTCCTTCGCAAACCAATAAACTCTGCCTCCTCTTCACATGATTTGTTGGAAACGCTGCCAGTTCCAACCCACCACCCATCAAGATTTGCAGCATAAATTCATCCTTCCTGTGGATTTTCTGCAGGAAGGCATGTTTGCCACTAAGAATGTATCTGTTCTATTTCCTCTAGAACGTGAATTAAAAATTTGAGAAATTCAACCTCCCTGTCTATGATTATAGAAAAAACACGGATCTGATCGACCGTGATCGAGACATCACTGTAACTCCATTGACACGGTGATCAGTCGAGTTCTATGTGCTTAAAAAAACCCAAACCTTTCTTGTGTCGTTAATCTCAGATTCGCAAAAATGGAAAATTTTAAAAATCTAAATTTACGTTTTACAATGTATGGGCCCAAATCTGCAACTCTTCCACCAATAGCATCATTGATTTCATTGGCATTACTTACATGAGTATGGAATACTTAAAGGGTTGTAAAATATAGATTTATGTTGTTTCTTTGCTGTGTACATTTAACTCAGTAAAATTAAACTGATCAGTGTTGCTTTCTTTTTTGCAGCCAGTTTCAGTTATTGCCATATTGCTATACATTTACATCATACTTTATATACGCATAAAGACATGCTCCTTGTCCAAAGACATTACAGTTGCCACAGTTCCTATCGCGCCTGCTTCTTAACCTGCAATAAGAGCTCTGTCTCTTTGCTCCACTCGGTTGTATATTTTGAGCTGATTCTCTCCTCCACAACTTTGGGCAGCTCAGAGGGTGCAAAGTGGTGGAATTCGGCCTTTAACTAGCCAGCTACGAATTTATCTGCCATTGAGGCGCTCTCAGATAGGGTAAAACAGCATAACCAACTGCAGTGCCAACTATCCTCCACTCTTATCCTGGCATAAGGGCATCTGGAGGCAGGAGCATGTGTGTCAGGATGGGGCAGAGCATACCCGAGCTTCATCTATTTTGAACTGACATACGGTCTCTTGGATTTCATAGCTATCTGGCATAGGTTAGAGCAGCCCCATGGATGTTCCAACCTAGCAGGGATTGGGGCAACTTCAGAGTCAGCCGTAGTAGGCTCCCCTGACTCTCCCCCCCTCCCCCACTTCCTCTGTGACAACTGGATGTTGGCACAGAAGAGAATCTTCTGTATAGGTTCTGATTTGTAGTTCAAAAATGTAAGCAATAGGCTAGCAAACTATGTGGTTTAATTGCAGAAATACTAAGTATTAATTTACTCATTCATATGCGTTTGCACAGGACCTTGCAGATGTAAGAGCCCACGTACTGAGTGCATTGCAGGAGCGCTATATCAGCACTAAGAATGCTTAAGTTCAATACAACAGTTACTAGGAAATGTGTCCCCCAGTGATTTCTATGCACCCCATATTTTTTGGCAGTTTCCTCTGCAGTTACTTCTCTGATCCTAGCTTCTGACAGAGGTGGAGGTTCAGTGGTGCAAAGTGATTAGAGGATGACAGGCGAAAATGGTCCAAAAGGAATTAACCTGCTATGGCAGAGAAAGGCCAGAATGTTAGTTTGCTTAAGGCTCAATTCCCAAGAGCTGATCACCTGAAGTACAGAAACCTGTCCCCCACTTCTTCCTACTCACCCGCCTGCACTTGCAGATTTAGAGTCTAACAACAGTTTTAGCAGCATCTAATGCTGGAAATTCTACTAGTAGTAGAAGTCACTTAGACCCAAGTAGTACATCTAGTGCCTAATATGAACCGCAGTTCCCTGCTGGGGCAGCACATCATGCTCTTCCCCTTAAGAACTAGTGGAGAAGTTGCCAAGATTCTGGGCTTTTGTGGAAAACACAAAAATCTTTAATTTCTGCAAAATTCCCTCAAATTGCATTTTAAGAAAAGGCCCCAAGTACGAAGGGAGGAAGGTGAGGTCAGTTTTCTGGTCGCAGAAGAGAGGGAGGCTGGAGTTCTGCTATATGGAAAGTCAGATTACTATATGCCTGCGTGAAGGAAGATATGGTTGGAGTGTGACTGGGTGCAGACAGGTATATGATGGAATCTATCCTGATCAGGGAATGTGATGATGGCTGAGCTGAATGCTGGCCTGGATTCCAGCACTGAACAGCAATTATGAAAACACCTCGTGTGTTACATATTTGGCATCTTTCCTGCCCAAAGCTGATTTCGGAACAGTAGGCAGCCACACATTTCAGACTTTCCAGTAGTGGGCTGAACTCGTAGGTCAGTTGTAAACCCAGGGGTTTGTGAATGGATTATAAAGTATTCATCTGTAACATTAAAAAACCTGATTAATCCTCTCTCTGAAAACACAACTATCTTTTTTGTCATCAGAATTTAAGGATACTCTTATGAAATAATGGATGTGGAGTAAGGATAATGGGAATCTCCGTTTGGAACAGAGGTAAATCATTTTTTAACCAGCGTTTTAATATATAAAATGTTACAGTGGATGGCATTATTCTGTACAAACTGAGAAATTCCATAACAACAGTTCAAAGAAAAGATCCAGGCCAATTCATGATGTCACTTCTAAAGTTGCACTAAGTAACTGTTGTATTTTTCTACTTGTTACCATTACACGATTCTGAGTTTCCATGATTGCTTTCTGCCCATTCTGGTTCTGTGATACTTCAGATTTTCTCAATTTTCAATAACTATGTGGGGGGGGGGGGGGGGGAGAGGCGGGGGATGCATGGGATTTCCATTAACGTTACCCTCTGCTTTCTTTGCAGTCTTAATGTTAGAAAGTTTAATGCTGGCTTAGGACCTATCCAAGGACATTCTTTTTTTGTCAGCAGTCAGAGTGTCTGAGTCTATTCTTTGGGAAAGGCGAAAAAGAGAACTTACTGAAGGCAGAAAATTAAGTTGCAAGCTGGTCCTGCAATCAAACGCTAGGAGGAAGGTTGGGGGGGGGGGATGACTCACTTAGGAAAGGTAGATGTCAGTGCCAGTGGTTATGATATTACATACTGTAGATAATATGTTAACAAGTCGTGCAGACACCAGAATGCCTTGGGCATTCGGCAAGGTACAAGGTCAATGGCCAAGTGCATTCATCAAGTTGAACAGTGAAGGTACCTAGAGTAACGGCACATTATTTTTATAAAATATTTTTCTGTGGCACACACTAGATACCTACACAATGGGAGCTATCATGGAAAAAGAACATTTAAAATATACCGTACAGAACAATTCTGCAAGGCAAGACATTGGACTAGAGTACCTAAAAGAGTCTTTTAATCTCCGATTTCTATGATCATCAATAAATTGGGTTCCTTCTTTTATATAATATCCGTTTTCAAATGAGACCTGATTTTCAAAGGTGCTCGGCACCCACTGTTTCCTGCTAACGCCAATGGAAGCTGCAGCATTGGGAGATGCTCATAACCTTTGAGTATAAGTTCAAAATGGATATGACAAAAGGCAGGAATATGATTTACTGATGATTATAGAAATCAGATGGAAAAGTTCCTCTAGCTCAGCTAGTCTCTGGAGTCAGATCAGTTAGCTACAGGCCTCATATCAGTTATCAACCACACACATTCTATCTACCCCACATGGCAACTATTCCTAGCACTTACCACCACAGAATCTCTGCACTGACTAGAGAAAAAACAGAAACATAAGCAAATGAGGTGATTTTAATAATTAAAAAAAAAAAAAGACCCAGGAAAAAGCAAGATACCTAACTACTCCACATTTTATCTAGGCTACACAGAGAGTCAGCTTTCCAAAAGTGCTCAGCACCCACACTTTAACCCAGATTCTCACATTTAGGTGCCACAACACAGTCTGGCAAGATTTTAGAAGAGCAGAGAGAACAATGGGAGCTGTTGGGTGCTGTGCACCTTTGAAAATGTGGTCCATGACAAATGTAAGGATTGTAGTGGGTTGCGTCGATATAACAAAGGTCAACATATTCACTGAAATAAATCTGTGAAAATGCTGAGGTTTTTTTCTTATGAGGCTTATGTGGACCCTTGAGTCTTAAAATCATTTGGGCCTTATCCTGATCCCACGGAAGTTAACACTCCCTTTTAATAAACTTCCTATTGACTTCAGTGAGAGCAAAATTTTGATGTTGGTGTCCAACTAGCAGCAATCAAAATTTGCAAAATAATAATAATGATAATAAAAAAACCACCCCCAGTTGGCTATATGGAAGGTGTTACTAGAGGTATGTTCTGTTTTCTTATTAGTGAACTGCAGTGGAACCTGTGCTCCTAAATCTCTTAGGTGCTTTCCACAATCTTCTCTAGGAGTTAAGCTTTCTCTTGTTGTGCCTCCCTGGAGATTTGCAGGACACTGCGCATTACTGGAGAAATACCATAATGAATTTCTAAAAGCATCTCCACTGTTTCGCTGCTTAGTCAGAATGTGTTACTTTACTGATAACTTGTAAAGTTTTGATAATGCCATGGTATCTCTCATAGTTCTTAAATTGCTTTCCTCATCCCACTGTTGTTTCCTCTTGGAAACTGAAAGCCAATTCCTTGCTGAATTTTTATTTTCCTTAATGGCATGTGATTACATGTTTGTTGCTGTTCTTCATTACTCAGCTCCTGCCAACAGGAGGTTGGGTTTAGCGGTTTGTTTTATAAACAAAGAAAAAGCTCTTGTTTTGAAGCTCCAATCACCAAAGGAAGGGATATCAAAAAAATGAGGTGTGAACACATCGTGAAATCTTACTACACCCCTCAAAGGCATGAAGGTGCAGGTCCAGAACCAAAGGGGCACCTAAGGGGGCCCCCACATGATACGTCACCATACACAAATCCTAACTATAAAACAGAGATTGCTTAATACTTAAACAATACGGAGATTTTTTCAATTCATAGAAATATATTGCTATTATCAGGGCCGGCTCAGGCTTTTTTGCTGCCCCAGGCAAAAAAGCCTCCCGCCGCTCCCCGCCCCCTGGCGGGGAGCGCAGCACGGGAGGGCGCCAAGCCCGGCCGCGGCCCCGCTCTCCCCGACCGGACGGAGCGCTGCGGGGAGGGCGGCGAGCCCGGCCACAGGCCCGCTCTCCCCGGCCGGCCGAAGCGCCGGGAAGAGGGTGGTGAGCCCGGCCGGGGCCCCGCTCTCGCCGACCGGCCGGCGCGCCGGGGGAGGGCGGCGAGCCCAGTCGCAGCCCCGCTCTCAGCCGGAGCGCCGCCGGGCACCCCAACAGCCCCAGTATATTAAAAAAACAACCAACCCTGTGTGCCGCCCTCCTCCAGGTGCCACCCCAAGCACATGCTTGGTAGGCTGGTGTCTGGAGCCGGCCCTGGCTATTACGTAAAGGGTGGCTGATAGAGAGGAAGCTGCACACTCTCTCCTCCCCAAATAGTGCCACAGACAGGCTCCAGGAGGACCACTGTAGGCCTGGGAAAAAACCAAGCTGTCACGACGGTGCAGGGCACGACTGCACTGACTGTGCTTTTTATAAAGCCTGGTCCAAAGCTTATAAGATCTGGGACAACACAAAAGGTAAGAAGACAGTGGGGAAAACGTGTTGGGTGAATTCTAGAATAAAGAAGGAACCGAACAGCGGAAGTGAGCCAGCCCCTCCCAATATACAGCAGGAGTACCTGAGTTTGCTAGGTAAGTCTGACTGCACCTGGTCTGAGAAATAAAAATGATGTCTGACAGGCCTGGACACACAACTCCACTTTGGCAGTATAATAAGCATGGATTGGGAATTCAGAGGAAAGAGGAATTTTCTTGAGGATAACTCCAGATAAATTTAGGCTCATACTATGTATCTAGGGTTGCCAACTTTCTAATTGCACAAAACCAAACACCCTTGCCCCGCCCCTTCCCCATCCTCTCTCTTAGGCTCCTCCACTCACTCCAGCCCCCCTCACTCTGTCACTCGCTCTCCCCCACCCTCACTTTCACTGCGTTGGGGCAGGGATATGGGTGGGGGTGATGGCTCCAGCTGGGGGTGCAGGCTGGGGCTCCGGGCTGGGACAGGGGGTTGGAGTTCAGGCTCCGGCTGGGGTGTGGGCTCTGGGAGGGGGCTCAGGCCTGGGGTAGGGAGTTGGGTCGGGGGGGGGGGGGGGGTTCCGACCTGGGGCAGGGGGCTCGGGGTATGGGCTTACCTCAGGTGGCTCCCGGTCGGTGGCGCAGCGGAGCTAAGGCAAGCTCCCTGTCTGCCCTGGCTCCACACTGCTCCCAGAAATGGCTGCCGTGTCCAGCCCCTAGACGGAGATGAGGCCAGGCGGCTCTGTACTGTGCGTGATACCGGAGCCACCACGGCTGTGGGTGGGGGCAGCACGCCACCGCGCCTAGGGGCCAGACATGCTGGCTGCTTCCAGGGAGCTGCACAGATCCAGGGCAGGCAGGGAGCCTGCTTTAGGCTCAGCTGCACCGCTGACTGGACTTTTAATGGCCTGGTCAGCGGTGCTGACTGGAACCACCAGAGTCCCTTTTCCACCTGGCGTTCTGGTCGAAAACCAGATGCCTGGGAACCCTCTGTGTATCTTTCATCTTATCTGGAGGATTAGTTAGTTAATTACTGCTTAGAACCTTATCTCTGTTGTTAGCCCTGCTCCTGTAGACCTGCTGCAATTGTCAGAGTTCAGAATACACTTCTACATGTGATTAAAAGAGGGTTTGAAGTGCTGTTTGTAGAAATAAAAGGCCAGTTTGCTAATCCAATGGGCCATCTAAACACAAATATTATGTTACTTTACAACAGTGAGGGTTTACTCTGAAACGTGACTACAGCATGTGAAAATGGACCCTTCTTCCCTAGGAGATTTGCTCCCTGTGTAGTAAGAGTTTACTATCTTATACTCCCAAACAGCTCTGGAGAGCCAATACAGCTCAGAAAAAACAAGGATACTATTTTTCTGTACCATCAGCAGAATTGTTTGCTCAATTTCATTATACAGCCAGTTAGTTACACCTGTTCAAACCCAATGAATACAATATTGCTCCAGGTATAACTGAAGGCATAATTTGGCATACAGAACCTTTATTCTCAGTGATGATGGGTGAAAAGGAAAGACCACAGCTTGATTTTCAGGTCTCATGTTGCAGGCCTGGTAGTTAGAAAAAAAATTAACTTGTGAACTTAATATATTTTATAATGAAATCAATGAGAAACAACTAACATAGAACCCCTCGAAGCCACTTTCACAGAGCAGCTTTTCAGAACAGAATTACACTTGCAATTCATCAGAAGCAATTTTGGTCATTCAGGATGGATCTCTTTGGAATCAAGTCTAATTTTTATCAAAAAAATGTCAGGAATTATTCAAGAAACTAATGTGCTTAAGTTCGCAAATGTATTGAGACCCGTTCTAGGGCCACGTACCCAATTGAGTCAAATTATCCAAAGCGGACGGCTAAAGTTATGCCCCATAATCTATATTTATGCACCCAAACAGCTGATATGTTTTTTCCCACACCGCTCCCACTGGTGAGTTCAGCACCTCTGAAAAATCAACGCAGTCATTATGGTGCTTAAATATAGACTTAGGGGCTTAACTTTAACCAGCCATGATTGATCAGTTCAGCCTTGGTGTTTGTGGTTAAATTTTGAATGTTCCTTTTCCTTCCAATATGCAGACTGGCAATACAAAAAGCCAAAGAAAAACTTCACCCACACCCAGAAGTCTGACTATTACAGATAGGTCATGTGTGAGCACTTGTCCTTTATGTGCAAAGATGCTTGTTAGTTTCTCCTATGGTACTGCTACAGTCAGACAATTCATAATAAAAGCAATTTTAGATTTATCTATAACGTAGCAATGTCCATGTCCTATAGTGATTCCCTAGATAGCACGTGAAAGATTGTTGGAAGTGTGAATGCCATAGGGAACAGCAGTAGATGAATCAATGCTAAAATTGGAAGCTTCATAGAAGATTTGTGGGTGGGGAGTATTAAGAGGCACAATACCACTGTAAATAAGTGGATATAAAAGTCACTAAATAAATCTGCAGCCGTTACCTTCCAAACGCAGTGTAGGTCTGGTTAATGTAGACCTAGCAGGAGGAGTATGTGTGGGACATGCCAGTGTTAAAGACGGGAGTTGTTTTTAGAAAAGAATGAAGCACAGAGTATGTGCCAGATCTACGACAAAGAATGCCTATGAGATCATTTCTCAAAGGCCTGCTTCCATACCCCTGACATGATATAAACGGGTTTGTTATTTATGCCTGTTGGAAACTCCTTTGGTACATTTTATAGCACCACTGCCAACCTGCAATCCGAAATACAACAAAAGATTCGTATAAGGCGCTTTTCAGGTTCTCTTTCTCTCTTACACACACACACACACACACACACACACACACACCTACCTCCAGGCGCATTCTGAATTAAAATACCAGTAGTCTCAGATACTGGAGGTTTAGTTAATGGCAGTCAGAAGCATGACAAATGAGCAGAGGGGTTTAACAATCTTGTTTGCTAGTATGTCATCATCCTTTATTCAAAGGGTACAGACCCCTCCTCTGACAGCCAGGTGGAGACTCCAAAATCACAAGAGAACAGGAAGCAAACTCTTCTGAGCTCAGAGTGCAGAAAAAAGGGGAGATAGCAAAAGTGAAACCATCCATTTCCTGACTGATAGAAATGGGTGTATGATACACATGAAGTGTCTGTGCACCCAAGTTCAAAGCTCCTACTTCAGAGATCGTGTCTGCTGATAATGAATGAATCTCTCTGTCCACAGCAAGATCCTTGCTGCCCCCCGTAAAAAAGCAGCTCTCTAAATCAGACGCATGCAGGAATCGTTCCACAAAGAACAGCTCTCTTCTTGCTTTCAGACACCAAGCTCCCCTACCAAAAGGCAGCTTTGCGCACAGAGACATCCATCACAACTGTGCTCTTTGGCTTATTGGCAAGCTCCTCTTGGTCTCATCCACTGGAAGAGAGACCTTCCCCCAAGTCAGGCGGTTGAGCCTCCTTTTGAACTGCAGGAATTAAGATGTAAGTGAAAGATGTATTCCTTGCAAAGATAAACATCATTTGTTATTGTTTCCTATTTACAATATAGAAACCATAAATAAGATAAGGAATACAGTTGCTTTTCATTTATTTTACAAGACAACTCTTTTCTAGAATAGGTAAAAGGACACCAGGAGAGAAACCAGCACACAGCACCACATTGTGACTAACAATAGCATTGACTTTGCTGTGACAGAACAGAGCCCACAAGAACCAGACTATTTCACTTGGGTAACTAGATATTACTTAGAAGCAGCTTGGAGATGACATGTTCCACTTGCAGCGGTGACATTAACACAGTAGATGCAGAAGGTAAGTAAGAGGGGACTGAATACAAGATCCTGTCTTTGATCAGTGCCATCAATTCCTGTGCTAAGCTTTGTATAGTAAATTGGGATAATTGTTAATCCGTTGATTAGATTTTTTTTAATGACCTCGAACAATAAATGTAATGGCTTTATCAGCTTAATGCAATGAACTGGATTTATTGCCTGTAGTAACTAGTAAATTGGAGCACTCATAATTTATGCAGCAGAGGACCACGTTAACAGCTGGCCAGGTCCAGACTGCTACACTTCATGTGCACAAAGTGAAAGAGATTACTTACATTTTCTTTGTAGTTTTTCAAGTGATGGAACTATACAATATTCATCACATTGTGTTGTGGAATCTCAGAGGAATTCACACAAATCCGAGCATTGTGTTTGTTACTCGCAGACATCAAGCGCAGAATTTTCCAAGGTATTGTCTGCAAATCTATACAGTATTGTATTTAGAAGGTATTGTTCTAGAAATCTATACAGTGTTCTACATGTCCTACTATTCTCTCTGCAGGTTACACACTAATACAGTAAAGGTCAGAGTGGCAGTTAGGAACATTGACTGTAGAGGCTTGCAGGCTGTGCATTAGATATACATAAAGATTTTTTTTTTTTACTTTATGCAACATTATAACTTTATCATTTAGAAATTAATGAATTACAGTGATGTTACACGTTAGCTTATTACTGGAAGTGGAGCTAAGTAGTTGCACACAACCACTGCACACGCAAAACAAGCTGCTGATGGCACAGTCCATCTCTGTGTTTGCAGAGCACCTAGCCTTAGCTTGGTTGGTAACCCCAGGTGGAACTATAATCCAAGTTGAAAAATAATAAAACCCCACGTGATGCACACAAATCAGGTGAGTGCATAGCTAAAAGTACATCTACATGCACAATTATCTGATGCGTACAAATATGCACAAAAGCACAAGTCAGTGACTTTTTGTGGGCCTTGATCTGTGTCGTAACGTGTAACAAACTGTGTTGGAATGTGTGTGGGATGCACTAATAAGTTTTCTCAGTACAAAGTGGTGAACTCCTAATGCAAAAGGGTTGGACTATTCAAAGCATAGTGTAGAGTGCATGACTTTAGAAGTGAGACACTCTCGTTAACGATGACGGCAGTACTCATGGCTTCACGCATCAGTGAAGCCATTTAAACATCTCATTTTTTGTTTTAAAAGATCATATTTGAACAAAGACATAAGAGTACTTGGATTTCCATATTTTAATAATACAGGAGGCTTCAAAAAAGGACAGTGCCTCTCATAATGTGGACTCCCTTTAAGACTGCTACACTTAAGGTGTAGGTGCTCTACATATATAATTCACTAAATCAAAAATATTCAGAAGCGCTCACGATTTTGGGTGCTCTCCATTTTTGCACTCTTATCTTGAGATACCCACGGTCAGGGACTCTGGGTTCTCAAGTTGGTCACTCAAAATCTCAGTCACAGAACAGCAGTCTCTACTTCTGAAAGTTTGGCTGCATGACAATAATTTGTGTCTTCAACAACGTGCAAATAGTATCACAGCCAGTACAAATCATTGTGCCTTATATTTAGAGTTACTCTGAAAAGTAACTCTGTAAAAAGAGCATTAAGGGGTTCCATGTTTATTGTGTCTCAGTGATTCCGGATTAAAAAAAAAAAAAAAGTAGGTTATGTTTGTTTTTTTCTTACTGTCAGCCTTCCAACCTCAGCCAGGGTTCTGAGAGTTAAGCTGGGTTCTCTTCTTCTCCTCATACACTTCCCTATTAAATGAAAGATTTTGTGGGCCAAATTATGACCTCAGTTACCGCTTCATTGGAATTGCACAGCAAACTGATTTGGCAATGGGGAACAAGTCTGTTGGGGCAGATAAGAATAGATTAAATCCCTTTGTTGTGAGTAAGGTCAGAGTACAGTGGAGATGCTGACAGACTACTATTACTACTGAGTGCTGAAGTGCTGCTATCATAGGAGCGACCAAGACAAAGCAGAGTGGAGTTAGATTCATTCTGTAACATTTTAAAATGGCTTTCAATCACTGTTTGGAGGAGCTACTCTTGCGTACCCTATACAATTTCTGCTAGCTGTTAAAAAAATGCAGATAAACATGACCTCAAACATCTTAAAAGAAAAATTTGTACAACCAATTTGCTATTTACCTTAAATTGGTTGGAAAACCTGCTATTCCTTTCTTGCACTGATCTCGAGCACAAAGACCCCAACTTATGTAAAGTTTTATAACAAATGAATGCCTCCCGCTATTATCTGGCTCACCATCCTGATATCAGAGTTTCTTTCACGGTCACTAAAGCACATTTGTTTGTTTTTAAGCACCTGTTTCCTGACAGATGATGGATTTCTCAGCTCAGTCCAAGTCAGTCTTTCAGTCAGTATTTTTCATGTATTAAAATTCTGTTTGCTAGCTGGTTTGTATTAAGGAAAGCATTGGCAAGGGTCCCTACAATATACAAGTTGTTTCCATTTCCTCAAAAAGGACACCTCTTTCATTAGCTGTGGGCCACAGAGAATTCTCCAAGCAAATTAAGTGTAGCATCTCTGAAGCAGTGACAGTTGGCTGTTTTCCATTCTATTGTTTAAAACTATCTCCAACAAGTCAAAATGTCCTTTTAGTATGATGTTATGAGATCTAAACTTCGCTGCCGCCACACCCTCCACTTAGATGGATATCCATAGCTGCACATTTTGTGCACCTGGAAAAGATGATGAACACACTCAGTTACCAGATATACCCAGAACAAGGTGGTGTGCAGCCATAATATTGGAAGGACACAATGAGTCCTCTTTTAGGCTCACTATTAGTCTTGAAGTTTGTGAGCTAGCTGAGTTTCTGGGCTTCAAATGGTTGTACTCTCAGATATGGCAGGAGTGGTGAAGCAATACAAGAAAATTCTCTACCAGACAATAATTGAAATTCTAAGCAGCACAGAGAAGTGGATAACTCTAGGTGGCAAGAGAAAGGGGAAAGCTAACGTTAGGAATATAAGACTTTGTTAATCTTAAACTATCAAAGTGTAAAAAAAAAAAAAAAATCTTGGCATGGATGTTCCTGATATTTTTTCCTTATGCATCATTTTCTCCCATTGGTGTGGTTCTTCCACCCTCTGTTTTGCTGCACTCTTCACACGTCTTCAGTTATTCTCTTTGCTCAAATGGGGTGACTGACGTGTTTACATACAGTTGCTTATCATGCTGTGAGAGGGGTTTGTTTCTGAACATGTGGAACCTGTTACTACAATATTAAATATATAACAGTGGTATGGAATGGAGGTACTGTCTTTATCTGTGCTACTAATCACAGTCATTATCTTTAAGGAGAGGCTCATTGTCTACCCTCAACAGCATTTTTTTCCTAATCATCTTTGTATCTGCCCTAAGCCTCTAAGACGCTGCAAAGCCAACCAAACTGTCCAGACATAACAGCAAGATAGAATGTAACTACACTGGACTTTTAAATGTTTAGAACAGGGAGATTTACTTGGCCAAAAGCAGAAGAATAGTAAATAAGACAAAAAGCCATTCAGGTCTTGTTCTGCAAGAACTTATGGTTTGATAAGCACCTTTCACCACTTTTGTATTCTATCATTTTGATATTTAGCTTTCCCTCTAGAAATAAACATCTTAAAAATCTCTACTTTGGGCTGAATCCACAAATGGTGTACATTTATTGCAAAGGGACTCCACAGATCTAAAGCACCTCTGGATCTGGCCTTTCATGGTCAAAATCTACCACCATCAGTTCAGGAAAGGTTGGGGACCTTTTACAGCACAGTTTGTATGACACCCTTCCACA
Source organism: Chrysemys picta bellii (assembly GCF_011386835.1). Taxonomy (NCBI): domain Eukaryota; kingdom Metazoa; phylum Chordata; order Testudines; family Emydidae; genus Chrysemys; species Chrysemys picta. Next base: position 13,298,836 of record NC_088795.1, on the reverse strand, counting down.
TTTGGAGAAACAGAATAAATGTACTTTTGTTGTGGCAGCCTCAGCCTATGCATTTCTGCCACAGACTGAGCCAAAATCCTGTACTTTGCTATCTAGTTGCAGAGAGGAGTTGTGAAAAGCTGAGATAGCATAACTAGGTTTTTCCATTAATGTAATTGTGAATAGCGAAAACACAAAAAAGAACCCCAAGAGAAAAAAAGAAGTCAAATTGTGAAGAAGTGAAGCAAGGTAACAGGAAAATCTACATTTCTAAGAATTCCAAAGCACAAGGACATTTAACTTGACAACATATTTGAAACCCAGAAAAGTACTTGTGTTGTGAGAGGAAGCAAATATACCTGAACATACACGGTAATTTATACTGTTTAAAGTCAACTGCAAATACAACCTACACCCAGATAACCTCGGAAAATACAATTAAAGCAATTCAGAAAATGCCAAGCTTTAAACATGCGCATAGTTAATGTTGGCCATTATATATTTCCACATATCTTACAAGGCTTCTTCTGATGACCGTTGTCAAGTATTGTGGTTGAACAAAGAAAGGGCCAGATCCTTCACCAGTGAAATCAATGGGAGCACTCCTATCGACTTCTCCAAGCACAGGTTCAGACCCAGATCCTCAAAGGTATTTTGGCTCCTAATTTCCATTGAAATCAGTGGAGCCTAAACACCTTTGAAGATCTGGGCCTTTCATCTTAATCATATCCTAAACAGGGATGTGTTTTAGAGCCAACCTCACAAGGAGTATAAGGATAAAAGAGGACATTCCATCCAGATCCCAGTTCACACATAACGGTGAGGCTCATGGCTCTAATTGCAGTGAAAAAACTCAGATGCCTCTTTTGCAAGAACAGTACAACACACAGGAAGAGTTCTGAGACCAATGACTGATACAGCTGCCCAGATGGACAGGCTATATGGAGGAATTAAAAACAAGGAACTTAAAGGACTTGAAAGAAACTTTGATGCTCACTGCTAGTGAAACGTAACTACTGCCATGCACTGAGAACAAGAAGAAATATTCTATAGCCCTAAATGTAACAGAAATTCGCTAGGGAACACGTCTTGCTGCATAGAGACGCTGTAGTTATCACATTTTCCCTTTACATGGACGGAAGCAGCAGAAAAATTATAGAGATTAAAAATGAAATAATGTAGCAAGTTATGGCACTCCATCTGCCTTAAATGTAGAAATAACATGCCCAAGACTCTAGTTACTGCTATCCATGATTTTGGCTGAAATGTTTCCTGTCATCCAGTCAGAAAGAGAAAAAAAATCTCCATCAAGGTGTGCGTGCTAAAAGCTTTGCATACATCTCTCCAAATAATTTTTGTTGTTCCAGATTTGTGCATTCACCTATCAAACAAGTACAATATGGGCAGTGGCTGGGTACGCTTCCCAACAATGACCTATTAACATGCTTCAGTTCTGTGCTGAGGGATCCCTCTCTAGGGGTAAGGGAGGAACTTAGTCTCCATGACGGTGGCCTCTTTTCTGACCTTGCTGTAACAGGTTACAATTATAACAGGTTTGCTGGCCAGAACCTGCCCAGTATCCAGCCGTACACAGTTGCAGTTACATGACATTCCAGCTACATTATTCAATAGAGTCTCCTGCTCTGCAAGCAAAGCCTATGTGGGGGCCGAAGACAACTGCCGTGGATCAAATCAGAGGTGCACATTAACTCTGTATATTTTATTTCTTATGTACCTTCTGAAGCAATGTTTGTATTATCTTGAATAATATCACTACAGAAAGTTAGTATTTACAACAGTAAGGTAGCTTCACTAATTAGCCGTTTTATTGGCAATACATATGGTAGTGATAATTATTCATAATGATGGTCGAGGATACCCTTCCGGACATCTAGCAAGCTGGGTATACCACTAGTTCAGTCATATCTAATCCTAACTAGTAGTGAATTTCTGCTTAACCAATATTGTTTCACCAGTAACTGGTTGCATGTAGATTTCACAGTCTAATCTGACCTCTCCCACCTTTTTCCTCCTTACTATGGGATTTAATGTAACCAGTGCAGCCCCATTTCTTAGGAAAATTCTGTTTCTAAAAACAAACAACAACACACCACACACAAAACCTTCATCAATAAGAAAAAAAACAAACAAACAAAGGGAAACATACAACTGAATTGGGTGACTGATAGAAAACATTTAACAAAGAAAAAGCAAAGTTATCAGAAATCATGGGAGGGTGACCAGATGTCCCGATAAAATCGGGACTGTCCCGATATTTAACTCTTTGTCCCACGTCCTGATCAATGTACGATCGGGACGCCATTTGTCCCGATACTCAGGTAAGGAGGCAAGTGGGAGGGAGGTGCCGACTCCGTGGGTGCTTCAGGGTTGGAGCACCCAAGGGGAAAAATTGCAGCCAAGCTCCCCGCTTCTTGCCTCCTTCTCCCTCACTCCCCCCAGCATGCCACATCCCTGCTCCTCCCCCCTCCCAGCGCTTCCTGCCGCCTAACAGCTGTTTCGCGGCACTTATCGCTTTCCAGGAGGGAGTGGGGAGGAGCAGGGACGCAGTGTGCTCAGGGGAGGAGGTAGAGAAGAGGCAGGGCAGGGGCGGGGACTTGGAGGAAGGGGGTGGAATGTGGGTGGAGTGAGGGCAGATGCTTGGGTGGGAAGAGGTGGTGGATGGGCAAGCACCCACCCGGCAGAGGGGAAGTCGGCGCCGTAGGGGTGAGTGGCGGACAGGGGGGTGAAGAGGCGAGTGGCGGGCGGGGATGGTGAAGAGGTGACTGAGCTGTGGGTGGGCGGGGTGAGGAAGCGAGCGGTGGGTGGGGGACTGAGGAGGGACGCAGGGAGCTGGGGGATGAGGAAGGGCGTGGAGGGGGAAGGAAGATGAGTGGGGAGGGGGCGGGACCTGGGCCAGAGAGGGGGCGGAGCCTGGGAGGAGCGGGGGTGGGCTGTGGGCGGGGCTGATGGCACCCCAATGTGTCCCGATATTTTAGTGTTGTGATTTGGTCACCCTAAATCATGGTACTGTACCACAATATTGTAGCTTAATAAAGGTTCCCAAAAAAGTCGTTCTTGAGCCTTTTTTTAAAAACATGGGAGGACCTTGACCTAATCACTAATACACCTTTGCAGATTTTCAGACTTTCAAAAACTTTTAGCAACTGCTTCATTCCAACCACTGTGAGTGAAGAATAAGATGAATATAAGAAAGTATCTAATTAAGAAAGTTTCTTCTCTGAACAAGTTAAAATAAGGATCCATTTGATCATTCCACTTGAAATATTCAATAGCACATTAGTCTTAAAAAAAGAAAAGACAAGGGAAAAAAGCCGTGTAAAACCCACCCAAAGTAAGTCATGGAATTATGACATGGAAAGTACATCAAAGGGTTTTATTAAAATTCATCATGTCCAATATGTTTTAACTTTCTCCTTGTATTTCACTTAATGACATAATTTTTGAGAAAAAGTTGGGTGTAAAGTAACTTAGTTGGAAAAGTCCAGGTCATATATCTGGATTTCATGCCTTGGTGAACTTTATCTTCAATGAGTCTGATTTACTACTTCGTTACCAATCAAAACTCCATCCTAAGGAATACTTTTCCAGAGTAGATTTCATGTAAACTGGTATTTTCACGTCACGACTCCAAGCATGTTTTCCTACCATTGCCATGAGGGTAGCCTAAAGCCAAGAAAGGTGAATATAATGGGCAGACTCAGCTGTCAGATGGCTTAGGCAGAGATAAACATTTAAAGGAGACAGGAGAAAGGAATTCACAGTATTCAGTTACATAAAAGAAAGAACTGTGTGTGTAAAACTAGAAAAAAAAAACTGTAGGGAAATATTTATGTCGCCCATATTACTGAAACAAAGAGAACTTCAAACACCCTTCCTATGATGCCATGACTCACAGATTACTCCGGTGCTCAACAATGGCTCATTTCCTTCCAATGTCCCACGACTGAGCTCATCATTAGTGTAGTTGAAAGCGTCATTGTCCTTAATTGTTCAGTTGTCACTAAGTGGATTCCACCCTTCTGACATTCCAAAGCTCAAGAGACGTATTTTGGAGATTGGCCTTTCAATGAGCCCACGCACCTGCAGAGACACTGACCCAGCTCAAGATATGGGTTCCTCAATTTCTAACAACCAAGTGCCAGTCAGCATCAGGAACCAGTGCTTCGATAAAAGTCTGCACACATGACAGGCCGTTGAAGATTACAAAGCTGTTTCATGCACAGTGCTCAAGCGACGCAGCTGCACTGGTGTAGCGCTTTGGTGAAGATGCTACTGCGCCAACAGGAAAGCTGCCCTCGGCACGGTCAATCCACCTGCCCGAGAGGAGGTAGCTATGTTGACGGGAGAAGCCCTCCTGTCGACATAGTACTGCCTACACGGGGGTTTAGGTCAGTATAATTACATTGCTCGGGGGGGTGGATTTTTCATTCCCGTGAGTAATACAGTTATACCAATATAGGTCTGCAGTGTAGACCTGGCCTTTGGATCAGGGCGTACATGGATGTATGTTGTAAGGTATAAGTGCTGTGTTCAGGGGCGCTGGAACCATTTTTATAGTGGGATGCTGAGAGCCATTTAACCAAACTGTAAACCCTGTATATGATGGAAACCACTTCAAGCCAGCACTCCCAGCACCCCTAGTTCCAACACCTATACCCAATCCAAGCAGCTCTCATTTGCTACTAAATCCTGCATGTTGTTACTATTACTCCATTTTAAAGAAAGAAACGAGAGAGAGAGAGAGAGAGAGAGAGATATCGTGTGTATATATGAAAAAATAAAATCTAGTCTACACCCCACCAATGGAGAGCAATGGTAATCTATATACACACACATGCACTCTTTTGGTTCTGTAGATGGTTTACATTTGTCCTTGAGTGCATTATGGATTCTAAACCCACCTTTGTCCTTTAAGTGTCAATAGCACCAACCAGAAAGTGCATACACAGTCTGACTTCCTTCTACACTACTGGACATGGGAATATCCCGCTGACATACACACACATGTACATATACATACACACACACTCACACAGACATTAGAGCTGGCTATAAAAAACTTGCATGGAACCATTTTCTATTGGAGAAACCAGTTCTGTTAAAATTGAAACACTGTGAAATTGAAATACAGTTGCACCTGATGAAGTGGGCTATAGCCCACGAAAGCTTATGCTCAAATAAATTTGTTAATCTCTAAGGTGCCACAAGTACTCCTGTTCTTTTTGCGGATACAGACTAACACGGCTGCTACTCTGAAACCTGTGAAATAGTGTCATTTTTGCTGAAATTTTGTTTCAGAGAAAAAAGGGGGAAGTCCTGTTTTGCCCTTTTTAGAATTAAATGGGGTTTTTTGTTTTTGCTTTTTACAAAATCAGAAGTTTTGATCTATCCAAAACAAAACATTTTCTAAAGGTTCTTTAGTTTCAGGTTTTGTTTTGAATTGAACCAAAAAGGAATTCCACAATCTCAAAATCCTTTTTTGAAATGAAATTTCCATCCTCTGCACAGCATTAATATATATATATATAAAATGAGAGAATATTTTTTCATATGTATGTTTTTATAGCCATATTATATACACACTGAGAGGCATGTTTATAAAACAAAATAACCAGTGGGGAAACAGAACAAATGTGCATAGTAGTCTTGGTTAAAACATTAAAGCACAGGTGTAATGTATTAGCAGACAAGAAACCAGCTCAATAGATAATAGATTCATAGAAAACTCTTTAGTAAGCAGATTTTTAAACAAACTAGTTCTCTATAAGTCTTAGTACTTTCTAGGGCAGGGATAATCCAATAAAGGCCCCAAACCCCATGACTCACAGTGGGTACAAAAGGAATTATTTAAAATATGGTTTCATTACAAAATGGCATATTTTCTCCTCCATGATAGACTTTTACACAAGAAAGGCACTTTTCTGTCAACTCACCAAATTCCTACGAGTGAGTCAACCTTGACTGAGCCTTGCACAGATGTGTTATGAATATAAATCACAGTGTTTCACATGGGATATTTTGATCAAAGCAGGCCCCCACTGCCCCTACCAAATGCACAGTAATAAATTCTCCCATTTCAATGTCCGTGTTTTCCTGGCCTGAAAGATGGTACCATTTAGGTTTGCTTGAGAAAACAATACATATGCACAGAGCCTATTTTCTGATATGCCTATATTATAGTCTGTGTGTTGTGCCTCTTGAGGAGACATAGAAAGTAGTCTGTCAACTGCAAAGAAATCCGTTAAGAACAATGATTTTAATACTGCATACGAAGATACATCTTTTATCCCCAGAATGAATTTTCTTCTCCTTTACTCTCTCAATTATTTTCCAATTAATAAGTTAATTTTAAGCACACTCAAAACTGCATATTTCTAACTAACTGTTATATTCAACCTAATAGCGGGAAATCTCACCACACCATGTGAATATCTGCTGTCACATTGGAATTTTGCTCATTTGTGGCACAACATTTTTAAAACTTTGCTTGCCCTGCATGACACTTAAATAGTGCACGCTCTCGATGAAGCTGTTCCTCGAAGCCAAGGAATTTCCCTATTCGAGGATAACTGGCAACTTTCCCTGTTTGGCCAGGAAGGTCCCATTCTTGAGACTCCCTCTTGATTTCCTGTACAGTATTTTCTAATGAGAGCTCTAGTCTGGTGGAAAGCTGTCAGACTGAAAAAAAGAATATCCTGGGATGGGAGGAGACTTGGGAGGAATTTTCCATGGAACACACAGTGGACACATTTATAAAAACAACAGAGAGGTACAGCCCTCGCCCCCCCCCACACACGAAAAAGGAAGATTAAAGGCCAGAGGGAAACCACCCGTAAAACATACATGGGGCGGGGGGGGGGGGGGGGGGGAATTGGCAAGCATATTATAGAAACATGGGTTTTCAGGTTTTTTTTTAATGTACACTTAAAAAAAAGTACCTCAGGGACCAAATATACAGTAGCATTTTTTAAGCAAAGGCAGTTGGGTAAGAGAATCCTTTAATGAGTGAGAACTGTAAAATATGTTTTTCTAAAAGATATGCTGTAGGAATTATTTTGGAGAAGTTCCAAGGCCTGTTATACAGGAGGTTAGACTAGATGATCACAACAGTCCCTTCTGGCCTTGAAATCTAAGAATATGATGTTAAAAATTTACAGATCATCTCAAACTCAAAAAAGTACAGGTCCAGTTTAGGCATCATTTTAGCAAACACCACTTAATCATCTGGCTTTTTGTTACATTAATATATGAAGTCTTAGACATATTGAAGAGTTTACTATTGTTAATTGACAATTAATTGTTGATGAAAGCAGGTGATCATCAGTCACCAGTAAACCTCACAGCAAAATTATGGAGGGAGAAAATTGATTAGTTGGATATTATTTATTTGTATTACAGTAGCACCTATCAGCCCCAATCGGAGACCAAGGCTTATTTCCGTATTGGGTGCTTTGAGGCCCCTGACCCCAAAGAACTTACGCTCTTGGTTAATGAAAAAAATGAAACAGGTGGAAGAAACACACAGATGGGAGAGGGAGGATGAGGTAATTGTGAAGTGACCAAGATCTGCAAAGCAAACAGTAATCAGAGCTCGCTGCCTACCTAGCCATATTACAAACTGTAGAGTAAGTCCTGGCACCATGAGGCAGAGAGCAACAACCTGGTTTTCATTTTAGGTGTTTGTTTTTTAACATAGTTGCCCACTAGCTTTTTTAAATACAACGCAAGGAAAATCAAGATACAAATTCAGCCTTGTCTCAGGTGTCTAGAAGCAGTGAAACATTTGCCACATACAGGGTCTGATTTTGGGACCAGGTCTCCCAAACCAACAGGGGCCTGGGAGTGCTGAGGGTGCAAAGTGCTTAATCTCTTAGGGGCACTGTCAAATAGCTTGAAAACTGGCTATAATCATACATTAAGGGTAATGATCAATGGCGACGCATCAGATTAAGGGGAGAGGGGACAGTGCAGGAATAAATGTTGGGACTTGTTTAACATCTATATGATCTGTACTCTCTGTGTATCCTTCATGCTTAAGTAAAGAGCAATAATGTGTTAGACTCTTGTGCAAAGTCGGTGTGTGTGTGTGCGCGCACTATACCTACCACGTGCCTCTTGAAGAGGTACTCCAGAATTAGGGACGGCGTGTTTACAGTACTGGGAAGTTGGAGGGGGTCAGCATTATTTCTAGGCGCTGGGCAGGGGACTGCATGGCGTAAGCTCTCAAGAAGGGCTGCTAGACAGAGGATCTGCACCCTGAGAATATGCCCAGGGATCCTAAGACAAGGACAGTGTCTGTGCTTTGTTCAGACTCCAGAAGCTTAAAAAGACAGGCAATTCAGTGGCTGGGTCCCCTTGTAGTACTCTGGGGAGCAGGCAGCAAGGGAAGTCCGACTGGATCCGTGACAAGGGCAAATAGCAGGTTAATAAAATTCAAAGGTAACCATACATTGGAAGCAGTTGAAAAGACCAGTGAGGACTGAGAAATAAAGAGACATTAGGGAAATTTGAAAAGGGGGCAGAAAATAAAAATGAAATTCATGCTAGAAAAATATAGGTTAATACATCTGGCGAAATATATCTGAAGCATTTATACTCAGTGTGAGGGAGAGTCCTGGGACAAGTAATGGTGAAAGAAACCAAGAGGTGATGGTGGAAATGATCTAATTTATTTTCTTAGTTAATCCACAACATAATGATCATAATTTTTTAAAAATTAGAAATCCAATTTCCTTCAAAATATTTATATGGGTTTTGGACAGTCTCAATGCGAACAGTAATTGTATTACAGCTTCTATAGCTTCATATATCATATTTAATGACAGATTGAAATGATCTCTAGTGCGTCACTGCTAAACATAATACACCTCTACCTCGATAGAACGCTGTCCTCAGGAGCCAAAAAAATCTTACCGCGTTATAGGTGAAACCGCATTATATTGAACTTGCTTTGATCCACTGGAGTGCGCAGCCCCGCACTCCCTCCCCCCCCCCCCCCCCGGAGCACTGCTTTACCGCGTTATATCCGAATTCGTGTTATATCGGGTGGCGTTATATCGAGGTAGCGGTGTATATTACATTAAGAAATATTTCTGATGAGTCCAGAAATAGAACATTTCTCACTCAGCAATTCATGATGCACTTGCAAATTGCACACAAAGTATGGGCTAGGGGATGCTGAAGAATTCAACTCTGGTGACTTCTTTTAAAATCTTTTAACTCATCACTGAAGCGAGAGAGCTGAGCTGCTGTAGTATGGCCCCTCCCACCCTTTGCCAGTCTTGTCTGTTTAAACGGGAAGGTCTTTCGGACAGATTGTCTCTCACAATGAGGCCATAAATCTTGATTGAGGCCTGTAGGTGCTACTGCAATACAAATAATACTACTAATTTAAATCAGTTTAGTGTTCCCTTCAAGTAGCCCAGGGATACGGGACTAAGATATTTTTAATCCACTATTTCATCCTCCCAATTCTGGGCTGCTCCAGGGGTACTGAACCACCCGACAGCCCTGGGAGGCTGCAGAAGTTATGCCAGGTGCACTGCTCAGAATCCCCACAGTATGAAGTGATGTAGCTCTTTCCCCTGGCACCTCCACAACAGCCCACAGACCTGGGTTTGCATGGCAGTCCCTGAAGACTGCCTGCATCTGTATTCCTTACTAGTTGTGCTGCAGTGATTTCTCTCATGGCTGGACCTGGGGCTTTCAGAGGCCTTTTACACTGCTGTGTCCTGCCATAAAGAGTCCATAGTGAGAGTAAGAATCTCACTCCTACTTTCTCTATTGAACATTTGTCCACATGACAACAGCACTGCTCATACTGTCATTTCAAACAACAGGAACACTTTGCTATCGAGGTAGAGGTGTATTATGTTTAGCAGTGATGCACTAGAGATCATTTCAATCTGTCATTAAATATGATATATGAAGCTATATATGAAGCTAGGAGAAGTTTCATAGAATTTCAGGGTTGGAAGGGACCTCAGGAGGTCATCTAGTCCAGCCTCCTGCTCAAAGCAGGACCAATCCACAACTAAATCATCCCAGCCAGGGCTTTGTCAAGCCTGACCTTAAAAATCTCTAAGGAAGGAGATTCCACCACCTCCCTAGGTAACCCATTCCAGTGCTTAAAGTTTAAGTGCTAATTGGGATCCTATACATCAGGAGAACGTGCACAGACACAAATGTCTGTTTCACTATTTGGCTTTTGCCAGTTTTATCAGTTTGTCACTTTTTCAAAAGCATTGAGATGTAGCCAATAAAAAGCATGGCATAGTATTAATTTGTTGGTAGCCAATAGAAGGCAAACTTTTCTGCTATATTACAACAGTAGAAAATTGGCCACATTTTTAATCTCAATTAAAATCTGAATCAGATTAATGAATTGTAAAACATCTCCTTTTTCACTCCATTACAGAACAGCATAGATACAAGCAACAATACTCAAATCATGTAAAAATAAGTAAAGATGGCCCACAATTGGAATTTCAAATCTTCTAACAGTTTACTTTTTGAGACTTCTACCATTCAAAGTGATGTAAAGGTAATGAACTCAGACAATATTTCAATTTTGCTGCTTGTTTGTGTAATACCTCACAAGATTTCAGCACTGTCAACTTCAAATTCAGATCCTAGCCCTGATTCACCTGCAAATTAAAACACTAGTTTAACCTTAATTTCTATCTGGATCTGAAAATCCACCCAATTTAGCCAGTCTCTAAATGCAAGCTGAAAAACAGTTGAGTAAAATAATAGTGACAGCCACTGGCCCACTCTGCTAGAAGAAAAGCCTATTTAATTTGACCAAATAATGTAAGAAATCAAAGGAGGTAGAAGTGAAAAATAAAAAAGGTTGCACTGCAGCAGAGAATACTTGGTGGGGGAGCCCACATATTTAAGTGTTAGTCATCATATATAATAAGCCTCCCTCTGTCTCGCACACACACCCATTCTAAGCCAATTTTTGTTTTTAAAAATTCCACTGGCATAAATCTAAAGGAAAAGCTCCAACGATGAACTATTACTCAAGGCTGCTGAATTCTGAGCCCTGCTTTTTTCCACAACTAAACTGTAAGTTAGCATTCCAAGACCAACAAAAGTCTCCAAACCTCAGCAATTTCCAAATCATGTATGTACCATGTTATCTTCCCAGATAATGGCAAAAATATGTCAAAAGCCATTTTTCTCCAACACCGAATAAGAAAAAGTCAGTGCACCAACAAAACATGTTGTTCAGTTCAAATAAGGTCTTGGTTTGAACAAATAAGGAAACAATAGACGCAATAAAATGACTAAGCAATAAGTTAATTATACGTTTGAACTGAAAAATAAACACTGAGAATCACATTCTAACAGCGTACACACAAAGTAACTGTTAACTCCAATTAATCACATAGCAAGGTGCAGGTAATTACTTACCAGGTCGTACAAGATATCCTTTTCTTCATTTTCTCAGCAACAATGTGATAAGCTTTTCACGGGTTTCCTCATTTAATTGCATTTAATGTAATGAAATACTGGCTGGAATCTCCTGCCCAGTTAATAGGAGTGTTACATTTTTCTCAGAGATCAGCACTAACTTATTCTAGAGTGAAATCCTTCATGGTACAATACTTTTAAACAAACAAACTATGTAGATTTATTTTATAGCAGCGTTGGAAATATAAATAAGCAAAATCAAATCAAAGCGCACACAGCACATGCAGACCCAATATGAAAGTATGATGATAAATGATTTTGGAGTGCACAATGCATGGGATGTACCGTGGCATCACAAATTATAGTTATGTCAATAGTAACTTGTAACTGGCTTTTATATTTTTTTCTTCAAAGGACAACTTTTGTTTATTATAGGAATTACAGCAGCACGCAGTAACTGCAATCTGGGTCAGGGGGGCACTGTATAACCAAAGTAAAAGATGAGGCTGTGCATGAACAGGTGACCAATGCTTATACTAGGGCAATATTAGCTCCGGTGTACAAAACTGTAGAACGCTCTCAAAGTTTAAGGCATGATTTGAAAAAAAATTCAGCAAAGGAAAGCAATTAAAATGGATAGGTATTCAACATTAACAAAACCCCAATGGAATCAAAACCCATCCTTTAAAAAGTCTCGAAACTGGCTTTAGATTTGTCCTTACAATGTCCATCACAGAGATTCCAAGCACATCAGCAAAGTACCATTAGCCTAGGCCCTACTGCAACAAGGGGGAATTAGAAGTCCTTAAAACAACTGCAATCTAACCCCTTTAGAGCATGATATGAGCACCTATGAGCATGTCTCAGATTTTATGAGCAAGGCGGCAAAGAAATCTTCAGAAAGTTGGAGAGGTTATGGGAAATCCTATGGGATATTATGAACAGCACCTGTGATATACCAGGGGAGGCTGTGTCACCCCTGCCCTGCAAACCCTTACAATGCCTTGCAGATGTAGCTCCCACCGGGACTGCTCACATTCTTCCACCATGCAAACCACACCCTGAGTGTCTGTCTGTAACTGCAGCCGGTCAGCCACACCTGGGTTACACTCCGGCTCTCACCAGCCTTGGTTATACTGCAAGAGGATCCCAACACACACCCAGTCTCAGATTTCCCCCTGAGAAATGTATGTCGTGTACTGCCCAACGCTCTCTTAAACAGTACATATATTTTAAGTCTGTTATTTCTTTAAGGGAATAACATGCCAGCTTATTATCTCAAATAGCTATTCAAACACTTCAATTTAAACACACTGGTTTAGATAAAACAGTAAAAGAAATTTAACTACAAAGTGAGAAATTTTAAGTGAGTACAAGTAATGAGGCAAACAAGTCTGAAATGGGGTGTTTGTCCCTCATTTTTACAATTTCAGGCCCCTACTTGAAAAACATTTCCAGCTGGGCACTAGGAGACAAAGAATCTATGTGGAAGGATGTTCCCTGCTGCCTTTTTCCTCTGTCTGAGCTTTCTTTGTTTGTTTCCCTCCCTGCTTAAATGCAAATTAAGCAGAGCACACATTCCTTTATTTAGTTTCTTCTCTAGGGGGGGACTGGGGTGTGCCCATGTCCCTGATCATCCTATGGTCTGAGATGACAGTGCATGGGCATCACAACCCCCAGCACATTCTGAACAGGTGATACAAGGGGCATTTCCTGGCACACACTCCCCAGCATGCAGAGGGCATTATCCCATTACAAGATATAGTGTGAAAATGTCACAAGTGCCATAGAAGTCTAACTCACATTGAAAGTCAATAGGATTTAAGCTCCTAATCACTTAAGTGCTTTTGAAAATTCCACACATAATACCTCCAGCCACTGCAATTATGCACCTCTTCTGCCTTCCCCTTAAAGCTGAGCCTTGAAAGAAGTTAAATTGACCTTTTCATCATACGGAAGGCCATGTGAATGTCTTTGCAAGGGCTACTGGTTGTCATACCAACTACCAGAAATACCAAAGCAACATACTAGATGATTACTGTGTCACAGGTATTCAGATTTATGGCCAACCCTGCAGCCCTACTCAAGTGAAACTTTCACTGAAGTCAAAAGGGTTGTGCCTGTGTAGGGACATCAGGAGGTTGCCTGGTTCTACTCTCACACTAAATTTGACACTGTTGTACTGCATTGCTTTCAGCTGAATTATTCCCAATTTACCCCAGTGTAACTAAGAGTAGCAACAGCCCAGTATATCTCTCTTATATGAGTGAACTATACTTGATTTTATTGCAATCCAAAACACAAGATTAGATGAATCTCAACATTTCCCCACAAAAGTTCTCCAGTGATTTAAGGGCTTTTGTTTAGGACCTTCTTGTCCAACACTACTGTTCCAAGGAAAAGTGGAGAACTGAGTTTCCCTTCCTAGAGAAAGGAAAAAAAGACGATGTTGAATAGGCAAAAGTTGCTAAGAAGAAAATGATTAATATGTTCTCCTGGAGAGAGCTTTCCACCCATTAGCAAAGAAACTGGCTTTCTGTGTAGGAACTTAGCTTTCCTCCCCAAAGAAAGCCATCTGCTGCCTCAGTGTCCCCTCCATTAGGGCCAGTGGAAAAAAAACCCCTCCACCTCCCACCCAAACAGAGCAGCTTAAAATAGGTCAATGAGCAAAGCAGCTCACCCTGTGAGAGACAGAGCTGATCAGGTTTGCACAACTTACTTCACGTGGCAATTTATATAAATTTTGAATGGGCTAATTTGCATAGTTCTGGCAGAGACTTTGTTCATCCTCTTGGTTATCTTATTTCTAAATGGAGAAGAATAGCAAATCTGGAGGTAGGGATAACAGGCACTGGTCAAGAATAAGGATTGCGAACTGTAACAAAATGTGAATGCTAGTTAGAAGAGGTGAGGCCAGACTACATGGGTTCCCATCTCCTAATTCACTGCACCTTTCTCTAGGTTAAAGGGTATTCAGTGAAGGAGACTCTCTTCTTCCTCTCTCACTTCACCTTGGATAGGGACATACCTCTCAAATGTACCTCTATTTGAGGACCATCACTCATTCAAATCCCAAAGTCACCTATATTCCACAAAAAATTTGGTGTCCCTTTGCTTTTATTGTTGAACATCAGGAATGGAGAACCAGGGAATTAGAGATTATAAAAAATTATTTACATTCACAGAATGAATCTCACAGTATTTTGATTTTGCTATATGCCCTCTTCTTTGGGTCTTTGTCAGATACAATGTCTGAGACTTGGGATGAGACATGGGCAGGTGTGATAGGGCTGCCAAATGCAGACTTGTCACAAAAGATGCAGTGCTGGTCAGGTGTAGAAATAAAGAAAGATGTAGCCACAATTATCCTCTGGTAAAAAGTGTCATCTGCCTGGAATCACAGATTTTAATACTTCTCCTGGGGAGTCAGATGGAAATGTTATCATCAAACCACCAGAGAATCTCATATTCAAACATTTAGAAATCAGAATCAGTGCTATTCCGCGTGGTCAAAGCCAGTGTGGAAGATTCCATTCTTTAGAGCTGAAGAAAAACTGTAACCAATTATTCAGTCTATAATATGGAGAAATGATTAACAATAAACAGCAAAAGGAAAAAAAAACATACTAATTGTCATAGAGTGGCTTCCCCTGTCAGGGGAAATGCGGCCAGCCCTGCCAGTGCTGTGATTAACTGCATCCCAGCGTGGGGGACTGGACTAATGGGGTCAGCTGTTAATACCCGAGTCTCATGATAAAAAGGCTTATGGAAACATATCCAGCGGAAGCCGTGATAGGAACTATAGGGAGCTGCTTAAAATCCTGTGGGAATCCCTAAGATAGGGCCTTTAAGAAACCAGAGAGTCCCTGGGAAAAGCTGTTGGAGTTCCTGGAGAGGGAAGCCACGGGAAACCTTCTAGGAGGAAAAGCGTTTCCAGGAAGAAGGCTCCAAAAGCAATGCTCAGTTAAAGAAGCAAAGAAGAACTCTGCAGGCCCACAGAAGCAGGGAACTTTGGTAAACCATTGGCTGTGAGGAGGACTCCAGGGAATGCAGTTTGAGAGTTTGCTCTCTGTAACAGAGCTGGCTGGTTGTAAAAGGTAGCCCAGAAGGGGTAAGAGCTGATCCCAGGAGATGGGCTGAAAAATAGCCCGAGAGGGACAAAAGCCTGGTTTGTCTGGATGTTCTGTTTGACGTTTAGTGGGACGTTTGTTATCTCAGAAGGGGACTGAACTTTAAGCGGGTATCTCTACCCAGTCCATGGCAGCAAGTTTGGACAGACTCTCGAGACCAGGGCTCACATCAGTGCTCTAAAAATAGCTGCAGAGACAGGGCTTTGAACTTGCAGCTCAGGCTGGAGCCTGAGCTCTGAAGTCTAGGGAGGAGGTTTAACCAGTTTGCGCTGGCCAGGGGGAGAAGCCTCCCAGAAGGGGACCACTACAGAACCAGATCAGCCAACAAAAGGGACCTCTAGAAAGAATTCCTGCAGCACTGCATTCTGGCACAAGGGCACTCCAGTGGTGAGTTGCCCCAGGACACTATTTGGCAGAGCAGGAAATAAAAATTCTAGTGAAAAGTTCTAAGCCCTTGTTTGGAATAGATTCTTCTTTGGGGGAGAGAGCAGGGACAGAGCTGTTGCGTGATTTAAATTAAAGGCCAAACCCTGCAAGATTTGGCTGATAGTGTGGTTCCCCTGATAGAGAAGGGTGATCCTCCAGTAATAGGAATTAATGCTAAACAGCACCGAAGTAAATACTGAATTAAGAAATACTTAGTATGTTTGGTTTTAAAATAGACTATTGAATTTCTATGAAAAATATTAATACTTGAAACACACACACACACACACACACACACACACACACACACACACACACACACACACACACACACCAAAAAACAAACTTTGTATTTAATTATTTATGGCCCAGTCACTCTTTAAAAAACCAAACACTTACATTAACTTCAGTTAGAATTGAGATTGCACGCAAGAAATTCGGACTGGACTCTAACCATACAACTCTAAAATTCATCAATATTTCTATTAATCTAGTTGTTTTTTTCCACTTGCAATGTAAAATTCCACTTGCAATGTATTGCATAAGATGACGAACAATTAAGTCTTAAAAAGGCTAACGTAAGAGATGCTGTTGTGGAAGACAAACAACAACAACAACAACAGAACCAGGTAAATGCTAAAATTAAAGTAGCAGAGATTTTAAAACTTCAGCCAAATAGTAAGTGATGATCTAAGAGCAGGTCTTCACTGCGGGGGGGGGGGGGGGGTCAATTTAAGATACGCAAATTCAGCTACGCGAATAGCGTAGCTGAATTCGACCTATCGGAGCCGACTTACCCCGCTGTGAGGACGGCAGCAAAATCGACCTCCGCGGCTCCCCGTTGACGGCACTTACTCCCACCTCCGCTGGTGGAGTAAGAGCGTCGATTCGGGGATCGATTGTCGCGTCCCGACGAAACGCGATAATTCGATCCCCAAGAGATCGATTTCTACCTGCCAATTCAGGCGGGTAGTGTAGACCTAGCCTAAGTCGGTACTGTAAGCAGAAATCTACTTCCACATCTAAGGCTATGTCTACACTACCACCTAGGTCGGTATCACTTATGTCACTCAGGGGTGTGAATTAAGCCACCCTCCTGAGCAACATAAGTGATACCGACCTAAGCACTGGTGTGGACAGCGTTACGTTGACGGGAGAGCTTTTGCCGCACCCCACGCCCCACCTGGGGCCTTCCCATTTGCTGGTGCCTGTCCAGCTGCAAATCCCAGGAGACCCCTGGCAGATCTCCCTCCAATAAGCCCTCATCAATTCGGGAGCAATGGATAATGTTATGGATGCAGCTACCACTCAGGCTCTACATATTCGCTGCAACACAAGGCCATGCCAGACATGACAAACTATTGAGGCTCCCCACTATCTTGAGGTCCAGTTCTGGAGGAGACTGTCCCCCTGGAGGTCATTATTCAGGGACACAGAGAGATGATTCAGTTTGGCATGATTCATTACCCACATTTTTTCCTGATCCTCAGCATCTCCTGGCTAATCATTCGAGACCCTTTCATTCAGTGGCGGGAAAAGAAGATCATTTTCCCATTAAAATTCTGCCAATGGCATAGCCAGGGACCAATGAAGGTTGCACCCAGACCCTAGATGGACCAGACCCAAGTAGGTTTAGTCACTCGCATCGAAACTCTTACCGAGGAGACTATCGAACTGCCCCCACATACTGTGACTATGTGGACAGCTTTAAAAAGAAGAACGCAGAGAGCCTCCCCCTACATCAGGACTATGATTGCCCCATAGAACTCCAGACAGTTGGGAAGACACCATTTGGGCAGATTTATGTAATGTCAGAACCTGAACTGGCAGCACTGCGGGAATACCTCCAAGAAAACCTGTCCCAGGGTCCATCCACAGGTCAACCTCACCCACCGGTGCCCTAGTTCTTTTTTACAAAAAGGAAGATGGCAGCCTCCATTTCTGCATTGATTACCAACCCATAAGCTAGGGAACTATCCAGAACCATTATCCACTACCCCTGTTCCCCAAGTTGTTGGACAGTGTGGTTGCCACCCGCATAGTCACTAAATTGGACGTCCAGGGAGCTCACAATCTCGTCTGTATCCGAGAGGGGGAGGAGAGGAAGACTGCCTTCTGAACCCACTATGGTCCTTTTGAATATTTAGTCATGCCATTCGGACTAACCAATGCCACAGCAACATTCCAGCACTTCATTAACGACTTACTACAAGGCCTATTGCACCAGTTTTTAGTGGCACATTTGGACGATGTATTGATCATCTCAGATGATCTGAACCAACACACACCACTCATGTCCGCACAGTCCTGGAGAGACTACAACAACATGGTCTCTATGCTAAACTCTAAATGTGGGCATTCAATCAGACTTCGACTGAGTTCTTGGGTTCCATCCCCTCCTGAAAGGAATCAAGATGGACCTGCACAAGGTCCAGACTATCCGTGACTGAGCAGCCCCCTGAAATGTGTGCAACCTACAATGTTTTCTAGGCTTTGCAAATTTTTAATGAGAGATTCATCTCAAATTTTTCAAAACAAACTGAGCAACTCACTGCCCTACTCTGGAAGAATGCCCAATTCCACTGGTCACCAGAGGCACAGCACACACTCGAACAGCTAAAGCTTGTCTTCACCACTGCTCCAGTACTGGCCCACCCAGACATGACAAGTTTTCACTGTGGAGGCCAATGCCCCACGGATCCAAGCAAGTACTGCACTCCATTGCCTACTTCTCAAAGAAGCTTACCCCGTCTGAGAGAAACTATGAAATTTTGGACAAAGTTCTTGGCAATCAAGATTGCCTTTGAAGAATTGCGACTCTACTTGGAAGAGGCCCATCATCTGGTCCAAAAGTTTACTGATCTCAAAAATATTGAGTACCTGCATAAGGCCAAGGCACTAAACCAATGACAGCTTCAGTTGCATCCTGTTCTTCTCCCGGTTTTACTTTACCTTGCCCTACCACCCTGGAACTAGAAATGGCAAGGCTGACACCCAACAGTACACCCCTGATCCACGAGGCCTCAGTCCAGAATCAGCTCACATTCTCAAATCTCGTATCTTCCTCAGTGTGACTCACTGCCAGAACCTGCTCACACTAATCCACTCTGCCTCTGGGATTCCACCCAATGAGATGGCCATTATCAACCAAGAACCACGTGACACCTGGGAGGGGATCACGTTCATAATGGACTGCATCTATGCTCCCACCTCCCCGTCCTGCGAGATTGGCAGTTCTTTAACTGTGCCATTAATCCATCCTAGCCGGACACTTGAGGCAACATAAAACCTGACAATTAACATCCCAGTACTTATGGTGGCCCTGTATGCGCCCACAATAAAGAGCTTTGTTGCTTCCTGCCAGGTGTGTGCCCACAACAAGCTGTCACATCAGAAACCCTGCAGCCTCCTTCAACCCCTAGGCATCCCATCTCGGCCCTGGGAGGCGATCTCCTTGGATTTTGTGGTGGAACTACCTGAATCCAGTGGTTTCACGGCCATCCTGACATTAGTGGATTGCTTTTCAAAGATGGCCCATTTCATTCCCTGCATGGGTCTACCCTATGCAGGGGAAACCACCTGGCTCTGGCTAACCAATGTAGTACATCCTCATGGCTTCCTGGATCACCTCACCGCTGACCAGGTACCCCAGTTCACTGCCACTTTTGGAATGAGGCTCTACGCCTGTCTCTGTGCACCTGCCCTCAGCCTCCCACCCTCAGTCAAATGGCCAAATGGAAAGAATCAATGAAATCCTAGAGCAATAGCTACGATGCTACACCAACCATCACCAGGACAACTGATCTGCACTATTACCACACACCGAGTTATTGTGTAATAATGCAGACCATGCAGGCACAGGCCACAGCCTCTTCTTTGTTAACTATGGATATAACCCCCGAATTCACACACAACTACCGACATCTTCCCCCAACACGTCGACCTTGGACTAGTACAGCACATCCATCACACTCAAGAAGAGGCAAAGGAACACCTTGAGAAAGCAAAGGAGGACTACATAAGGCAAGCGGACATGCATCGGCAACAAGGCCTGGCATACTCCATGGAACAAAAGGTATGGCTTTCTACAGAACAGCTCCGCACAGACCGACCCTCTCGGAAACTAGATCACCGGTTCTTTGGCCCATATCAGATTAAGCGACAAATCAACCTGGTCACTTTGAGCTCTCACTCCTTTGATTCATTAGGTCCACCCTGTATTCCATGTCTCACTCCCAAAACCCTACACTGAGAACACATTTCCCCATAAAGCCCAATCTCCAGCCCCACTAGTGCATGTACAAGGTCAGGAGGAATAAGATAGTCCATGAAGTCCTTGATTCCAAGGTCAAGCAGGGCAAACTGTGGAACCTGATTGATTGGGGATGTTACAACCCAGAGAAACGCACTTGGGAGCCAGCAGAAAATGTTCATGCTCCTGCTTTGGTTCAGGCCTTCCATAGGAGCCACCTTGAAAAACCTGCCCCCATGTTGCCCAGAGGGTGGCCCTAGGGGAGAGGATGATGTTATGACCCACATGCCTGGAACCTGGGTCCACAGGTTTATAGGAGGAGTCATGCTGCAATCCTCTATTTGGCTGCCTGCTGACAACTGCTAACCCAGGAAGCCCAGCCCTAGTTTGAGGCCATGCCCCGACATCCCATTGGCAGATTCCCTGAGGATCCAGTTGGACCACTGGCCCTACTTAAGCCAGGAACAGGAAACTATCTGAACAACTGGGATCCATCTTGCTCTGGACTGTGTATCTTGTGCTTCCTGCTCCTCCAGCTTGATTTCCCTGGCATCTTGACCTGGCTTGGCTCTGGACTTCTGTCCTCCTGGTATCCTGACCTGGCCTGATACTCGTTACTGACTTGTGGTTCTGATCTCCAGTCTGTCTCCTACTTCTGACCTTCTGGTATCCTGACCCAGCTGACTCCTGACTGTGGACTCCAGCTCACGACCCAGCCCAACACGTGGGGACTGCAAAGGAGGTTACTTTTATCGTTATTTTGTTTGATACAGAGAAGAGAGACTATGGAACCGATTCCGATTTCACTTTTGCATTGTTGTGAGGGACACTAACCTCAGTGAAAATTCTCCTGATTTACACTGCTGAGAGATAAGAATCAGGCCCATACTGTTTAAAGTGCAGTTCTGTGCTGAAAAATAAAAATGGTTTTCATGAAGTTCTCTCTCTCTCTCTCAATGACTTCCAGACATAGTCTGCATCTTTTTCACTTGTAAAACTGAGTTTATTCTGACTGCCAGCCCTGCAAACTCAACCTGGATTCTTTCTGGTTCAAGCAGCATTAAACAATAAAGATTCTGATATTTGAACTGGGCTAACAATTCTGTTGATGATGTGGAAACCAGAATAGAATCCAGATCACTCTCCCATTGCTCTGCTGGCCCTGAAGCGCTGACAGGAGCGAAAAATAATGAAAACATATTTTAGCCACTAGAATAAACAGGTAAGATTCTGAATATACACAAGGAATGGGGGTTCACTGAGTTAAGAAGTTTTCATTTGTTGACAATCACTTTTCAAGTTAAAACCACACTTTAAGCTTGCAATGGAACAGTAAATTATCACCTAAAAAGGGAACAGAATTTTTGTTTCTAGAGGTAAACCCAGTTAACTCAGGGCAGAAGAAAAGCAAAACACTTTACTAAAGAAAAATATTGATGAGGCTTCTTTTTTGTATTCTGTAAAATTGGATAATCATTACTTGGAGAAGTCTTGTATATATATTGAGATGAAACAGCAGTTAAAATATTTATAGAATAAATAAGGACAGGGAAATGTCTGGAGGGGGGAAGCCAGTGAAGACTCAGGTGGTTAACTCTTGATGCCATGTAACTAAGAGAACAAATACTGAAAATACTTTCTCTTTATTTAAATACGGCATTCAGACTCATAGCCCAAGAATACTTCACTTAATTTAGGACATGATCCTGCAAATCATTACCCATAGGAGAAGTCCCATTGATATCCCATATGGGGCTGTTCATATGGGGCTGCAGAAGGACTGTTTCCCAGTAATACGGGTATGTAGGATCCGGTACTGAGGCCTCAATTCTGCTTCTCTAGAGTTTATAGGAGTGCAGGGCTGGCTCCAGACACCAGACGAGAAAGCACGTGCCTGGGGCCAGGGCCAGCTCCAGAGTTTTGGCCACCCCAAGCAGCCAAAAAAAAAAAAAAAGCTTCGATCGCGATCTGCGGCGGCAATTCGGCGGGAGGTCCTTCGCTCCGAGCGGGAGTGAGGGACCTTCCGCCAAATTGCCGCCGAATAGCTGGACATGCCGCCCCTCTCTGGAGTGGCTGCCCCAAGCACCTGTTTGCCAGGCTCGTGCCTGGAGCGGCACATTGTAAGGGGCGGCATTCTGGCCAATTTTGGGGTGACCAGCCCAGCCCTGCAGGGGCACAAACTAGCGATCCCCGCCGCTCACCGTGCCACCGGGCTCCCCAGGTTGCACCACTCCCCGCCGCCTGCACCGGCCTCCGCCTCCCGCGCCGCTTTGAGGCCAGCCCGGCTGGGAGAGTCACCCCAAGGCCGGAGGGCTGCCAATGGGTGGAGGGAGCAGGCGCCCTTCACCCCCCTGCAAGCCGCCTTGACCGCCCTCCACGCGCTCCCTGCAGCTGCCATTTTTTTATTTTGCTTCGGCAGTCTGGCCGCCGTTTTTTTGGGGTTTTTTTCCCCGCCTGGGGCAGCAAAAAAGCTAGAGCCAGCCCTGTAGGAGTGTGACCGCTCAGTTCAATGGGAAGAATATCAGCCCCTTTGTTTGCAAAGTACCATGTAAATACAGGGTGCTAAGTAAGCAATTAATAATAAATACACCAACTATATTATTCATTGTGCTGTGCTCTTCTAAAGTTAAACTGGCATTTATCAAATATCTTCTTGTTGGTTTCAATGATCAATTCAGAAGCGTCAACCTGGTTCATTTTTAATAAGGCTCAGATTCAATGTGTAATACTTCTGAGATCAATGATGATTTTTTAGCTAGTGAGTACCAGTCTCCAGCTTCAGCAGTGAAGGAGCTACAGTCTGAGACCGAGAACCAATAACGAGGTTTAGACAGGGCTCCACATCTGAAGAATAATTTTGAACCAACCTGAGTGGCAAAGAGTCAAGAATATAAGTGGTTTGCTTTGTAAGTATAACATGCTTACTTGGTGAAGTAATAAAAACTCTGGAAAGCTAATTCAGACAAATTAAGATAAAGATGACCCATAACCTGAGGAAGAATGATGGCTTCATTCTACTTTTTAAATTTTTAAAATGAAAAAATACTCACAAAAGGATAAACTATAAGAACATTATAGATACGTGGCTAAAGAATATGATCAAAAACAGATATTTGACTTACAACATATCTAGAATTTACTTTACCACCACCAATTATAATTTTGCTCCCCCCACCCGGGGCGGGGGGGAGGGCGGTTGGGGAGGGGAGGAGAGGAGGAAAGAGCATGCCTGCACATTTCAGCACCAGTAAGAGGTTCCTAATAATGATGTAGATGTTTCCAAACAGAAAATTGATTGGAAGCCCAGATGTGTTTTACTGTCATATTTTTCCAAGAAGCTCGATACATTTCAGTTTTTAAAAACGAATATAAATAATGATTGTGCTATGCCAGCAGAAATAAGAAGCATGTCTGACAAAATAGCGAACAGCATATCTACAGAGATAAGAGGTTTTCCGACTGTGTCTAATTAAGCTAGCACATAAGCAATCCTCCAACATGTAATGGCACTATAAGGAGTTCTTTGGGAATTTAACTATATATTAGTCTCCGTTAACGGATTTATTCCATCCTCTGCTCCCTATTAAAAAGCAATTGTCAACTAAAAATAAACAAAATTAGTTCCAATAATTAATGTGTTGGGTACTATCAACTTGGAATCATTGAAGTGCTGGAAGCAGCGAAAGTTTATGTTACCATGATGCTTGTGTAGTTTTGCCAGGGAAAACTTTGCAATATGATTAGGACATGGACAGAGGCTCTTAAATGAGTCAAGATGTATCTGAGTGGGAGCAACTGAGGACTAAAGTTAAAAAACAGAGCAAATAGAAATGTAGACACTTGAGGGCATGTGTGTGAGAGAGAGAAAGACAGAACTGGATTGAGTTATGTGGGACACCGCATATAAGGTTTTTAGAGGACAAACTGTCCATCATTATAACTACAAATGAATTCTCATGTCCAAGTATTTTTTATGAATGCTCACAAAACAGTGGCTTGGTAAACTGAGTTTCAGCCTATATCATATCTTTTACAAAGAAAACTAGACCTTACAATGAAAACTAGCAGAACCTCGACTATTGTGTCAGTATAATATATTCACTGAAATATCTGCCATTCATGCTGCATTATCATTTCTCTTATTTATTCAATTACACTGTATTTTTCACACATTTGCAAAGTGCCTCATACCTAAGGTTGAACTAAAGCAACAAATGTGCCTTAAAATTAGTCTAAGTTTGAATGTAGCAATTGGATCTGCTGCAGATGCACTATACTGGCCTTTGGTAAATAAAGTAAAGAAGATTTGAAACAAGCACAGGGCAGGTAAACAGAGAATAGAAAACACTATGGCAGAAAGGAAAAAAATGTAAGCAAAAGCTGCAAATACTGTATATCGCACCTGACACGATGTGTATCTTGTTCTTTAAACGAAAGAGGATTAAACAAGTTTAAAGGAAGGCGCTTGACATCTAAATCAGGCTGCTGAGTTTTTTATCCACTGCAAAACCAGGAAGTATAAGAATAATCAAGCCAAACGTGTGTTTCAATAGTCAAATAGTAGCACAACTTCAATTAAGCTGAAGTGTCCAGAAAACCCTATATATTTTAGGAATATTGAAATAATGAAGTTTAAAAGATTTCAACATAGATTTAGGCAAAGTCCTAATTTGATCTAAAATATAAAAACATAAAGAACTATTTATTTGGACAAAGCAACAGCATCTCCATACTGGGGTCCTGCAAAGATAGCATAACCACAGTGAGGAAAGAACCAGGACAATTCACCATATTGCAGCCCACATAAATTCCAGAGTAGGCAGTAGTCACATACTGTGACGTGCTGCACACCATTATTCAGAGTGGAGAATGTCACATCTATGATGTTCAACTCCAATGATGGCACTGGGTATGAAGGACCAAAGATCACAAACTCATTACATAACACTGGTCTACAATTTTTGAGAAGTCGTCTGCTTCAGAGATAAAATGTGCTATTTATTATGTATTTTGATGTGCTGAATTCAAATATGACAATTAAAACAACTGATTGGCTACTGTTTCTAAGATATTTAAGTTTTTACATTTTATGTCTATGTATATTGTGTAGATAGTAGAGTTTTAATCATAAATTGTAAACCTAGGTCTTTTCATGTGTTTATGGTTGCTTTACATGATAATATTTCACCTGTCCTGTTTATGTAACACTTTAAAAATCAGCAAAAGGGTTTTATATATATAAAATGTATTATGAAACAAAGGGCAAAAAACTATTATGTACATAGTTTAGTCCTATTCAGCGTCTACTCGGCACTTCTTGGCTTGTCTCTTGTATTCATTAAATGGAGCATCTCTTGTCACTGTCCAGCAATAGTCTGCAAGCATTGATGGGCTCCATTTGCCCTGATAGCGTTTCTCCATTGTTGCAATGTCCTGGTGAAATCGCTCGCCATGCTCGTCGCTCACTGCTCCGCAGTTCGGTGGAAAAAAAAATCTAGATGAGAGTGCAAAAAATGTATCTTTAGTGACATGTTGCAACCAAGGCTTTTGTATGCCTTGAGGAGGTTTTCCACTGACAACCTGTAGTTGTCTGCCTTGTTGTTTCCGAGAAAATTTATTGCCACTAACTGGAAGGCTTTCCATGCCGTCTTTTCCTTGCCACGCAGTGCATGGTCAAATACATCATCTCGAAGAAGTTCACGAATCTGAGGACCAACAAAGACACCTTCCTTTATATTAGCTTCACTTAACCTTGGAAATTTTCCACCGAGGTACTTGAAAGCTGCTTGTGTTTTGTCAATGGTCTTGACAAAGTTCTTCATCAGACCCAGCTTGATGTGTAAGGGTGGTAACAAAATCTTCCTTGATTCAACAAGTGGTGGATGCTGAACACTTTTCCTCCCAGGCTCCAATGACTGTCGGAGTGGCCAATCTTTCTTGATGTAGTGGGAATCTCTTGCACGACTATCCCATTCGCAGAGAAAACAGCAGTACTTTGTGTATCCAGTCTGCAGACCAAGCAAGAGAGCAACAACCTTCAAATCGCCACAAAGCTGCCACTAATGTTGGTCATAGTTTATGCACCTCAAAAGTTGTTTCATATTGTCATAGGTTTCCTTCCTATGGACTGCATGACCAACTGGAATTGATGGCAAAACATTGCCATTATGCAGTAAAACAGCTTTAAGACTCGTCTTTGATGAATCAATGAACCATTCTCCACTCATCTGTATAGTGAACGATGTTGAGGGCTGCCATCACACCATCGATGTTGTTGCAGGCTACAAGATCACCTTCCATGAAGAAGAATGGGACAAGATCCTTTTGACGGTCACGGAACATGGAAACCCTAACATCACCTGCCAGGAGATTCCACTGCTGTAGTCTGGAGCCCAACAGCTCTGTCTTACTCTTGGGTAGTTCCAAATCCCTGACAAGGTCATTCAGTTCACCTTGTGTTATGAGGTGTGGTTCAGAGGAGGAGGATGGGAGAAAATGTGGGTCCTGTGACATTGATGGTTCAGGACCAGAAGTTTCATCCTCTTCCTCGTCTGACTCAAGTGAGAGTGATTCTGGTGCATCAGGAACCAGCAGTCCTTCTCCATGGGGTACTGGGCGTATAGCTGATGGAACGTTTGCACAGTCCACTTTTTCTTCTTTGACACACCTTTCCCAACTGGAGGCACCATGCAGAAGTAACAATTGCTGGTATGATCTGTTGGCTCTCTCCAAATCATTGGCACTGCAAAAGGCATAGATTTCCTTTTCCCATTCAACCACTGGCGAAGATTTGTTGCACAAGTGTTGCAGCATATGTGTGGGGCCCACCTCTTGCCCTGATCTCCAATTTTGCAGCCAAAATAAAGGTGATAGGCTTTCTTAACCATAGTGGTTATACTGCGCTTTTGTGATGCAAAAGTCACTTCACCACAAACATAGCAGAAGTTATCTGCACTGTTCACGCAAGTACGAGGCATCTCTGCTCACTTTGGCTAAACAGAAATGTGTCCCTTTGCAAAATCAAACACTGACAAATAAGAGAGCACGACACTATGATTTCTAGAGCTGATATAGGGCAATTTGTTCAGCAGAGTGATGTAAGCTTCGTTATGATTGCATCATCCATGACTTCTAGGAATAACATGATGCAATTCATATCATGTATGACGCAATACCAGCTTCAGATTGCATCATTCATTGTTTTGCCTAAAAAGCAAGTACTGTCCAAACCCAGTCATAGATTTATTCATAGATCCAGTCAAAGATGTATTTTAGTCATTTCTGGTTTAAATTGAGATCCCTTCCCTTTATAACTCACTTATCCTCCGCCATTCCCAAGTCAAGGGTTGTATATACTGACCCAATAGCATATCTTGAAAACTAGAGCCAATCAACAATTTTAAGCATCATTTTCGTTCTCAGTGACCCAGAATTAGTCAAGTTTGACTACATTTATTTCAGAAGCATTTTGGCTGTTGAGCAGTGTAATAGGAAACATGTTGGCATAACATGAGCTTTTGTAGACTAAACTTGGCCAATTCCTTCAGTGCTGGAGAAAATCTTAAAGACATTAGGATTAGGATGAAATTATATGTAAGATTAAAATTGTTCTGAAGAGATAATGCAAGATTTTTGAGCGCAGAGAATGGCTTGTGTACTTGTCAGGCTAACATGTAACAAACCCCTGTTTTACTCAAGGAAAGTAAACCCTCAATTGGGAACTGATCTTACAGAAAAGAGAGTTTCAAACCTAAGTAATCTCTCCCACTCTGGCTCCTTTTGCATCTAGGAAGCTAGGAGCAATCCTTAAAGCACAATATCTCAAAAAAAACTAGAGCAACCAGAAGACACTTCTTTTCTAGCTGAACTCAGTGAATCAGAGCTCAAACTGACAGACAAATATAAAGGAAGACAAAAAAAAAAAAAGAGAGACAAAACATCATCCATATTATTATAAAGGTAAATTTTGAAACAGTTTGAAAGAGGGATCTATTCATCACAAAACACTCGTAGGAATCATGAGAATCATCACAATCAAATATAAAGGAATCAAAACAGCCACAAAGGCATGATAGCTCATAAGAATTAATAAAAGGAATTAAGTGTTACCTTCACAACGCTCCTGTACAAACTAAAAGCACGCTGTCAACGAGCAGTTTTGAACAGCTCCGGAACCCCAGTGCAGGCCTTAAACTGGCACCTCTTCCATTTACTCTTATTCAGATATATAAATGCTGTTTCAGTATTTTACAACACATGGGGACATATACAGAGAGCAGTAAATACCTCATTTAAACTAAAAAATATACTTAGCTGAACGTACTTTACTGACAAAACACATACGCTCTAGTGATTTGCTGCCTCCTGTAACTAAAGATTAACACTTTCTGTTTGAGGAATAATAATTAATTATTATTATTATTCTATTTGTATATTTACCTTGTTAATCAGATTCCATAATTCTTAAAATATAACCTATTAGATTATAGGGGAGGGAGGAGGGATAGCTCAGTGGTTTGAGCATTGACCTGCTAAACCCAGGGTTGTGAGTTCAATCCTTGAGGGGGCCACTTAGGGATCTAGGGCAAAATCAGTACTTGGTCCTGCTAGTGAAGGCAGGGGGCTGGACTCGATGACCTTTCAAGGTTCCTTCCAGTTCTAGGAGATAGGATATCTCCATTTATTTAATTTAGATATTTTATACATATCTTGCTTCTGGTCTGCATGGATCAAATTTCTCAATAATCCTTCATTATAAGTGGCATTCTGAGTTGAGATTTTATCTTCCCTTCAGCTCATGTAGGTCAGCTGTACTCGTTTTTATTGCTGTAAACACAAACTAGAATTGCTAGATTTGTAAGATGTTACAGGCTATTTACATTAAAGAAATAAATCCCACAAAAATGCCAAGGTCTCCATGTTATTATTGTTCTCATGTCCTTGTTCTTTGGTCTTTGTCCCATATTTGGGAAGTTGAGACACATGGGACCGATGTCCACTTCCGTGGAATATCTGAAAACTGCATTTGATAAAAAGACAGTGTCATGGTTACAGGGCTAGCTACATCTCTGACCCTTTTCTGGGTCTTTCTAAGTGCATCATCTGAGATATCAGACCTGATGTCTTCACCTTTCCCGAGGTGGATTTCCACCTCTCTCCTAAATCCCAGTCTTAGAGCAGGGATCTACTTACCCAGGTCTGACTGAGTCTGGAGACCTGTGGTTCTTCCCTTTGGGACTTTGCAGCCAGTGGTATACCATGACCAGACAGCCTTCTTCAACCAAAATACTGATTATTTTGCAGTAAGAACAACGCATTAGAGAGAAAAGTATTTTAAAACGAACAGTCTACATACACATCTGTCTTACCTAAAGGCTACCACGCCCTAATGGTCATCTGGTCAGGCCTAACTTCTTCAGACACCCTGAGTGGGTGTCTGTGTCTTAGTCTCGTTCCCCAGAACAACTTCCCCCCTCTTAAGAGAGAGACCCATTTTGAACTTGCCAAAATTCTTTGGAACTGTGTGCACAAACCTTTTCCTGTCCTGGAATTGCCCCTTAACAATCCTCAAGTGTTCGCTGAGAAGTGGCTTATTTTGAGCCATTCCTTTTCCTTTTTGTCCAGCTTTCCTTACAGCTCCCTACTAAACTAAACCAATATATTCACACAGTAAACACCCCAATAACCAGGTCAACAAACACTATTTGTAAATTACAGAGCAGCTCCCATTCAACCACAGAAAGCACATGGGCATGATCCTGCCTTGAAGAGAATGGGCCCACTCTGGTCCCTATCAGTTACTGGCATGAGCAAAGACTGTAAGAAGGGGCACTAAAAAAAACTTATCTAGGGGAGTGTGTGAACAGCAAACTTTTCCCCAGCCAAAGACACTCTAAAGCCACAATTTTCTCAGGGCAATGGACAGAGGACAGGCATTGCTACCTAGGCCTGGTCTACACTAACCCCCCAATTCGAACTAAGGTACGCAACTTCAGCTACGTGAATAACGTAGCTGAAGTCGACGTACCTTAGTTCGAACTTACCACGGTCCAGACGTGGCAGGCAGGCTCCCCCGTCGACTCTGCATACTCCTCGCGCCGAGCAGGATTACCGGAGTCGACGGGGAGCACTTCTGGGTTCGATTGATCGCGTCCAGACAAGACGCGATCAATCGAACCCAGAAGTTCGATTGCCTGCCGCCGAACCAGCGCGTAAGTATAGACAAGCCCCTAGAGTTCTCTGCCTTCCAGAGGTCTTTGACACTGCTGATCAGGAGGTGCTGCTGAGATGCCTGTATTAGTTGCTACAGAAAGTTAGAATGGTCTTAGAGTGGTTCTTCTCATGCTGTTACCCATCACACTCTCTGGGAACTGTAACAACTACCCCTCTTCTCCAAAGCCTTCTCAACTCTGAGCTCCTCTCACCTCTTCTGTCCCCCTCTCTACATAAAAGGTGCGGAGAGAGACTGGGAGTTGAGACGGGCTGAAATGCCAGCAGCATGCTATTGATAGGGTAACCAGACAGCAAGTGTGAAAAATCAGGACGGGGTGGGGGGGTAAAGAGGAGCCTATATAAGAAAAAGACCCCAAAATCGGGACTGTCCCTACAAAAATCAGAACATCTGGTCACCCTCAGCTCTGCATCTCCTTGTTATCCGACCCACACACTGCCTTTGCCAGGATCGCCTGGCAGCGATCAGGATCTGGTTGAAAGTTTAAAATCGGACAAGATGGAGATGACACGGATCAGCAGGGACAAACCATTTTGAGAGTCCAGCGTAATCTACAACTACCCCAACACCTGAGGCTCTACGAGGCCTATGCAGCCAATGCTTTCTTATGCAGATGCCAGTGGGAGCCCATACTAACAAAGCAAGGGGTCAAACGGTAGCAGTAGAGTTAGGGAGGAGCCTGGAGTGCCAGTGAATGCACAAAAGATGACGAGGATCTGGAGGGCTTTGGCAGTCTTTATCCATGAGTCCATAGCCTAAATCTGAATGATAAGATCATGCCCACTTCAATATGCTTTATCTCCTAATACAACCAAAAGAAAGAAGCAATGTAGTCACCCGTCTTTCAAAAGCCCTGGATCTTTTAAAACAGGCTCTCCCATTTAGGCACAGCAGGATAGGATATTGTCCTAAGAGCTTAGCTATTGATCCCAAACAAGATTTGCATTGCTACACGACATGTTAAATCAGCTGTTGTACACTTGTATCTGTATTTAGTAGCATGAGGGTCAATTTTACAAGATGCATGGACGCGGCCATCTGTATTTTTTGGTCCCGGCTGAGCCCCAGAGAATTTTCATGAATTATTAGCTCACCCCCACTAGATCAACTGCAGCAAATACAAGTGGTGAACTATGAAACTCAAGGGGAACTGACTACACAATAAATTGGTAAACTACTGCTACATTAACCTTCATCTGGCGGGGGGGGAGGCTTGGGAAGCTCAACATGAAGCCCAAAGGATTAATGAGTGCTGCAGGGTAGGAAACAACCTTAAATCTGTCATTGCCTATCACACCACTGTTCAAATTTCATAAATAATTAACCGAGTTACTACCATTGCGTTAAAATCTGTTTAGAGATTTATTGAAACCCATTTTTCTTCCTGAAGTTACAGCCTTTTCTTTTGCTGGAACATTTATTCTGCCCCAAGACAGCTGGCAATCAGATTGTACCAGCACTGCAAGGGCATATACAGGTTTATTAGAGGTCACACTGGTTATATGACCACTACACTGAACATTGCAAAACATTTTTATGGGCTCAGAACTTTCTTAAAACGGTTACCTTTTTAGTTAAAGCTTTCCATGCTTGTTGCCGGAGTAGCAGCTATTTTTCAAAAAAATCTGATCAAAATCTCTATGTATGAGAGAGTAAAAAATAAATATTCCCATTGTAAATAATAACAATGCCTACTGTTCATGTGACGAGCAAAAGACTACTAAAAGGACAGGGTCTGATGCCCTTATTTTGATTTAATACCTTACTTCTCAACTAGTTCCACTGATGTCAGTGGGACTGCTCATGACTTAAGGGTATAAAAAGCTGACCCTACATTTGAAATTTCAAAATGAGGGACTAGAGTCTAGCACTTCTACACATGCTGACCATACCTACCAGCAGGTACGGTCCCATGGAATTCAGGGAGGCTATTCATGGGGTCACTCAGTGTGTGAGTGCATGAACTGAAATCTGGGTCCTGGCTGGTAAATAGGTTTTCATGAGCTGCATGTTTTCTTCCAAGTTTTTTTTAAGTTTTCTTTTAAAACTCTGAACAGCACTGAGAGAGGCTAGCTTGCGACTTCAGCACAATCCTGCAGCATCCCAGAGACACAAACTGCAACAGAGGGGCATGTCGGAGTCACTGTTTCTCCCCCTTCCTTCTGCCCTGCTCCTGGTGGTAGGATAATACACTACTGTCCTGAACCAGCATCACATTATACTGCTTGCTCTGGCTCAGATGGGTGAGCACACCTTAGAGGAGTATGTGGACAAACAAACCCAATTTGCTCCTGTGTGCCTGGACCCAAAATTTAGGTAGCCCAGACAGGAGCATGGGGGAATCTTCCTCTCCCTTATGCCCTTTTGCGAACATGCAGTCCAAGCCACAATCCAGTGCAGAGTGAGCAGTAACTGCAGAAAACTCTTGCCTACACACTTAAGCCCTTATCCTGCAAGGCCTTGGATAGTGTAGAAGGTCGTTGCACCCCAGCACAAGGGAAACCCCAGCTGGCAATTTAATTCAGCTCTGGCAGTGCAAAGGGGATAGAGAAAGAGCAAAGATCTGGCCCAAGGACTGTCCTTTATTTTCCCACAGGAAACAGCATATTCAAGGAAAGATTCTTGTTTCAGTCACAAAGGCCTCTCGACTGGGCTGCAGTTTACATAGGAAACATTCACATAAATAAAAGTGTAAAAACCACGAAAGGACAAGAAAGATAAACACAACCAGACACCCTCCTCAGAGCCTCTACTCACAGCTCTGCAAAGACTCTTTCAGGGAACTGTTTTACATGCACTGTTGATCATATTACAGAAAGGA
Source organism: Chrysemys picta bellii (assembly GCF_011386835.1). Classification (NCBI taxonomy): domain Eukaryota; kingdom Metazoa; phylum Chordata; order Testudines; family Emydidae; genus Chrysemys; species Chrysemys picta. The sequence goes on along the minus strand of NC_088795.1, from coordinate 13,265,558 downwards.
AAACAAGCAAAAAAGCCACCTCACATTTGTTTAATTTCTTGGGGGGGGGGGGAATGAAGTGGTTAATCTTCTGCCAGTCCATCTGAAGGAAATGGGATAAGAGCCACACACCTCTCCATAACTCAACAGGGAGCAGATAGTGCAGGGGTTCTCAAACTGGGGGTTGGGACCCCTCAGGGGGTCATGAGGTTATTACATGGGGTGGGAGGTTGCGAGCTGTCAGCCTCCACCCCAACCCCAACCCCGCTTTGCCTCTAGCATTTATAAAGGTGTTAAATATATAAAAACTTTTTTAATTTATAAGGGCGGAGGGTCGCACTCAGAGGCTTCCTATGTGGAAGGGGTCACCAGTACAAAAGTTTGAGAACCACCGAGCTAGTGTCTTCCTGACCATATCAAATTTGACAAAGAGACACGATGTTATCACGTTTCGGCTTTCCTTCTGCATTCTGAAGTAAGCACGATGGTAGTGATGCCCTGGTAGCTGCAGAATCCTGCTTCACAGAGACGATGGGTCTCTCTCAGCCCACAAAGACGGCAGACTCAAATGCCTTCTGATAACCTTCAGCATACTAACCATCTTGACGGGATTACCCCACGTTATTAGAATACTTGGGAGAATTATCCAGTAAGGCATTCTGGCAAAAATCGCTATTTTCGTAGCAAACAACAGCTGGGTCACGTTGTTCCGCTGTCGTGTCTTACCCTTGCGTTTCAGAAAGATTTATGCACTTCTGTAACCTACAACACGGAGCTGCAGAAACAGCCCACTGGGAGCAAAATAAACTGCAGAGATGATGTTCTCACGTTAGTCATTTCCATATGGATTCCTATCGGATCGCGTTGCTCAATACTGTGATATCCCACATAAGACAAATAAGATACATTTGCTCTTACTTCTAAATACACAGCTTATAAACACAAATTGAAATGTCACAAGAATTCCAGGAGATAGCTTAGTGAAAAATGTACTGATCACAGTAAGCAGTACTGTACAAGAATTCTGTGTGGCCCGTCCAGCAATAAAAACTGGATTACAGATTAGGGGCAAATCTCTTAAAATACCTAAACTGCTCATCTGCCAAGTATGAATAAGTACATCTTAAGAATCTAGGTACAAAACAACAAAAGACTATGGGGGGGAAATAGAACAGAAGTGATTTTTCTAATGACAGATGTTAAGCACAGATTTTCAAAAGTACAAATGGAAGTAAGGTGTCCATGGGAACTGGGTGCCTTTATAAAACTCCCTTTTTAATCTACATTGTCTATTGCACTATAAAATTATGTAGACAATAGCGCTGCAGGGGGGGAAAAATAGAAATTGCCACAGAATCACAAGTGTAGGGATAAAACTCCATGATATTGTTATTGTAATTTCTCCTAACACATGATGATCTCATGCTACTATATAAACAGCTACATCTTGTATAAGTTTTCCATAAAAATGCTGCTCAGACGAAAATACTTGAACTGTAAAATAGAGAGTTTGACAAGACGACTGTTTTCTCTGTGTGGTATACATATATACAGGGCATATACACCTCTACCCCGATACAACACGAATTCGGATATAACACGGTAAAGCGGCACTCCAGGGGGGCTGCGCGCTCCGGCGGATCAAAGCAAGTTTGATATAACGCGGTTTCACCTATAACGCGGTAAGATTTTTTTGGCTCCTGAGGACAGCGTTATATCGAGGTAGAGGTGCATAGGATTACCACATTTGAATATTAATGCATACGATGCCCTGTAAAGATATGAACAGCTAGTCATCATCCACAATCTGTTTGAGGCTTATTTTCTTATGTTTTGGACCGCTGGTTCAAATGCATTCATTTTGATAAAGAGTTTTATTTTTTCCTTCTTCTAATTTTTGTTTTCCCAGGAAGGCTCTGCACGGATACATGGTTTGGTTTTCAGCAAAGCCCTGCTTTTTGTCTTGAAGTGACTGAGGCACATGGGAGGTCAAATGACTGGCCTGAGGTTAAGGAATAAATCATTCCTTCAAGCATGATTGGAAGCCAGGATCCCCCTGACTCCCAGTCCTTTGCTCTCACTGCTATGTCACCCACCAAACTTCAAAGCATTTTCTACTTATTAAGCTCAGAGAGCAGAGGAAATATTTCTGGCTTTCAAACAGGGGTAGTGCTTTTTTGTCCAGAATATTTAATCTGACAGTTCAACTGCATTAATATCATCCCTCCATACAAGGCATATTAAAATAAGGAAGAGAGTGTGTGTGTGTGTGTGTGTGTGTGTGTGTGTGTGTGTGTGTTACATACACACAATTGGAGTTGCACAGTATTCCCAACCAGAATTGTTCAAAAATCACAAGTCAGACACCCCAAAAAATAAAAGATTGGCTTAAAAAAAAAAAAAAAAAAAAAAAAGTCAGGAGATTTTTAAAATAGAACCAAATTATTTGCTTCCTGGCGTCTGAACTGTCAGAGTGTGTACAGGCCACATTTTCAAGCCTCTCTTTACAATCAGAAGGGCTAGAAAGGTACTTTTTTTATTTGTAATGAAAGCTGAGGTTCTCATGTAATTACTTGCCTCCAAAAGCAAAGGGGCTTTAAAACACCAAATACTGCAAGACTTGCAATAAAATGACAGGAGTTGGCAAATGTGGGAACAGATTGTGACGAGCTCTTGTGAAGGTGCATGAGAAAGGGAAGGCTGCAGAGACCCTCGTTTCCCGCAAAGCCTGTGTAAGAGCCAGTCGCAATCACAGAATCTGCTACCACCGTGCAACTGGGGCACACAGCACCCCAAAAGAAGCAGGACTGACTTGGGGCATGGATCTATAGTCCCCTGCACAGAAAAGTGGGACACTTTGGAAGGGATTCAGCCTCTTCCCTTAGCAATCCACCTACCAGGTCTTAAGAATAACCATATGAATATCACATTGGGAATTACTATGCATTAATTCCGACAGAGTCCCCTCAGTAATTATCAAATATTGAGAACTGACACAGGTCAGGTGTGTGGTAGATGGTGTGGTTTCGGGGGAAAGCGTGAAATCACATTTAAGGTTTTGGAGCATACCGTGAGGAAGATCACCTATTGCGTGTACTAAGCAACAGAGAGTCCTGTGGCACCTTTAAGACTAACAGATGTATTGGATCATAAGCTTTCGTGAGTGAATACCCACTTTGTCAGACGTAGTGTACTGTTTCCTTATCAGTAGGGGGGAAAAGGAAGATGCTTGTGACCATGTGGAACCTGTCACAGTCAGTGAAAACATGCCGTGGGAGCATCAGGGTACAGCTAAGAGGTATCCCATAACTTGGCATTTCCTTGTTTATTAGGGTTTGTGTTGGAGGGATGTCACATTTAAATAAAAATTCCTTTTAAAAGGGAGTAAGTTTGGTTTATGGAATATTTTAACCACCCCCAATTCTTCAAATATTTTCTCCTTCTTTCTTATCTACTTTGGGAGTTTGAGGGATTTTATCAGAAACATTAACCCTAGAATTGCTGTTGCTGCATCTTTGCATTTGGCTTTTCACTTTTTGCCTCATACAGACTTCGCCTTTAAGTTTTTCTACTCTGGCTGTGGGTACCTGGGGCGGGGATCATGTCTTTATCCTTGGTCTTATTTAAGAATAATTTTCCTTTGTTATTGCCAAGAATTAAAGATGACTTAAACAGATGGAGCTCCCTATTTGTATCCTGGGGAGGTAGGATTAACCTATTTGAGATGGAGATGGCATCCCAGTCTCCTTCCAACACCTCGAGTCAGATCCACGCAACAGATTTTCTGGTTTTTTTTTTTTTTTTAATTTTATTCTGCTATAAAGTCTGGATTTTCTGAGACTCCCATTGCCTTGAGTGGGAGCAGGCTGACACAGAAGAGGGAAGAGATCTTATACTTATTGACAGTTTTATTACTGGGGTTTCTTCTTATTAGGGTTCAGTGATGATCTAACCAAAGCCTTATCATCACCGTAGTCAAACTAGAGCCGTAACTCTGATGTGTTACGTCTGATTATCTGATCCTTTTGGAGGAATCTGGTATATAATTTGTACATGTCTTAGTGTCTATAATACAGCTGTATACAGTCAGTGATGTATTCTCTGTACTGAACAAGGAGTAATGGTCTCAAATTGCAGTGGGGGAGGTTTAGGTTGGATATTAGGAAAAACTTTTTCACTAGGAGGGTGGTGAAGCACTGCAATGGGTTAGCTAGGGAGGTGGTGGAATCTCCTTCCTTAGAGGTTTTAAGGTCAGGCTTGACAAGGCCCTGGCTGGGATGATTTAGTTGGGGATTGGCCATACTTTGAGCAGGGGGTTGGACTAGATGACCTCCTGAGGTCCCGTCCAACCCTGATATCTATGATTCAATTAACAGGATTCAGTTCCACCTCTGACACCGACCTCCTAGGTGACCACGGGCAAGTCATTTACTCTGTGCCTACCAGCAATGGGCGGGTGTTTTTCAGCTCTTCTCCCCAACAATGCACATTTATCCTTTCTGTGTGAATACTTTACAGTATTACTGAATGTTTCTTTTTAATGTATACTCTTTTTGCCTTCAAAATTATTAAATTATTTTAAAAAATGAATATGATGAGGTCTAGACTATGTTTAGCCCTGTTTGTGTGTGAAAGATAATGACAAAAGAGGGGAGCGGGTACAAGGTGTTTATCCACTTTGTGCCTCAGAGAGGGGCTAAACCAAATCCTGAGTCTTGTGCACGAATGGGGAGATTCCAACTTGAGCATGAGTGATGCCAGCTTCCCCATAGGGGCCAAGGAGGGGCAGGTAGGGAAGCATATACAGAACCCTTTCCTGGCTTCTATTCCTGCTTTGAGAGAGAGTACCTGAGTCAAGGACTACAGAGCTGGGCCTTCAAGCTTTTGTCTGTGTCTCAAACTTAGACTTATAAACGTAGGGCTTGGATTTTTTAAAAACTTAATTTAAGGAAGGTTTTAAGACATATTTTTGGAGTGTGTTTCTAAAAACATAGTAAATACCATGATACCTGGACTCATCATTAAAATATAGCTTCACTGAACTATGGCAAGTCAAGTCAGCATTACTAAGTCTGTCCCTCCAGTGGATTGAATATAAGATGGCAGGGAGAGCACCATATAACCAGTCTTTCATGGCCTAGTATCATAGTTCACACCCCTGGGCCTGACAACAGTTTTCTTTATTTCAGGTTTAGTCTTGTCTTGTTTGCTTTTCTAAGTGCTAAAAGTGAACTAAAAATTGCATGCCAAGTTCCAATCCAGAGCAAATGTGTAATGCCAAGCAATGAATTCTTAATGACAAATGATACAAGCCCATAACTGCAACACAGTGGGGAAAGATGCTGTATTCTTGACTTAAGTATGTTGCTGATTGTTAAGTGTTATGCATGTGCTTAAGCCCCAGTGTAAGTAGTCCTCCACTGTAGTCAGCAATATTTTCTACCATACTTAAAGTTACACAAGTCCTTAAGTGCTTTCCTGGACTAGGATCTCGCTGCATTTCCTTTTACCCCTATTGCTCTCATCTTCCCTTCCCCCCCCCCCCATACATTCTGAATATACTTTTTGTCAATACACATTTTCCTTCTCACTGACTTGAGCTGCGCCTATCTGGAAAATCTCTCTGTTGCCCATCTTTCCTCTGATAAAGTAAATACTAAAAAAGCCAAAACACTAGACTAACAACCTCATTGCATCTTGTAATAAATGTTAAGCAAGGTTTACTTGTAAGCACCCTTGGAAGAATTAGATTTTGTTATTGGTAAATGTCTATTTCACCATACACAAACCAACAAAACTTATTTCCATCAATAATAATCTAAATTTACAGATAGATTAAGTTAGAAAAATGCTCCTTGAGAACTTGTTAGAGCTTTCACTTTTTGAATCTCAACGTCTACTGACAATAATTATTTGCTGACACCCCCATAATTTTGCACACCTGAAAATTTAAAATCAATAACAGGATTTAAAATGGTTAACGATAAACAGATATTATCCACTGAAATTATATTAAAAAAAGAAAGTTGAATTGTGCCAAGTCTACTTATAAACAAAGTTCTAGCAGTTCTAGATAATGGGAAACCTAAATAAATTGGATCAATATCCTTTTCAAACAAAATTGTTTATAGTTTGTCACACCTACAATCATAAAGAACATGTGAAAAAGCATTTCATTGCCCACTACGCTGTGCTGAGTCCCTATAAGAATCAATTACATCTTCCCATTTACTGTTACTCACTATTAAGTGGTATGCTGTGCTGTATCCAATACAAGTGTGTTCTTGAAACACAGGCCATGAAAAATTCGGCATAGAAAGAGTTAAGCCACCTACTGGCCAGGCTATTCCTTTAAGGAACATTGGTGTGCCTGAAAAGAGGACCTGAGGCTCTCAGAAGTAGGCAATAGTCTTCCCATTCTTCCTACTTCTGTTCCATAGTTTCATTCCCCAGCAACCAGGAGCAACTCCCAAATCATTTCTTACTCCTACATGTTTCCCACCTGGACAAAGACATTTAACCCTACTGCCATAGCAACCACAACAACCACACAAGCACTTTTCGTTCTTTAGGGAAAATGAAAATCTTGAAAGGAAGCTGGGAGATAAAAGCTCCCAATTCCTTGTTCCTCATTTTAGGAAGTAATTACAAAAATTACTTCAATGCAAAGTGCTTTGTGGATGAACAGGTTGTGCTTTAACAAAAGAGAAAAAAAGACTGTGCAGAGGAGGGTAAAAATATGGAAGTAACTTTTACGGTGTTAACATGAGTTTCAAACTAAAGGTCAGAACCACCATTATTCTTATTAAAAAGAATCAGCACCCAAAAATGAATGAATCAAAGGAAATATAAATCAAACTCTCTGTGAGCAGCTCAAGGAAAGGATGACCCGAAGCCCACCTCCATAAGGCTTCAAAGCTCACTCCTTATTGGGAGTGGACCACATCTACCCTGACTGAATTGACCCGGTCCACACTGGTTCTCCCCTTGTAAGGTAACTCCCTTCTCTTCAGGTGTCAGTATATTTATGCCTGCAACTGTAATTTTCACTCCATGCATCTGAAGAAGTGGGTTTTTTACCCACAAAAGCTCATGCCCAAATAAATCTGTTAGTCTTTAAGGTGCCACCGGACTCCTCATTGTTATTGACTCAATATGCCGTGGGTCAGGTCCCTAATTCCTGAAATATATTACTTGGATTTTGTTTTGTGAGACTACTGGTTTAGGTTCAGAAGAACTTATAAAAAAGGCTTTTATGGCTAAGCATCATGGATATTTATCCTTCCTGAATGGGTGTGAGACATTCTAAATCTTTGATTCTTGGCCACCCTCTGTTGTTTTTGATGTGGAAAACAACTAAAACCCAATGAGGCAGAAAGAAAACAAATCCGCATATGATATAATAGGGTATGAACTTTCACTTAACCCTGAAATATAGACCTGGGAGAGCCAGAAGCCACAGTTAAATGCTTCCAAAAGGAAGAGGTGAATAAGTTCATATATCGTAGTCATGTTTGTTTGTGTTTCAATGAAGAAGAGGATATTCCTTTCACCCGATCCTGGCAGAGTGATATTATCATTACTCTTTCAAACCTGCCAAACCTGCCAGGTCTGTAAACATTACTTTCTGTTCTCAACTGAAAAGCTGTTTTGCTGTCAAAATATTAAAGATTAATAATTTGAGGTTTACGATTCTTTTTTTTAAATGCAGCAACCTTATAAAATTCTTGTCTGATGCTTCCTTAATCTTTTTGTGCACAGACTATGAAAACAGCTGATATTCTCTCGATCTCTCTCTCTCTTCTTAGTTTCATATATTTTATAAATTTGGGATTTTAAAAAAAGATTTTGGAATACCTTTCCTGATATAAAACCAAGGGCCTGACCTCGGGAGGTGCTGAGCATCCAAACACTGAGTTGCACTCCAAACAAGAGTTGCAAATAGTCAAGAGTCTCTTCGGATGAAGCCCTAAGTTGCTAAGGAAGTCGAGCATGCCTACACCATATCATCCTTGGACCCCTGCTATGGAAAGGCCAACAGGAGTAGAAAAATTCTTCTGGAAACTCTTCTCATGGAGTTTCCAAAATATATCACCTCCAAATGGAGAACAGGTGGCCTGAAAGATCTACCAAGTATGGGGACCCACACAGTAAACAAAGCCCAGTGGCACAGATTCCCAGTCATCCACACTATGCTGAAGGCAGGGCCCCTCTTCTTTTCCCCACCGGCATGTGCTCAGTTCCCCCTGGACCTCTCACTAACCTGTCCTGGGGGGGGGGGGGGAGACAGAAATTTGAGCTGAACAACACCTATTGGGTAATAGCTCATCCTGCAAGAATCTTTCTCAACTGAAGGATATATCATCCAAATCCAGGATGCTTCTCATTTTAAAATATTACACTTTAACTATGTCATTGTTTTTTTCATGTTAAAGCAGAGGTTGTTACACAAATTAAAAGCACTCTAAGTAGTTTTCTGTCACATAGACACACAACTGTTCCAACGGCATCTTTTATTTTTAAATGCAATTCTATTTTATGAAAAAAATCGATGTTAAGTAAAAATAATGTTTACTCCCCAAAAGGATATATCTTTCCGTATCAGGAATGGCTACAGCATTGAAAAGCAAAGCAAAGTTCTCATCCATCAATGTGTGGAACTATTCTGAAGGCTTCTTGCTTGATCGCTCCCAGCAGACTGACGACTGACTTTTTAGCACTACATTATACAACAGTATGCTTAGATGAATAAATATAGTATTTTTGGCACTCAGTCAATTGCTGAGCTGTTTATTTGATACAAGAGGGGAATCTTTATTGCAGATGTGGATTCTTGAACTGGCTTGAATTTAATACCAGGACTAAATGCGGGTTGGTTAGATTTACCAACAAGATTATTATCCTACTTTCTCTCTCCGGGATATATTCACATCATGCTGTACAGGGATTTAACAACCTGACTCCCACTGAGAATCAAGGCCCTGTCTACTGTACACATTTCACCCAGGTTGTGGCTGATTCCACAAATGGTTAGTCTGGTCCTTAACTGTGTGGCTTTGTGTTTCAATCCTGTTTGTGAGGGCTCTAAGATGAAGGTTCTAACTAGGGTCTTTCACTATGTGTATCAGACAGCCTAGCCATTTTGGTGTAACTGAGTTAACGATCTTCCAATCCTCTGGGACAACATCCAAAAATGCATCAATCTACTACTCATGGCTTCAGTTGTGGAGGAGGTAGGAGAAAGCCAGCTGCCTAGATTTCCCAGAATGCAAGGACATGCAAACGTGGCTGTGCATCAGGTTGGACAAGCCCAGCTGACACGTGGATGAACTGAATGCTGTTCATCTCAGCCTTGTCCCATCCCGGTTACACTCAGGATAGTTGTCTCTGTAGTGTAGGTGGGGGCCTGAGGGGGCTAGCTTCCCACAGACCGTAGTGAAAGTGCCCCCCTTAGAATCTCTGTGCTGAAGCAGGTTAGTCAATGGGAGCCTGTGAGGTTGTAAGGAAACCTCATTCTGGGTTGGCAGAGAATCACAGAAATCACGATTCACACAGTAAATTCACTTTAACCACAAGACAGACAGACCAAAATGACACATTTCAAATTCAGCCACTCACAGCTCATCACTTGAACTGAAGCTTTCTATGTACACATTCTATACAGTGCCTGAAAACAAAGTTCCATTAATCTCTCTTCCAGAGAACCTCAGTGCCTGTGAAAGTCACAAGCTACCGTTTTGCTCTCCAGTCAGATGCTTTATAGCGGGGGTGGGCAAACTTTTTGGCCTGAGGGCCACATCCGGGTATGGAAATTGTATGGCGGGCCATGAATGCTCACAAAATTGGGGGTTGGGCTGAGTGCTTCGGCTGGGGGTGCGGGCTCTGGGGTGGGGCTGAGGGGTTGGGGGTGCAGGAGGGTGCTCCGGGCTGGGACCAAGGGGTTCGGAGGGAGGGATGGGGATCAGGGCTGGGGCAGGAGGTTGGGGCGCAGAAGGGGGTCGGGGTGCAGGCTCCGGGCGGCGCTTACTTTAAGCAGCTCCCGGAAGCAGCGGCACGACCTCCTCTCCAGCTCCTATGCTGAGGCTCAGCCAGGCAGCTCTGCCCTGTCTGCAGGCACCGCCCCTGCAGCTCCCATTGGCTGGGGTTACTGGCTAATGGGAGCTGAGGGGGCAGTGTGCGGAATCCCCTGGCTGCCCCTACGTGTAGGAGGTGGGGGGGGGAAGCTGCTGCTTCCAGGAGCCACGTGGAGTGGGGCAAACCCCCGACCCCACTCCGTGGCTGGAGCTCAAGGGCCAGATTAAAATGTCTGAAGGACCGGATATGGCCCGTGGGCCGTAGTTTGCCCACCTCTGCTTTATAGACAGTGAAGAATTCCCCTGAAGTTTTGCACTTGGTGATACACACTCCACTTTTCCTAGAGATAAATTCAGCTAGCTGAAGCCATTTTTCTTCTGGCCATTTCTGTTCGGATCCCGCCCTTTTATAAAATGGGACTTCCCAGTTCTTCAGCCTTAGCTATCATCCTGCAGGGAAGGAAATTTCCTTCATGGGCCCTGTTTCCTTACATGTGGATAAAGGAGTTTCTCTAGGCTGTTTTCCCTCCCTCTATTTCTCTGTTAGAAAGAACTCTCCTGATTTCCTGGCTCTGATCTGGCCAGTGTGGGTAGCAGGCAGTGATTCTCTTCCTAACCAGCTACTCCCCTGGGGAGCAGCCTAACCCCAAAACAATGGAGACAGCAGGCTCTCTCTTTTTTTCTTTTTTGGTTAAATTTTAAAATTAATTTGTGCAGAGGGAAACCCTATCTGAGGTTTAACTAGACTAGTGGGGGAAATAGCCCCATTGGTCCAGCAATGGTCAAGGACGTCCATCCACTGCAGTAAAACAATATGTAGAAGACCGAGAATGGCTGGCCCACTGAAGAACCGAAAACAAAGCCTGGCATAACTAGAAGGATTAGCCATATGGTATTTAAGACCACACATGTACCCACAGGTAAAGGCAGCAGGACAGAAAAGCGTAGGGGGAAAGAGTTCTGTGGTGATATGGTCATATTGCTTTTCACTTCATCCCTGCAGCACACTGGGAATTCTGCCTTACGACACCCAAAACACTCCTAAGAAGGAAGCTCAAGTCACAGGACCTCCATTCTGTGGCTGAACAGAGGCAAAAGGCTAACCCCCTTGCTGCTTGTATTCTAGGCCCCTAATTTATGCCAGCTTCACTCCCCCACAAAGAACTAATTTCTTCCTTCCATTTTACTTCTACTTAAAATAAAAACAGTTGAAGAGATATTTTGGCCAGAGACACTGAAATATACTTTTGGTCTAAGGCATCACTCAAATGGAGAGGGCGATATCCTGGCTCCACTGAAGTCAATGGCAAAACTCTGATTGACTTCAGTGTGGCCAGAATCCCATCCATAATGTTCTCACACAGCAGCAAGTCCCCTGATTTGTAAAGTCTCATCTGGCAGTCCGACACCAAGTGAAATGCTCTGAGCTCAACATCTACCTCTGAAGGACAAAATACCTCAGGCAGAATTCAAACCTGGGGCCCTATGAAGTCTAGATTTTTCAAAATTGATTCTTAGAACACTAAATCCTCTCTCACCCATCCATATGCAAACAAACAGTTAAGTTGTAGAGTAAAATCTAATTTTTAAAATAAAATTAAATACAAATAATCACTCAACATCAATTTTTCCAAATAAAAAAAATAATATTTTGCATTTTTATATTTGAGGAGCTCAAAGCACTTTGCAAACAATAACCCATATCACATACCACAGGTAAATATTATTCTACCCATTTTACAAGTGGGTAAATGGAAGCACACAGAAATTAAACGACTTACCAAAGGTCACACAGTTCATCAGTGGCAGAGTTGGGGATGGAATCCAAGAGTACAGACTCTCAGTCCTCTACTTTATCTACTGGACATTATTGCCTTACTGCATTCAGAGATTTTATGTTATACATGTAAGTTATTAACTGGAAAGCATAAAAATAAACTATGTAGGATACTGCCTGAAAATGTACAGCAAGGAAGACATCTATCTACTCTAGGAAAATTTGTATTTTTTATTACACTCTCTTAGAAGCGGGTATGCATAGTTTTAAAAAACTGTGTAAAGATCCAGCATTATTTTGATAGCTCTTCCAAACACTACCTTCATAAACATAATAAGAATATTATTCTACAAATATAACTATTAGTCACAGGTTTAGGGGTAGGAGACTCGATCTGCCTAGTATAATCAACTTTCAGATGAGTAAACAGCTTTTCGAAATGCTCAGTACAAAACTCCCACTCATTCCTCCTCAGGTGACTTGACCGCCTTAATTGCAATGTCTATTACCGTAACCCAAAGCTGGACCAATCACTTGGCACTCGACGTAATAAATAAAAATCTGCTTATAATGGATTTACCCTGGGGACATTTCAAATGACTAAGGTAAATGCCAGTGCTGAGGAAGCCTATTTAATAAATTCTTACCTTGTTAGTTTTCAGTTGCTTCTGTAAGAGTACTGTCTCATGCATTTAAAATGAACTGAAACATTCAGAAGCAGCATGAACTACTCTAGATTCCAAAACTCCCCCCCGCCCCCCCAAAAAACCCTAGTTCAACAAAAGAAGCATTGGAATTTTCTTTAGGGTTGAAACACTAGTTTTGTAAAGCATTGGGCCCTGAATTTGAATTGGGGGGTGAAGGAGGGGGGGTTCCCAAGCTTTGAAAGTGAAACCAAAACATGCAATAACCTTAGAATAGGACGAGCTTGAATGATAAACTAGATGATTGAGAACTAATTGACACCAAAAGCCACAGTCCTGTGTTTGCGGCCGGTGTAGAGCTGTACCACCCCAGGGGGAGCACGGGAGGTCTTATGCACCAGGGAGGCACTCCCAGAGCTTCCCAGTTACAACGAGGGGAAAAATTTCCTACACCTCCTTGAAGAGTGCAGAATAATTCCTTGCACAACCAGTCATCTCTGCTGGCTGGTACGAAAGGGAGGACAGAGCCAGGATTCCAACTATGCCCCCACCATCCTCTTGTTCAGCCAGTTGGTCCCAAGGGGGCAATTGAGAAGCATTCCTGATCACAGAAGTTATACACTCCTTATGCCTTCCTTTCCCATTGTGAGCTTTACCCACGATCTAGGTTAAAAAAATATGCCTCTTACACTGCTAAAGTCTGACTGGTATGCATCTTACATTGTTTGCACAGCTCTCCCTGTAGGTTCTGGGGGAGGTGGCTGTGACAAGAAAGCCTTGGTTGCCTTCTCTTCAAGGGAAAAGCGAAGGAGTAAAGAATTTAGCAAAGATTTTCAAAAGCAGCTAGTGATTTAGTTGCCCATTGGGACACCTTAGAGAGGCCTGATTTTCAGAACATGGGTGCTCAGCTCTTTCTGAAAGCGAGGTCCCTTCACGGTGTCTCAAGGTGGACCCCCAAAAATGGAGGCATCAAAATAACTGGTCACTGTTAAAGTCTTGGCCTTTGTTTATTCTCCTCTTCTCCCATTTTCACTCAAGAGAAGACCGGCTGGATAGAGGGAGCACAGTCCATTCTACCAGTTGCCACTTCTTTTCCCTGCTCTCTCTAGCACAGGGATGCAGGAGAGGCACACCTGAGAATTTAAACAGGTTTGTAACTCTAAGGCATTCAGCAAATGTTGAAACAGCAGTATCTTGGGGGTTTGATATAATTCAAAGGAAAGGGATTTACACGCAGAAAATAAGTGATCAAAATACTGTAATGTACAGCATATCCTGGCACCACTCCCCAAAGAGGCTATGAATAGCCAGGGACAGCGTAATCAGGAACCAGCACAGGGTATTGCTTCGATGCTTTACTGGTGCAAGAGTGCTCACAAACATTATCTATTAGCTTTAGACATCATTAGTTCTCCTGTAGAAATACATTTTGAATCTAAGGCGCCTACCTTTCTAAGACATCTGACAATTACAGCTGAAACCCAGTGTACCTGTAGTGACTGTCCAAAAGAATAGAGACACAGATATATCATGTATTTATGCCTACTAGGATGAGAACACTAGATAGTGATAATTGCTAATATCATATACTCACAATCTCCTTGTGTACTTTGATTTATATAGCAGGCTATGCATTAAGCACCTTACCATTTGCCTTGTATTTACTTCATTATCAGAATAAAAAATAAAATGTAAAATTCTATATAATATAAATAGAATGCTGTTTGCCCTGTGTCAGGTCTGGCAATTTATTTTAAGACATTTAAGCTTCAATCCTGACCCTCCTCCCCCGAAATAAATGGTCATTTTGCTGTTGACTTTATTAGGGTCAGTGTTTCACCTTTGGTCTCTTGATAGGTTCTAGGGATATACTATTCTAAATGGAAAACTTAAAGCTATTATCATGACAGCTGTTTTATGTTTAATCACCGGCACCTTAGTTAATCACCCTGCATCTTAATGAAAGCATTCACCCATCAGTTGGATATTCTCTAACACCTGTGGGGGGAGGGGGAGTTTCCACAGGACCTTCACAAAAATTTTAAGGGTTTTCATTCTATTGTTTTTTAAAGCAGATTTGATATTTCTTTTCCTAGATTCCCTTAATCAACAGGTTTTTATTTTCATTACTTTTCCAAAATGGAAAAACGTTCATATTTTGGAATACAGATTCGGGGGGGGGGGGGGGGAGGCGGGAGGGGAAGATCAGGTGGAGGTAAGAGGTCTGAGGAGGTTCTAAAATGACAAGTTTTGAGTTGAAAATATCCTTCCATGTGACCAAAGATGGCAGTGCAAAATCCAAACCCAGAAAATACCCCATCAATTGGCAGTCTTCATTTTTTGCCAACAGTTTCCATAGGAAACTATCAAAAGTTTTTTTAAAAATCTTTAAAAAGTCTTTAAAATTAGAAAAAATTTGACCAGCCCTACCAGTATCTGTTTTTTTAAACTGTAGAATTGCATATTTTAACACATTTATTTTGCATGTTTGCTTAGTATCTTTTATTTTGCACTTTTTATATGTTTAGATAAGTTGTATCATCTTCTTTAAAAAAAAGATTATGGTAATTCGTCTGACAAAACCAACCAGTGGGAATGCAAGTATGTTAAAGGTTAAATTCTGCCTTCTGATGGATAGATCTGAGAAGCTTTTAAGGAAGTCAGTGGGAAATGTGCATGCATATCTTTGGGCAGAATTTGGCCATTACAGTTTAACTCCATGCTACAGTCTCTTAGGCCAATTTCAAAGTTGGGGGCCTAAAGTGAGACATCGCTAAAATGAAGAACAGCCTGGTTTTACAACAAACATATTGAGCACCAGCAGTTCCAACTGCAGAAAAATCAGGCTACTTTTACTTCAGTGCCTAATTTTAAGCATTCAACTTTGAAAATGTGCCCATTGCCTCAAACTTAGCAAGTTGTCACCAATAATGTACGTTCTAGTTCTCTGTGATGAGCCATAAGAAACAATGTCAATGCAACTCCCAAATGCTGCAAAGTACCCCTGTAAAATCAGATGTCCAGCAGGATTAACTGTGCTTTTCATATGGCTGGACGTGGCAGCTTTTGTGACAAGAGCATCTTCATCTTATGTATCAGACAATGTGCTGTTCCTCACAGGGAACACACTGGTTTATCTTGCTTTATTATATATGGGAGAATTTTTACACAAAATGTCCCCCATTTTTATAATAATTTCACTAACAATAACGGTGACCTAAATAAATGTATAATTCTAATTTACAGTGTTGCCTTGTTTAAGCTATATTTGTTTCAGAAATCTCAGGCTCTTGTCTGCTTTGGATAAACGTGTAGATAAGTTCCTAATTAATTAATAGGCTGTACTCTTGAGTTCTTTGATCAAAGTGAATCTTTGATCAGAGAATCTATGGTTGAGGGAAAATTTCTATGCCTCTGTTTGTAATATATTGCTAAATTTCCACTTTACTTGTATCATAATGTCCTTAATGCAAGTGATTCTTAAACTCTCAAATGTTTGCTAAAAGCTTTGTATTGTGAAATGAGTTATTTGAATACACTTTCTGCTAACAATGGCATATTCACAATACACTTAGGACAGAGTGTCTGGTAGGTTAACCCACTACATGGTTCATTTGATATACAGTTGACTCCTAGACAGGCTGGAACAAATTCAGACCCACTGTCAGGAGTGCACCTCTATTGGCTTCAACAGAGTTGCAGCAAGCTGAATTTAACCGTAAGGAAGCCTGCTGGCGGGTATGAGCAGGATTAAAGAAAAAACCCAGCTCCAACAGATATCAGGAAAATGATAATAAAACTTTACGTTTTTCTGTTTGAACACACAGCCAAGGTAAAACCTTACAATAGAAGTGAAGAATTAGAGAGGATAAGACTATAGTAGAATTATTCTTTATTTCATTAAGGGATCTTCTAATTTAAAAGGAACGGAAACCAAATCACGCACAGCATACACCAAAGGACCAAGAGAAAGAAATTAGCCAATCTCCAAAAGCCTTTTTCTCAAATTTACAAGAGGAATCCCAGTGCGAGGAAAGCTGCTTACATCACAATACTGTGAACAAGTGGGCCGTGAGACACATCTGGAAATGACAGGCCGCCTGAAGTTCAGTTGTGGGGGGAAAGTCTTTATAAATATTTTAAGAGATCTACTCTGGGGAAAGACCAGGAAAGTCAGCTCAATTAAAACAATCAACAAGTCTACAGCAGTCTCGCAGTCTTGCAAGTATGAGATACTGTTTCAAGGTATTACTGCAAGGCTCAGTAAGTGGGTTGATATTTTCTTCTTATGCTTTGATTGTTCAAGAGTAGAAGGCCAAGTTTACACTGAAAATGAACAAATACCTTATAAAATTGTAGGGCAGGAAAGGAAGCAAACCTTACCAAGTATAAACTGCCTAATGGAGGTAATTAAGGGTAGTTATAAATACAATGTCAAGCTAAGAGGATGATGTTAAAGGGACACTGTCAAGATTGACAGACCTGCAATTAGACTTACTGGCATGTAGGTAATCTGTACCTCACACAGTCCTTTTGGTGCTATCTACCAATTCACAAAAAAGAAACTGACTGGCAGAGCCAAGGTAACAGCATGACACAAATATAAAGGCCAAAATAAACCCCACACTCCATGTTGGCTCATCTTGAAGACTAGTTGAGATTTTATGCATGCACACTGCAGTTTGGAGGGGACGGTAGTGTTTTCACTATCAAGGGAACTTTATTTTAATAATTGGGATAGGGAATTATATTTCCTGGATACATTATATTTAAAGAAATGCTTATTATGGGCTGCTACGATAAAAGTGTCCTTTTACAAATAACATATCTCGGAAATATAAAACCCCTCCAATATACCACAATGTATGGCTGTATGCTCTCTTGAAAATCGTTGCTGGATCATATTATGACAACACTGAAGAGCTTGCTACTAAAAATGGTTGCAAATTTTAATTAAAAATATTTTGGGTCCCCCCAAATTAAAAATCTGAAATTCAGAAAATGTTAACCAGCTCTAGCTGAAACAGTGCAGTATGATACTAAGTGGCAAATAGAGTTGAAGCATTTTAGTGTTATTAAATAATGGATTTTAAATTATGGTACTAAAGGGGGAAATATTTTGCAGATGATATCATAAGAAACAAAAAAATAAGGTACAAAAAGGTACTGTATAAATCCTTAAAAAAAAAAGAAGTCAAAGCATGTATTAGAAAGTGACAGAGGGGGCAGAGAACAACAAGATCTTCTAAACTGAAAGGTTCTGCACCATCCAAAAAGAAGTGATAAAGACAATGTACACGGTACACCAAGAAGGAATCTCTGCCCGAGTGATCAGTATATATAGATTCTGAGTACTACCATGAAAGAGGTTTTATTTGTTTTGGTTTTTTTGGTTAGGAAAGGACCAAAACATGGGACCCGGAACTTCCATGGCACACTGACGTTGAGAACTCCATGATCCAGCAAGGCTCCGTGGTCTTCTCATTCCCAGAGAGAGAACACCTCACTGCACGATCACCAAGGTTAGATTCGGCGGCAACCTCTTCCATGCTGCCTTAGTCTCTGGAGCGTAAGCTTTCATTTTAAACAGAAAGTCAGTCTCGAGCTGTTATGGTGGGTGAGAGGTTCAAAAACAGTGAGCTGAGTGTAACTGGTACAGTGATGTCTGCCTGTGTTCGCAGAACCTGAAACAATCCTTGAGAGGTGTGACCTGCTCCCTGCATCTCCCTGGGCACTAACTCAAGATACCCAATGACAACCACTGTGGCTTTTAAAGTATTATCTGTTTCTCTGATCATAAAGACGTGTAAGAAAAGGAATGGGAACAATCATACTGTGAACAGCTACACAAGCTATTGTAAGGGATGGCTCATTCTGGCAGCACCAGTCAGTAGGCTTGGGAGAGTATTGCCACTTTCCCCCAGTTCCCAGTCAAGAAGGACTCAAACCGAAGGAACCTAACAGAGCCCCCTCGCCCCAAAGGGGAACCAAGCTCAAGAAGCTCATTGGAACATGCCAGCCTCACTGAGGGGAAGAGGAGCACGAGGAGCTCAGTACAGCCCACATGTGCATTCAGACCCTGCTGAGGAGAAGAGAAGTTCAATCAACGCAGATCGCACACGTGGTCATGTTTTGAACATCTGTGCAATCTACTGTGAGTAGCATCTCATGTGGGCAGAGCTTATTTTGTGGGCGGAGCTTGGAGGAGCACTTTCCCTCCCCGTCACATCTGACCCCTAGATACTGCTTACACAATTGCCCAACTTTTCCCCTCCTATGGGAGCAAGTTTTCATTCCTTCCCAGCTGGGGACTGTGGGCTTCTGAGAAGTTCTGAACATACAAAGTAAGAACTTCAGGTCTGGGGGGAAAGGAAGGGATAGTGGTTTTCCCTGTCTGACTGACAGCCAGCTAGAGGAATCTTAAGTTAGGCAACCCCATCACCACCATCTGGCAGTCGGAAAGGAGACAGGCTGCAGTATACTACCCCCAGGTGTCCCTCACTGCCTCCAAATGAAGCAACCAATTTTCCAGTTTATTTAAAACAGAGGGACCCCAGTCTCTATCCCCATTTCCCCTCCTCTGGCAGCAGCTGCATGGAGTGGAGTTTACTGCACTCCTAAGCTTGCAACAACCTGAGCTAGCACAGGACTTGTATGGATCATGCCTAGCATCCTAGGAGGGCTGCTTGGGGAATGCAATGCTGAGCCTGTTTCCATAAGCTCACCAGATGCAGCTGCTCCACATCTTGCTCCTTTATCATCAAGTATGCATTGGCTCTGACCCTCCTCAGATTCAGTCAGACTGGTTTGCAAATAGTTTACAATACAATGAGGTGCTGCTGAGCTCTGTATAAATCAGCCTGTGATGCTGGCTAAGAGGTAAGGTGCTGTTCAACTTGGTAGAAACCAGCTGGGATTAGGTATAAAGCTGCTATCTTTTGGAGAGAAGCTGCCAACCCACAATGAACAATTTAACTCTGTGACGACTTGCTGTGCAGCAGTGTTTGTTTTCTGCCGGTCAAAGATTTTACCGACCTTGGTTTTTCCATTTCCATACACAGTACCACTCATGGCTTGGTTAATTACAAGCACAGATTTATGCCTTGTTATTGGGGTATGGGTGCATAGACAATTGGGGGAGGATGGAAAACTGAAAGATGGTGGGGAGAAAAGTTAGAGCATTGAAAGGGAACAAGTTTTCCCTACCCTTTAATAAGAAAACTGTGGTATCAAAATGAAAATAAGAATCTCTTGAAGTTTTCAGGAGGGTCAACTTGAGATCACCACTATCCTCCCATTCCGTCCATGAACATGTATTCCACAGCTAGACATGTCAACAACCGGTGGTTTAGAGCAGTGGGTCTCATCCTTTCCATACTGTACCACCACACAACTTACAACCGGAAAATGTATGGGCCCCCCACCTTCCTCTAAACATTAAGAAAAAGTGAAGTCCCAACCCCTTGAAACCTGTTCTCTACCCCGCCCCCCACCCAGGTTGAGAAGCCCTGGATTAGACAGCTCACTAATATCAAAAAGCGGTTTCTCTGATACATCTGAAAAACAAAAGCCTTTTTTAAAATCTCCAGCCTGTGCTCCACCTCAATGTTACCAGTCTTATTTGAAAAAAAGTTGCTATTTGCTCCTCTATGTCTTGGGCCCTCAAGCATTTGTAAAAAGTTAAAGAGAAAAAAACTCTAACGGACAAGACTGCACAATAATTATTTTCAGATGGACCAACCACATTGGCTTGAAAATTGAGTGCAACTCTTGGTTATGTAAAAACATATCCTATCAAACCAATTATTTTGAAATTGCATTAATCACATTCAGGAGAGGATTTAAAAATCACAGCCATTTGTACAACATAGCCATCACTGGGAAAAGAAACAAAACCCCAAAAGTTTAAACAAAAGTTTTGTAAGCTGTGTGGGATATTCAATTTATGTGAGTGAGCATTTCTAGTTACATGAAATATCCCACAAGATCTTCTCACATTATGTAGAGCGCATTGCTGCTTCCGCTGAAGTCAATAGGAATTTTGCCATTGACTTTAATGAGAGCAGGTTCAGGCTTCTAAAGAGCAAAGTATTTTGCAACATTTCTTTTAAAAAAAATGCATGGCCAAGTTCTGTTGTCAAATATGCATGAACACCTGTTGTTGTCGTCATCAGGGCACACTGTGTATATGTAACCGAGGAAAGATTTCAGTGACACATTATTTTATTTTTCATCTATCTTAGTCAAAAGTGCTTTTTTCAAAGGTTAATGGAAGAAGCTATAGCTATCTGGAATAGATTTCTAAGCAACCATGGACATCTGCTGTACCTTCCGTATGGAAGTCTAGGAGCATGTCGCCAGGATCTTGTGTTACAGCTGATCTCTTGTAGACCACGTGAATTCTTCCTCTCTCTTCTTCCATTTGTTTGCCTCTTTCCAAAGGTTCAATGAAATATTCATCCTTATCAGTTCTTATCATTCCAGCCTGGTGAGGAGGGAGGAGAGGAAGAGCACAAAGTATGTCAAAAATCCATTTTCCTGACTCGATACATTGATAAGCGTCTACTGACATTTTAAAGATGTGTGAAGAGTACAACTGCCAGCAACTGAACGTAACACAGACAGATTACTGCACCATAAAATAAAATCATTGTTGGGTTTGTTTTTATTTGGGCTTTACACTGGATCCAGAATATTTCTAGCTACTGAGTATTTTGACCTGTCCATGGACAAGCTCTCAAACACCCCCCCGCACACACACACACACACACAACAAAATACATGCCTAAGGCACAAGTTTAACAGGAATTCTAGCATTTGTATGTAATGAGTAAGACTGATATTTTAATTAGCTATTAATACAGATATTTATGACTTGATGAATGCAGTGCCAAGTGTCTTCAATTCGTCTGTGCTCAGCATCCCACAGGAAGTGCTCAACACCTTACAGGATTGGGCCTTAATTTTACTGGACTACAGTCACCTGGACACTCCCCCTAAACAACTGCATGCCATTCAACCTCCTAATTATTGATTCCTGTGGATGAACAGGACATTCAAACCCCTCCTCTCTGTACCTTTCTCTTGGAAGGGCTGTGAACTGGACTTACAGATGTAAGGCTTAACTCTGCTTTCACTGACACTAGTATTAACTGGGACTAAACTCACTGGAATCATTTACATCAGAATAAACCAGGCGGGCAGGAGTGAAAGGAGAATCAGGTTCATGATCACGTAGTAAAAAGTCATCTTCTGATAACTTGAATGTAAATCACAGCAACCAATGGGGAGAGAAGTAAGCAGCGTAATCAAGGGGAAGACCGTCTTTAAACAATCCTCTTAGGGGGAAAAAAAAAAAGCCTTGAGCTTTCAAACTTCCTTTAGCTCAGAGAGCAGCAGCCTATATTCTGTTTGGCAGAGTGACTGGGTACAGTGAACATGTGGAAAAAACGCATATGCAGACTATGTGTTTTTTCACTGGTATCGCCAATGGGATATTATATTTTGAGCAATCTGCCACCTACTTTCAAAGGCATAATAAAAACCATCAACGCCTATATAAAAACGTATGTACCAGGCAAGAAGGTGACTATAAACCATCATTATGCAACCAATCTTTCTTCAATGTTGTTCAATATTCTCTCCCCTATGGTACGATTTAGTCACTTTGCATCCAAGTATTTGAGTTACACAGAGACATCCCAATGTGGGAATACTGGGCAGGCCGTGCACCCCCCCTACCCCCCCGCCAAGTGCAAAGGGGCTCTCTGCTCCTGGATCACAGTGCTTCCTTGGGGAGTGAGGGGCAGAGGACAAACCAGCCACCTCAGCAGCACCATCTCCCCTCCCAGCTGAACTCAGCACAGCCCTCTCCCCATGTGGGTTGGGGTGGGGGTGGGGGGGATGGGCTCCAGATGAGGCAGGGTTCAGGTGGTAGGATGAGAGGGTTAGGAAAAGAATACAGGGAATACAGCCCCAAATACAACCTTTTCTGCACAACCTGCCCAGCGTCCCTGGGAGCTGCTGGGGCTGGTATGTGTATGACAGGCAAACCCCTCGCTGCATTTCTGAGAGCTCCCCTCTACAAGTAAAGCTTAATACTAGGCGTGCACAGAAATGTACAGATAAGTACAGAAGCAATCAAGCACCTGAGCAGAATCTCTTACATTAATTCCCAATCAGTCAACATGGTGCAGCCTTCTGCATCAACTCCAGATACCAGATTCAGATGAAAAGTAAGCCAGTATATAATTTGTTAGTCTCTAAGGTGCCACAAGTACTCCTGTTCTTTTTACGGATACAGACTAACACGGCTGCTACTCTGAAACCAGTATATAATGTGTAACATTGCTGTGATCCAACCATAAAGTCACAAAGTTATGCATTACAGGTGTCACATCAGCGTGCGAGAGCAAAGGCACTGTGGCATTCTTAAAATGGCAGAAATAAGCTTTGACTGAGGCCAACACTCGAGTATGGCTCCCCCCTAGAAAACGAAATATAGTGCGATGAAGCCTTTCGCCAATAAGACGACATTTCAAACTCTCACGCTGACTAACATGCATTTATTTCAATGCATTATCTTTAGAGAGTGGCATATTGATTATTCTTCTCCTCTCTTTTCAGAAACCAAAGAAATTCAGTGCAAAAGAGCTTTTCGATGTAACATTCTGGCAGAGGATTTAAATGCATGTAAGCCATGAATTTTAAAGTTATGGCCCTGCCTGTAACCACACTGAACATATACTGTATGGAATAAGATGAGATTTAGGGGCAGACTTTCAAAAGTGCTCAACACCCACAACTGGGTCCAGATACTCACAAGATGCTGGCGCATTGAATGGGAGCTGAACTCATAATCTGGGCTGAGAGCCTAACCCCCTGGTCCAAGTTGGGCAAAAGGGCCAGAGCAACATCAAGAGGCTACAAAAGCCCTAGTTCTCACCAGGGATCTGCTTACAAGGCCTGGTGTGAGAAGTGTGTCGGGACTGGTAGGTGCATTGAAGATTCCGGATCCCTTTAAGTTAGACAGGTCCCAGGGAGTTACATCAGGTGCCTCTTCAGCCGCCGGAGCAGCACAAGATCGGGAAGGCTCAAAGGCAGCCCCTCCCCATCAGTAATTTTGCAGACATGCATGGGGACAGAGTTCCAACGAAAACCAAAGCTTTGCATTTCAATTCTGAATCATAACGACACTATGGGCTTTTGTACGAAATAGAAAAATTATTTCAGCTCAGTCTCAATAGGTCAGATGTAAATGAACTGTGAAGGTTTAAAATGCAAAAGTTACAAATTTAAGAAGTCATCAAAAAAATTCCCTCAAAGTGCATGAACACTATCACCTACCACTGCTTTTTTCCTTAGAATTTGAAGAATGGGAGGTGTACTGAAAAGTAGCATTCTTATATCCATAAGAATGTATAGCATGCTGGATCTCCTACTTGGTTTTCACTGCTGTACCTTGAAATCAGTGGATTTGCCTTTAAACAGCAATACGTACTGTCTAGGGTCACCAACCCTCCAGGATTGTCCTGGAGTCTCCAGAAATTAAAGATTAATCTTTAATTAAAGATTATGTCATGTGATGAAACCTCCAGGAATACGTCCAATCAAAATTGGCAACCCTTGTGTCCAGTAGTATCAGGATTGGACCCTACGTTATAAATTACTGGAGAGAAATGTCTAAAGGAAATGAAAGGTGATATCAATTGCAATCATCAATAAAACTTATCTGAAATATCTATGATTTCCAATAGCATTCATACTGAGCAACAAAGTCATTGTGATTTTATTATTCTTATAGATAGCTTTAGTTTCCAAAATGCTTTACTGCATGAAGAATATTTACTTCAGTGGGGTCAGGAGCCAAACCACATATTTTGCCTACATCATTCTTTCGGAGGGGTGGGAGGGTGTTTGAAACAGTTTGACTGAATTCACTTAAATAATAAAATAATCTGTTACCATCATTTATTCATTTTGATGGTTAACACATTACTTAAATATTATGGAATTTAAGTAACTGTAAATACTACTGTTTCATTTTTCCTTTATTTTTATTATATGAGTGGCAGTAATCATTGTGATTTTTAGGCTGGAATAAGTCAAGTAACATCACACAGTTTTTTCCCTTTCTTGTGGATAACCAGCATTATTAGACTGGGAATGAACAAATCCCTTTGCATGTTAATGGTTTATTTTCTTGCCATTTTTCTGGCCAAAAGTGAGTTTGTGCCTACAGTTGCTATGTTACTGGTGTAAGACCTTATTTTGGCACACACATTTTGTTTAAATAACCCAATTTCTACAAAGCTGTTTGCCTTCAGTTTGAAAGTAGCTGTGTCCAAAGGCAGTGTGAAGTCCAGAAGGTAACTCTGGCTTCCCTTCCCTGCTTTAATATGTGTTTTTTCTTTTCTGTGTTAAGTCTACAAAAAAGAAAGGAGCCCATAATTATGTTATTCATAATGTGTGTGCCTTTTTGTACAAGGAATAGCAGAATAAGTTGCAAGAATTAAGTGAAATTTCCATGGTTTTTTATATGTACAGAATATAAACCATGTTTTTAAGAGAGACCTACCACAAAAAACCCCAACTCATTTACTGTACCTAATAACACTCCCCTTAACTTAATCTTCTGCCGCCACAGTAACACTGCTATTTAAAAGGGGGGGGAGGGGAAATGTTCATTTAAAAACAATTAATTACTCTAAAGCCAACAGTACCCAAAGCAAGTGTCCGATTTCACACAAGCATGCAAAATTAATCTGAGTTGATATTATGAAATGCAAATTTAAATAGTATAAAACACAGAAGAAAATGGCATAGGTTCAGGATGACTTGCCATGCAAAAATACCTGGCAAAGCAGAACAGCTCAATTTAGAAAGCATATTCTACTCTGACTGCATTATCATCAGGCACAAACTGTAGCCCACACCAGATTTTCCATAAAAGATGTATAATAGTGTTCTTGCCTAGACATACATCTGGATTGCACACAAATAGTTAATGCAGTGTCCTTGATTTAGAGTTAGTAATGCAATCTTGATCAATGAGAACATGTTACCTTTTTATTATTAACATTTCCTGGCATTTAATGGCATCCTATGGATGTGTTCCTGATCTAACAGTTAATATTGAATTACAAAGTCACTGAACAACTGGAATGGGTGGCAATAAACACAGAACCTGGTAAGCCTTGTATGCATTCCTACCTTAACAGGTTCAGTATCCTGTTTTTATAACTTGATACTGTGTCAGTCCATGATTGTGTCACAGTATTGGTAATGGAATATGGAGCCTTTCCGCTCTGAATCACAGTTTCATATCCATTCTGGGTTAGTAGTGACTGAAAGCCATTACCATCTAATTACCTACGAGAAATGAGGTCACGGGCTCAATCCTGTTCCACATCAAAAAAACATCTTTGCAACCAGCACTCTTGCTGGGGACCTTGGCGGAGAGGCTAAGAACTGAATAGCCAGCCACGCATTCCAGATCATTCCGGAGAAGGTTTGAGGTACACTGATGGAGCCCATTGAAGAAGCTTATATACTGTTGCTACTTTTTCTGTGGATGAACAAAGGACTTCATTCTCCAGCATTTTCAAGTGTTTTAAATTCACTTTTTACATTTTTTAAAAGTGGAGGCAGACGCCTCCCATGCCAAAGCACTTCAGCCACCTCTACACTAGAGAATTCTGGGACGGCAAGCCTCTGCCCGGCTTGTTGTAACACACAACAGTGTTCTCCATCGTGCGATGGCCCACAGAGCCATTATAATGGTACTTCGGATCACTCGCAGCTTTGGGGGCAGAAGCAGACTGGTCATCAATGGCAGCATGGGAAACGTCCCACCTCTGAAGTTCCCAACAGCTCTAATAGGGCTCCACAATAGAAGCCAGGCTCAATCAGACCTCTCTGTGGCAGAGCCTTTTCTGAGAGAAATTCTACTATTTTACTTCCAACTTCTAACAATTAATCTGAACAATCTGCGTGCCTCATTCCCAGTCATGTTACTGCATTTGCCTTTTAGGGGATTTTACTCCAAGGCACTGCAGAAGCTGCAGCTGGTGCCGAAAAAGCCAAAGGCCTAAGGAAATGTCTGTCGTCTCCTTC
The DNA here is from genome assembly GCF_011386835.1 of Chrysemys picta bellii. Classification (NCBI taxonomy): domain Eukaryota; kingdom Metazoa; phylum Chordata; order Testudines; family Emydidae; genus Chrysemys; species Chrysemys picta. The sequence continues at coordinate 13,238,970 of NC_088795.1, read as the reverse complement.
CTGCCCAATACAGTCTCTTATTGTAGAAATCAGCCTTCTCTGTGGGCAGAACACAGTTTCACCTTCACGGCCCAGTCCAGGTGGGGTCACCCCAGCCAACCTTCCCTCAGGAAAGGGAAGCCAGGCAGGACTGGAGAGTCCAGCTCTGGGGTGGCAGAACCCAGGAATGATTGTTTTTGTAATGGGAATTAAAAAATGTTAATTCATTTACCAAATTCTCTAAGGGAGATTGTACCAGTCTCTGTGTGTCTACAAATTTCAGGCTATATTACAAAAAATAGGGATTGAGAGACATGGTACCAAAGAGTACATATCCTAACGTCATCTTGCTGCCTAGCCCCTGTGGGGGAACTTGGGAGGAGGTCATGGGATTGCTTCAAGCAAAAATGAGGTGCAGGTGCTAGGTTGGAGACTAGCGGATTATATGGAAACCAGGATAAAAAGATGTGGTTCAGTATGGTCACCCAAGTTACCTCTCACAAAATCAGGACAGTCGAGGACCAATGGGTTATCTGGTCACCATATACAAAAACCAAATGCAGACCTGGGAAAATGCATTAGGCTCTATTCTGTGGTAACGTAAAAAGATAGTTATAGGAGGGGATCAAGCATACAAAGACCATTTGCACTACTAACATATCTAGTGGAAATTCTAGTGGTGGTGCAAAAGGCATTGAAGTTCAGCTATATCCTGAAAGCGTGCGAGGAGCAGTGCAAAGTGAAAGGGCACATGGCGAAGCCAAAAGGAGGCAAGTTTTAGGCAACATGGATGTACACTTACACATTAGCCATCCATCCCAGGAAAAAATTCAGATGAGCACTGTACGGTAACGCCCTAAGCACGGATGTGTGGTTTCTTTTTATATATTCTATGCTATCAAGCACCTATCTTCTGCATTTCCCTACTGAGTTACCTTTCTAGTCTGATCTTTCTGCCTCTATTGTAGCTCGAAACTGATTTTTTGCTTGTGCCTTTTGGGCTACTTGTATGCTTTGCAGCTGGCCCTGCACTGCCCTGAGTCTCACCTTGTTGGTACAAATGGGAAGGTATTGCATACAGAAAAGTGGGGCTGATCCATTTGTCTACCTGTTACTCACATGTCATTCTCCACCTATCCCTTTATGATATATCCCCCAAAGATTACCAGTATCCTACAACCTGTATGTGCAAGTAAACTGCATTACAGTACAGCCAAAGAATCAAAAATCCAAAGATCCACTTTTGTCTATTAAGGAAAATTAAATTATTAAAATATTGGCAAAGTCTCTGAGGAATTTCAACCTTTGAAACGGCAATGCAAAAGAGGAGGGCTAGGAGTCCTGTTATTCTGATGTACTGCACAGTTTACCGTCTGCACTAATTCCTGATCTTCTCTCCCCTTCATACGCCCTTTTCTAACTAAGGCAGGGGTTCTCAAACTGGGGGGTCAGGACCCCTCAGGGGGTCACGAGGTTATTACATGGGGGGTCATAAGTTGTCAGCCTCTACCCCAAACTCCGCTTTGCCTCCAGCATTTATAACGGTGTTAAATACTGTATATAAAAAGTGTTTTCAATGTATAAGGGGGGGTCACACTCAGAGGCTTATTGTGTGAAAGGGGTCACCAGTACAAAAGTCTGAGAACCCCTGAACTAAGGCATGCCATGAGCAGTCAGCCTCACAGACAGAATGGATTCCCAACCATGCAAGCAGTAAAGTTACAGAACTCCACAAAATACAGACTCCCCTCCGTGCCAGAACTGCTTGAAGTAGTACGTGGTCTCCATGTTTCCCTCTCCCTGATATGCTGGCTGAAGAAAACAGGAGCTGATGGGATGTTAAGCAGCAACTGTCACTTGCATGGACTAGACGATTACGTGTGAACCTGATTATTTCCTTCAAGTCTCATATTGACCTATGCTTATTCATACAGATCTGGGGCCTGATTCTCCTCTGACTTTGACCAGCTTTATACTAGTGGAAACTCCACTGGACTTCAGTAGAGTTAATCCTGATCTATGCTGGTGTAAGTAAGAATAGAATCAAGCCCTTAATCTTGAATGAATGTAACTAACCATTGTAGACTAAGTGATATTCAGTAATGTTATTACATTCAAATAGATGTTACATTAAAGAGAGATAGTCTTCTCTCACTGATGCTGCTTAAATTCCACTGCAGTGAACAGTGCTACACTTGTGAAAGAAATAGACCCAGAAGGCCAGATTTTTTTCAGCTCAGAGCTAGATTTCCAAGTGTTTACCATGTACAATTAGCCAAATTTCAAAAATAAAAGTGTAACATCTCCTAAGGCACCTAAATAAGAGGGCAGATTTTCAAAGCTTCTCAGCATCCAGCAGTTGACACCGCGACACCTATGGTTAGATTTTCAAAACAGCTCAGACCTTTCCTCCATCTTCACATGCCACGAGCAGAACTCTGGCACCGCTGAGGAGCTAGTCCACAATATCTGGTGGAGCTAAATTACCTGCAAAGTATTACGGTTAGGTGCCTGGAATTTTTAACACGCATAAAGCTGGGCCATTTCAAGCATTTTATTGTCCATGTGCCATAGAAATAAAGGGAGTTTAACAGATGTAGCATATGAGTGAAGAAGGGGGGAAATTTTATTTTGGTACCCAACAATTCTTAAATATTAATGGTTTGAGCTGCTTTAGTAAGTGACACTTAAAAACCCACACAATAAAGAGGAAATTAGGGTTGGTGAAGCAGAATGTCCATGGATGAGAACGGAGAATTCACACCTATCTGAGTAATTTGCAGAACCTGTTTATTCAGTACTCTCTCTCACTCTCTTCTCGATCCTTTTACAACAGGAATTTTTCTTGGATGGGAATTGATCATCCTCACGCATCTTCAGAAATATCTAGATTTTTCTGAATTGTTTCACTTCTCTCTAATCCAGACCTTGTTTCAGCCAGTTTTACATAGACTAATGTGATATATATCAAGCTCAACTGCTAAACTAAGGTTTACAATAGCTCAGTGATTTGAGCATTGGCCTACTAAACCCAGGGTTGTGAGTTCAATCCTTGAGGGGGCCACTTAGGGATCTGGGGCAAAAATCAGTACTTGGTCCTGCTAGTGAAGGCAGGGGCCTGGACACAATGACCTTTTGGGGTCCCTTCCAGTTCTATGAGATAAATAAATAAATGGAGATATACCTATTTTATTTAAATGGTATTTACGACTAAAGAATACCATAAGGTGAATTTGTAAATATACAAGATCTCTCTTCTAGTGGAAATCATATACAAATCATCAACCTCGGTATTTTAGCTACATTTCTCCAGTCTACTGCCAGTGCAAATGCAGAATCCAGCTTTTGTCCTGAGGAACCTTTTCCAATAAAGGATCAATAAAAGGAGCTTACAATTTTCCAAGTAGATGGAGAGGGAGGAGGTTGGGTTTATACAATCCACCCTTACACAACCATTACATTTTCAGCTGATCGGCACTGAAAACTCTGCATTCCAACACAGAACATTTCACAAACCCCTAGCCAGCGGAGAAAAGCAAGCAAGTGCTTACAACACCTTTTGTAAAAGATTCAGTTGAAGAAAAAGAGCGCAGTGCAGTTTCAGTGAAGTAGTATGTAGTCGAAAAAGTTCTCCGCAAAACCATATTTATGAGGAAATACAGGAAAGTATAATCTGACGCCCTGGACCATTGTTAATTTTACTGCTTTGCTTGTAAATTAAACAACATCTTAATGTGTACAATGATTCCGCCAAATTAACGCAAATGCTTAATTTAAAGATTGTGGTTCTAGGAAGTTTACCTGCTTATTATTACTATTTTCTATAGTATCTAAAATAGACAAACAAAACTACAACAAAACTATTAGTGCTAACAGGGCCGGCTTTAGGCCGATTCCCCCAAATCGGGACCTGCGCCTAAGAGGGCCCCGTACCCGCGCCTAAGAGGGCCCCGCGCCCTAAAAGAAGAGCGCCTAACTTAGGCACCTTTTTAATTTTTACTCACCCGGTGGCGGTCCGGGTCTTCGGTGGCGGGTCCTTCACTCACTCCGGGTCTTCGGCGGCATTTCGGCAGCGGGTCCTTCAGTGCCGCGGAAGACCCAGAGAGAGTGAAGGACCCACCGCCGAAATGCCGCCGAAGACCTGGACCACTGCCAGGTATTCGAATCGGACCCCGCACTTCCTAAAGCCGGCCCTGAGAGCTAAATGAGGAAGCTTTATAACCCTTACTAATTTTGTGTGAGTATGGCCTGGAAATAAATATCAGTCTATTACCTGCACTGTTTCATACTGGACTGAGACTGGAGATCTGGGTTCAATTCTCACCTTTCCTACACGCTTCCCGTACAACCATGTCCAAACCAGTTACTCTTGTGTGCCTCAGTTCCCCATCTGTAAAATGGAGACAACCATACCCTACATCAAGGGCTGCCACAAGTATAAAACTCATTAATGATTGTGAGGCACTCAGATAGTACAGTGATGGGTGTCATACAACTTAGGTAGATAATGCAAAATAGATCTATGCACCAACACCTCCCCATGCAGCTCTTCCATCACACCTCAACCCAAACTAAACTGGGCATGTGAAGTCTTGAGTCAAGAAGCTTGAGGGGGTCCTCATAACAGCCTTCATGTATGTTAAGGGCTGTTATAAAGAGGACAGCGATCAATGGTTCTCCATGTCCACTGAAAGTAGAACAAGTAGTAATGGGCTTAATTTTCCGCAAAGGAGATTTAGAAAGTTTTTGTAATATCTAACTCCAAGGGTAGTTAAGATCTGGAATAGGCTTCCCAGGGGAGGCCGTGGAATCCCCGTTCTTAGAATTTTTTTAAGAACAGATTGAACAAACACCTATCAGGGATGGTCTAGGTTTACTTGGTCCTGCCACAGTGCATGGAACTGGTTTAGATGACCTCTTGAGGTCCCTTCTAGTCCTGTATTTCTAGGTTTCTATAATCCAGAGATAATGAAGGAATAAAAACTGAAAGCAAAACTCCCTATTGACTGAAATGGGAGCAGAACAAGGTCCTGAGTCAAAGTAAAAGGCCACTAGGAAAGTGGTCAGTTTTACTCTGGTACATACAGCATACAGAGGCATCTCTCACAGGCAGGAGCAAATGTACTACTAGTACTACATTGTTTACTGGTAAACCTCAAACCTGGAATATTGTGCACTTTTTAACCTCAAAAAGACATTGAGGCAATAAAAAAACCCAACAAGAAAATCCAAAATGATACAAAGACTAGAGAAAATAACCTAACAAGGAAAGTTACACTAAGGAATTACATTTATTTAGCCAAAATCAACAGCATTTAAGGGGGAACGCATATTAATGTAAGAGAGGAAAGGGAATTGATTTGGAGCAGTAAAACAAGACGATATGGACTGAAGATTAAAAACAGATATGCTTAACTTGAATATTAGGGGAACTTTCTGCGTGGAACTTTCAAAGGCATTTGAGGAATTCTGATGTTCAACTCCCCTTGATTACAAAGACAGTTGGGAGCATAATTCTCTTTGAATTTTTACAAAAGCCCACCCTCCAGCCTCTGACGGTGAGGACAACCAGAGAGCAGAACAGCTCATGTAGCTAGCTAGCACAGTTATAGTGGCTACCATTATAAAGCCAAGATTTGCCAATGGTATCTATGATACCTGGTTTTCCCTAGCCTTAGAACGGGGAAAAAGCAAGAGTGGAGGGAGGTTGGCTTGAAGTGTGCATAATGTGTCCATTCCATGAGATAAAAGTTGTTTATTTCAGCTTATAGTGTAGAAAGTGTTTGTAAGTGTTGAATGTTTAATGGTGAACATTGTACAGTATATCAAACTCATTCAAAGGTGCCCACGCTCAGATTACAGAAGATAGACATCAGCGGTCTTCCTGTTTGGATCAGTGAATTGGGCCTTCCAGCCTCAACACTGTATGTGTAATAAGCTAAATTCAGAGAAGAATCTTAGGGTTTGGCTACACTTGCGAGTTACAGCATAGTAAAGGAGCGCCGGGCGCACTAGCTCACTACCCGTCCACACTGGCAAAGCATGTAGAGCGCTCTGACAACGCTGCTGGTACTCCACCTCGGCGAGAGGAATAACATCTGCTGTGTCTTGGCTACAACACCCGGGCATCAGTGTGAACGAGGTGTTGCGTTACTGCGCTCTGATCAGCCTCCGGAAACGTTCCATAATCCCCTTAAGTCAAGTGGCCACTCTTGTCATTGTTTTGAACTCCTGTAGGAATGCGGAAATGCCCTTTCAAAGCTCCGTTTCTGAAAGCCGGCATGCAAGCCGTTACTGTGGAATGCTGAGAGAGAGAGAGAGAGAGAGAGAGGCCTGCTGCTGTCTGAACTTACAAGACAGCATGCTGACATGCTCTCAGCCCCCCCCCCCCCAAAAACCCACTCTCTCTCCCCCCACATACACACAAAACACTCCCTGTCACACTCCACCCCACCCCTCCCATTTTAAAAGCACATTGCTGTCACTTGCATGCTGGGATAGCTGCCCATAATGCACAGCTCCCAATGCCGCAAATGTGGCAACGCCAGTGCACTTGCAGCTGTCAGTGCGGACAGACTGCAGCGCTTTCCCTACTGTGCTCTCCAAAGGCTGGTTGAACTCAAAGCGCTATACATCTGCAAGTGTAGCCATGCCCATGGAGTCCAAATGTGCAATCATTCATCGCATAGGTGAGTGTAGTATGCTGAGTGGGACTGGGAAAAGTCAGGATTCGGGAGAGACCAAGTTTGGTGTGATCTTGGGGGCTCAGCACTGCAAACTGGTGGCCAGTCTGCTAATGGACAAAAACAGGCCTCTTAGTATGCAACAATGGCCTCCATGCATGTTCTTCCTGCCTGCCACAGCACCTATTTCTAATAAAACAGTGAGCAGTCACATGAGCAGGGCTACCAAAGGCAAGAGGAGGGCTCATGTGAGTAAGAGCGCCTCAAAGTCAGAGGTGCACTATGTGACTAGGTCTCACACAGGCTTTTCCCGAGAGAGCATGCATCCTCCTCTTTCTCCAGGACCAGCCGACCAACCCTGTTGCCCAGGCTGGTTACTTGAATAGATGTTGTTTGTAGGAGTGCCACTGAGCAGTACCGAGGAAAGACAGCTAATTCTTAACAGGTGCTAGATATAAACCACAAAGAACTGGGACGCAAGACAGAGATGGAGGCTAGAGGAGAATCAGAAGTGGTTTTTTGCTTTCTTATCACCCATGAAGGCTGAAGTAAGCCTTGTCTGATGAAAATCCTGCTTTATTTTTATCATCAGTTCAGCTGAGGACAGTGTTGTTTTGGGGTTTTTGGTCTGTTTCTTTTTTGTTTACTGTGGATGAGAAAAGTCTTGTCTCTCTCTCTTTGGCTTTAAATGGACAAGATACTTTTCTGTAATATATTATTTGTGAATTAAACTGCATCTCACGGCTGCTTGAATTCTATTCCATGAATGCTGAGTCTCCTGCCTGCCTTAGCAAACACTGCACTAAAAAAGGCTATAAGAAAGATCCAATCTGAGCACTACCTCTATGCGTAGTGCTGATGTGCCACTGAATTCTGCATTGACATTTTCTATGCACATCAGTTTCATGTCACTATGACAGCATACTGTCCAGACAACTGGAGTGCTCCAGAATTGTATTTAATGTATCATGTAATAAGAAACTACTTTCTGCAACTCTTTTCTCCTTGGAAATGAAATAAAAGACCGATCAAATAGGTGCATGATGTTGAAAATTATCTTCAGTGATAACTTGCAGTTAACTCCCATGAATAACTCAAAAAAATTAGTCACGATTAATCACAGTTTTAATCACACTTGTTAAACAAAATAGAATACCAGTTTAAATGTATTACATATTTTGGATGTTTTTCCTACATTTTCATATATATTGTATTCTGTGTTGTAATTGAAATCAAAATGTATATTATTTTTATTACAAATATTTGCACTGTAAAAATGATAAGCAAAATAAACAGCATTTTTAAATTAACCTATTATAAGTACTGTAGTGAAATCTCTTTGTCCTGAAAGTGTAACTTACAAATGAAGTTTTTTTTTGTTACATAACTGCACTCAAAAACAAAACTATGTTCATGATAAAGAGATTGCACTACAGTACTTGTATTAGGTGAATTAAAAAAAACTTAGGTTTTTTTTTTTTTTTTTTTTACAGTGCAAATACTTTTAATAAAAAATACATATAAAGTGAGCACTGTACACTTTGTATTCTGTGTTGTAACTGAAATATATTTGAAAATGTAGAAAACATCAAAAATTTTAAATATAATACCATTTATTTAAACAGTGCAATTAATGGCGATTAAAAATTAATTGCAATATTAAAAAAATTAATCACTTGACCACCCTACTAAATATGTACCTTCCGTAAAAATACCAGTAAAAGCCAAAGTAATCCAAATAAAAGCCATTTGGATCCCTAACAATGCCCATCTTCAACTGTTCTTTTGTTTTGTTTTTTGAAGAACCAACTTAACTTAACATTTGGAGTCATCTGCGCTCTTGTGGGTTTTAATGAACCTGTCCCAAAGCCAGTGTTAAAGCCCAAGGAAGCTGCATGTCAGCTGTGTTCTTAAAACTGACCCTGTTCCTATATTACTGTATAGAAGCATACTCTGAAATTTAAAATAATCCTCATATCAAGTTCTACGGAACTGAGATGTTATTAATTAATAGCTTTCAGTTACCATTCTCCAAAGCTGGCTCAGAAATAAAAGGAATGTTTATATATAAACCAGAAATATATTTATAAATTATGACATGGCAGGTCCCCAACCCATATGGCATGCCTTGGGGTCAACTGCAAAGAGGTAAGGACTAAGATCAGCTCTGCAGCCAAGATGGTGCTACCTCCCAGTCACACAAGGTCTCTTCTTTTTCCTAAATCCCTTCATTGCTTTTCTCTGTAAAACAACAAAAATATGATTCCTTGCCATCAAGGTATTACACCCAAGACAGTATTTGTGCTCTCATCACCAGGGTTGGCTCCAAGGCTTTTGCCGCCCCAAGCGGCGGGGGGGGGAAAAAAAAAAAGCCGCAATCGCGATCGGTGGCAGCTGCACCGCACCGCTTCAGTCTTTGGCAGCAGGTCCTTCCCTCCGAGAGGGACCCGCCACCGAATTGCCGGACGTGCCGCCCCTTTCCATTGGCCGCCCCAAGCACCTGCTTGCTGCGCTGCTGCCTGGAGCCGGCTCTGCTCATCACTGCCTAACAGCCCTCCTGCTCCCTATGCTCCAAAGGATTTGTCAGAAAGAATAGTCTCCTTCCCATGCCAGACTTTGGCTCCGTTGCATACTGCCTTACATGCCTGGAATGGGCAATACATTGATGAATGCCAAACCCCGACACTCTCCTAAAAAAGTGTGTGTATAGACTACACGGCACTTCATGCTTGTTATCTTTGTGTTGCACTATACAATACCAGCTCACACTCAGACTACAAACTCTGGGACATTACCACCATTTGGTTGCACGCAGATGCCTCTATAAGAGCACAGATCCATTGTGCGAGGGAATATACAATAAATAGGAAGACACAGTCCCGGACATTTCTTGCTACTTCCATGGAATGGAGCACATTTTAAAGATGTCACCATCATCGAATATGTACTCTACCTTTATACAGACTCTGTGCTGGTGGATGTGAATGAAGAGGATTCAGTTTCAAGGTAAATTTATAGCATGCCCCCACATCTATCAAGAGAGCCTCTATTTAATGTATAGAGTTTCTCATAAACAGCTCTGCAAAGCAAAGTTGATAGGTCCTCTCCTGGATACACTGCAAATGAGACACCCTGTAATCCAAAGAGGTAATTTTGGGGCACCAGACACAGTGCTTATAGTATGAAGAACTGAAATATGGAATGAACAACAACTAATGAAACTCTAAAATTCAAATAAAAATGAAAGATGCTCAGTCCCCAAAAACTAACCTTAAAATGGAACAGATTATTTTTTTATTGATGCACTAAAAACAGATTGACAAAGGAATAATACAAAAAGGGCCTAGAATCAGTCAGGAAAGTTAGGTAAATACAGCGCATTATGTATGAGGTCGAAGTGCAGGATCAGAAAAGATGGGGTGCCTTCTACCAAGCAGCTTAAATGTGGAGCCCTAACTTCCCGGGCCCAATTCCTCACAGGATCAAAGTCCTTGGACCTCTCCGACTACAGTTTTATGATTGGTCAGGTATCCAAGGAATACTACAGACGGTCATTCACTGGAGACAGGTGGAGAGAAATTGGATAAAACAATCTCCTGATTCATGCCAGAGGACACCATTTGGAGAAAGCCTGATATTTTGACTGAATGGCTGTTGGTAAATTTACATGAAAAATCTTTATGCTATAAGATTAACAACTAACTGCCTCTGTGAGATCACACTGATGAACTGAGGATGGCTCCAGTGCCTGTCTGTGGAAAGCTGAGTCTATGAGCTAAAGCAATCAGAACATAATGAGACACGACAAGAGGGCTGGTGGTTGGAATCTGTGAAGGTGAGGGGGCAGGGAACCACAGTTCCCTCAGATTGCAAAACCAGCTGTGAGTTGCCTGAGAAACCAGCAATTAGAGACAAGCCAGCATCGCTTGACATTCAAAGAGATGGCAAAGATCTGTGGAGGAGTGCTCCCGCATCTTGACATCAGGGCTTGGAACACAAAGAAGGAAGCTCTGTCCCCTGAGAGGAATGTACTATGACTCACACCATGCATTAGCCAATTTTTTCCCCGTTTGTGCGATAGCTGGTCCCCAGAGCAAGATTCTCTGACCAAGACAGTGGAGGCAAATGGACCCCAGAGGACTTTGGAGGTTTGGTTGCTGAGTTTTCTGACCCATGTGCTTTTCAGACAGGGAAGAAGAGAAGCAGGATACTGGAGCTGGCTGTGTGTAAGTGACAGCATGACCGGGGACAAAGCATGATGTGGTATTTAAGCTTGCAATAAACTGTCGTATATGATTTTAAGGAGATTTTTTTCCAGAGGGTCCTCCAAGTCCCTCTATTCCCTCCCCCCCACACCCTTACAAGTTCTTACTTTTTTGCCTGAGGGGGGCTGGACTTGGTTCTGTCTGGAGAGTATCCATAGCACAGTTTTGGTCACAAGGGTCATTAGATGGCAAAGGAAGGCACTCCTAAAGCCTGCACAACACACTCACTTTCTGCCAGACGAGAAGTGAGGAACCGAACCGGACTCCCAACATTCTGATTTCCCTATATGGTAATAAACGGTGATACTATCAGACCACTTCACCTGCCTTACAAATGAAAGAGAGATGAAGAAGATTACACATACTGCATGTATTTTACAGCATAAGCCTGACAGTTGGGAAATCTGGTAACTATTCTCACCTCCACAAATCACTTAACTACCCCACGTCCCAACCTGAGTGCCTGTAAAAGAGGCATGATGATAACAGGAGGTTGAAATCTCATACTGAAGTATACAAAGTGCTTTGAGATCTCTGGATGGATGGCGGGAACTAGGGAGCTGCAAAGCTTTGTTTTATAAAAGCCTGCTGAATACAGCTTAACTTTGTAAAACAGACGTACATTTTGGAACAGCACATTTTACATATCTTCTTTCCCAATATACGACAAGATAGAACTACAAAACTGGATTGTCTGAACTTAATTAGTTACACCCACTGCAATCATTTATTTCACCTTCTGCAGACACTGGGTGGAGCCAGAATACTGGCAAACAGATACCACAGTAATGTAGATGGTCCAGCCTTTTAACAAAAATGTTGCTACTTCCCAAAAAGTGCTTCCCGCGACCATCGTTTAGGAAATTGAAAATGCTCTCGGGACTTTTTCCTCTTATTTCTCTCTTTCCTCTCCATTGGACAATTGCAGGTGGCTGACAGAACTCTATCCTGCCTCTAACTAAAAAGAAGCCCCAATGAAAAGCATTAAGAGCTCTGTGTTCCATCAATTTAATATCCCAACGCCAGCCAAGCAGACACTGCAGTCCTGCCAAGACAAACATATGGGACTTGGCAGAAGGGGGGGGGGCCAGTTTTTGGAGACAGCCCTCCAGTCTAAACTTCTTAAGGAGTTGGTATAAATGTGCTTTTATAGAAAAGGTGCTGCCTCGTCTAAAAACACAGATTCAGCTCAGAACACTACCACCTTTCACCCTCTGTTAGTTTAAGGTGTGTTCAGTTCAGTGACTGTGCAGAACCTGCGTCACGGCTACCTGCTGCTCGCTTTTTTAATCCAAAGACGAAAACTTTTTGGAGCCACACCGAACACTGGCTGATTTATTGAAAGAAAAATAAAAGCAAAGAAGGATGCTTTGCCTGCAGCACATTTCCCTCTCCCTGCCCCCACCAAAATAGAGCTCCAGTAAGTGAAAAATTGATTATAGGTTTCCTAAATTTGTACCCCAGGGATGTATCTTAAATTCACTGTGTGGATATTATTTTTCACCCCACATGGATATATTTTGTCAAGAGTCAACTGTTTCTGCTCATTTCTTCTTTGAAAACACGGGGAATTTAAAGAAGAGCAAAATATTCAGAACTATTATTCCGGGAAATATTTTAAGCTGCGTGGTTTGTACCCATTAACCCATTAGTAAATAATTAACAAAAACATTATATTTAAAGAAGCACTTTCCTGTAATAGGTAACTATAAAATATCTCCTCCAATTAATTTAGTCAGGAACACATTTGAAAAAGGAAACAAAATGTGTGATTTCTTTACCAGTAACCTCTAAATAGATTTATGATCTTTGGATGATTCCGTCCTCTCCGTTGTGAGGCATGGACAGGATGAAATATCAGCCACAGTGCACATCCTGCATATAAAATGTAAACCGTAGTATATTTTATGGCATACATTAACAAGGGGAAAAGCAATAGAAAAGGATATATGGGTCTGATCCAACGCCTAATGATGTCAATGGAAAGCCTATTACTGACTTAAATGAACTTTGGATCAGATCCTGTGTGTGCAATGTGGCGGAGTTAACATTGCAAAATGTAAAGTTGCTTCAGCAATCTCCTGTCTTTTGAGTACTTAATGCAGCATTAAGGTTATGAGATCAACTCTAGTTTTTTGCATTTAATTTTGTAGTTATTTTATATTATTTTATTTTAAGGGGTGGGAAAAGAGACTCGAAGCAATAAGCATTTGCAGCTGACAAGTACCACTGGCTTGACCAGCAGACCCTGTAAGTTCTTTCACTCAGCAAATGCACACCTACGCCTGGTCTGCATTAGAAATTTAGGTTGACATAAACCACCTTGTGCTGACTTAGTTGTATGCATGTCTACACTTCAATTTGTCTCCCACCAATGAAAGAGCCCTGTTATGCCCACACAGCAACACCACGCCATTTCCAACAGTTGACAAGAAGGTGTGAGTATCAGCAAAAGGGAAAATTACTTTTTGTAGTGACTCATCCACTCCCAGTCTTTATTCAGGCCTAATTTGATGGTGTCCAGTTTGCAAATTAATTCCAGTTCTGCAGTTTCTCGTTGAAGTCTGCTTTTGAAGTTTTTTTGGTTGAAGAATAGCAACTTTTAAGTCTGGTATTGAGTGTCCAGGTAGATTGAAGTGCTCTCCTACTGGTTTTTGAATGTTACAAATCTTGATGTCTGATTTGTGTCCATTTATTCTTTTGCATACAGACAGTCCGGTTTGGCCAATGTACATGGCAGAGGGGCATTGCTGGCACATAATGGCATATTTCACAAGTTAGGCATCAATAAAGACTGGGAGTGGAAGGATCACTACAAAAAGTAATTTTCCCTCCACTGATACTCATACCTTCTTGTCAACTGTTGGAAATGGCCAACATCCACCTTGATTACATTGGCCTCGTTAGCACTACAAAAGTAATTTTCCCTCTCTTGATATTCACCCCTTCTTGTCAATTTGCAATAACTCATGATTCTCCCAGTCCCCCAAAACAAAGTCCAGGCACCTATCCTCAATCCAAATTTAAAGTTGGAAACTTCATCGACTTTCGCTCTCTTAAAAAAATTAGTTAGAATCTTTACAGTGGGAACAGTGTACTTTCACCAAACTCTTCTGTAACCCCAAAAAGGCTGAAGCGATTTTGCTTAAAATTTCCCCATTAAAAATAATCACACCTGGGCTGAGACCAAACATGGAAAATTTCACCTCAAGAACGAACTTTTTAAAGACCATGTTGGAACATATAGTTATAAAGGAAACTGTACTGCAGCATCAGCAACTTGCAGGTGCCCAATTTCCAAACAAATGTAATTTCAGCGGTTGTATATAGGTTAACATTGAATGCACATTACAAATTTAGAATGTGTTGGCCTTAATATTCTCCTCTCCAGTTCTGTCCTTGCTTGCATACAGGATAGCTTTCATTCCACAAAATCTCCCCTTCCAAGGCCACCATTAACCTCTTTCTGGCCAAATCTAAGGACATCCTTCCTCAACCTATCCATTGCCTTTGACACGGTTGATCACATATTCCTCTTGAGTTCCATCTCCTCCCTGGTTGCTGTGACTTATCCCAGTTCTCCTCCTCCAACTCCAGCTTCATTGCCACCTCCTCCACAGTAGTCCTGAAAAGTTCCAGTCTCTTCTCCCTAGGCAACATCTCCTCTTGTAACTGACCCTGCTTGGGCCAGGAGCAGGATTTAAAACCAGGACCTAAAATGCTACACGCATGAGGTTGAGCTAAAGGAGTAACTCCTTTCATTAACAGCTGTGGTAGACTATTAATCTCTTATGTGGACTAACCATTATAGGGAGACAAAGTCCAACACTCTCCTGGTGTGGGTTACACTCTCCTGGCTATCACCACCATTATGTTCAATATAGAGAGAGCCACCTCTCCACTCTTCACCTCACCCTTGCACATCTGATTCTCTGACATCTCATCCTGGATGTCCCACTGCCAACTCAGGCTGGACATGGCATAAAATAAATCTGTCTAGATACCTATATCACCATAGGGCATGTACCTCCAAGTTTCCGGTCACCTACTTGGGCTTTTCATCAATGAGTATACAAAGATGGCTCTGATATTTGCTTTATTCAAAACAGATGCACTTGTGTGAAATGGAACATGACCAATTGGTGCAGACTGTAGCACAGTAAATGCTGCTCCGTTAGAGAAGCCCCAGTGTAGACATGCCAAATCTGTTTAGGAAAAGTTCCCTCCTTTATTATTAAATGGAGCAGGAGTAAAGGGAGTGAATAAACTGGCTTTTCAGAGCAGAAGTGCACTTTAATGCTTCTCACAAAAACTGAAGAAAGGGAGGTCCCCCCAAAAAATCAAACCACCCCCAATTCAATCTTGTAAGGTGGTGAGCAACCTGCTCCCAATCCAGCCAGGAAGTGCACAAACTTAAGCATGTGTTTCAAATGTTTTGTTGGATCAGGGACAGAGGGCTCAGCGCCTTGCAGGAACAAGCTTTAAAAAGGGTTACAACTCAGGAACAACATAAGAGTGAAAGTGCAGCACTCAGATAAACCACTCACTACAACTAGAGGGAAAAGGAACTGACTTTTAACAAACAAAACCACCAGCAGCACCTCAAAGCGATAAAAACAAACAAAAATGCTACTAAAATAGGAAGAAACAAAGAAGAATGCATCCTTTCGGTCACAAATGTCAGAGAGAAATAGCAAGCAGGTGCGTTGTGGTGTTGGTGGTCTTGTGGATCTATACATTAATATGTGTTGAAGGACATACATGCATAGGTCTATAAAAAACGTACCCATGTTGTGTGTTCCTGGATGAGCTCACGGAGATTAAAAGCCTTTGAGAGAACATCCAGAAATGTATACATGTAGGATTTGACAGCCCAGCAATGTATATGTTCTTGTTGGATAAAGGACTTTTCTATATCACTTCAATGGAAAGAATTATGTTGCAGAAGAAAATAACTCTTCAAAAACACCTTTCAGATCTGGACAAAAATGAAGGGTCCTGTCATTCTCCAAGGATCAGCACATGGCAGAGACCTTCCATACACAGACCTCACCACTCCCGCATGGAAGGAGGTGTCAGACTCCTTTATGTCATATAACCCCACCTTACACCTCAAAACGGGATGTCCACAGGTTCAGATGGCGAGACACACACCATTCTCCCAGCAGGGAATACTTGGGAAATTTAGCACAGCCAGAAGCTCTAACTTGCCTGCATGGCCTCTCTCGTGCTACCAGCTCTCTGTTCCCATGTGGGTCCTGAGACACTAACTGCGAATGTGGGGCAGGAGGAACCAGGGTATAAGACTTTACCACCGATAGCTGTGACTCACTGGAGCATCCTCGCTGACCTCTGAAATTTCTGAGGACAGATCACCTGCTTCTGACACGGAGGATCAAACCCTCTTACTTCCACTCCTGTCCCCTAATATAATAACTCAGAGGATGGCACGGAGAGCATACTGCTCTTCCACAAACTGGGGTGTTAACTGTGGTTAACATGGACATGATCTCTGTTTTGCATCACAGATGACCACTGAGGTGAAACAACATTCTATTCATGCCTGATCCAAGTAAATGGACTTGCGGAAATCTGAACTGTGACTACAGTTAAACCCCCCAGTTCACCACAGCACTAAAGCATATGTTCAAGTCCCACTGAATCAGGGTCATATCATCTAATATATACATACATGATTCTATTATCTACTTTCAAAACAATGCTGGTAAACCAGGGAATGCTGCCCTCCTCTGAGTCATAATGATAGATGTATTTGTAATGCTCACCTAGTTTTTAAACTTTTTAAATACAGAATGTATTCTTTCCCTTTCGTCATTGCCTAATTTGTTCTAGTTTGTCCAGTTCTTGTTGCCTAATTTATAATTGGTCCATCTATATCAGTATTAGTAAAAACAAGTTGAAAGCAGTTACACAGCCAAAATCTATGATGACATTCCAGACAGGAGAATGCTGAATATTTTTGGACCGCTTACAGATAGCAGTACAATTGTACAGGTAAAGGTACGTTTGTCCATTTGCTGTGTTGGCTCACTGAGATGATACTCACACCTACTGGTACAAACAATACAGTCTTCTGTCTTTTGTCATGCACACCAAGAATACAGTGTTTGGCTAGGTCAGCTCTCTATTAATTTCACCTATGTTAGACAAATGCAATAAAGACATTTTAAAAATAGGAACTATGTAGCAGATATTGTAAAATTATAACATTTGAAATGTATGTCATTTACAGCGACATTATGAATTCAGACCACTTCCATAAATGACATTTGTTTGAAAGTGCAAGCAATTAGACACGCAAAACTCTAAATGCAGAAAATAGATGTAAAACCTTAATCTCATTAAAAAAAAAATACTAGGTGGTATAATTCCCTTTTCTCTTGGAGAGAAGCCACAAATTTAAAGAAAAGCAAACATCCAATTTAATAGAGATAACTAGTCATCGTATTGTTCTCCGAATTCCAGTTCAGGAAGTAGAGTTTATCTTGTATACCCTATGGGGGTAGAGATTAGAGACCTGAAACTGCTACTGTGCGATCACTTACATTACCAGCATCATTCTTGCACTCTCTTTGGAAGGGCAAAGAGATCATGGGCTCTCTGTGAAAACAATCCCAGGAGGAATTCTACACTCTACATGAGTTTCAGTAACCAAAGCTAACTAAATAAATCAAGGTGTCGGCAAATTAAATGAACAAACAACTCAGTGGAAAGAGAGCAGGCAAAGTCACTGAAAAGAGAATTACAAGTACGAAGCACATACAAGGAGCTAGTGACACAAACTAAAGACACACACACACAGATACTGACACGACTGACCCTTGCTCCATAGGAGCCCTTCCTCTTCCCACGGGCATTGCGTTGTTCAGCTAAAAATATTGTGTGTCAAGTTTTCCATGATGCTGATACAACTGTGTTCCCAGTGCATTTTTTCAATGGTTCAAGGTGCACACTGAATAAAGCAAGTTCATAGCAAAGCAGGATGCAGCCCCAAATCCATTTAGAGACTTCGTGGAGTCTTCCTCCTTATAGCACTCCTGGGGATCTAGGGTTCTTCCACGACTTTGCAGCCAGGAGGTCTAACAGAAGGATTCCAGGAGCCCCAATACAGCCAATGGGTGGGGGTCATATGGATATAGCCAGAGTGCCCATAGAGGGTACCATTGGTCCCAGGCCTGGTACTGTACACTGTGGGAGTGAGAGGGTGCCCAGAAAACTCTGGAAATTATTGGGACTCATCTCCACGCCTCAGGACCATTAGAGGAACCGTTGCTTTAGCCTCCGCTTGTCAGAGGAATACAAGTCCTCTGATTCCTCAGGCAGAGCTAATGGTACTGCCTGTCTTATGAAGCCATGGCTGGTGGAAGGGATTAGTGAATAGCACATTGATGATGATGTAGGTGCACCCATGCCACAGCTGCTCGACAGGAGCATCAAACAACATGTTGGTGTAAGAATGTCTCTGGACACTATTGGATCCAATAGTATCAGTAACTCTGGGTCAGTGCAAATCACCAGGTCCTCAAAGATGGTATACTCAGGCCTAACCGAATGGCGAGCAGGAGGGTCCCCTGCCTCTAGGTGGAGCAGATAATGCAGGTTTGGGTTGGACAAGGAGCACTGGTACTGCTGTGTCAGTCTTCTTGCGGTGCAGTACTGTCGGTACATAAGGAGACTGTTCCCTTCTCTTCCTTGGTGCAGAGCTTGGTCATGCCTCTTGTGCAGGCAGTTTCAGAGCACCCTTGGCTCTCGGTACCAATGGTGCAGACCCATGCTCCCCGGGAGCTCCAGACAAACCCGTACTGGGACATGGAGTGTTAGTAGATCCCGAAGGTACAGGAAAGGCAGTCCTTATCTTAGAGGACTTAAGAGTTAATTTCTCTGGTTTCTTATACGGGAGCTTGCCCTTACCCTGCTCGCATCTCTCTGTTTGGACAAGTCCTTGGGCCTGACCTCCAACCATCCGGAGCAAGACCGCACCAAGGCCGGAGGGGCACTATTTGGTAGCTCCGTCTGATGCGTTGGAGAGCCAGAAGGCCCAGGGTCGGATTGGACCCTCATAGAAAGCTCCATTAAGTGCCTACGGATTTGGAGCTCATGAGACTGCTGGGATAGAGGACAGAAAGAATGACAGATCTTGCACTTAGAAGAAATGTGCGACTTCCTAAGACAGCTCTCCTAAAGATCACTAACAGTGAAAACTCAGGGGCAACTCAGGCAGAATTTGAAGCTGGGGATCTTGGCATATGAGGTGCCGCTAACATTGGAGGTAAAATGAGAGAAAAAAACCCAACACCATCTAACTAATACTAAAAACTATCTAAACAGAAATTACTTACAGCAAAAAACATGAATTAGAGCAGGAATGCTAGCAAGGCTGCAGACCAAGAAGTTCCGTATCAGACTACAAGCGGTAGAAATTAACTGGGGAGATGGTCGGTCTGCGCCACCCTTTATGTCCTCGGTTCAGAGCACGAGAAGGCACAGACTGCAGGCACGGAGCAACAGACACTGCTAGTGAAAAATCTTCCAGTCACAGATACACAAAGCACATGTGAACCCACAGTGAATACCCACTAGGACCATGGCTAGAAGAAACCACCTTTTGTTTTGATTTTTACGTGGCTATTCAATACCTCCACTCCCTAAATCATTTCAGCCCCAATTCAGGAAAGCACATAAGCATGTGCCTGTGACGTTGCCCTCTAAATGATTTTATGAAAATACACAAATGAGTTTGAATATAATGTAACTGAAATATGCTTCATGCAAAAGGTCTTTTGTAAGGTATCATTAAAAAGCTTATAATCTACTGAGTGTGGTCATCCTACTTGTATAAATGTACCACTTTTGTATCTGAAACTAGAAATATGAAATATAACTCTGAGGGCCTATTGTAATTATGCAAAGTGTGGGTCATTAATGGTGGTTTGGAATCTTGATGGCTCCCATCAACCAGGCAGGGCCGGCTCCAGGCACCAGCACAGCAAGCTGGTGCTTGGGGCAGCCCATCCGGGTCTTTGGCAGCGGGTCCGTCAGTCCCTCTCGGAGGGAAGGGCCGGGTGCTGAATTGCCACCGAAGAATGAAGCAGTGTGGATGAGCAGCTGCCAAAGTGCTGCCGATCGCGGCTTTTTTTTTTCTCCCTCTCTCAGCCACTTGGGGCAGCAAAAAAGCTGGAGCCGGCTCTGCAACCAGGACAATTGACTGCAGATGGCTCTGTTTTACTTGTAAGTTTTCCTATGTACGTGTGTGCTGGCAAGTGGGTAATGAAATCTTACAGTGACATGTGATTATGTCACCTGAACTGGAATCCATCTTTAACCTGGTGCTTTTCCATTGAGAAGGAGGGGGTGGGGACCCAGAGAGGGACAAAGGATTCTTGCCTTATGCAAAAGATTTATATTATATATATATATATATATATATATATATATATATATATATATATATATATATATATATATATATATATATATATATATATATATATATAAATAAAAGTGGGTGGAACAGAACAAAGAGGCAGCCATCATGAGAAATCCCCTACCTACCACCTGAGCTGGAACATGGGCTGTACCAGGGGAAAGGAGTGTGCACAGACTAGGAAGGCATCCAGTCTGTGAAAGAAACTTATTGAAACATCTCTGAGGGTGAGATTTTATCTGTATTCAGGTTTATTACTGTACTAGACTTAGACTTGTGTTTTGTATTTTATTTTGCTTATTAATTCACTTTGTTCTGTCTGTCACTACTTGGAACTCTTAAATCCTACTTTCTGTATCTAATAAAATCACTTTTTACTTATTAATTATCTCAGAGTATGTATTAATATCTGAGGGGGGCAAACAGCTGTGCATACCTCTCTATCAGTGTTTTAGAGGGCAAACAATGTAGGAGTTTACCCTGTATAAGCTTTATACAGGGTAAAACGGATTTATTTGGGGTTTAGACACCATTGGGAGTTGGGCATCTGAGTGTTAAAGACAGAAACACTTCTGTAAGCTGCTTTCAAGTTAAGTCTGCAGCTCTGGGGCACGTGGTTCAGACCCTGGGTCTGTGTTGGAGCAGACTGGCATGTCTGGCTCAGCAAGATAAGGTGCTGGAGTCCCAAGCTGGCAGGGAAAGCAGGGGCAGTAGTAGTCTTGGCACATCAGTTAGCAGTTCCCAAGGGGGATTCTGTGATCCAACCCGTCACACCTAACTTTAAGCATGTTTTTACATCCCATTGATTTAAAAGTAAAATTGGGGTATGATCAAATAGACCAAAAAGTGTCATCATTAGGTCTGCATGAACATGACCCAATATATCCAAGAACCCAGAGGTGTATCAATGCTTACAGAAATTAAATGGAAATGGAAAATCATTTTATATGCTTATAAGATGGGTCACACTCTTAGGATGGGTCACTAGCTTGGAAAGCAGTGACTATGAAAGGGACTTACTGGTCATGACAGGAATTAACTAAACATGTGCGCCAAGTGCTATGTAGTTGCTAACAGAACACATGTGATCCTTGGATGTATAAGCATCAGGATATCAAACAGGGGTAGGGAAGTGGTATTACCTACGTAGGTCACATTGCTGAAATGTTGTGTCCAGTTCTGGTGTCCACACTTTAGAAAGGATGCTGACAAATTGGAAAACGTTCAGAAAAGAGCAACAAGAATGATCTGAGGACTGGAAAATCTGCATTATACAGACAGACTAAAGAAAATCTATTTCACTAATTCAAGAGAAGATTAAGAGGTAACTTGATCGCAGTCTACAAATCCCTACATGAAGGGAAGATTTCTGACAATGAACAATTGTTTAATTTAACAGATTTAGACATAAGATCCAGTGGCTGCAAGCTGAAGCTAGACAAAAGCAACCTAGAAATAAAGTGCAATTTTTTTTTGAAGTGAGGTAATTAGCCAATGGAACAATATACTTAGGGATGTAGCGGATTCTCCAGCACTTGAATTCTATAAATGAAGACTGGACGTCTTTCCAAAACATATGCTCTAGTTCAACCAGAATTTGACACAGGAATCACTTTGTGAAATTCTGTGGCGTGTGACATGCAGGAGGTTAGACTCAAATGATCAAAAACAGTGCCTTCTGCCCTTAAAAAAAAAATCTATTAATCTATTTAGAATGTAGGATTTGGAATTTTAGAACATTTGTAATTAGCAAGATTATGTTTGAGATGGGATGCTGTAAATTAGAATGACCCCTTGTTAATTTCTTCTTCCCATCTGAGCAGCCTTATGACCCAAAAAGAAGTTTTCCCATGCTCTTATTTATTTTGTGTATGCAATGATGGACACTAATTAGATTCACCCTAGTAATAAAAACATTAATAGAAACAAAAACAGACCCTTATTATAACACATGGAGTTAAACATGTTGCTCCATGTGCATAAGAGAAAAGGAAAACTGCAGTATATTACTGTGTCATCCTGCAAGGCTAAAGTTAAATTAAGATGACCACCCCACTAACCTCCTACTGGGGACATTCATAATCTTTACTACAACACACACAAAGTCTTTGGGCTGCAATTTCTCATAACTGGTTTAAATCCAAATATGATTTTTTTTTCTTTTGGAAATTCCAAGAAAAATCCATTGAGTAATTCAGAGTTATGTGAAAATAAAAAGGAGAGAGGGGAGAAGAACTTTTGTTTTATGTGGAAAAAAATGTCTTATTTTTTGTGCTTGAATAACTAAAACAGATTAATTTTAAAGCTACAACTATGACACACACATTGTCCTCAAAGGAGGAATTTGGTTTTAAAATCTCAGAGTTATGAAAAGTTGAAAAACTATGTACTAAGCGTGCTCACTACGGTCAGTTTTCTCACTGAGCCCAGTATCTATCTATCTTTATAGAAGTACACCTGTGTGACAAATATGGCAGCAGCTCTGTGTGACAGATATGGCAATTTCATTCAATATCCTGGACAAACTTTACTGAATTAAGCTGAGCAGCAGGTCTACACTACAGAGTTGGGTTATGCCCTGTGAGATATAATTAAGCCATCCTAAGCCCCAACTGTGCTGCCGTAGCGTTTCTAGTGTAGACATACCTTAGGTATCTTAGAAGTACATTTCCAAAAAATTCAAACATTTGTGTTATTGTGGGATTCTATATAATGTCTTTAAATGGGAGACAGGACTAATGTAAACCCTGCAAAATGTTATGACCATCAAAGCCTTCTTTAAAACAATGGGCCAGACAAGATTGAACTTTTAGGTGAGTGGGTTTCCTAGGAAACAGAGGAGAATGCAAATTACCCACCTGTGGACTCATCCTTTTGAAGCTGTGCCGTGAGGAGAAACCCACTGCTGGTCACCTGTTACATGAGGACAAGTTCAGAGGCCCAAACTGGGTAAAAGAGTGACTCTCAGATTCATGGATGTGCTTGTTCTGAGCTAACAGCTGTGATGAACTTGTAACCATAGAAAATCCCCTTGGTGGGGTTTGAAGCACTGTTCACCAGCCAGAGCGTGATCTCTGGTAAGCGTATTAGCATGCACACAAGTTCTTTTATAGATTTTAAATAGTTTCTCTCTATAATGCTTTTACCTTAAAATAAATGTTTCTGCTTAGAGAGAGATGTATGCTAATTTATAACAGTCTGACTTTGCTGGGGAATTTATAGTGTAGGCAGGGAACTGTGCAGCCTAAAATATCTCAGCCAGGAGGGAGACAGTTGTGTGTCTGCCAAAGAGAGGTAATAGATGGGGAGCCAGAGGCCTGAGAGTGGGTGCCCTGGCCTTACCATGGAGGAGGAATACAGGCGCAGTTACCCCAATACTGTGAAATATCTAATGATGTAGTGTAAGATGCTACAGATCTACACATTTACAGGCAAATGTCATCCCACGCAGAAGGCCGCTACAAGGCCTATAGCACCACCTCCCACTTAAACATTACCCTATACATCGGCTGTCTGCACACAGGGTTGCCAGCTCATGATTTTATCAAGAGTCTCACTGTATTTGGCATTTTCACAGACTCCGGACTCATGGGATTGTGAGAGAATCATGAGATTGCATTTCAAGTTAAAAAAAAAAATATTTATGGCCCTCATGGAAGTATAGAAAATCTTGAAAACATGAACTTGAAAGGTTCCAAAACTAGGAAGGATCAACAAATCCAAAAATATTATTTATTAAAATCTCATAATTATTTGGCATAACTTGTGATCACTTGGGGCTAACAGTACCAGATGTGGGCCCTCGGCACAGGGGTGAATTTACTCTCTTGGCAGTATACAGACATCTGTTCCTTCACACTGGCAACGAATCTGGATGTTCCATCATTTATCTGAACATGAATATACAGCCTTAAAATTCCTCCTGTCCTGGGGGAACCCAATGGTATTCACTCTGTAAGGCAGCAAATCTCATGCAAGACAGGTAAAAGCGTATGGCTCCAGGACTATGCTGACATCCTGCATTCTTTTACAACTTATGGCAAGGATTTTCTAAGGAAGTTAGGCACCTCACTTCTTTGGGCTCCATTTGAAAATCCAGTTTATACAATTAATACATATTATTTTCATATACTATATCCATATAA
This sequence comes from Chrysemys picta bellii, assembly GCF_011386835.1. Classification (NCBI taxonomy): domain Eukaryota; kingdom Metazoa; phylum Chordata; order Testudines; family Emydidae; genus Chrysemys; species Chrysemys picta. The sequence goes on along the minus strand of NC_088795.1, from coordinate 13,214,453 downwards.
AATTTCCTGGTATCGTTTTCACTGGCTTTAGAGGAGAGCATGCTGCATAGAGGTTGCATCCTGGCTTTGCCTTCTCCATAACTTCCCATTACTGGGGTTTTTGCCCCTTCCTATGGAACACCTATTACTGGCCACTTTCACCTGATACAGGACTAGATAGATCATTGAGCTGATCAAGCGTGAAAATTAGTACGATTAGTATTTGTATTACCGTAACACCTAGCAGCCCCAGTCATGGACCAGGACCCCATTGCGCTAGGTGCTGTACAAACACACAACAAAAGGATAGTAGTCCCCGCGCCAAAGAGAAATTCTTATGATTTTAAAAGACAGTGGGGCAGTGGTTAATTTTGCTCAATGGTTTTAACGGATCATTTCACTTGTGCCAAATTACAGTGTGTTTGTAGCCTCTTCCACATGAGTTGTCCCTGTAAGTCACCTAGCCTTCCAAGAATATAGGAACTGAAATCCTGGAGAGCTTCAAAACTTTGGCTCCCTTGCCACACAGTACTTAATGTTATCAGTAAGCTACTGACTCAGTTAACAGTCTCAGCCTTTAAATATTAGACTTTCAAAGATACTATACGAGTTCAATCAAAAGTAGGGGTGAAAAAAACATATCCTGTGAGACAGATTTTCTTACCAGATTATACTGAATAGAGGAATCCCAGGACTCGAACAGCCAGAATGCCAGGAGTTGGCAATATTTATGAACCCACTGGTATTGTGTACCTTTCCATCTGCTCTATCTCTGGGGAAAAAAAGGGTTTTTTCCCCCCAAAGGGACCAAGAGCAACACACCGACACAGGTTTCTGCACCCTCCAAAAGTAACACAGTTTTGCACTTTACAGATTTATATCAGATTTCATCAAATAAAATGGATTATCAAGACAAAGGAAAAACAGGGAGTGAGTAAGGCAAATAATTTAAGGAAGCTAGTCCACTGTATGTTTGTTGTTGTTTTAAATTCACAAAGTCTTTGTAATTTATCAAATTGTATGCAAAATTCCAATGGCATCTTCCAAAAATAAATGTTGGATTAAAACCTACAGTTGAAATTAAATTCTCTCACCCTATCAACAGGAACTTATTGCTTTCTTGCTTCCTCCCCAAATAACCCAGCATTACATTTCCTGCCCATTTCAGTCTTGTTCTTGCTCCCTTTATGTACCTCAAACCATGCGGCTCTGAGGTCAAATTCCAGATACAAGCAAGTACAGCACTGAATAAACAAGGAACATCAAAAAAAGCTATTACTGAATATGGCTTCTGTATCTCTACTCTGCAAAATGCAGTTTCAAATTCAGTACAAAAACTACAGTCAATAAGAACTTTGAGAGAGGTTACAAGGATTAAGTTGTGAGAACATTGACTATTTCAGTATCTATTTACTTTCTTTTACTGGGACACATACTTCACCACATGTGATATGTGAAGGAAGAACGTGAATGAGTGCCCGATTCATGTGTAGTATGTGTATGCGCTATCGAAGCCCCATAGAAATTACACAAGATGTTATTTATTACTGAAACTATTTTAAAAAGTTGTACTTACTAATTTTAATAAGGCTGGCCCATTTTAACATACTGCTACTTGTGAGTTTAGAAAAGGAGAATTTAAGAAGCAGATGCCACCTTTTGTGACAAAAGCAAAGATCCAGAAGGGAAATGTCAAACTGCCCTAAAACCAGTGTTCTGAAAATACATGGCCAAGGATAAAAGGTGTGATTCAATGATAGCTCCCAAACATATACCCAGAAAAGCATCCAATCACCACCTACTTATTCCAGTTCATTTTTTTTTAAATCACCTGCACCGAAACCAATTCCCCTTCATGAGCTCAGATGTAGTATTACTCTACCACCACTCCAAAAATGGGCTAGTCTGTTACATTTCACATAGAATATGGGGTATTGAGTTTCATGTAGATTTTGCACGTTGATTCATGCATTAAAGGGGGGGGGGGGGGGAAGGAAAGTAAGCACAGCTCCACCATGCCTGGAGTTTGGAACTTATGGACAAGGGTGACAGTGGGATTAGCAGCCCAATTCTTAGGTTTGGCAGAACACTTTTCTTTGCGTTAATGAACCAATGAGTGTTTCTCAACATACTTTAGTCGTTTCAAATATGACATTAGTGCATTAAACAGATTCTGAAGCAGCAAACGAAGTCTCCAAATCTAACATGAAAAGGTCTGAATGAGAAAGCAAACCACATAGTCTAATCGGGTACAATTTTCAACTCACTGTCAGGGAGGTAGGAGATGAAATTCACAAAGGATTCAAACTATTCATAAACCTAAAACTTTTGACATTCAAAACTTGCACATTTTATTTTTGTGATGGAGGTGGTTATTCTTTAAGTACACCAGATAGTTCATATTGGCTCCAGTTCCGAAGAGCCCATCATATAATGCTGGTAATATTGACCTGAGTAGAAGAACTCCACCTTGTGGATTATCATAACCATGGCAGCCAGAGTTCACCTGTCTGTCTATGCTCCTCGTCCCCATCTATCCTGTAGCAAACTGTTTGCTAAGTCTCTTCAATTAGCTGCGATTTCTTCTGTCCAACACTAAATCTAAAGAAATGCAACAAGGGGCTGGTGTAACATTATTGCATGTGCCTCTTTGCATGGAATAGTAAAGTATGTTTCTGAAACTGCACCCCATTCACCAAAAACACTCCAAATGTCACAAATTTTAGAATGTTATTATTATTATTTGAAGTGGCATCTAGTAGCCCCAATCCGGATTGCAGCCTCCTTGTGCTACATCGGGGTCGGCAACCTTTCAGAAGTGCTGTGCCGAGTCTTCATTGATTCATTCTGATTGAAGGTTTCGCGTGCCAGTAATACATTTTAACGTTTTTAGAAGGTCTCTTTCTATAAGTCTACAATAGAAAACTAAACTATTGTTGTATGTAAAGTAAATAGGGTTTTTAAAATGTTTAAGAAGCTTCATTTAAAAGTCAATTAAAATGCAGAGCCCCCCCGGACCGGTGACCAGGATAGTGTGAGTGCCAATGAAAATCAGCTTGCATGCCATAGGTTGCCTACCCCGGTGCTAGACACCGTATATATGCAATTAATGAAAATGCAGTCCCTCCCACACAGATGTCCTTACTTTGTACCAAGCTTAGAGGAAAGTTGAAATTGCTGCCACTTTCACCTTCTTCCTAGTCCTCAGTGTGGCGAGTTACACTAACTTAGATTCATTGGACTCAGCACCACTTACTGGCATGCCCCATATAGATCACCTCACAATTTGTCCCACTGAGCGTAAAGGAGGGGAGGTCAGGTAACTGACCTGTTCCCTGAAGAGAGGAGAATGACAGCAACTAACATGAGGCCATGAGTACGTGATCAACTTCCTTCTTTGATCTGTATTGTCTTCAGACGCCTCAGCACGCAAGCTACAGCAACTTACGTTGCCTTATGACAAAAAAAAGATATGCCAGTTATTTTAAGAACATGTTATGCACAGATGCTCATTCTGGAATTTTAACTTTTTAGAATCTGATAAATTGTTATGCAAAGCCCATTTATGGCCCATCAGTGTCCTTTTCTGAATTCCACATAGGACACCTGTTTTGCAAGTTTCCAACCATGTGCTTTTATTGTTCTTATTTATTGTGAAAAAAATATTATTTTTATTATTTTCTTCAAAACACCCCTTTACAGCTACTGCTACTGTAAAAGACACTGTGAAATCCGGGGGGGGGGGTCCATAAAATCCAAAAAACAGCCATCTTATCTCCTCTTAATCAAGAGACCAAGACTTGTGCAGAAGGGCTGTCAAAGATCAGCACTACCTTCATCCTTATTTTTAATTATTTAAGATTCTGCTACCACCATCCTGAAAGGAGAATAAATAGAGACCCCATTTCAAGATAAACCTCCCAGGCAGTATCAAACTTTTCTTGGCAATCCCTATCTGCATGTACCCATTGTGTCTACCATTCTTGCACTTCCTCCTGCATCAAAAACATTTTCAGGTGTTGCTTCATCCTTGCATTGCCTCTTAGGCTATCATGGTAGTAGTGTTGATGCCTTTTCATTTAAGGAAGCTACATGCTTTGCTCTGCCTTGATGACTAGCTCATGTAGGCTCCATCAGCTCAGATGGAGGTTTGGGAGTTGGTGGAGTTACTTCCTCACCTGTTTATTATCACCTTGAGAAGAGAGAACTAGCCCCCCTCAGAAATAAGTCCAGTTGGCAGCAGTTGTAATCGAGTCCCAGGAAAGGATTGGCAAGGCAGTTTCTTAGCAGCCCTGATCATGAAGTCAGATGTTTATCTAGTCAAATGGGTCTTCTGGCTTCTGTGTTTTGTGGCTTTTACCGTTCTGGTTCATTGGGCCAAGAAACACAATTGGCCTCTGCTTCACTTTCCTCTGGCTCAGAACTGCACATGGAGATGTACAGGGCAATATCAGCCTAACTTTGGCTGTCCAGCTCTTCTTAAGATACTGGCAGGACCACTGTGAACATCTCCTGCATCTTAGAGAGAAACCCATCTCTCTGGAACAAACTCCTCTGCCTGCTGCTCCCTCTGGAGCTGCCCACCTCACCCCAGGATGAAATCCACAGCATGGTGGGGGGGGAGTGAGTGTCTGTGTGGCAGGTGTGAAAGTTCTGCAGATTCTTCACAGCACTAGTGTGGAGACAACATACATAGTGCAGCTGTTTTCCTTCCCTCTCCCACAAATCTCTTAGCCCATCAGAAGGCTCAACATGTGATCAGAGTGAGGGACGGTGCCGTGGAGGTAGCTGATGTTCCCCCACCCCTTTCCATGAAGGCAGGGGGACATCCATGCGTGGAGATTGGCCCATATCATCCTGTGAGGATCTAAGAAAATGAAGAGTGATCAAGGGAGTACTTTCTAGCAGATGCTTATAACTGCGAACACTTGTGAACTTTGAGGTATAGTTTTGCAGCACTTAAACCCCGTCTACTTTGTATAGGCCTTTGTCAAGAATGCATTGTTGCATCCTTCAAACAACTGTATTCAGTTCAGCTTTCCCTAGAGAAAGACTTTTTGTACTTAAAAGCCTTCATGAAGTGGTACCTATGGATTTAGTTTCAAGTGGGATTACTTCTCCATACTGCACAGAAAGTTACTCTTACCAGCAGCACTCTAGATAGATGGTGGGAGTGGAGAAGTAAGTAATTAAAAGATTAGACACTAAGAACAGTTTGAAGAAACAGAGATGCTGGACAGACTGAAAAAATATTTTTAAAGGGAAGGCTGTCAGAAAAAATGTTTTTAAAATACACAGAACTCCTCTCACCCGGTGGCATCAATTACCTTGCTTTACAAACACGACTGATTGTCAGCTTTAAATCATGGGCTCTTTCTGTAGGCCTCCTTTTAGCTAGTTTTCAAAGTATCGCATGAAATATATTTAAGAAGTCAGTATTCTAATTTCTTTTGATATGTAGATGTTGCTTTTGTAATGAGCATTTTGAAATTGTGGCAGAATGCAAAAAGATCTTAAATACAATGGGGCCTTGATTCTCACTTACACTAAGGCCTCTGGCAGGGAAAGGGGGCATTAAAAGTGGGTATAGATTACTTAACACCTATATCAGGCTCTCTTACCCTGCTAGGATGGTGTAAAGTGGCCTTACTGCAAAATACTTATCAGGTGCAATGCATTTAATTAATGTGCTAAGGCCTCATCGTAGGAGGTTCTCTGCATCTTTGCAGACTTTAAATAGGAGGTGATGCTACTCAGCACCCACTAATGGATGCTTTAACTTAGTTTCTCGAATATGTGCTCAGTTAACAAACAGCGTATCATGGGAAATATCTTTTACATCTTTAAAGGGTGTGCCTTTTGATACAGTAATGCTTTCATCGTCAGGTTGGAAATGAGGTTTTGTTGGCTGTTAATGGGGGAGGTTGCATTTTGTGATGAGGAGGTGTTATTCCAAAGTGTGCATGTGATTAAAAAAATTCCCTACTCTCTCATCTGATTAGTTAGCTTGCTTGTCTGGTTAGCACTGAGAGTCTCCAGTAGGGTGAACCGGCCCTCCTTTTAGTAAATGGAGAAGTGTTCTTCTGGACAAATGGTCCGTTCTTAGAGGCAGCCCTCCAGTGTGTATAAAAACTGAGGGCCAGATTGTACCAAGGTTTCCTTTGTTGAGTTTCCTGTGCGTCCTTCCATCAGGGAATGGAGTTTTGCCCATCAGCCTGGGGAAAAAAGTGTGGGTCTGGCTCACCAGGCCTGAGGGTGCACTAAGTTGCATTGGCTGGTAATGGACCCACAGAAGTTGTTTCACCATCTGGGCATTGCATCTGCCACCGAGGGTTTCTTGTTGCCCAAGGAATCCCCTACCAGATTATTAAGCTAGCTCTCCTCCTGCTTTGTCAGAGTGGAGAAAACCATGTGGCATTAGGGGGCCTCTGAGCACTATGGGAAGGTTTGGACTCCAGAACAGAATTATTTCCATGTTGGGAGAGAAATAAGAGACACAGACACTTTGCTCTTATGGTAGTCAAACAGGGGCAAATCCTGACCCTTCCTCCACAGAGCATCCAGGCCACAGCAACACCAGTACAGGTCCACAGCATCGGTGACGGGCCGGGGAGACTGCACAGGGGTTTAACCCCCACTTGCCTATCACAGAACTCAGCCTGATAGGGACTGCAAGAGTGGTTGTAAAATTGCTTCCAACCAGGACCTGGAGGGGGGGGGGGCAAGGGGAGGACAAAGTTTCTATGCTTCCCATCCCCACACCAAGCCTATCAATTTGGGCTTGTAATTAGGGAGAGGAGTTCGTCCTTCAGTGTCCGTCATTGGTTAGGACTAGAATGGAGACAAACAGGAAGAGCAACAAAAAAAAAAAAAAAAGTGCCCAGAAATCCAGCACTCCCTGTCCTCAAATTCCGACCCATATCTGTGCCTTCAGTCCTCTTCAAACACATTACAATCGATCATTCTGTAGAAACACGTCTAGAGTTTTTAATAAAAAAAAAATCACCTAATCCATCCAGATGAATGAGTCATTCATCCTCAGGTATTTGTGTCCCCAATTACCTATTTCATCTCTCTACCACATTTCTACTATGTATTCTGTTTTCCAGTAAAACAGCAACAACAGGTGATATGAAAAGGATGACTCAGACATGTTTCATGCAACTCATAGGAAACCTCTAAACAAGAATAGATGAAATTGGGAATAATACTTGTACACTGAAATTTCTAGTGAAGCAGTGAATCAGATTAAAGAGTGTGAGATGGAAGTTCCATACCATATGAAACTGATAAATACTATGTAAAAATGTATTTGCTATACAACACTTAAGAAACATAGCAGACTAAACTGGATTATAAAAGTGTCTCCAACGTGCTGGAGTGTGGAACTTGGAATCAATAGAGCCTAGAAAAAAATACTCCATGGTCCTGCCCCAAACTCAATATCAGAATAAGACAGAGGATGAGACCAAGGAAAGAATGATAAATCCAATATAGGAATTACTAGGTGAAGTTTTATGGTCTGTGACACGCAGGCAGTCAAAATATATAATCATAATGGTTAAAATCTATGAATAAGGTCCCAATTCAAAAAGGCGTTTAAGCACATGCTAAAGTCTATCCCTATTCAGGACAGCAGTTAAGCACATCCTTAAATGCCTGGTCTAGAAGATACCATCAGAGATGTCAAGTATCAGGGGGGTAGCCGTGTTAGTCAGAGATGCTTAGTTTTGCAGTTCTCAAACTGTGGATTTGTGTCTTCAGAGATAACATGCTTGTTAACAGTAAAAATGTTTTTAAATAAATAATATATAGAGGTGAGAAATAACAGACCTCAACTCTGTTGTCCCTCTGCAAATTTGTGTACACAGAGTCAATCCCTCACCTCTCTTTAAAAGTGCAAAGTTTCAAGAAGTTCAATGAATAGAAGATTGTTGGGGGTGGAACAGATCTGGACAAGGAGAAGTCTGGAGTTAAATGTGAGAAGCGAGGGATATATGCTTTTTAAAAAAAAGCATTATATGTTTGCTCTTGAAGAAAAAAATCCAGAACACTTAACATTGTTGTTTTAGTTAAATAAAACAATTTAAATGTCTGTCTGGTGATGTTCTCCTCCTAATACAGAATGGCAAGAAAATCCTCCAAATATAAATGATTAACCTGTTGAATTGGAGATAGTTCACCTCCCAGTGACTTCATAAATATCTGCTTCAATTACCTCTGGTAAATGAAATAACCAATAATTCATTTTCTGGTGTAGGTGTAAAACTAATCTGAAAAGTTTTCAAAATAAATCACTGTTTAAAAATGTATATAGTGTGTACCTTCTAAAAATGAAACCTACACCTAGCTCTGAGTTGTGAAGAATATATATCAACGTTGTAACAACCAACAAGAATGCACTCTGATGTAGAAAACCATGATTAAATTGAGTCTTCCTGACTAGTGATTTAAATCGATTTGATTTAAATCAAATCCACCCTGCTGAAGTCTGGCACATTGTGATAGGATAGGTGGTCAGCGCTCTCTGGGCTCCTAAAAGCATTTCTCTGCTACCCTAGCTATGGTCAAACTTTATTTCAAATGCACACAAAACTAAAAAGAATATTGCATCCTACATTCATAAAATGTTACTGGTAGGCTGGACCACAAATGGACTGTTCGGGATTTCTCAGAATTTATACCGGTGAGGTGCACGTGACAGATTTCTTTTTCAAAGCAGATTATAATTTTCACATAAAGAGCAGCATATCTAGTGATCAAGGCACTTTGGGGAAGAGGAAGTGCACACTCCAAAGAGAGAAGACAACAAAGGAGGCAAATCACCAAAACAAACAAGTTGCTGCTCCGACGGAGCAATTCAGCCTCACTTGCCCCACATATTGGATTTAAAACAAACAAGCAAACAAAACAAACAAACAAGGCACCAGTCACTCTGCAGTCACACACAGCCTGAGAGACACCTGGAAACATATTATGGGTATGATCCTCAGCTGGGAAATCAGTATAGCCCTAACCATTTAGGCTGATGCCCAATTCCCATTCATCTTAGAATCTTGAGGGATTCCAAAATCCCTTAAGAGGCTTTGAAAATTGCAGCATTCGATACAACAAATATAGTTTTTATGCTTTAGAATAATAAAGAGGATAGTTTCCATTTCAAAGTCATGGCGGCTTTTATTTCACAAGTTTTAAGTAAGGCCCATGTGACTTTCTATAAGCATATTTTTGCATTACAGTACATCTGTATATTTCATAATAGTATTATTAGCAATACCACATTAAAGTACCATGCTAGATCCATGCTGCCAAGATGGGCATTTTCAAATACAGCTTTATTATTTCTGCTACTACTTTCACCCCAATGGGCTTGCATAACCGTTTTTCTTCCTTGTTAATCTTCTCTACATCAAGTTTTATGGTCCTGCTCAAGGCAGTTGCTTTTTGGTCTCCCCTCTTCTCTGGCAAAACAAACTTTTCAATGTCATGAGGAACCTCAAAACACTATTAATTATTAAACATTCATTAATAATTAGGTATAGTTTACTGACTGAGAGGGCCTGCTCCTGCACCACTGAAGTCAACAGAAATTTTGCCATAGACTTCAAACAGGAGCAAGATCATTGCCCTAGGCTGCAACTCTGACTGGGACCAAAATGGCAAGAACAAACATGATACTAGAGGAGAAGTTACAATACATGATTTCAGGGCCTGGGCACTGAAAAGGGAAGGTAGGGGTCTCAAGGTCAGAGGGAAAGCTGGAAAAGTGGAGGACTGGGCTCTAGAACTAGGAGATGGATACTGCAATTGTGAGTTCTATTTTAGAAGGCAGGCATCCTTTATACTCCTTGACAATATTATCCAGATGCATGTAATGAATGTAGGCAACATGTCCATAATGCATTTTACACCACTGCTGCCTCTTGCAGCGTTTTCCCCAAGCCTCCTGCATAAAGAATGAAGGAGGAGGACGTCCTATTTTCTTGATATCTATTTCCCTGGGTTGATGACTAAGGTATAACAAATACCGATTGTCAGAACTGATGCTGAAACCCTGTATAGTCAGGTGAAAAGTAATCCCCATGACCCCACTGTTAATTCCAAGCCATTTAAGCACACGTACACAGCCAGCCCACACGTCCTTACATGCTCATGTATTTCTGATACCAGAGGAGAGGAATACTGTACAGACTGTTCATGGTGAGTTGAACAGGAGAAGGTGGTGTATACATAAACACATTTTTAAAAGTCAGAATGGAGTCACATCTATTTTTGTATGTGACTGTTAAAACTAATGTTATTGTATACAAGTACCCCATTATCTTGAAGGAGACTGTAGAAACTAAAGCCAACCTGAGCTAGACTGTAAGCTCCTCTATGCAAAAATCCTGTCTCTGCATGCATTTTGTAAAGCACTGTGCACAATTTTGCATTCTATACTTTGTTTTTGGATTAAGACAAACCTAACATACCTATCATAGTACCGGAGTAGCCGTGTTAGTCTGTATCCACAAAAACAACGAGTCCGGTGGCACCTTAAAAGACTAATAGATTTATTTAGGCATAAGCTTTTGTGGGTAAAAAAAACCACTCTTCAGATGCATCATACTGCTTCTGCCTGGTACAGAAATGAATCAAAATCTCTCTCTGTTTGGTATTTTTAAAAATATGAAACCTATTTTAGTTAGCAATGCCAACACACACACACACAAAATCAACCTATGCTCATTTATAAACAGTAATAGGCCCAATCCTCACCCTTTCAAATGAAACCCTGAGTAAACAGTAAGTGGGAGTTTCAATGGTGAACTCCCACTGATTTCAACAGAAGCAGTTACACAAGCGCTAAATGCTTTTGAAAATCTCACCCCTGGGCTTTATCATGCATGGTGAAAGTTACAAACCCAGACTCTTTCAGGCTGATGGTGGAAAGGCCAGGGCTCTCCACTGAGTACATCCTTCCCAGGCAAGGTTTTAAAGAGCAAGATCAACCATCATGAGGGCAGCATCTGAGAGGGAAAGATGCACTCTCTTGGTCAGCCATTTTGACCGCCAACAATAAATCCAATACGACAATGACTGCAAGCAATCTTGACAATTGATAGTCTGTGCTTTACAGTGAGGCAACAACAACATTCTCTGCCCACAAAAGAATTATCTTTGTCTTAACCACGAGTCAGGAATCTCTTCTGATGTTTGCTGCTGAACATGTTTATATATTAAACAAGTATTCTGAAGTGTGAAAAGAAACGCATTTTTTTTTAAATTGAATCATCCTAACCATGGTTAGCCCATTATCTTTAGCCCATTACAAAGGGTAAAATGGAAGCAAATACTTCCTCTGAGTCTGTCTGGCCCCCTGCTTCCCCAGAAAAGCACACAGAGGAGGACCAAAGGAGAGGAAATCGCCTCTCAGATTTATCCTCAATCACTTTGGCAGCTTTGTCTGCCTTCCTTGCCCAGGAACAGGCTGCTGGACCAGTTCCCAAACCCAACGGCTATCCAGAGGCTTGCCTTGTCTCCATGGGAGCCATGCACTTCGGGCTTCTGCAGCCACTAGCTGCCTGGGAGGCTCTCCATGACAGGGGCAGTGCAGCAGAAAAATACCATGGTCCAGAGGTGAATGAAGCTCATGAACCCTGGTTGCATCCCTGACACGCCTACTGCCCACCTGCCCATAGTCTATGCACTCCCCACTCGTGAATCATTACATTGCCCCCTCTGGAGGGGGGAGGGATACACAGCAGCAGGCCATGGCTGACCTCTCCCCTGTCCACACAGGAGGGATGGGATCTGTGCAGAATGGGTTTCGTCTGCATGCTGCTCAGAGGATACAGCCCATTGCTATTATACTCCATTTTAAAACTCCGCAACTTCTTTCCATTTGCAAAAACAATTATCTAAATCGATTGCACATTTCAATGCTCTGAGAGACATTTATGCAGTTCCCTTATACTCTGGCCTGAATTAATCTAGAGTAAGATCACAGCAATACTACTATATATCAGTTCAGTTTTTCCTATGACCACACAGCTCCTGGAACAAACAGGGGGAGGGAGCATTGCCCCCTAAGATGATCATTATTTCAGAGGACAACTTGGCTGGTGAATAACCCTTGAAAACAAGAGGAATACATCTGGGTGGAAACTCTGAACATCTTTCCTTTTTACTACATAGTCCAGAGGTTTCCCCACATCAACAGACAGCCAGGAGACTGCTAAAAATAGACTTCTATACCCACCTGCTACAGTAAAAAGTCTCTCCTGCATCCCCTCAGAGAGGGACTTCATTTAAGTTTTTGGGGTTTAATTTTATTTCAATTGGGGGTTGGGGAACAATAAGCTACAGGATTTTTTTATTATGCATATTATAGTGTTATGTATTACTTAGATTGCACTATTGGCATGCACATCAGTTTAAAGACCAATACTAGAAAGACAGATCCTCTGCTATGAAGAGTCCATCTCAGCATTCATTTAGGTATGCCCAAAATTCCTAGTCAGTGGAAGTTTGAGATGCGCAAAGAACACAGGATCACACCCTAATATAGGGCTAAACATAAACAAACTGATTAACAAAAACACAGCAGACAAGGGGCAACACAGCTCCACTGATTCACCTCCATTGAAGATCTAGCTCAAGGTTCCTGCTTATAGTCCAACAGACATGACTTCAGGTAACCATTCAAAAGACTGGCAGTTGGCAGAGAGGGCCAAGAACAGGACTAGTCGATAGCAGACCTGGGTTCTTCTCTCAACTCTTTAACTTAACCTTGTGCAAGTTCTCTCCAAAAGGTGTATTCTTACTCCCTATGGTACCTACCTCACTGGGGTATAGCAGGTGCACAGTTTGCAAAGTGCTTGGACATCTTCCTCTGAAAGGAGCTATCCACGTGTAGGTTATCAACACACATATCGATGTGACTGATGAGGATGTCGATGTTGGATGGCTTCACAAAAATACATTTTAAAAAAAGAGTGCTTTGGAAGAGAGACCCATAGAACGGTAGGACTAGCAAAGACCTTGATAGGTGATCTAGTCCAGCCCACTACATTGAGGAAGAACGAAGCATTATCTAGATACTGACAGGTGTTTGTCTAACCTGTTCTTAAAAACCTTCAATGCAATTCCACAGCATCCATAGGGAACTTGTTCCAGTGCTTAACTACCCTGACAGGTAGGAAGTTTTTCCTAATGTCTGACTGAACTCTTCCTTGCTGCAATTTAACCCCATTGCTTCTTGTCATGTCCTCAGTGGTTAAGGAGAACTTATCACCCTCCTCTTTATAACAACCTTTTGCCTATTTGAAGACTGTGTCATATCATGCAAACACACCCCACCCCCCTCGGTCTTCTCTTCTCCAGGCTAAACAAATCCTTTTCCCCCCCCCAAATCTTCCCTCATAGATCATGTTTTCTAGACCTTTAATCATTTTTGTTGCTTTCCTCTGGACTTTCTCCAGTTTGCCCACATTGTTCTCAAACAGAGCAGTGCCCAGAACCAGACATAATATTCCAGTTGAGGCCTTATCAGTGCTGAGTAGAGCAGAAGAATTACTTCTTGTGTCTTGCTTTCAACACTCCTGCTAATACATCCCAGAATGATGTTTGCTTTTTTTGCAACAGTATTACATTGTTGACTCATATTTAGTTCATCATCCACTATAACATCACTTGGCACGCAAGTGGTAGGCATCTGTTCCAAGTGTAGGAGGCAGCAGGCCCAAAACACGAAGTGAGAGGAGGACACCAAAAGCCAATAATCCGGGTCCCATTAAAGTCAATGGCAAATCTCCCACTGGTTTCAATGAGATCAGGATCTGGCCCAAAGAGAATAATAAGGAAGCAGCAAATACAAAATCTCAAGAAGAGGGAAGCTGGAGAAAACACATCTATAATTACTCTATCCACAGGTTGCAATTGGCTCTGAATGACAAAAGGAAGAATCCAAAACAAATGTCCATTCTCCCTCCCCCATCACCAGCACCTGTCACCACACACACTACCTCAAAAGCATATTTAGGGTAAAAACTTGAAGTTATCCATCAGAAGGACAATGGATTTCTTCAAGTATAATGGTTTGCATAAATCTGGATGAAAGCTGCTAAATATTTAGAAGGCTCTTTTGTGCCAGATGTTAAAATACTAAAGAAGCCTGCATGGATCTGTAGAGTGTATGTCACATGCTGGGGAGACTATAGGGGTGAGAGTAAAGAGCTTCAAACAAGCCAGGATGATGGTGACTCTAGGTATTTGCTTAGTCAAAGTTTATTACAAAACAAATAATTAAAAAACGACAATTGAAAATCCATTTTTAACAACTGATTTAAGTCATGATTAAAACAAAATTATTTAAATCAATCTACCTTGATATTTCTACACTTAAAGTCTAGTGAATTCCATTACTTAGAAACTTAAACTCTTAGAAAGTTGTATTTAAAGCACTGGAGTTATTTAGCTATAATTTTTCCACCATGCAGGTTAAAATACTTATTACATCAAGCACAAGTAAATACGAGAAACCTGTCTCCTGCAAATCTGCTTTGAACTGATTAAATTGTACCTCTTTGAAAGTCTTGCAATTATGTTCCAACTCTGTTGCACCACATTTCTCCATCAGAGAATGATACTCTCTTAGCAAAAGATCTTACATGACCAGGTAAGGTTACATCATTTTTGGATGGTTGGACCACTAAGTCTACTGTAAGTGCCCAATTTCTTAGAGTCAGACCTGTCAAATGTATAAAATGACCAGTACAACCTCAGGGGCATATTCCTCTTGTTTTAAAGGAAGTGAAGTTGTAACTATCATACTAACATATGTTACAGTCAACACTTCATTTAGCCCAGAAGTGAAGGTACAGTTAACACAGTTTGACAGATCAAATCAGGTATGTCTAAATTAAGCATCTTCCGAACACTCATAGGACCTGTTCTCTCTCTTCACAGACCAGAAAAGACAGGATAAACAGAAATAAAGGGGGATAGGAATTGTGGTGTCAGTGCTGACCTGCAGAGAGAATAGAGAAAAGGGAACACAACAAGAATAAGGGAGTATGAATGTGTGATGGGAAATTATGTGTACTTGTCCTACTCAATGTAGTTCTCGGAAACATTTCTGGAATTATCAAACCTATGCAATAGTGCAGGGGTCGGCAACGTTCAGCACGCGGCTCGCCAGGGTAAGCACCCTAGCAGGCCGGGCCAGTTTATTTACCTGCTGACGCGGCATATCCTTCAGCCCGCGCCGCTTCCCGCCGCCCCCATTGGCCTGGGACGGCGAACCGCGGCAAGTGGGGGCCGTGATCGGCCGAACCTGCCGCGTCAGCAGGTAAATAAACTGGCCCGGCCCGCTAGGGTGCTTACCCTGGCGAGCCGCGTGCCGAACGTTGCTGACCCCTGCAATAGTGCATCTTTGTTTTAACCCCATTTAAATTAGTTCTATCTTTAAATCTTTAGTAAAGCAAGTCAACTGAAAGAAAAAGTGAGGCATCATTTCTTCTACAAATGGAGTTAACCTAGACTGCAGTCAGCGCAACTGTAATTTATCTATTGATCAAAGGTAGTTCGGGCTTTTCTGCTTTGTCCTTCTCCGATGACAGAGATCACAGGCTTTTCCATTTCTCAAACCCACACAGATGAGGGATGTTGTTATAGTCAGCTTATTAATGTCAGCCTGGCACAAGGATAAGTCTCTAGAAAGGATATCAAGTTTTCCCCTAATAGTCTTCCAAGTTTATCCCTTCTTCCCACTGATCCTTCAACATTTCTGCTTTAAGGCAACCTAATTTTAAGTTTAAGACACCGCCTTTCCACATATTTTCCATTAAAGCTTGTCCCTGCAAAGGCTGACAGTGTTAGCTATACATGAGGATCTGCAGGCCAAATTCTGCCTGGACTTGTATCCCCAGACAACCCCACTAAATTCAATAGGTTTGCATGAGGTATAGATCAAGGCAAAATGGGGCTCCAGGCTACTATGCAAAATCTGAAAACATTTACTTTGCACTGTGAAATCCCTTGGTAAGTAAAACACAGTTATAAGCTTTGTTGTAACTTTGACAACAGTATTTGACAAACTATGAATAGTGCAGTTTGCCACAGTGATTGAAGCAACATAGGGAATATACCCTCAAAACTTAAGGAAACTATGTTTCCAAAAACAAGGCCTCAACCCCGCATTGTGCAGCAAAACTAGTGTTAGGCAGTATTGTGGATCCATTTTCCCTTCTAAACACATCTCATTTCCTTTAAAATCACTCAGAAATTCCATTTTCATGTCAACAGGCTTTACAAGTTACAGATTCCCCATTAAATGGTCATGTTTCATAGTACTAGCCAGCCATTCACAAACCTAGAATTATAAAATATAACTTTCAAATATAGTCCTAGAAAAAATGTGACAGCTTCTACTATTACTCAGGTGCTTTTCCCCCTAAAATTACTGGTTATACATGCATTTTTGGGAACCAAAAAAAAAAAAAAAAAGATTACCTTTAAGAGACATTACATAGATTTGCACATAAGACTTTTCCTTGCAATGTTAAAAACAAGCTGTTAATATCTTAACTTTTATGCAATGATAGCTAAATAAACAATTTTGTAGAGAAATAACTCTGATAATTGGTCAGTTTTTTTAAAATGCAAATTCAGACACAGGAGGAGTCCAGAAGCAAAGTTCTGCTTTCAGTTCCCCAGTTTAAATCCAGAGTTCTCTATACATTGATGTCAATGTAACAGAGCACAATTTGGCCACATTATTTTCTCGACAGCAATACAACCTTACTGCCAACTCTGAAACCTGGTAATAAGCCAATATAAATTCTAGTAATGTATATACAAGTACAATTTAATGAAATACAGAACGTGCCCAACTACCAGCAGGTATCTTACAATTTATATTGAAGTTTTTATTAAAAACCTCCTTATTTCAGATTACTTACTCACAAAACAACATTTGCCAGGACGTTCACTGACTGGTAGCAAGCCACGTATTCCATTCTAGTTACTCATGATATCAAACTTACCTTATAAGCTACACAGTCAGTGAATTGTTACCACGGTGATTCATTTTTTTCGCCCTAAGCCAGAGGTGGGCAAACTACAGCCCACAGGCCACATCCGGCCCGCAAAACCCTCCTGCCCGGCCCCCGTCCTCCTGCCCTGGGAGGCTACCCCCGGCCCCTTCCCCACTGTTCCCCTCACCTGCAGCCTCAGCGCTCTGCGCAATGCTCTGGGCGGCAGGGCAACGCAGCTGCAGAGCCTGGCCTGACCTGGTGCTCTGTGCTGCGTGGCTGGCTCCAGCCAGGCAGCGCCACTGCCTGTCCTGGTGCTCTGGGCGGCACAGCTGTAGCACCACCAGCCACCGGTGCTCCAGGCAGCGCAGTAAGGGGGCAGGTGGGGTTGGATCAAGGGCAGGGGAGTTCGGGGTGGTGGTCAGGGGGCAGGGGTGTGGATAGGGGATGGGGCAGTCAGAGGGCAGGGAACGAGGGGGTTGAATGGGGGCAGGGGTTCTGGGAGCGGTCAGGGAGAAGGGGGGGTTGGATGGGTGGGGGGGGCAGTTGGGGTGGGGGTTCCGGGGGTGGTCAGGGGACAGGGAACAGGAGAGGGGGGGTAGATGGGGCAAGGGTTCCGGGGGGGGGAGGGGTCGGATAGGGGGCAGGAGCCAGGCACAGCCTCCACCAAACCGATGCGGCCCTCAGGCCAAAAAGTTTGCCCGCCGCTGCCCTAAGTGATAACTCCTTTCTGGAGGCCAGGGACTGGGAGTGGCAAAGCAACAATACTGACCCTAAGATACCCAGAGATTCCCCTTACGCAGAGGGAGTCCCTAGGTAGCTGGTGAATCCTGCTTTGTAGAGTAGAGCAAAACAGCTGGTGGGGAGGCCAGGATCTGGTCCCTGAGGGTTTTAATAGACAGCACAAGCAAATGAGGCAAGCCGAGGGGAACATGAGCCAGTACTGACAATAAATTATCAAAATGGGGTGAGTGTCAAAAAAGGGATAACAACAAGGAAGCAGAGTAGAAAGAGTTACTTTCACATGCTCTGTGAAGCATGTACCTCACATCAGGGATACAATTCCCCTGTTCTATACTGAATTAGCATTGCCCTCCATTTTTTATACTATCATTCGATTTTTTTTTTATTACTTACTGGTAATAAAAAAGTCCGAACACACGCAGATTTATGTAATGAATTAATCCACACTTCACCGCCTGCTTTACTGGAATGTCTCAATGTAGGCCTTCAGGGCTTCATATTTCAGTTCTGTATTTGAAAGCTAAAAACTACTTTCTCAGTCAGATTTCAAACATGGATTGAATACTATAGCTTGTAGGGCTTAATTTTAATCCCATTAAACTCTATAGCAAAATTCCATTGACCCCAATGGAAAAAGGATTTGGCCCTATATTCACAACATGGACCAAACTGTGCCATCCCATATAGACATACGTGGGAAGGGTTTCTGAGCGAGCCCAGAAAAGAAATTTTGCAGAGTTCACTTGACTTTCCCCACTCCCGAGGAATGAGTTTAGGAAGGAGGACTACAGAAGCATCAGAACATATGGATTCCCTACTACATAGCTTTCCAGGATCCCAAAGGTAGATACTGAAGGTGTTTGCTCAGTGGGAATCTCTGACCAGCCCCACCTTGGCAGGCCACTCACCCCTCTACAGGATCCCAGGGAGAGAGAGAGATGCAGGCATGTGGCCTGAGTTAGCACTGCTCCAAGCGGTGGCACTTTAGGTGCAGTTATCCACTCCCCTTCCTAGGTTACCTAGAAGGCTAAATACCATTCAGAGCATTTCTTCTTGGCCCATCCCCCCAAAACCACAAAAAACAAACACTTTAGGAGGAGCTTTCCTGGAGTCTGTGGGAAAGGGCGAGATCATGCCACAAAACCATTAGCCTCCTAATTTTTCATTTAGGACCCCACGTTACCTACCTTCCTCTGCTTATGCAAGTGGAGGTTAGCAAGGACAGCAACTACTCCATTCCAATTAACTCAACAAGGGCATCTTTTCAGCAACACGTCTCTCTTTTAGGGTGACCAGACAGCAAGTGTGAAAAAAAATCGGGACAGACGGTGGGGGGTAATTGGCGCCTATATAAGAAAAAGCCCCAAATATCGGGACTGTCCCTATAAAATCGGGACATCTGGTCACCCTACTTTCTTTGCCTGTGTGGCCACACACCTAAATCTAACTCTGTCTAATCCAATTTATTGTCTTGAAGCATTACTAATAACACATAGCTCCCAGCCTCAGCGGCTCATTTATAATGAGAGCACTATAGCCAATGCTTATATGGAAACACACACTTGGCTTGAAAGTCTGCATGTATCTTTGTAAGTTATGCATACTATTACCAAACTGGATTAAAAATAACACAAAACAAACAAAAAAAACACACACACCAGCAATTGATCATATCAGCTATAAACAAATGTCAATTATGAATATTTCCTTTCTTTAAATTAACGAAAGTTCATTAACCCAGTGAGTGGTTTCCATGAAATAAACTATGCACAACTTCACATTGCATTCCAGAAACAGAGGAGCATAGCTGGCTAGTACCTAAGGCAGAATGGGATCAAATCATTTACGTGTCTGGCAACCAAGATGGGAAGCTCTTTCAAAGAAGGGACATCTGGTGTTGCAGGCCTGCTCATACCATTTCTCTCTTGAAGAACAGTATATAAAAGCACTATATTAATCTTCCAGGAAGTTGCAATTATGTTTATGTTTCGTTGTACTCTTTAAGTATTATTAGCTTTCTTTGCCACATGAACTGAGTTAATGAACTGCATATGCAGTGACTACATGTCCAATCTTTACAGACAGCGCTGCTCAATCTACACTGACATACTTTAGTCTGACATAATAACCAGGCCAAAGTACCTTCAGGACACATCACCTAGAAGTATTATGATCCAACTGATGCTTTTAAAGAGTTAGAATAGTACAGAAAAACAGGGGTCTATTTTTTTTCTAAAAAAACATGCCTGACTATTTTTAAACTGACATTGTTATTTTGGGGGTTCAGTGTGTGAATTTGCTGCATCTCAAAAATATGCACAATAATATTGGACTTGGATATCTATTTATTTATACTTTTGTAAGCTCACTGACTCTAAAACTGCTAATGATAACTTAACATATCACAAAAACCAAAATACAACACTAGCGGGTTTGATTTGTCTCTCTCCTACGGTGATGTCAATAAGGGATAAGTCCAGCAATGCAGGTATTCCGCCTTGAGGCCCAATGACTCCACATAAAACAAGTTTGCAATTTCTAATGGATTTTGGAAAATGAAGTTAACCAAATTATATCATAACTGTTGGATACTTAACATTAACTAAAGCTTTGTGGAAAAGGGATAAAGATCCAAACATATATGCCATGGAATAAATCTTACCAGACCATCGCAGTTGCTAATAGCAACAGATGCTCCCGGAATATCAGTGATGTCTCCAACATATGCACAATTGGTCCACAGAGTCTCTTTTTTCCATATCCGCTCTGTTGCGCTTCTAGTCTGACTTTCGTTACCAGCCTCAGTTCCATTTCCAGTTTCCACATAGTCTTCATACCATTCCACTACAGCCTCTGGAGCCACCAGATGGGTGTTAGGCCTCAGCCTGAGATGGAATTCCCTTCCAAAAGCTGTGATGTTAAAATACAGTTGTTTGGGGCTTTGGGATACATCCCTTGTTAATCTTTTTTGGTGATTTGCGGAGAGAATATTGGAGATAAAGCTTCCATCCGCATTGGTGCTGATCGGAGTCACTAGCCCATACAGCCTCGGTCTGATTTTTGGTAAATCTGTCCAAAAAACAAACACACACAAAAAAACCTAAATTAGAATGAAAGTGTAAGAACAAGTTTGGAAAATGGAGAACAGTTACATAGCTACAGAACAGGAAGCCACCAAAATAATGATGAGCAAAGAAATTCACTTACAGCTGTGTCATGGACTCATCCATTGTATTTAAGTATTGTAGATTCTTCCATGATTAGTATTATGCAGTAGACACCAGAAAACCAAGGAGAAATAAGGTGAATAATGCACTTGAGGCCTAAATTCAGAGGTGATGCAAGTTTGAACCTTACACACTGACATAAGATCCCTTAGTACTACTTACATTCACTCCTCTGATGTATAAAGGAGTCTATCAGAGGAGCCAGAAGATATAAATTAAAGTACGGTTGGGGGTATTTTAATTT
The DNA here is from genome assembly GCF_011386835.1 of Chrysemys picta bellii. Taxonomy (NCBI): domain Eukaryota; kingdom Metazoa; phylum Chordata; order Testudines; family Emydidae; genus Chrysemys; species Chrysemys picta. Next base: position 13,193,244 of record NC_088795.1, on the reverse strand, counting down.
ACATCTATAAAATGGGTTGTGCTCCCCACACCAGCCCAGAGAGTGTGGCCAGCTGGGCCCAATCAGCCAGTTGAGCTGCAAAGAGAAGGAGATTTAGGCTGTGTGGAAAGCACTTCATTAGATGGAAGCTCACCTGTGAGGGAACAGGCAGGGCTTCTATAAAGCCAGGAGGCTGGCAACACAGCGAGGCAGCAGGGAAGAAGCCTACACTCTCTCTCTTCTTGAGGAAAGGGAGAAGGAAGTGGGATAGGAACCCATGTGGAAGAGTTTACCTAGTAGCCCCCGGAGAAACTGTGCTGACTAGGAAAGCTCATGGAGAAGCTTAAAGCAGCACAGTAGGAAGTAGTCCAAGAAATAGAGCAGTAGGTTTGGTGAAGTCCCAGACCTTAACTGCTCACTGTAGGGCCCTGAACCCAGAGTAGTGGGTGGCCTGGGTTCTCTCCCATCCACTGCAGAGTGGTATTGGTAGGTACAGTGAATGGGAAGACTGCCCGAGTCACTGGGGAATGACACAGCCAGGGGAGCGGACATGAGGACTCTGAAAGACTTCCCCAGAAGGGGAAATTATAGAGTGACCTGGACAGAGGGCTGAGCCACAAAGCAGCCATACTGCAACAGGAAGTGCCACCCAGTGGTGAGCAGAGAACCCAATGACCAACTGCTTACAGAACTTGAGTTATGCCAACCTAGTTTCCCTTTTATAGAGATAGAATGGGTGTAAGCAGGCATAGTTAGTCTAAGGGAATCTAATTTACTCTGTTTGACCTCAAAGTCAATCCTGAATTTCCTTCCTTTTGTGCCACAGTCAGGTCTTTACTGTTCTTCTAACACAGCAATTTTAACCACAGAATTATTTTTCCCCCCCGTACATAAACATGAAGCGATCCAAACAGAAAGAGAAAATGTATTCGATGGAACACTGCCCATCATGTTATGTATTTAGAAAACAATTTCAGCCAAAGCCCAGTCTTACAGATGTCATCAGTTGCAAGATTTCCAATGACTTCAATACAACCAGAAGTTGGCCCTTTAAATGCATCATAATTACTCCTCCTATTACATCACTTCAATTCTAAGCACAGAGATATTATTACAGTGATCTGTATAAAAAGCCACAAATGTTTAGTACCTTCATGTGGTAGCAGCGATGTTTAAACTAAAAAAAAAATTGAACATGGGCCCATTTTTCGAAGTTGGGTGAACATATGAAGATATGCTTGGATAGGCATCTTGACCGTAAGGCTCTAGGGCTTAAATTGGGTATGTGCAAATGTATGTTCCCAATTGCATATGGCCCCCATAAAATTTAGACTTCATACACAGTAGAGACCAAAGGCCTGAATTTTTTCCATTTCAAAGTACTCAGGAGATTCCATGCTCTTTATGTGTAAGTTCCAAAATAAACGACCACGTGTTTGTTCTACATGTGCATTAAACAAAAGTAGTTTGTTTCCTTGCACTGCAGCTTTCCAAAGAAAGTGTCATGTTTTGTATTGTAACTCGGCAATCTCAGAAAACTGATTTATAGTGTAAAAATAAAACCTGAGGGATTCTTAGCTAGAGTCATCCCAGCGGATGCCACTGCAATGATTCATCATGTCAATGTATTAACACAGCCGAGTAGATGGGAATCCTATGGGCTCTGACTTTTCCCTCTGTGGCTCTCCAATGAATGCCTTTTTTACCCACTGACCTACTCTCTCCCTTCCTCCTCCTGAAACCTGAAGTAGAATATGATCAAAGATACAGGAGAATGGAGAAGGTGACTTAAAACCTACTTTGAGAGATGCTAGGCAAGATCCTTGACCCTGAAAACCCCAGCTGCCTAGCTGTTGAAGCTGTGTAAGTCAGAGTAGTCCTGGGGCAAATCTAACTTAGCCCAGGCACCCACCAGGTAAACATGCCCAGATTGAAGGGAGAGGAAAGATGGGTTAAAGCCACTTTTGCCTACCTGCCCCAACTGGTCAGAACAGAGGATTTGAGCCACAATTCCTACCTGATAAGCAGCAAAAGTACCTGATCTGTAGGCTTTAAACTGGTTTCTAGATGCACATATTTGCAGGAGTAAAATATAATGCTCAAAGGGTGCTAGGATGACAGTCCATGAAATCCAAGTCCTGTGTTTGCTGTGTAACAGGTACAAGACAAGCAGTGGCAGTGCATGCTACCCCATAGTTCCTCACCAGTCTCCTGGAAGAGCTACTTAGTTGGGAGAGGGTAACTTTTTCCCTCTATTCCCATTCAGTCCTTTGTCTCCTATGAGACTGGCAACAAACTTGCTTTTTAGTGGTATTTGGATATCTGTCTGGTAGGAAGTTAAAGGACAGCTATGACTTATTTCAAATAAACCACCTAATGGCCAACCATCCTGAACTTAAACCTCAAGTGGACTATGGCTAAGTTACCCAAGGGAACGTCTCCATTTCTTTACTTCCCACCATATTTCCTCAACCAGGACATACTGGGGCCTGCTATTTCTCCACTTCGTACTGATTTTACACCAGTGTAACACCAGGTAAGTCAGTGGCGTTAACTCTCAATTTGCATTGAGCATCACTGAGAGGAGAATCAGGCTATTAGATGTCCAGGTCTCCTCCTGTGATGGTAGAAGGAAGGGCATTCTCTGTGCAAGGGCAATGATTCTGGACCAAACTGCTGCAGGACATGAGTCTGAGCATAAACCTCACCACCATGCTGTGAGGCACACCTGGTTCAAGGCAGAATTTCCTCAAATGATCACACAATAAAGACAGCCAATGCAACAAGAATTAACCAGTCCCAATTCCTATAAAGTGGGTGGCGGAGGAGGTAGAGGGCAGCGCTACCTTCTTGGTAGCGTTTGATATATCTATTGAGTGGCTCAGATGGTGATGTGTGCCACAGACATGCCTCTAAATAAACATACTTAATTAAATGCATTAAAACTTATCCATTCTCAACCTAAAACAGATTCGAATGAATAGCAGAGGTAAAAAGGCTCTTGTATCCAATATCAATCCAATGAATAATCCAGAACTTATTTATGCAAACAGACTACCCAGTACAGATAATGTAATTGGAAAATTCTCAATTGCTACATTCAACCTAGTTTTGCAGCCGAGTTGATTCTGCATTAACATCTTCAATTTCTAACTGATATTACTAACAGTAGAGGCAGTCAGGAAAAATAATGTACAATATCAATAGCTGGTGTTTGGAAATGGAAATTCTTCAAGCCTGTTATGGAGATATTGCAGTCAAGGTTAGTGAAAATAGCCTAGTCATTCATACCACTCATTGTGCTGAAAACTACTATGCATACCACAATTAAAATTACCAACTCACAGTGCGATCTTTCCTGAAGGAGGCATTCACTCTCACCCATAATCAATACAGTCACATCAGCATTAAAAATGCTTTTAACCATTATGCGTACAATTTTAGGGCCTGATCCTGTAATCCTAACTTATGAAAACTCCCATTTAAAAATCACTGGGAATTTTGTGTAAGGATCAAAAATTTGAATCCTGAGAGTTAGAGATGGAACCAAATCAAAACCCCAGATTCCACTTTTCCCTGAGAGTATTTGTTTGTTTTTTGGAGTAGGTAGGAAATGGGAAGCAAAGAAGTTGAAATCTGAACACTTCCAAGTTTTGTCACTGGGCCCAATCAAAACTCTGGATCCTAATATCCCCCAAATTTCAGTCGGGCTAAAAATCCAGGTCCAAATTTCACATCTTAGGATCATTTCTATCTAAAATTCACTTACAGATCAATAAAACACAGGTGATTTCTTACTTTTACCCCCAACAGAATTTGTGTATTTTTCACACAAACAGATATCCAAAATGCACAAATTTCAGCCTGACAATCAAAGCCTGAATTTGCAGCACATCTGAGAAGTTACTTTGTACTTTTTAATGGTAATGTTCCCAGATTTCAGTTTGTGGGGGCAAGCAAGTTGCAGTCATTAATAATGAGAACAGCCAGCTGACCACAAAGAGGTGGGAATGAAGGGTGGGAAGAGACATATTAACGTTTTTGAAATCAGCAAAGGACTTTCCAAGGTCTGTAAATGTTGAACTGGAAAAGGAAGTCTCCTTTGTTCAAAGGCAATTAAAATTAAATGTGACAAGCTTAAATACTGAAGAGATCCAAACTCCTCTGCTGACTTCAGCCATCCTTTTTTGTAGACTGCAGTTTATGGAAATGCTATTCCATCTGTAGGTGTCCTTTTTTCCCCAATTCTCCATTTTCAAAGCTGCACTGTTTTGCTAATTCCAAGTTTTACTAATAATCAGTGAAAAGCAGGAGGAGAAAGAGGTGAAATTTAAGTTAAAAAAATTCTCATTTTTCAACTGACCTCAAAATTTTTGCTACAATTGTACATTGTTTAAGACAAAAGTAATCATTTATAAAAATATCACATTCTTTTATTAAGTGTTCCAAAACACAATCAGGTAAAGGATGCATCTGTAAGAAAAAGATATCCATAATATTTTTTTTAAATCTAAACAATATTAAAGCTTTAGCACGGCTGACCCACACAAATTGATATTATTTACCTTACTAGAACTAACCATAATTAAGATTATAATGTCCTACACTTTCTTTGTACAACTGCATCTGAAAGAGGGATTGTATCATTATGGGAGATTTTTTCTTTTAATAGAATGTATTGGCCAAATTTTGGAACCTGGGGAAAGTAAAGCACCAAATACACAGATAAGTCCACTTATTTAGGTGCCTATTTTCTGAAATGCTGAATGCCTAAAAATTCCACCAAAGGCAATGAGTATTTAGCACCTCTGGAAATCAGGACAAGTTATTTAGATGTCTAATTAAAGGTAGTTTTTAAAGTTCTTGGTTTAATATTTCGGATGTTTCTATTTGCTAATTATTACCAATAAATAAGTGTTTAAACAAGGGCTTCTATCCTCCAACTTGAATCTGCACTGAGGTTGTAGGGCACGTTCTTCCACTTGAGTAGTATCGGACTACTTGAGTCCCTTCACTGATTACTTTGAGCAGTATCTCGTGCCAGTCAGGGTGGCAGAATCTAGCTCATAGTGATGAATTTATCATAACACGACAGTTATAGCCTCTCTGCAGGATGAAATACAGTAGCTACCATGTAATATTCAAAGGCAGAAGTAGCAGCTTGGAAACCTGCAGGGATGTGACATGATGTCTGTCAGTGTTACTTTTACCACAAAGATGTGGCTCCTTTGCTTCCACCGTAACTACTGTATATTTCATACTACCTAAGTTGACAGTATCCAATACTGGAGAAGGTAGTTATTTGGTCATTTTATCAGTAAACACACTATACCCACATCATAGGAGAAGGATAGTTGTAACAAAACTTGGATTTGTGTACAGTAAGTACCCTCCAAGCTAAAAGCACCAGCGCAGCACATTATCTGCTTGTTGGGCACAAAGGGGCAGGCCATTTTGCATACTGTACTATATCTAGGGTGGGAGCATCCAGAGCCAATTTTTTAAGGGAAAGACTGGGAATGAGTCTTAAGAAGTCTTACACTTTCAGAGGAAATAAATGGTTAACCCCTAATACAGCTGTCACTTTATCACGGTAGAACAGAGACTGTGATAAGCCTTATAAAGGGCAGAGGCAAAGAGGGCTGCTCCAGTAGTTTAGCAAAGTATTTCTCAACACTGAGAAGGGTAATGATACGATCCGAACTAGGGACTCAATCTTACTCCCCCTTGCCTGTGTTAAGTGTTGAGAGCCCTAAGAAGTTAGGAAGCAGTTTTGGTTGCCCTCTTCTGACCAGTCCAGCCAAGTCAGAACCATCACACACAGGCTTCAGAGGGAGCTGTATCTGGCACTTTTTGGCCAGAAGCAAGGACTGAGTGAGTGAAAGCAGAAGATGGAATAAGAAAGATACTCTCAGGAGTCCCAAAGGGGTCAGGCATCAATTGGAGCTGTGGTTGTTCAGCACTTCTAAAAATCACATTCAAGGTTTCTCAAGCTGGGTAAACAAAAACTGAGGCTCTCAAGTTTAGTGGCTAGTGAATTATTGCCCTCAATGCCCCCATTTCCTGTACTGTGAACTTGACACAGTGCTATTGGCAACTCAAGTATTCCTTTCCTGAGTGTCCATACAGGATTATTTCTGGTATTTTCACAGTTCCTGTAGCACGACAGACCCTTTGCATCCCTCCAGTGAAACTGTTTTATCCAGATAAGAAGACAAGCTGTTCAATCTCTCCAAAGGCAGCCTGCCAATGTCATTTCAGAGTTGGAAACCAAAGCATCCTTCAAGTGGTAGCATTAACAGCACTGTCAATTCTCAGCACGTACACATTGTGGAATTCTGGAGCCAACAGAATGGAGATGTTGCACCAAATCGAGTTTCAAAACCATCTCACAAGAATGCTTTTCTAATTCCAATATCTGAAATAGTCTTATCATTCACAATAAGATTTCTGCTTGACAATTACTGTGCACCTGCTCATCCAATTAAGTTATGCAGTAATGTAATACATTAATTTAGTGCAGCTCACTATGTTTATACATTGTGTGGCTGTATTTAAAAAAACATCTATACAATTAAATGCAGGGTACAAGCAAAGATCAGCTGCTTAATAGAGGCAGCCATAGACTAAAGATTTAAAAAAAAAAAAAAAAGTATAGGAAGCTGCAAGATGACACTTGAAAGCGGTTGCTACCTATTTGGAGAGGGTTCTAAGACAGGTTTCACTGTACGTATTTAACAGAAGAAACAATCAGATTTCACAGGACCAAAGACATTTTAAAAAATAATGGTTTAAAATGCCCTTTCAGTACAAATTAGGGCAAAAACCAGTACTTTAAAAGCTACTAGATATGTTTTAAATGCAAAAGAGTTTCCCCACCAAGACACTATCTATTCAGGAAAATGCAGTAGGTAAAGCGAGTCACTTACAATCTTTTTTGGTAAGCCTCCTCAAAAGCAGAAGATCGGAGAAGCTTATTGGCCAAATCTACCAGCCCAAGCAAGAGTCACAAAAGAGCCTGAAGGCAATGAAATCAATGCAGTTCTCCTATGCAGGAGAGAGTAGGCTGCAGTGAGCTCTCACAAGATGTCAAGCATGATGCTGCTATGCTTAACAGGAGCTCCAGCCATACCGCTGTGAAAATAGGTTTGGGTACAGGAGCAGACTGTGAGTAGGCCCAGAGCCGTCCCTTGGGTATGGCGAATCGAGGCGACCACTCCAGGCCCCATGGTTTGGGGGCCCCGCAGGCCGGTGCTATTGTCCCAGAACTAACTGACGGGTCGGTCCCATAAGTGACAGATTCATCGCTTCCACCCCGGGCCCCACACCCCGCCCCTAGGGATGGCCCTGAGTAGGGCCAGTGAATCCGTAATAGATTACTAAGGAAGCAATACAGCAACTGCAAAGGCTCCTATTACAACCTCTGGATTAAAAGGAGAATTCTATCCTAGCCTATCCCCTATGGAGCACACAGCCCAGTTATGCCCAGCTATGCATAGGGATACAGATTTGGCCCATGTATCCAAGATCGTATCCCTAGTCTCTGTGGGTGTCTCAAGAACATTCCCAAACTGTGGCAACTGAGCCATGAAAAAGACAAAATAAAAAAAATAAAAAAAGAGAGAGATCGATCTATTTTCCAGGATAAGCATTTTTTTTCTGAAGTACGATATAATTTCTAAGAGCAGCATTTCCATATAGCTTATGGTTAATAAAATTCAAAAACAATCCAAATTGCATGTAAACAACCAAAAACACAATCACAAGGCCAGCACATAGTCGGGGGAGGGGGGGGGGAAGAGAGGGGAAGGGTTGGCCAATTAAACGTAAACCCACATAAGTGCCTCACTTCCCATTACTCATAGGTAGTAGTGGAAATTAACCTCAACACACTAGAATTCAATGCCAGAATTGAAATTAAGAAAAAGAGCTCCACAATTCAGGAAAGTGCTCGAACTTGCTTTCAGAACACCTGGCACACACTAGAAGGTTAATAAATTTGTTAGTCTCTAAGGTGCCACAAGTACTCCTGTTCTTCTTTTTGCGGATACAGACTAACACGGCTGCTACTCTGAAACTAGAAGGTTAATACTTTAATTTGGGAGAGTTTGCTGGGGTGGAAGCATAACCCTCCTATATAGCACCTTTCACTTGAAAGTTTCAAAGCACTGTACAGAAACATTAAGTAAGCCTCATAACATCCCAGGAAAGTATTATAAACCCCTTTTCACAGATGGGTAAACTGAGAAATGCATAAGATGACACTCCCCAGGTCAAATACTAACCCAAGAAGAGACTCCAAGAGACCAGACACCTATTCCTATATTCTGCTAGCTAGAAACATTCCCTTCCATAAAGATAGAGGACCAAATTCTGTACTGAAATCGATGGAACTGCTCCCATTTGCACCAGCAGAGTATCTATTCCAGAATTTCCAGTCTCTTTTTTTCACCACTGTCCCTTGAGAAATGTAGTAGTTCAAAATTTAAATTTGTAATAGAGATGGTAAGGTTTTAAAGTGACCAATGGATACTGAGGGAGAAACCTTTTCTTCAGGTCTCTTATTCACCCCATATTCCACAAAGTCATCATAACAAAATATTTCCAGCTTAAAAAAAAAATGTTAAATACTTACACATAATATCAAGACTGTCCAAAAATGTGTTTTGCCCTTCCCAAAACTGAGTAGGTATTCTTTCCTTTATTCAAAAAGTATCCAGACAAAAAGAATCCCACATATCTGATTTACCATGAGATTTGAACGGCTGGTTTGAGCATGCTCCAATTTTTAACTTTTGTTGGTTTTGTTCTTTTAAAAGGGAAAGTGTAGATTTTGTTGAAGTGTGAGGGTGATAATGAGAGGGCATAAAGACAAATTATATTACTGCAGATCTACACATTTCTGCTGGAAGGAAGAATCTATTGCTCAAGTGTGAAAATGTTGTTAGTCTGCACATGCACTAATAGTGTCTTCTTCAAGAAAAGAAGTTTAAATAAACTGACTTATTGAACTTATTTATTTATTTCACTTTTCCTTTCAGGAAAAAAAAATGGTGCTTACCTATTTGGATTGTTCCTTCTTTACCAGCCTGCAGAGGGGAGGGAAAAAAAACACATACACACAAAACTGTTAGTTTAATTATTATGTGATGTGTTACTGCAAAATGTATGTTTCTGGAAAGTGGAAAATCACTTGGTTTGTATTGCACTGTTGGTAGGTTTCTGCTTTTGGTTTTCTGAGGTGGCATTTTTCCCTAACTGAATAACCAGCTGTCCCCACCAATGTACGAATAGACTCCATAATAAGTTTAACATAAATAGAGCAGCTAAGAAGCCCTAATTCTGAATGAACCATTCTATAACTTGTGACACTGTGCCAAAAAATAATTCCAGTGGCTAAAGAAAGGCCTTAAAATTAATTAAAGCTATGATTCCTGAAGAGTGGGCGTGTGAAGGAATAATCGGGCATGTATGCTGACAGTTTGGATACCAGGGAAACCAAGGAAAGCAAACTACCCTTCCCTACCCACAGGCAGTTAGGGTTCAGGCTGAACAGCTCATGCAGAGATGGGAGCGCTACATACACAGGATTCAGACAGAGCAGCCTGCGGCAGTCAATGACAAAACTCCCAGCTGGCTGCAGGATGGGACTCAAGGTAGCTGCTGCCAGACTAAGGACTCATTCAAGTTTGGGGTTTACCTTGCTGGGGACAGGAGAGAGGATACTGAACTCTGCCAAAAGAAGGGGGAGGAGGGCAGAGGAGAGACAGGCCCAGCAACGGAAAAGGGAAAAGCCAGGAAACGCTCCCACCACCTCCCCGGATCTGTCAAAGCAAACTTTGCAGCAAAAGGATTGTGCAAGCAATTTCCTTCTGACACGTGCATAATGGATCGCTCTCCCCTAAAGCCGAATTATTTCTCTCCGCAGCCCACGAGTTTCCTCACTGGCATGAAAGAGACCAGAAGACAATTACAAGCGCCTTGAAAAGAAAACCCCTCTTTGAATGGATTTCTTAAGGGATCAAAATGAAAGGGGGGGAGATGAGAGAACAAGGTTCCAGGTTCATTCATGATTCCACATGGCCCGGGACAGAGGGACGATGACAGATGCTAAAACCAACAGAGCAACTCTGCTGCTGTTGGTAATAATATTCTCTCTCTCTCTGCTGATATTACTTCACTGGAGAGACTAATAACTGTTTAAATGATGGGGGACGCGCCTAGCTTTGGCAGCAATAATTCCGCTGAGATCAAGCAACGTAACACGTGCACTCAGTGCCAGTCCATTAACAAAAACTACATACAAACAACCAAACGTTACCAGGGGTGGCGGGCGTAGGTGCAAATAAATGAAGTTTTTGCTAGTACGCTGCACAGCGATTTAACTGGAGGGAGCTCTGTGGCAGCAATCTTCCCTCCAAGATCAAGCACTTTAACAGTCGGTCCGTGCAAGTAAATGCATAAAAACCAACCAAGCTCCCCCCCTGCTATAAAAGCAGAGGGAGAAATAACTGCATCGAGTGTCTGGGGCAGGGGGTGCACCAAGCTATGGAGCCAATATAGCCACTTACTTGTTCATCAGCTGAAGTCCGAACCTCTCCCAGCGAGGCTGCTACTAACAGCAGTGACAGGAGAACCATCCCGAGTCCAGATCCCTCCCGAACACACACTGCAGGGTCCCGCACAGCGAAGCGAAGCCAAAGGCGCGCGCAGGGTCCCTGGGCTGGGGATTTGGGGTTGCCCCGAACGGGAGCTCGGAGCGTGTCTCCCGCGCCGCTCCCTTCCCACCCCGGGCCGGGCGAGGGGAGGTGACCGCACCGCCAGCCCAGCGCTCCTGCAGCCCGCGGGTCCGCTCCCCGTCTCGGCTCCCTGCGGGCGAGCGGGCGAGAGCCGGGGCCGCTGGGCTGACAGGAGCCGGGGGAGAGTCGCCGCGCGGCCGCTTGTTGCTCGCCGAGCCCTGCCCGCTCCTCGCGCCTTGCGGGGCTAATAAAGCTGCCGGCAGCAGCAGCCCCCGGCTGGGCTCCTCCTCCTCCCCCCGCGCCGCGCGCGCCACCGACGTCAGGGGCTCCCCTGGCGCGAGCCGGCCGCCTCCCCGGGCTGCACGCGCGGGCTCTGCCGCAGGCTCTCCGGCATTCCCTGGGGCAGGCAGGAGCCCGGGCATCCTCCCGCCTGCCCCTTGGCCCCCCCTGAGGAGCGGAGCTGCTCCTGGGGGCAGGCCCCGGGTCCTGGTCTGCACCCACCACTGCCCGCGTGCGAGGGGGCTACAGCAATCACAAACCAGTCCTCAAAAGGGAGATTTTTCTGAAAAGCAACCAGTAAAATGTATGCACTGATAAACAACAGAGCATCTCCCTTACTCTGCATTTAATGACATGGACACTTAAACCTGCGTAAACAGTTATTTTATTGAATTGGTCTGTCACTTTTAACCCTAGGGGATATTTTTATTGGTATTGTTCTGGCACTTCTTAAATCCTTTCCTTACTTAGTTTAAAGTGATAAATCTACAAAGCAAACAGCTTTCAGCCTGTTGATCATAGATCCCCAGCCTCGTCCGTGCTCTGATGCCCTTTCATTGCCTTTTTTGGTTTGTTTTTGGTTGCCCTGCGAGGGCCCAGACCCTGCAAAGATCTACACCCCGGCTTAACTTTATGCACAGTAGGTAGTCTTGTTGAAGTCAATGGAATTCTACTGTATTGTGAGTCTTATGGAAGGTGAATTCTACTGAACTCACAGTCTGCAAAGTTAGGCATCTTTGCAGGATCACAGTCTAGCTCCCAGGCTGGTGGGTACAAGGGTCCACCTACACAGTATTGGGGCCTTAGAGTGGTAGACCCTCTCGCAACAATCGCTGTTATGTTCAGTACGCTTGACCTTTATAGTTGCCTGGAAAATGCCTTGCACTTGCCCCATACAACACCAACACACTGATTGATCATTTATGCAACCAGGTGCATCTCAAAAGCAAAATGATTTACTCCACAGACGTAATGAGAGACAGGGATAGAAGTCTCCCCCCACATCAATAGTCACAGAGAGAGATGAATTTCACAAGAGTCAGGACTATTCAACCTGCTCACCCACCTTCTGCATTTTAAACATTGTGTGTATAAACACACCACCAAGGCATCTTATCACCATTTCTTGATCCTGCACAGAAGAGGGAAAGACTGACATGTCTTTAATAGAGCTGGTCAACATTTTTCTTTATTTCTATGAAAAGTTTTGATTAAAATTAGTTGGGTTTTTTGCAATCAAAATTTTTCTTGAAAAATGTTTGGGTGTTCGATGAATCCCCCATAACTCAAAAAGTGGTGGTGGGGAGGGAGAGGGATTGCTGAAAACAAAACAAAAACATTAGGCTGAGAAACACTTTTGGACAAAAATTTTCAGTTTTTCAGTATTTGGAGGTTTTGGTGAAAACCAGATAAAATTAATGGAAATTTCTGTATTTTCAGTTTTGAGATAAGACATCTTTGTTGAAAACATATTTTGAATTAAATAATTCAACCAGATTTTTTTTTTTTTTACTACCTTTCAGGAGTATATGCTCAGAGAATGGGCTGGGTTTTTGTTTATCATCTATTTACTTTGGTGTGTTATATTCTTTGGTATAAACAGTAAACAGGACTTAATATGTTTAATGATACAAACTATAACTGCTTACTACTGGCCTTGATTTAGCAATGAGCTCCATGCAGGCAGATCCTCATGCCTGTTTGGAGACCCAATGAAGTCAGCGCATGGAGCTCATGGCTAGATTGCAACCATGGTAAGTCTAACAAGTATCATGCAGGTGAACTCCTGCAAGATGGGGCCTAACTCTATTAAACCATCACATTTACTTTAAAAATGAAATGTTGGTTGCAACTTCAGTTCTGCTCAATCCAAGCTGCTTTAACACCAGCAGTTAAGATATTCTAGGACTATTATCTATGCTTAAGCCCCTTCATTTTCAGGTTAAGCCGATTTTTACTGAAAAAATCCTGGGTTTTACAAAAGGTGTCTTTCCCCCCCCCCCCCCAATTTTCACCCTGTTTTTGTATCATTCAAATATATAAAGATTATTGTATTAGGATAATATAATACATTGCATGAGCTACATGTATTACAATAATACATTAGTCTGTGTGTATATGCAAAGCTTTTGATACGGTCTCCCACAGTATTCTTGCCAGCAAGTTAAAGAAGTATGGGCTTGATGAATGGACTATAAGGTGGATAGAAAAGCTGGCTAGATCATCGGGCTCAACAGGTAATGATCAATGGCTCCATGTCTAGTTGGCAGCCGGTATCAAGCGTAGTGCCCCAAGGGTCGGTCCTGGTGCCGGTTTTGTTCAATATCTTCATTACTGATCTAGAGGATGGCGTGGATTGCACCCTCAGCAAGTTTGCAGATGACACTAAACTGGGAGGAGTGGTAGATATGTTGGAGGTTGTAGAGATAGGATGCAGAGGGACCTAGAGAAATTAGAGGATTGGGCCAAAAGATATCTGATGAGGTTCAACAAGGACAAGTTCAGAGTCCTGCACTTAGGACGGAAGAATCCCATGCACTGCTACAAACTAGGGACTGAGTGGCTAGGCAGCAGTTCTGCAAAAAGGACCTAGGTGTTACGGTGAACGAGAAGCTGGATATGAGTCAGTGTGCCCTTGTTGCCAAGAAGGCTAACGGCATTTTGGGCTACATAAATAGCCCTATTCAGCATTGGTGAGTTCTCATCTGGAGTACTGTGTCCAGTTTTGGGCTCCACACTACAAGAAGGATGTGGAAAAATTGGAAAGAGTCCAGCGGAGGGCAACAAAAATTATTAGGGGGCTGGAGCACATGAGTTATGAGGAGAGGCTGAGGGAACTGGTATTGTTTAGTCTGCAGAAGAGAAGAATGAAGGGGGATTTGATAGCTGCTTTCAACTACCTGAAAGGGGGTTCCAAAGAGGATAGATCTAGACTGTTCTCAGTGGTATCAGGTGACAGAATAAGGAGTAATGATCTCAAATGATCTTTAAAGCAACCATATAGTAAGGGAGGTCTAGGTTGGATATTAGGAAAAACTTTTTCACTAGGAGGGTGGTGAAGCACTGGAATGGGTCCACCACCTCCCTAGGTATATCTCCTTCCTTAGAGGTTTTTAAGGTCAAGCTTGACAAAGCCCTGGATGGGATGATTTAGTTGGGGACTGGTCCTGTTTTGAGCAGGGGGTTGGACTAGATGACCTCCTGAGGTCCCTTCCAACCCGGATATTCTGTGATTCTATGAAAGCTGCCTGTTGACGTAAGGCTACGTATTAGTCTAGAAGTTACACACAATAAACAGGCATGCACACAACCTTCCCCCCCCCCCCCCCCCAAAACGGTATTACTTCTTTTCAAAGAAAAAATAGTAAACAATGTGATACCTTTGTGGGCCAACAAATAATTTAAGATACACAGACTTTATACTGCTGCAATACAATTTGTTTCTGCATACTGTCATTCATACAAAACAAATACAACAGCAGCCAATTATAGTCTATACATACTGATTCAATACAATTATATATTACACAATTACCTCTGCTCTACCATTCATACAGATGTTGGGACAAGTAGTGTGGCCAAATTTTCTGTATATTTTCCTCTCTAAATCCGAGTACATCCACGCAACCTTAATTCAGCCTCCTTGTGCATATGCATTATGATACAGAGAGATCAACTGGCAGCTCCTCAATAGAGCTGTGAGCGTGGGCATATGGTTGGTATGGTTCACAGCGTCTCCCAGCACTTGCCCCTTTTGCAACAAGAGGGAGATCTTTGGCCCCTTTACTTAAACCCACATTTAATACAGATTTCTACACATTAATTTTTTTCCAGACAACCACAAAATGAACTGGACTACAGTCCATATGAGTAGATCTGTACTTTAAAGCAACCATATAGTATTTCTTACCTGGTACCTTTCAGAGATGACATATGCACGTATTGTTGTTGTTCAGTAAATATTAATTCTTCAGTGACGGTTCCTGTGAAATATTTATTTAGAAATCAGATTTCCCTTTATCACAGATTAGATCTTTGGAGCACTGCTCCGTTCTTTGACATTCTGACCCTATGCTTGTTCTGTCAGGATTGGTCAATTTGAAAAGCAAATGATTCCAATGCTCTTAGATGTAGTTATCCTATTAAAACAGGCCATTAGAAATAAGGACAAATATTTAAGACTATGGTTCTCTTGTTGGATGTCAGGTTTGGAAATGGGAGATGCTTTGCGATTACAGAAGGTGGTTGGTTTCCTATTGCACAGGAATTGCCATAGCAGATCAAGCCACTGGTCCATCTAATCCAGTATTCTTCTTTAGCAGGGTCCAATAGAAGCTGGCAGAGAAAGGTGCAAGACACCCTGCAAAAGGGCGGTCATGGAATAATTTCCCCTCGAACAGCACATTTTTCATTAGTTAGAGGTTGATTTGTGGTCTGAAGCAAGAGGGTTTTTATCCCTTCCAAAACTGCGGCTTTTTGTTGTTGCTGTTGAATCAGGGCCTTAATGTCTAATTCCCTTCGATCATTTATAACTTAGGGTGTTACACTTCCTTTCCCTATGAAACAGGGCGGACCAAAGGAAAGTTCAGTGTCAAATTCTGCTCTGATTTACTTACATCCAGCGCAAAATGGCATGACCCTTAACTCTGCCCCGGGCAAGGAGACAGGCTCCTCAACAACATATGGTAGAACCTCAGAGTTATGAACACAAGAGTTACAAACTCACCAGCCAATCACACCCCTCATTTGGAACGGAAGTACACAGTCCGGCAGCAACAGAAACAAAAAAATAAATTAATTTGTATTAATTTATATATATACAGACAGAGAGAATGAACAGTTCTGTGTTAAACTACTAAAAAAATAAAGGACAAGTTTAAAAAAAAGACACTGTCTGTATTTTTCATTTAAGATAGTTAAAAGCAGCATTTTTCTTCTGCATAGTAAAGTTTCAAAGCTGTATTGAGTCAATGTTCAGTTGTAAACTTTTGAAAGAAGCACCATAGCGTTTTGTTCAGCGTTCCGAACATTTCAGAGTTCCGAACAACTTCAATTCCCAAGATGTTCATAACTCTGAGGTTCTACTGTACTCCCTCAATTCCAAGGAACCCTCAGACCACCTCTGTGGTAACTCCATAGGGCTGAGGCTTATCTAGGAACCATGCTGTTATTTAAGGAGCGGGAGAGCCCACAGAAGTGCAGCCTCTAAGGGTACACACACACAGTCTCGGAGGCTGGCCTCCAATCCAAGACTGAATGTCTGCACAGCTGTTTTTACCCCTGCAGTGCAAGCCCTATGAACCCAAGTCAGTTGACCCAGGCTCTGACACTCACTGCCACAGGGTTGGTTGGTTGGTTGGTTTTTGCGCTGTGTAGACATATCTTAAGTTTTGAGCCTAATCCTTGGAATTCACATGTTTGGGGACTGCAGTTCCCCTTCAAGGGTGGTCTCCACAGCTCTCTTGGTCCCTCTGTTCTCTGTCATATAGGCTTTACCATAAGAGGGTACTATAGAGCTAGGTGTTATATTAATGCATTTACTGGCTAAGCTCACTAAACACACTTGGTCAACTTTTCAGTCTGCTGGAAGCTTGTTTAATTAACAAAAACAAAGATTCCTTTGAATGCAAGGTCTAGAAGTTATACCTTTAAAGCAGACTTTCCATTAAGATAAAAAGTGTCAGCTTATACACCATGCAGTATAT
The DNA here is from genome assembly GCF_011386835.1 of Chrysemys picta bellii. Lineage (NCBI taxonomy): Eukaryota > Metazoa > Chordata > Testudines > Emydidae > Chrysemys > Chrysemys picta. The sequence continues at coordinate 13,176,542 of NC_088795.1, read as the reverse complement.
AGCTCAAAAACACCAGAGATAATTTTTTCATGTCTAATCACAGACTGGGGCCTCCTTGTGCTAAGCACTGTAAACACATGAAATGAAAAGATAGATCGTAAGCTCTTTGGGGCACCGTCTTCGGGGCCGGTGAGTGCGGGGAGATTTGGGAAAGGACGCCCCCGGCACTCACCTGCGGCGGGAAGCGGAGCGACGCGGCCCTAGCCCACTCCGCTTTCCTTGCCCCGGCCGCAGCCGTGTCGCGCACTCACCAGCAGCGGCAGGAAGCGGAGCAGCCCGGCCCCAGCCCACTCCACTCCGCCAGCTCCCAGCCATGGCGCTCTGCTTCCAGCGCTGCCAGTGAGTGTGGAGAGATTGGGGAAAGGACGCCCTTCGCAATCACCTGCAGCAGGAAGCAGAGCGACGCAGCCCCAGCCCGCTCTGCTTTCCTGCCCCAGCCATGTCACTGGCCGGGGGGGTTGGGGAAAGGTCCTGCACTCACCGGCAGCAGGAAGCGGAGCAGCCCGGCCCCAGCTCACTCCACTCCGCCAGCTCCCAGCCGCGGCGCTCCGCTTCCCGCCACAGGCGAGTATGGCGGGGCGTCCTTTCCCCAACCTCCCCGCACTCACCAGTGGTGGGAAGCGGAGCACCCCGGCTAGGAGCTGACACACTGATCCATGGGAGCGTTGCTTTACCGCGTTGTATGCGAACCCGTGTTATATCCGGGTAGATGTGTAGTTGATTACTTTGTTTTCAGCCTCAATATTGTATGGTATTTTTGGCCAACAAATAGGCAAGCTTATTTAAGCTCAGTATTAATAACACATTATAAACTACCAAAATATCCTTTGTTATCATGAAATCATAGGAGTTAGAATTGGAAAGGACTTACCAGCTTATGGAGTCCATCTCCCTGCGCATGCACAACTGTTACCTACAAAACATTATTTAGTATCCACTGTAGTTTTAAAGGTCTCTAGTTGGGAAGATGATATCACTTTCTTAGCAAGACTATTTCAAGCCTAGCAGATCGCAGAGTCGGGAAGTTTTTCTGATATTCAGCCCCTAATTTTCCCTTTTTAATTTCACTCTTTTTTCCTAGTTATTCCTCCAGTTTAAATAATTCCTGTCATTAAATACACTAAATACACACCTCTTAATTTTCCCTTCCGACAATCCCTCCAACCTCTGATTGATTCCCCTCCCCCACCCTTGGCAATTTGTCAATGTTTTTCCTGATAAAGAGGTGCCCAGAACTGAACAAAATATTCCAGGTCTGGTTACTTTTAACATATAGGACCTTATCTTGCTGCCATTAAAATCAATACAGAGAGACAACCACTCTGCTCCTTGACATGGCAATTCTGCTCATGCTTATGCAGTTCGATATTGCAATTGCCTTTTTGCAATACCATATTTAACATTGAATTCTAATTTGCTTTCCAAGCATCTTTAGGCTTCTTTATTACTATTTCCAAAACTGCATAATGTAGCTTTCCTCCCCTCCGCCCCCACCTCCAAATTACTCTTTTAATAGGTTTACTGCAGCAATACAAAAAGGGATTTCAGCTAAGAGGTCAGACAAGGATTACTAAACACTACTAATGGAAGCACATTGTAAATGAAATGCATATATTTTCTCTTTCCCAATACTTTAAAAATGAAAATATTACACTGCATGTCCTATGCTTAATTGTTTTTAAAGATACTATTAATCTAACAGATCATTAAATCAAGAAACATAGTAGACCTATTATTTTACAACAGTACAAGATTTATGGGGTGGTGATTTAATCACAAAACACAAAATTGCACTTCAACACTGGAGAAAAATGTGGGACATGAAAATTAAAGTTGTAAACTATTTTACAAGAAATAAAAATCGGGGAAAGTTAAGGTAATTGAAGAGGCATGGGATCACTTTGCATAATAGTTGCATTTCATAAAATTGTTCTTATAATAAGATGGTTTATTTGGAAACGTGCCAAATCAATAGTTCAATTAACACAATCTAATCATTAAAATAAATGAATACAGCACATAAAAACTTATTCTAAGAATAAGCTGGAATAGAGACCAAGCAAATCAGTGCCAGAGATGCTGATGTATCAAAGCAAATTTTGTGTGGTATACAAATAAGAAAGGACAACAAAATTTACTATTCCCATCCCAAAAATAGAGTATATTGTAAAATGATAATAGCCACTGGGCCAAATTCAAGAAACAGATTATATACTGGCATAAACTCTATCCTCTATGTGTAAATTGTAAGTATTACCACTGGAGTCAGTAGAAACTGATGCCCTATCATTTACAACCCTCCAGGTGTCTAGCGAGGACATGGAATTTCACACTGTTCAGTGGGGATAGACTAGATTACCCTTGCAGTCTCTTCTAACCCTATGATTTTATGACTGTTTGAATATTATGTATGCAGCACCCTGCATGCCAAACATCACAGATAAAGCATGGTGCAAGTATTCTGGTTCCTGAATAAGAGGCTGCAGTGTTAGGGATGACCATAAGGGGGCTGACCTCATTTACTTCAGAGGGTTGGGGTATGTGTGCAAAACCAGGGTGTGTTTGTAGCGTGAAAGTCACCCCTTATGCAGGGGTACAGCATGAGGCCTATGTAACACTTAAGGCCTCATAATAGGTTTTAAGTGGGATAATATTCTTTGTACTGACCCTCTTCGCAGGGGGAATATCACCCTGTATGAGCTGTGCATTAACTCACCTTCTGTTTCCCACATTAAGTGCCTGATTTTGACTAGCACACAGGAGCCCTGCCACATAATCTGTACAGCAGATCCAGCGTATGTGGTGTGTTCAACTGAGTGAATATGCATGTGATTATTCTAAAACACACAGCTGTAATAACGGGTTTGTGTTATCTATACCCCTCTCCTAGCACCGTATTTCTGGCCACCAGCCTTGATGTCTAACCCTCTTACTTTTCATCTACGTGCTCCTCATTCTACATAAACATAGTGCAACCAAGTGGCAAGTTGTGCAGCCTATGGGAGTCTATTACAATGGGTATTTGAATACAGAGATGCAAGTGCCTACACAACTCGTTACCCTTGTTCCACAAACACGAGCCAGTCAGCGATTACTGGTCTGCGTAGATCAACATTCAGAGGTCTCAACATGGGTTGTATTTGCCAAGAATTTTTTTCTCAATTGCCTGCAAAACTCCCGGACAGTGGCCTCTGTGCATGCCTATGATCCTGCATGCTGCGACAGTCTGGTTCAAACCCTGCCTCATTCCATCCACCTGGCAGCTCACGGGGTGGAGTGATTGTCCTAACATCCTGTGTGTGAAACTGCGTGGAGGGGCCCGTGGGAGCTTTGCGGCATTGGCTGGGAGTGTGGGCGGGTACTTCGAGTCACATCTGTATGAAGTACAGAGTTAGAGATTTCTGGTTTGTGGGAAACTCTGATATTTGGAAGTTTGATTTCATTCTGACTTGGAAGCCTGTCTGTGATTTGACAAAAAAATCATCTAACCCAAGATGTTTCCATGAGACATTTCAGGTTCATCACAGTTTCATCAGAAAATGCTTTAACTGGAAAATTTCTCACGAGCTCTAGTGAACTATAGTCTGGGAAAGCTGTACTTTACATGGATCATTAGACTCTACTCTGGTGGCTAGCAAAAACAATGAACTACCTCATTTGCAACCCGCCCCTTACATGTTCCTTTTATTTAAGTAATGCCCCTTTCCTCACCCCTTACACCACCATAATTAATGGGCAGCAGGTTTAAAACAAATAAAAGGAAGTAGTTCTTCACACAGCGCACAGTCAACTTGTGGAACTCCTTGCCTGAGGAGGTTGTGAAGGATAGGACTATAACAGTGTTTAAAAGAGAACTAGAAAAATTCATGGAGGTTAAGTCCATTAATGGCTATTAGCCAGGATGGGTAAGGAATGGTGTCCCTAGCCTCTGTTTGTCAGAGGGTAGAGATGGATGGCAGGAGAGAGATCACTTGATCATTACCTGTTAGGTTCACTCCCTCTGGGACACCTGGCATTGGTCATGGTCGGTAGACAGGATACTGGGCTAGATGGACCTTTGGTCTGACCCAGTATGGCCATTCCTATGTTCTTTCCCTGCCCTATCTAACTCCAATTATATCTATCTGTTTGTACAGATTTCCTTTCAGGAGCATTTTATACCTCTGAGCCCATCACATTTTTGTACCATTATATGTTAACATGACAATTTGCACCCGCAGTTGTAGTGATTCTGAATATGTCCTATTAGTGTTATACTCCCTTGAATGAGCGGAGTAACATCTTCCAATGCAAACAATAAATAAATAAAATAAAAATTAAAAAACAACAACAACTCTTTAGAAAGATGAAAAAGGCAGAAATAGCTGCTCAACTACATTCATGACAAGATGTGATCTAAGTCAACGGGGGGGTGGGGGGGATGTGAAAGCAACAGAGAAGAACACACCACAGAATAAGCAATGGAGGAGGGGGAGTTACTATATCTGAGGACAAACAATTAACTTTGGGGATAGAAGTAGAAGGCAAAAAGACACCCCCTTAAGCTGCACCTAGGAAGTAATCAGGCAGTGCAGTTACATTCACGAAAACGGGATCTCAACCAGGCTTGACTGAAATGCTGCAAAGGACATTTGGGGTGAGATTAACTTCCTCAGACAGGCTAGCTTGCTAAATTAAGTTTAATCTCCTTAGAAATCATGTTATGATTTTGTTTTTTATATAACCCTTTTGTTTCCATTATCTTTACACACTAGCATTTGAATCTTGAACCTCTGATGATATTTATAATGAAAACAAAAATAAGTTTCTTAGTACTGCAGTATTATGCAAGGTTGAGTCATTGGAGATGAAGTGTCTGCCTTTCCCTTGGGAACGGAAAACCTGGACATCCCAGGGGAAAAAAGACTGGGACTTTTCAGCTTGGAAAAGAGAGGACAAGGTGGGGGGGAAGGGATATGACAGAGGTCTATAAAACCAGGAATGGTGTGGAAAAAGTGATTACGGAAGTGTGATTTACTCCTTCACATACACAAGAACAGGTATCGCCCAATGAAACAAATAGGCAGCAGATTTAAAACAAAACAAAAGGAAGTTGTTTTTTTACACAATGCAGTGTCAACCTGTGGAACTTGTTGCCAAGGGATGTTGTGAAGGCCAAAACTATAAGGGATTCAAAAAATAATTAGGTAAATTCATGGAGGATATGTCCATCAAAGGCTATTAGCCAAGATGTTCAGGAATGCAACCCCATGCTCTGGAAGTCCCTAGACTCTGACTGCCAGAAACTAGAAGTGGATGACAGGGGGTGGATCACTCAATGATTGCCTGTTATTTTCATTCCTTCTGAAGCACCTGGCCACTGTCGGAAGACAGGATACTGGGCTACATGGACCATTGATCAGACCCAGTATGGCCATTCTGATGGCAACACTTCAAAGGGGTTCGGCTGCTGAGATACACCTAGTGTTAATCTGCAAGGTAAAGTAAAGGCTTGCAGAGCCCAGAGGAGATTGTTTGTGTGGCTAACCAGCTAGCAGGGTCAGGGAACTGACACCCCAGTTACCCATAAGCAAGTTTCCCTCTTGCTAGAGGCCAGAGGAGGGAAGAACAAGGTGATTTACAGTTCTGGGCACAGGGAGAAGCATTACACAAGAGAATTTTGTTTCCTACCTATGCAAAAATAATAGGATTGCTATCATTATTCTGCCTATAAAGTGACTTCTTTCTGAACCATTTATTGTAAATTAAGTAGAAGAATGATTGCACATATTTGAATTTCAGGAATTACCACAGTAAACCATTCTCTTAGGTCAGCCAATCAGGCTTTGGGACCTTGATTTCAGCAACACTGAATTCCCAGGACTTCATAGCTGGTGAAGGTCACATAGTGACGAAAGTATGACAAATGTTGCAATGTTGCTAAAATCTTGGAGCAACCATTAGAGACGAACATTTTTGGTCATTACTAGAACTGACTATTGCCAAATCAAAAAGTCTGAATATGTTTCAATAATATAATTTTTAAGCCAATTTAAGCTGGAATGTTTGCATAAATAGCACAATTAAAGCAATTATTGAAACAATTAGTGGAAGCATTCTGAATATATAAATGTGAGAATTTACATTGAAAACCTGATTTTAAGAGTAATGCTCATTCATTCAGGGAACAGAAATATACCATGTAACCTAAAGTCTGTGTGCAGTCAACAGCTCACATATTGAATATTCACACCAACTGCTTTTGAACAAGCTGCTGACAAAGAATAAATATAAAAAAAGAAAAACAATCAAGAAAAAAAAAATCACACTTTGCTTTCAAACAATTCATGAATAGATAAAGAGGCAAACTTTGATGAATAATTGTTCACCCATCACCAGTCTAGGAAAGACTTGACACCTTGATGCAATGGGCTATTAAGCGTTTCCCTTTACAAATCCACTTTCCCCTCCAGTTTCTCTTGATTTTTTTTTGAGCATTTAAAACCATGCCACACACCAAAATGAAGTTGAAATATGCCCTAGTCCCATAGAGTATGCAACGTAAATTCAAGTCAACAACAGAGAAGGGTCATCAACTGACAAAAAGGAGGGAAGAGTGAGAACAAGGACACCAATAATAATGAAGTCACAAGGTTCCTCAGTAAGGGCCAAGTTCCAATGCCCTTAGTCATGTGAGGTAGTACTTTACTCCATGAGTAATCCCAGGTACATCAAGGAGACTACCAATACTATACTGTGAGTGAGGCTATCAGTATTTGGCCCTGAGGCATGAATACATCTGGCTCACTCCAGTAACTATGCGTTTTACCCTTGCCATTAAAGCCAAAACCACTGTTTAGAGGTGATTAATCACATTTCTAACTGGGGGGAGGTGGGGAAAAAGAGGACCTCTTATATTTTCCATGAACCTGATTTCTTTTCCGCCACTGATTCACACAAATAAAAGGCCCAGTAAGGAGATGGTTTACATGAATCTAGGCTGACATTTACCAGTCATGAATAGAATGATCAACTAGCCAAAAAAACAAAAAACCCTAAGAATAAAAAGCTACATTTTTCATTTCCATTGTGAAGTTTAAAATTAACAGTATCAAGCTAATTGGCTTCCTCTATGTTAGGATATGTCTTTCAGGACAATAAAATGGAACTTCCCAGTGACTGGTTCAGCTGCAATTTGAACTTCCCTATTCCCCAGGGTTAGGATTTTATCTAAAGCCTAGCTCAAATGATACACTGGATGTAGCCACATCAGTCATTTTTGTTGCTCCTATTTCTTTGATTTTATTACCAAAGGTCATATCATGAGTATAAAAATAACCTAAGGCTGGATGCCAGTGCTCTTATGTTGTAAGCATTTTAATATTGACCACAGCAGGAGACATGACTATTCCTGTAAACTACTAATGGCTCAAAGAGCATTTTAAACAGAGAGAATGCAAATCTGCAAACTATGCTCCACATTCAGAAGTCTTGCATGATATGATGAGTGCGTGTTTGTTCTAAAGAGATTCAATAATTTTAGAAAGTTATTTTTGCACTTAACAGACAATGCATTCTGGCTCCAATCCAGCCAAACATTGACCCACATGCTCAACTTTGAGCACTTGAGCACCACCATTGAAGACAATGGAGATTTCAGCCACTTAACAAAAAACCAAAACCGGAGAATAAAATTTAAATCAGCTGTTGATAACATTTCATGCTGAACCAAATCAACTCCAGTTACCACCTATTATTTCACCTCACTGTTAGAGAAGAAAGCACAAAATGTGACATTAGTTTCAGTTTAAGGAAACAAGAACCTCAGAACACGAATGAGGACTCTGCCCTATTTACAAATTCTCAGCTTTGAACTGATTACCTACTGTAAATCTCTCCCCCAGTATTGGCAACAAAGCTGGACATAACACAGCCAATCAGGGCCTCTGTGACTCTGGATGTTTATTACTTTTTCAGTGTTATGTGAGATTCAGCCACACATCTTTCATTGACTTCAGGGGGTATTGCATAGCTAAAACCTGTGTAACCCTTCACAATGTGAAACTCTATATGACTCCATAGTTGGAGTGAAACTAGCTTTATTTTCAGTTGCTTAAAATACTACAGGATAGTCCCTGTTAAAGAGCTGATTTCTACCCAAAGTGCAATGTGGCTGAGCTGTGTTTCTGCAGTTACAAATGTTAGTTTTCATGACACATTCATTTTAAAACCATGCTTATTTGTCAGGCATATTTGAAGTGGGATTCTCCATAGCAAATGATTGAAATAAAATAATCAGGGACTAAGATTTTAATCAGTTAAATATTGCAGTGAAGGTGTACATTTAAGCCAATAGGCATTAGTCAGCATCAAGCATATACATCTGAATTGGGTAAATAAGACAAGTGTTATCCTGGGACTAGTGGGAGAGACAGGCTCAGTACTAGCATTACTGAATAACCCGGATTTCAGATGACCGTAGAAAAGCTATTCTCTGACACAGACCACATCACACATTGAAGATAGCTTTGGTTCTTTGTTTATTAGACTATCGTACAAAGGAATCTTGTATAGTGTCATGCAGTCCCACTACTCTCCCCCACCCCCAACGAAATGGGAAGGGAGACTTGGTTTCAAACTAGAGGACAAAGACTACAGTGGAATTTGCACAAGGAGAAATGAAAGCTTCCAAAGTTGTTCAATTCAAGTTGTTTATCGCCAACAATCAGCAATATTTTGCTGATTAAAATCTTAGTCCCTATTTATTTATTTCAAATCATTTGCCATGGATAATCTCATTTCAAACATGCCCGATATATACATATGGTTTTAAAATGAACAGGATATGAAAATTGACATTTGCAACTGTGGTAGCATAGTTTGTATATTGCACACCGAGCAGAAATCATACCCTTTTAACATAGCAGACAAACAGAGTAAGACTATAGGAAAATGCTGGTGACATAGAAGAACATTAAACCCATACTAAATAATATTGCTTTAGGATTCAGTAGCGATATGCCACATGTATATCTATATATCTATAGATGTTATTAGTCTTCTTTCTAACCTTTGATAGATTGATATAAAAAGTTAATATAAACCAAATCTAAAATATTGCAGATGTCACTAACTAAGTTGGAACAAGATACTGTGTTTATTTATTTGGAGTGACGAGATACATAGGCTGCAGTATTATTGGGAGTCCCCAGATGTGGTTAGTACAGACGGTCTTACAAGTTCTGGTTCACTAAATGGATAGTCACATAGATCTTGGAGAAATGCTAGTTGTGGTGCAGTTTGTTTTAGAAGAGGAGCATATCATCAGTATAGGATGTTCATGACCCTTGCTGCATACTCATGCTGGGGAGTCATAGAGCATAAGTTCTCTTGTTCCACTGCACTTGCCACCTGAATTGTGGGGCATAGCATCAGGAAGAGAGCAGCCTCCACTGGGTCATTACTTCTCCTCGCAGAAGGAGAGGGCAGAGCCTTGGCTCCAACCCTCTCAACGTGCCAGCTAGTGCAGCTAAACCAGCATGAAGGGAGAAGTAATTAGTACCAGGAAAAGGACTGGCACAGCTTACTTGGAGCAAAGGGGAAGCAGACTGAATTGTCTGAATCACCATTCATCTCCTGCTCTGCTCCTGGGCAGCTCAGCTGTGGTCCTACAACCTGTCCAGAGAACAGGGCCGGGTGTAAGACCACAATCTAACCTATCAGATTGTATCTTATAGTAACTGCTTACTAAATATATCTTACCTAAAACAAAACACAATTTAAATACAAAAGCTTCCAAACTATTCTGCACACAGCCTGCTGTCTTTTCATGACTTCTCCAACAGCCTGTACTACAGAGTGAGGAGGACTAGCAAGCTAAAAAGCCACAGGCTGGGGTTCTCAAAGCAGCCTAAGGGAGTTAAGGTGCCCAACTCCCATTGTCCCAAGTGGCACTTAAATGGGGCCAATGGGAGTTGGGTGCCTAAATCCACTTAAAATACTTTGAAAATCCTAGCCACAGGCTCCATTTCATCTCACTATACAGAACGAGGAATCAAGTCCATGACACTTCACAGTGGGTAGATGGAGGAGTGACACTTCTGTTTCCAGGAGGAATTACCATGAGTGCTTTGTCCTCGCAAAGCTGCTTAAACTAAAATCCTGACACTGTTGGGGCCCTTGCATGGCGGGCAATGACTGTTAGCTGTTAAGCCACGAAAACAATAAGGTGAGATGAAGGAGCAACAGTGTTGAGCAAATAAACCTTTGGTCTCATTTCTGGGCTTCTCTTCTCCACTCTCTATCCAATAAACACCCATCCACTTTAAAAGATCAACAAATCCAAGTAGGCCAATTCAGAACAGGGGTTAAAAACCACAAGCTTAAAATGAAAATTAGAACTAAGCTTCTGACCCCGCCGAGGGTAATCTTACCAGGGGAAGGTTGGGGTTATTTCTAGGGCAGCAAGCAGAAGCTTTCACTGCAGCCGCTTGTACCGTACTTGACCGGGAGATTAACACACGCCTTCAGGTTTCCTATTCTTGCTGGTCTTTATACTTCAGGAGAACACATGAAGGAATTCTTCTGAAACATTAAAAAAAGAGAAAGGCAATTAACCCTGTGAGCCTTAGACAGCCCAGTAGAGAGTCAATTCAACAATAAAAAGAACAGGAGTACTTGTGGCACCTTAGAGACTAACAAGTTTATTTGAGCATAAGCTTTCGTGGGCTAAAACCCACTTCATCAGATGCATGCAGTGGAAAATACAGTAGGAAGATACCTATATACACAGAGAACATGAAACAATGGGCGTTACCATACACACTAACGAGCGTGATCAGTTAAGGTGAGCTATTACGAGCAGGAAGGGGGGAGGGGAGAAGGGGGGAAAAAAAAAACCACACACTTTTTTGGTAGTGATACCACTACAAAAAAAAATCCCGCCCCCCCCGCTGGTAATAGCTCACCTTAACTGATCACTCTGTTGGAGGACAAAAGCTAGAGCTCTTCCCACACTTCATTTGGTCTCCTAAAGTTCGTGGTTGGTATGAGACAGGAGATGAAAGACTACATTAATTACCAGACACAGGGCAGCCTGTGGCCCTACAATACGCTTTGTAGTGAGATACAGAAGGCAGTCAATAAAACAGCAAGAACAAGCTCTGCAAGACTGAAGGGAAGAAGGGGTGGCTCTGTTGCACACTTTCCCCCTTTCTAGGAGTCCGCAGAAGCTTCTCCTTGGGAACGCCACATCTTCTGAGTGAGCAGGGTAGTCAAGCAAAGGCTGGGACCAGGGAGCAGTCACCGTACGCAGTATGTTCCTCTGCCTACACAGCCGTATTCCACTGAATTTTCAGACCGGTGTTAATGAGGTTAGAAGCAGCATTAACTTCCAGCATACGGCAGTGGGGAGTGGGACACAAGCATAGCAGTGATAGCTGAGGCCACAATCCTGCAAACAATGATGCACATGCTTAATTTTAAACATGTAATTAGTCCAACTGAAGTCAACAGGGCTACTCAACATGCTTCAACCTGAGCATATGCAGAAGAGTTTGTAGCATCAGGGCACAAGTCAGCGAGCTCCTTCAGGAGCTATGTGACTGGGGGAGGGGTTCCAGAGACCACAGTGGGTCATGCCCTCTTTATGGCTGCCCTGAGATCCATCCAGCTGGGAGTATGGTTTCTCACTGATCCACAGGTTTAGAAGAATTACACTCTTGGCCTCTCCACGTGAAAGTAATCCCACGCCATGGAAGAGAATGTATGAGGTGAACCTCAGAGAATCTCCAGAGGCTTTTTTCGCCCCGCTGCAGGACAGCATATATGGACCTACGTCATTATCTAGATTTAAAAAAAAAAGTTACAAAACATGGTCATTAATCTTAAAAGTACTGTACTTTTATTTTAGGATAGCTCTGGATTTATTTCCTTTAAATTATAGTTTACTGTCCATTAAAATAGAATGGTGTCTGTGCAAAATTAAACTTATAAAGTTAGTGGGGTGTGTGTGTGGGTGTGTGTGTGTGTGTGTGTGTGTGTGTGTGGATATAAACACATATCTATAGCTATATACACATGCACACACATATATGTAAATACATAAATTCATACAAAGGTACACTCTTCCTCATTGTTTATTTCTTCTTTACTGTCCCTTAACACAGTGTGTACATATTTATAGACCACATTCTGCCTAACACACACACACACACACTATGTAAAGGGACAATAAAGAAGGAATAAGCAGGGTTAGTATTTCAGGTTAGTTAAGGATCAGGAGATAAATAGCGTTTTTCAAATCCAATATTTGAATGTACCGTTGCTGACTATGTCAGGAAAGTGAGGATTTTCATTCAAGAAAACAGAAGTTGTGCTGTCTAAATAATGTTTGTTTGTTTGTTTTCCAAAAACACAGAATGGACCTGATTTTCCATTGCCCTGCATCCTATATAGGCATTTACACAGTGCAAAGCTAATGTAAAGTGGGTTAATTGCTTCCCTTCTGCACTACTTTGCACCAGCATAAATGATTACACAAGACCACAGAAAAATCAGACCCCAAGTTACCATCTATGTTTAGATATCAATGATAGGGGGGCTATTAAAAGTATCAGCTTGGGTTTTCAACGGGGTCTGAATTTCAAAGGACGTTTGGCTCTTAACTCCCGTAAACTCCTTTGAAATTGCCAGACGTCATATACTTTAGATTACCCTAGACGACACAGGAGGAGTTCCTTTCAAATTAGGCCGGCACCATATACAGGTCAGTCTGAGTAATGTGGCCTTACTTCTGTCTTTTCTGGAATTTTTCAAGAACACCACATTCATTTTCACAAAGATAAATAAATGAAAACAAACAAAAAAAAGTAAATGTTCCCACTCACAAGTAATTTCCTTTTCATGCTTTTGCCAAACACAGAATACCATCATAAAATGTGTGCAATACTTAATTTATTAACACATTAGTCACAGATAACATTTTACCATGGAAGCAAAATACAGCACATCATTTTAGAACTAGTAAGAATACGGAAAAGTATTTATATAGTGGTGAGAACTTCAGGTTTGCTTCTAGCCAACATTCTTTTAAGTAGTACAGCACATGTCTAGGTCAACACAGGTTAGGAATATCAATCTGTCTTCTATCTGCTTCATATTTCATCGACAGTAGTCAGACAACAGGAAACTTATTAAAGAGTCTGGGATAGTTATTCTTTGTAGGAATAGCAAAGGAGGATAGCAAATGTGTATCCACTATAAACATCCACTATAAACTGTGCATTCTGTGATGTATTCACTGGCTGCAGAACAGTTTTCACAAAACCTTTAACTTCAGCTCACAAAGTCCTGCACAGGTTTGCAAGACTCCCCAAACTAAACTCCTAAAGCAAACTAGTTGCAAAATATTTGGTCTTTATGCTTCAAACAACGAGGCCCCTTTTTGACTGTATGCCAAAGATCTATATACTAAACCTACAAATTAATGGGTTGTGTGTGTGCGCATCCTGCATAACATTTTAAAAACTAATCCACGAATGACCTTTTTACTACAAGTTTGATTTGTCCTTAGTTCTGAAATGTGAGGCTATTCTAATAAGTAGGGACAAGGGAATTCATTTTCTCTGATTTTGAATCCCCTTCTGTGCTCGAAAATTTGACTTAGACCTTTTCCACTTCACCTAGGAACCCTGGGAGAATAGCAGCAAAGAATGGGGAAGAGAGGGAAAACACAATGAAAAATAGGGTGAAAACAGAGCAGAGGGTGGGCAGAGTAAAAAGCTGTAAGTCATGCCCCCCCTCTCTTCACCTCCTACAAAGCGTTCAGGATGGGTGGGGGGGAAAGACGTCACATGGATGCAGAAGTGTGTTTTTTCAGTCCTCAATGATTCGGTCTAAGATGCTGGAGATGGGGCAGTAGCTGGAGATGTTCTCAGCTGACTCTCTCAGGATTGGGTAGCGTATTGACTTTTCAGTTAGGCTGGTGGGTTCACTTCTTTGAAAGTGTCATTGATCATCTACATTAGCAGTGGGCACAATTGGTCTTTGTGGGCTTTCACCAGCTAAGATGGGCTCTCCAGGTGGTAGCTCAAATGTTTCTCAGGACTTCTTGAGTTTCATTCTATATGATAGGGGCAAAACTGGGTCAGGTGTTGCATGGTGGATAATGCCAAGGTAGACAACTCTGACCCTGACAAGATGGCAAGTTTTTCCTGCACTCAGTGGATCTTTCTTCAAAGCTGGATGAGAACTCTTTGTAGCAACATACTTGGGACCCATGTCTGGATTATGCAGCAGTATATATATATAGCACCCATTTATGGCAGCCTAGTTTTTAGAGTGTTGTTCTAGCTACTATGGTGAAATGCAGCTTGTTATTCTAATGCCACACGTAGCTCTTTGAAGTCTTGAATGTAGCTGCTCTAAAGTCTGTGGTCTAATGAGTGCTCCTCTCAGTCGTACTCTGCAGATCTTCAAGAATGAGCATTGCATAGCATAAGTCTTCTTCCAGCTACAAAAGCAAGTTTAAATGAATCACATGGGGTGGATGGGGAGAAACATGGTTTTAAATGACAGGAAAACGTAAGTGTCAGGTGAAGCATCACTGTGCTCCCAAGGTGAGGTCTGTAGGGGGACTCTTGTAATGAAACGCATGAGTCCAGAATACAAGGAAGAATCTTTATTGTAAGCATAGAGCTCCCTTTGCTAACAGTAGCTTAGTAAGAGAAGAGCATTTCTTTGATGCAGAATATTCCTACTGGAAAAGAGCTTGGAGGAAAGTGTCTAGAAGAAAGACATAGAACAAATCCGAGACGCAAGAAGTTTTGGCTCTCAGTGGAACTACTCATGTGCACAAGTGTTTTAAGGACCAGGTGCTCAGACTGTAATCTCTTTGAAACAAGGACGGTGTGTACAGTGGCCAATGCAGTTGGGCCTCGATTGGTGCTTCTGGGCACTACTACAGAACAAATGAATAAAATAACGATGAAGTCAAAATCTCAGTTACATAAAGTTTATGCAGCTGCCAAGAAAAACTAACTACTAAAAGATAACCTAAGGAAACTAAGGGGGTCCCCTATGACTGGCTGAATAAGCTTCCCCTCTACAAGCAGATCAGGAAACTTTTGCTGAACATATGCGGACTGTTTTCATAACATGTGAAAGCATCAAAATATTCCCACTACACATGCAACAAACACTGGGGGGGGTGGAAGAGTGGTCCAGCTATATGAATAAATGTAATTATTATTGTATTATTTGTATTACAATAGTGCTTACAGGCTCCAGCCAAGGTCCCAGTTTGCTAGACTCTCTGCAAACATACAGAGAGAGTCAGGCCCTTCCCTGAAGAGCTTACAGCAGTGGGTCTCAAACTTCTTTTTACTGGCCACCCCTTTCACATCACAAGTCTCTGAGTGCAACCCCCCTAATAAATTAAACACCCTTTTAAATATATTTAACACCATTATAAATGCTGGAGGCAAGTAGGGTTTGGAGTGGAAGTTGACAGCTCACGACACCCCCCGCCCCATGTATTGATCTTGTGACCCCCTGAGGGGTCCTGACCCTCAGTTTGAGAACCCCTGGCTTACAGGTTAAATACACAAGACAGACAAAATAGGGGGTATGACACTGCATCCCATATTCTTCATAGAGATTATTATATGAATATGACAATCATAATGTATCTTACGCAAGCTAGGTCATGTGAGATCATTGGAAAGGTTATGATTTACTAAATATGATTATACAATTTGTATGCATGTATCATTTTTGTATCTGAAAGTTAGGAATATTGACTATATCTATTACAAAAGTGTTTACACCTGGGGAACACCCACTAGGCAAAAGGCGGTCAGTCTAGATGGCTGGCTGGGAAGGACCCATTCAGGTTAAAGGGCCATTAGGTGAAAACAATAGGCTTTAGAAGCAGCTAATCTCCCACCAGGAAGCTTTCCTGAGGACGCTGTAAACAGCCTGACTCATGGCTGCTATGACACTACCAGGTCATCTGGTACTGGACTCCATCTTGGAATACCAGCGTTATTCCACTGACTGGGTGTGGGAACCCAACTTTGAGACAAAGGGTTCCCGCCATATGCAAAAGCTATTTAAGGCAGGGCAGTGACATATCGGTTCTTCACTGACTCCCCACCCAAAGAGACGCCTGGAAACACCTGAGGAACAAAGACTGAACTGGGGGAAGTGCTGGACCCAGGCTAAATGGATTTTTAGCCTGTGAATGGAACACCTGGGGTTTCGAAGCTGTTAGCCTGTGCAGCTTGCCCCGTAAGAACTTTCAGCCTGCTTGGCACATTTCATGAGCTTACGCTGTACAGTTCCATGTGCAGCACAAGGTGGTATAATTTTGGGTTTACACTCCAGATGGGGGTGCGTGCCTTAGGAATTGGGAGGTGCCTTAGCTGTGCCTTCTCATGCAGGGGCTGGTTGAAGAACCTGTGTGTATATAACTACAGCTGGGTGTGTCCCTACCTGTATGTGTATTGAAGAGGGCTGAAGGGCCTGTTACAGCAGTGCAGTGTAAAGGGAGCCTAGGCTGGTGAGTGAGGCGGGATCAGTGGACCCCAGTTCCAGGTGGCACCCAGAGGGGGAACCCATTACAGGGGCATAGGGAAATGGTGACCCAGAGCTGAGGAGTCTTGCTTAAGGTCACACAGATGATCAGTGGCAGAAGAGAACCCAGATCTCCCAGTCCTGCATCCTAGCCACAAGACATCCCTTTATTCCTGCTAGTTTTAGGTCTGTTGCTAAATACAGGCATTATCAAGGTCGGTAGCGGAGCTGAAAATTAAACAAGTCTCCTGAGTCCAAATCCTATGTCCATGCCCCCACACTATACTCTCTCGATACATCAGCTCTCAGCTAACATGAGAGATGCTACTTAATTTTATCCTTTCCCTATTCCAAAGAATATCATTTGCCTTTTCAGAGAAGGATGTGGGCATTGAGAGACTTTGGCTAGTATTGTCAAAGGAGCCTAAGGGACTTAGAAACCAAAAATCCCATTGAATTTCAGTGACAGTGGGGCACCTAAACTCCCTTAGACTCCTTTGAAAACACTGATGTTTGTATATTCTTTTTAGCCATTCATCTATAACCCAACAGCTACCAGAAAGGTGCACTCAATCATTGTCCAGGCTTTCCCTGGGCATGTGAATAACCTCATCTGTATTAATGTTGGGAGTTTAATTACTAGCCAAAGCCTCATCCTTGTTATACTCTACGTTGGCCATCCATTGAAAGCTTGCCCAATATTTCATGAAATCATTGACACTGCCGATAGAAAAGATCTATCAGACCATCTACGCATGCATCCCATTAAAGTAGAATTCTATCCTGCAGAACATTTTTCTAACGTATCGTCCAGTCTATTCTTAAAAGCCCCAAATGCTCAGGATTTTCCTGGGCAACTATTCCACAGCTCACTAAATCCCATTGTCACAAATTTGATCCAGTGATGGGGTGTATAGATCCCACACTGAGGAGGGAGTTGCCCAAGAGGCTGCGGGAGCAGGGCTAGCCGCACCCCTCCAGCCTGGTCAATCATGTAGGATAGGGAGGAGGTCTTTAAAAGGCAGTAAACTGTAGTCAGCTGGGAAAGGGAGGAGCAAGACTGCCCTAAACAGGAGACGGTTGGCATGACTCTTGGATCCACAGGAGGAATGCCCATCCAGGAGATCTTCACCCCGGGAATGCAGTGAACTCCCAGGAAGAGACTGATGAATACCTGCAAGGAGTAGGGCCCTCCTCCCCCCATGTAAGACATAAGGGTTACCCAACACAAGTAACTGGGCATAGTCAGATTCTCCCACCACCATCTAGGAGACAAATCTCAGGGGATTCCTTTACATGATTAATTTCTTCCCATTACTCCTAGAGATTCCTCTGTGCTCCAAACTAAGTGATTTCTCTCCCTCCTTGGTGTGTACACCCTTCAAATAGATGTATTCTGATATCACGTCTCCACTTTGTCACCTCTTAATCAATCTTGGTCTATTTAGTGCTTGTAATCCTTCCTCATAAATCAGTCCCTCCTGCCCATCATTTCTGTTGCTCCCATACATTTTCCTTATTAAAGGATCAGACACATGGCACCTTTTCTTCCTGGCTCAGCCTGCCCTTCAGTTTTGTGGCCAAATAGTTAGCTCACATTCCCAGGCAAATCAAAATATCCAGAGAAGCAGGGCATTCATTTGTGAGCTACAGTGCCCACCTCTGCAAACACTAACTCACACATCATGTCTTCAATTACTTTAATAAACCTTAAGGGCCATGACTTAGGTCCCATTTCACTTAAGCACATCTGAACTTAAAGAACATGTCTAGAGGTAAATGCAATCTTAAGCACTGGGCTGAATCGGCACCTATGCCATGCTTTTATATCCGGGTTAGGTCCTAGTGTTCCGATAATGTAAGCCCTATGTGGATCTTTTCTGTCAGGTGGCTAACGCAGTAGGTGTGCATTAACTTCAATAGGACAAGGCACAGGAGTAAGACCTGCACTCGTGAGTTAACACGATCCAGCCTCAACCTGGAAAGAATGTCATCTAGGGATAGTCAATATGAAAACCTAAACATGTAAATAGCTGGTTATGTGAAACTGATTCATTCAATCCCTTCGTCACTAAGCCATGCCTTCCTTTGTCTGTTAGTGTGTCCTTTCAGAACTGTGTTCAGATCTTTTCTATGTGTTGCAATCATACATAGCCTTGCTGTTTACTGGATCAGAAGATTGTCAATCTGTAAGTGTCTAAATACACGAAACTGTTGAAAACCTGGGTTTCCCATAGCAAAATGATTCTGAGTCTCAAATACAAACATGATAAGATTTGCAGTAAACAAACAGTCTTGATGGAGGAGGATGAGATCAACCAATAAATACCCAACACACAGGATCCTCAAAAGAAAAGAGTCTCCTAAATTTTCTTCCCGAGGAACTAAAGCTACATGACATCTAGCTTGAAACATACAGGAGAATTCAAATTCTTTGTTTTTCCCATTCCAAATATATACCACCCTCCTTCATAGGTCTTGTTTTTTGGGAATCTATGTTGCCATCAGAAGTGTGATTGCAGCACATGTAGACATATCTGAGTCAGCTATAATCTAGCAGCATGAGTACCAATAGCACTGAAACCACAGTGGCATATACTTCAGCAGGGGCTAGCTAAACCAATTTAAATTGTGCACATGGAGAAGTGTAAGCTTAACATGCTCTTCTCCTCCTGTTTTCTTCTTTCATGTGTTTCAATATTTCTCCAAACAAAAGGGAAGACATTTGGAGTTTTATTTTTGGCTAAGAAGGTTGGGAATTGTATTGGGTTCCAGAAAATGGCCCAGGGAGGTTCACATGAATCTGAAACTAATAGCAAATTCTGGGAAGTAGCTCCAAACCTGCCAGGAAAAAAAATAATCATGAAATCCAGACCACCTCCTCACAGAAGGTTTCAAAAATTTACACACAGGCAGCAAAAAACACCTGGTTTCACTTTCATTGTGGGTTTCATACACCTCAGCTTTTCACTTACGGCTGATGTTGGTAAACTGCCCATATTATAGTTTTCATGACTCACCTAGGTGCTCACTACTGTCAGCTTTTGCTTTTCAAAGACCTGTCTTTCATTAAAAACCAACCAGCCAAACAAAAACCAAGATACTCTGCTTTTGATGCCAGAGCTCAACTCTCTCTCTCTTTTTTTTTTTTTTTTTGCCCATGGTGGCGTGATACTAAGTACAGAATGTGCGCTATAATATTCATTAAACAAATCTGTCTCTCATTGACCAGCTGAAAAGTATCCGTTCATAAACACAGCGATTCATTTTTTCCTCTTTATTTTTCAGTACCTGCCTATAGAGGTCTCTGAATGACTAAAAATCAGAGGCCTATTTCTTTAGCATTGGCCTGCTAAACCCAGGGTTGTGAGTTCAATCCTTGAGGGGGCCATTTAGGGATCTGGGGCAAAAATCTGTCTGGGGATTGGTCCTGCTTTGAGCAGGGGGTTGGACTAGATGACCTCCTGAGGTCCCTTCCAACCCTCATATTCTAGGATTATTCTATAAACCCAATTAATTAATTGAGGATGGTGCCCTATGAAAACTGGAGAAACCACTGAGACAGATATTGCAATCACATGCAATATCTTTGGGGACCATATTGTATTAAATCTATGAATGGTTTATTTAGGATTGTGTTTTGTTCCATGGGGAGGGTTACCACAGCTCCTACAGGAAATAATCACCTCCCACTGTTTTTAAGGTGAGTCACTGAGACTAGACAATTCTAGAGCAGTAATACCCCATAAAGTGGTTTGCTTGTACTGGTTAAAGATGGGTTTACTGGAGACTAAGCAACAAAGAAAGAGCTTTTGCTATAAAAGAATGAGCTTGAACTGAGGGCCTTCTTTCTGATCCAGGAAATGAACAGGACATTCTGTCCAAGGGAGGGGGGAAGGCAACCCTCACAGCAGGGTTGGAAAGACTTTGGTGTACCAGGGTTAAGACTCATAGATGACCTCTGGTAAGCTTTCAGCATGCAACATACGAACATTTATTGTTTTTAAATATGTTTCCTCTGTAATGATTTTACCTTAAAAATAATAGTGCTTGCTTAGAAAGAACTGTGTGGTAACTTGTAATGGCGGGCAATATACTTGTCATAGCACTCAGAGCCGAGCACATGTGCTTGCAATTAGGCAGACTGGGTTGATGGCGATATTACAGTGTACAGAAGGGAGCTGTGCAGCCTTAAAATCCTGGGTCAGGAGGGAGAAACGGGTGGGTCTCCATCCAAGACAGATAACAGCTGGGAGCCAGCTTAGGTGTGTTCCCTTGAGGGACCGTGGGGGGCGGGGGGGAGAGAGAGGGGGTAGGCAGAAGAGATGTAGATGTAGTTACCTTGAAACTGACAACCAACATTTATAAAGAACAGCACACTTTCATTTTCAACGCCTGCAAACTTTTGGCAGACGCTATCTGGACCTTTAAATTACGTACCCGTTCGACATGAAGACCAATCCCTTCAAATAATAATTTTCTTTAGAAAGAAATAATTCTGACTCTACTCTGAAGAGCAAGTATCCTAAATTTTGTTGTGAGCATTGCATACCTTGAGAGAAAGGTGGAAGATTCACCTATCAGGAGATTTCTAGACATGGAAGGAACCTTTTTATTATAGGTATTAAGAATAATAGGTTACTAACTAATACCTTATGCCTTACAAAGTGCACAAAGATCATGTTTTTACTTTGTAAGGGATCATGGGCATGACTAAAGTTTCAAGATCCATGGAATCTGAAAATATAATGAAAGCTGCAGAATTTCAGCTTATTTTGCATTGAAACCATGCGAAACCACAGACTTTATCTTATTTAAATTAATCAGACCAAGGTCACTTGAAACTTTCAGAAATCTTAGCACACCTTTTGATGAACCAGGTCTGAATTTTGAGTTTGTAATGTGATCTAAAATAAGGGCACATGGTTTTTAGTTTCACTGTGAATATTTTGCACATTTCTAGTTGCTAACAACTAGTCACACAGTGTAATCTTTCATTTTATAGAAACAAACTCCTGTATAAATTCAAAGAGCCAAATGTTCAAAGTGTTTTTCTTTCTTTTTTTTTTTTTAAATGTAGGCAAACCAGCAGTTGCTTGCATAAACTTCTCAGCCAATATTTCCAATGAAAATTGAATCGGTGCACTTCTTTATGATTTATGTGCACAAATACAGCTTTTGCATGTGTAAATAAGGAGGCGTATATGCCAGTTTTGCATACACACAAAAAGGTGGTTTTATTAATTTGGTCAAAAAAGTCTAATGAAAATATACAAGGGCAAAAAATTACAAAATGTAATTCCTTCCAACACTGGAGAAAATTCCTAAGTCAGCACACAAAGATATATGCACAACTGCATGTTTACATTTGAGAATGCAAATGGGGTGGTGCTTATGAGTTAGTTGCATGACCAGCCATCTCCTTTATACAAATGGTTGTGGTAAACGCAAGGCCAAATGAAAAAAAAAACAAGAAACCAAAACACCCAGAGAAACACAGGGAAAACAGAGATGAAAGTTTGGGGAAATTCTGCCCTCAATCCCCAACCCCATCTCACCCTTTTAAAAAAAACAAAACAAACTAGAGAGACTTGAAATTTTTAAAAAAATATGAAAATTGTTTTCCTTTTTACCTGAGTATTTTTTCCATTAGCTCATCTGGCTTACCAAGTATTAGTGACACCTGAGATAGTGGGGAAACGTCCATCATTACCCAATTGATCAAGTTAAGTTCCCCACAAGCTCTGCAAATTCATAGTGCTTCTGTATTAGACATTTTACATCTTCATTATACTATATATACTCGATCATAAGCCGGTTCGTTTATAAGCCAACCCCCCCCCCAAGATGGATAAGTAAAAATGGAAAATTTTTATAACCCAACCCTATAACTCAGGGGTCAGCAAACTTTGGCTCTTGGGCCATCAGGATAAGCTGCTGGTGGGCCAAGATGGTTTGTTTACCTTGAGCGTCTGCAGGCACGGAGGTAACCCGGAATGCCAGCTGCTTACCCTGACGGGCCGGGACAGCAACTAGTGGGGACATTTTTTGGGGGGGAGGGAGAAGCTGGGAGTCAGGGGAGTAACCCCTGTGACCAACCCCCACATGACCCCACGCCTAGCCCGGGACCCCCACACTCTCCCCATTCCATTCCATCCCTTCCCCATCTTATCTGGGGAGAGCCAAGGGAGGATGTCTCTGGCCTGGCTGGAGCTGCTCCAGCAGGCTGGGCGGCGCAGCCACAGCCTGCTCTGGGGGGCAGGACCGAGCGGCGCGGCTGCAGCCTGCCAGCCCCGGAGCTGCAGCTGCTCCGGAGGCTGGGGGGAGAGCAGCGTGGCCAGATGCAGAGACACTCTGGCCCCGCCTCTTCCCTTCTGGCTCTGCTGCCTCTCTTTACTCCCCCTGTTGGGGGGAGGGGCTCTGTCCCATCTCTCCCTCTCTATACCCGTTCAGAAGCCGACCCCCTTCTCTGGTGCTTCCCTTTTTTACTAAAAAAAAAATTCGGCTTATGAATGAGTATATACGGTACTTCCAGATTGCAGTGCACATACCTTGCAAATCCAGTGGTGCACCTCCCTAAACAATTAGCAGATGGAGCAATTTTGAGAGATTGAACTGTTTGTACTCTGGTAGGTATTATATGGATTTGGGCACCAGTATCTAGTTTAAACTTAACTTCCAGCTAGCCTCCAGTTGATAGAGAGCTGGTACAGTAATTCAATTCCATGATCGGGGGGCAGCTCCTGAGCGGTGGAAGTACAATGCTATCAGATTTCCTCACCTTGCAGCCCTGGCTTTGTCTTTTCTTGTCATTCTACCCAGCAGGTAACCCTCCCAGAGGCTCTGGGGCTATGCGGAGGTGCTGATATCCAATGATTAATGTGGGCTCTTGCAGAGAAGCAAAAAGGCTTGTCTTTAGAGCTGGTTGGAAAATAGGTCAACATTTCAGGAAAGTTTTCTAAATATGTTCCTTTTTCATCAAAATGCCAAATGAAATTTTTTTTTCTTTCAAAATTTAATTTTTTGGACCAGATTATAGCTACTCAAAAATAGGATTAATTTGTACTGAAATTTTTCATGAAAACTCTACTTATTTTTCTGATCATAATTGAGAAGGAGTTTTTGAAAAATGTCTTTGAAATTACAAATGTCAAGGTATTGTGACCAGCTCTATTTGTCTTTACAAGTACACTCTCCCTTATCTGATTTATGTTACATTGGTTACTACTTGTGATGATCATAGAAAGATTTGTTTCACCTTACTAAACCACTTGTAAGGGATCAGATAGCTCAAAATTAAACAAGTTTAATACTAATTACTTCTACAATGCAGATTTCAACTAACATTTTAAAACGATGACATTCTCACAGCTATGCTTTGCAGAAAATAAATATAACTTTTAGTACTTTTTCCAATTAAAATGTCACTATTTTATACAAATTGCATGAGGCTTTTTTATTTAAATTTGTACTAGGTATCTGTCAAAATATTATCACAATATTTAAGTATCTGACAACTACAGAAAAAAAGGACGCATCACATTTAAGTAACAACGTTTAAGAAATTACTGTTGCTGCATGTCCAAGTATGTAGCTGATTTACCAAGGTATATGCCAATGCAGATTGTGTACTGGAGAATACTGCATGAAGAAAATGAAGAATTGTGCAACTATAACTGGAACTTCTAACAACAAAATAACAAGTTGAGTCAAACTCAGACCTGGTGTAACCTGATTTCAGTGGAGTTGCAGCTGCTTAATCCAAGGCTGAATTTGTCTAATGTCTTGTCTTGCTACCATTTTAATTTGTCACATCCCTCTTACAGTAACAAGGCTGATGACACTCCATGTTTTACTATCCAATACTTTGTGTATAAAACTAACTTTGAGGATATTGTGGCTGCCACATGTTGCCTACCAATTCACTGCTCTATATTTAACACATTACTGCATAAAGCAATTAGGGAATGCCTCAAGTATGGAAGTTTCCATATAAAAATTAAATTCTAACTTATGTCTTCCTGGAAATAAATTTCCCCCTCTGCCTAAATCTTCCAGTAAGAAAACAAAATATATGTTAATGGATTAGGAAGGAGTCCTGTGGTTCCATCCCTTGCCCTGAGGACTTGACTGTGCCCTTTGCTTGGACATGTGACGTCTCTACCTGCAGTTCACACTGCAGTGCTGCCAGTCAAAAGCCTTAAAGAAATGAAGTTATGGTTTGGCATCAAGGTAAGTGGTATAAAAAAAATATTACCGTCTATAGAAGCACTAGCTTTCAACTAGCAACAGTGAAAAGGAAACCAACACTGAAAATATGCTGGACACTAACAGTTACGTTTGTCCAATAAAATATTTGTTCTCATGCTCAAAATAGTTTCTAAAATATCTAAAGAATAAGAGATTGCCTGAAAATACAAAAGCCCCATTTATGGCTGTCTATGGAAACTAAGTTGTGTACCGCACTATGGGCCTATGAACTTCAATAGGCTTTGGATTAATCCCTGTCACCATATTCAGGTGCTGACAGTACAATAATGTTTTACTCTCATTTTTATTGGTTCTACTTATCATTCACAGACCTTTTCCTGTCCTGATCCAGCATCCTCTCACTCATTTATGTAAGTATTCCCTGATCTCATCCACCCGCACTGCAGTTCTCTTCCAATTGGCACAGAAGTACTTTACAGACTTAAGGTCTACCCCAGAGTCAGCAATTCCTTGCTGGCATACAATTTGTTTTTAATTAAATTTTCCCAGGATCAATACAGTTATATGGATCAAAGCTACAATATGAAAAACAAAACATTACCGAATTATACTATACTAGAGGGTCAGATCCTGAACCAATGTAATTTGGCAGAGCTCCATTAAAACCAGCTGGCCTACTGAAACTGACAAGATGTGACTTCCTACATTGAGGGAATTATAAGACTTCAAGTCAAGCACAAAACCCTGATAGGTAAAACAAAGCTAGGATTCCTTCAAGGTTATTGACAGAAACAGAGTAAAAAGAAAATGAGATGGTGGGAGAGGGTAGAAAAAGAAGGAAAGAACAGTACCCTAATTTAACATACCCACACCCCCTAAAGGCCTTGAAAGGTAAAGCAGTCTGGCCCCAATCTAAAACCCATTGAATTTAATAGGAATTATTCCACTGATTTCAATAGGTAGTGGATCAGTCCATCATGGAAGGATGCTGTCTTCTCAGTATTAAAATGACTGCATCTCTCTTCAGCATCTTCTATTATTTCAGAGCTATTTTCTTGACAGTAAGACTCTTTCTAAGCAGTTATAACATGGTAGCATATTGTTTTCAAGATATTATGGGAGAGATTATACCTTTTCCATTTTGACACTTTACCTTTTTGGCATTAATTAATACCCAGACTATTTGTAGAATACATTTAGTCTAAGTAGAATATTAATATTGGAAAAATATTTTCCCAGCATCTCCCAGTGCCCAGAAACTCTAAAACCTAGGTACTGAACTCCCAGAACTGGGACTGCCTCTTCAACCATTTGTCTGAGTTAATGATTTTTGCCTTCAGCATCTCATAAGGGGAAAAGTAACTTCTGTTCATGATTTTGAACTGGAGAGGTCTCTGTCTCGCATTAAGAATGGCTATTATTACATTCTTATTAACTTCTTTCCATACGCCATCGCCAGTATTAATTTTTCATTCCTTTTCCCAGCCTTCTCTTCCCCTATATTTAACATTCATGTGGATTCTCAGTTGGGCATAAAACTTGGATAAAATATGGACATGCAAAATGGTTTTCTGGATGTCTTTTTAAATGTAATGTCCCCAAGCCATTAGGACAAACGTGTCAGTTATTGAAAGCTTCAGGCTGGCTTGTGGAAGTCCAGTCAGTCAGTCCCCCGCAAGGGGGGAGGGTCCCAGACCTGGGCTCCAGCCCGATTGTCTACACCACAATTAAACAGCTCTTTAGCCAAGACCACTGAGCCAGAGCCAGCTGACATGGACCAGTTTTTTTTAAAACTGTGGTGTAGACATATCCTTACTGCTCTGCCCTGGGCAACGTATGATGCCGTACTGCCTCACTGGAAACACTGGCAGGTAATGTGCTTCAGGGAGGAAATTGCTTCTTGGAGCTCCTGGGGGTGCAGAGGGAGAATGCCTGCCGTGTCATCACTAAGGCAGGCAGGGTGTGAGATCCCCCATGCAGACAAACTTTTTGTTGGCCAGTGCAGGAAGGAGAGGAGTGCATAGCCCACCTGGCCCCTGCCCTTTCCACTGCTTTTGGATGGCTCTGTCAAGTTTTAAAAACTTAACATTAAGAACATATACAACAGTGTCGTTTTCCCCTTAAGGGCTGGAGGCCTGGAGCCAGCCAACCCCGATTTCTGAAAGAATTACTCCGGCCCACCTGTGCCACCTTAGGCTAGTTGGAGGACAGCAAGAAGCTGCAGAGATGGGGAAGCTCAGGAAGCTATGACAGAGACTGTGAAAAGGCTCCTGCAGGGAAGACCCTGAGACCAGGCGAGTTGAGAAGGCACAGCTAAGAGGCTGAACTCTGGGAATTCCCCACCTAAAAGGGAGAGAGACATTGCCCATGCAAGCTCCAGATGAAAAGAAAGCGAGACCTTGAATTGGGACCAGCTCCGAGAAGAAGGGCTGAGGACTCCTTGCCAAGGGGAGAGAGAGACACTGAGCCAAGAATGAGGCCTGAAGGGCCAGTGTTTGTGAAGACTAAGTAAATTGGATTCCAGAAGGGGAGTGTTTTCATTACCTTTTGGACTGTGAGGTGGAGTTATAGAGCAACCAAGAGGGGAAACAGGCAGGGTGCTGCAGTGTCCTCTGGCCACGAGGGGGTGCTGAAGAGCTGGCCAACCCTTGTTACAACAGGGTTAAGTGCTATGCTGAACTGGGGCTCTCTTTCCCCATTGTGTGGTATAATGGTTATACAAGTACTACACACTCTCTCTCCAGAAACTTTGTTTAAGTCTCTGTTTTGAGCAATAAAATATCCCTCTCTCAGGAACAGAAATATCTGAGCTAAAGAAGGGCCTCACAGCTGCAGAATTTGGAGGTGGATCCAGATTTTGGAAAACTCCCAAAGGGCTTTGGGAGTGCAGGGACTTGGGGTTTTGGTTCAGGCCCATCACTAATTTAAAGTACATTATCAATGAATCTTTATAAATTACATTCCCGCCACCACCATCCCATGCACCAATTATTCAACATATAAAGAACACTGGATTTACATTTCAAAGATCATGTTAGTAAACCCAAAATGGATCCATTCTATCTAGAAGCATAAAATAATCTGAAATCTGTTTGTTCTGGGTACAGACTGTGCAGGAACTAGTTAAAGTCACTGTCCTTATAAATCTAACACCTGGTCTTTGGCTTTGAAAAATAGGGGGAGGGGGGAATGACTAAATTGCCACTGACTGTTCATAAAATATATCAAGTATTTATTATAGCTGACCCAGATTCAGGCAAGCATGTGAAACCATTGAGATGTAAGCACACACTTAAAGTTAAGCATGTTCTTAAGTACTTTCCTGAATACTGATGACTTCAGACCTTGCTTTCACTGCTCTATTGAATCATGGCCTCCGTGTGTTGAGAAAATATTTAATAAAAGAGTAGTTGATTCAACCCTACCTATTGTAGTTACTGTATGTGGCATGAATTTGATGTCCCAGATTATGTCCTATGAGAAACCGGGCATTGAGATTAACCAAGAGGGAAATATACTCCTTTGAGTGTAGATTTGGAACCCTGCTCCTTCAATCAGATTGACAACACTCAGGACCGAGCAGGAGGCAGAACCATCTCTGTTGCCCAGCATGTGCAGGATCCATCTGCAGATCTCCTGGACAGCTGGATTTCATTCATATAACTGAATATGAATAACAAAAGGGACAGTCCCTTTGATTCAGCTCATCACTTCTATGGAAAAAGCTTAAGTGGGAATGACATGCAAACCTGCCTTCCATATATGGCTCCACAAAATACTCATTCATTTCTATTCCTCAACATCGCTTCTGCAATCACATCATACCATTTGCTAATACCACTCAAGCCTTCAGGTTAGGACAGTGACAGGTTTTACAGCTATAGAGATATACAGAGCCAAGGAGGCCACCTAACAAAGAGAAGGCCTCTCCTCCACTGGCTTCTAAGCATAACTTGTGCATCAGATTCTGTTTATAAGCATCAGAAACCATATTTTCTTGGGCCATCTGCAACTAGTTGTTTGCATTTCCACATCACAGGCAATGAGGGAAAGATTTATTTATTTGTTTTTAAAGAGACAGCTACCAGAAGGCTGAATAATAAGGGATTAAAACAGTGGTGCCTAGAAGCTCAATCAAATAGGGTTCCCATGCACAGATCTCTTTCTTGTTTGCCTTGATGCCTCTTTCCTAAAAGATCAATGTGACCACTGCTAAAGCATTAGTGTGGGCTGCAGCTTTAGTGGGAATTTAGCTGAGATCACTACGTGACTTACTTGAGACATTATAATAAAATATTATTGAAAATATTTTTTTTCCTGTGTCTTGGGGCCTTGATTTGTACTACAGCTAATTCAGATAAACTAACAAGCCCTACTCTATTTATTCCTCCTCTGATGTAGCCAAGTTACTACTTTTTCCTTGGAGAAATCGGCACAGGTGTGGATTTTTCTTTTTTAAAAGAATCATTGTAGTCTCCATGTTATTCTTCATAGACTAAATTCTGATCTCCGTTCCACCTGGCCAAGCCCACTGATTTCAACACAACTGCCAGCGTGTAACTGGGAACAGAATTTAGGTCCATGACTAAAGTTCTCTTAGTATGCTAACAAAACACACTTTGAGTCATGAGGAGATTCCCCTCCCCCCCACGCAGATGTTTTAGATGTACTCGGCTGTAGTAAAGAAGAAAAATCTCTTTACCATAAGTCACTGAACCTACTGGCCTAGGCAGGTTAGGTTTTTGTATCAGGCATTTTATTCATTCTCAGGCATATGCCATCTCAGCAGTTCACCACAGACTAGACAGAAACATGAACTCCCCACCATTGTACTGTTGATGTTGGCTGTCAGGCTACCATGAAACCAGCTCCACAGGAAAGTCTAATATTTGAACTTTTCACTCTTATTTCATTTGATTAGACAGCAGTGAACATTAGCTTTGTAATAAAGGCTGAGCTTCAAACTTCAAATGTTGGTAGTCAGACCCAGCATTCCTATCCCATTTCTCCTTAAGAAATGTTTCCTCCAAGTGGACCTTGCTTTTTAATACATTTATGGGATAATTAAAAGCTTGCTGGATGAACAGGTGCAAAGCCTGGGGAAAGTTATGAGTACAAAAAGGGACCACCCATATACTTCTGGACTTTCCCCCACTCTTTTAACTACATATTCACCCTGCAACTAGTATGACTGAAAGCCAGAGCTGGGATTTTTAAAAAGGTGAGTAGGAGAGAGAAGCAGCCCAAATCCTGTTGAATTTCAATGGGAGTTAGGCATCTAATTCCCTCCAAAGAGGACAGGATACCATACTAGCCTTTGGAGACATCTCCACCCAAAAGAGAATGGCCAAGATTTTCAAAACCAATGAGCAAAATTGAGCACTCAGTGTCACAACTTGAGACTCCAACAAGT
Organism: Chrysemys picta bellii; assembly: GCF_011386835.1. Lineage (NCBI taxonomy): Eukaryota > Metazoa > Chordata > Testudines > Emydidae > Chrysemys > Chrysemys picta. Next base: position 13,146,364 of record NC_088795.1, on the reverse strand, counting down.
GGAGTGATCTCTCAGAGGACAGGTGGCTCCGTGCTTTCTTACAATCAGGCCCTATACAGTGTCCCAGGTCAGACACCCAAAAATGGAGGGAGCCAAAATCATGTCAACTTTTGAAAATCTTGAGGAAGAGGCTTAGCCCCTTTGTGCTCTAGTTCATTTAGGTTAAACACACTCCTATTTATCTTTTTAGGGAAAAAGACCATCACCGATTGAAAATCAATACTGAATGGAAAACGACAAAGCACCAAGGTCCAACCTTGATTACACAGTGTTATAGAACATATTGAAGAAATGGCTAGTCAAAGGGAATTTTCCATATAATTAACAGACATTAGGGACATGACCCATGTTTTGGATAAATGGGATCGTATCGTAATATTTATTTGTCATGGGTATTTCTTGCCGATTTACTACCTAACCTCCTAGTGTAGACCAGGCCTTATGTCGAATTTAGCAGCGTTAAAATCGAATTAACCCTGCACCCGTCCACACAACGAAGCTATTTAGTTCGACATAGAGGTCTCTTAAATTCGATTTCTGTACTCCTTCCCAACGAGGGGAGTAGCGCTAAATTCGACATGGCCATGTCGAATTAGGGTAGGTGTGGATGGAAATCGACGCTAATAGCTCCGGGAGCTATCCCACAGTGCACCACTCTGTTGACGCTCTGGACAGCAGTCCGAGCTCGGATGCTCTGACCAGCCACACAGGAAAAGCCCCGGGAAAATTTGAATTCCTTTTCCTGTCTGGGCAGTTTGAATCTCATTTCCTGTTTGGACATCGTGGCGAGCTCAGCAGCTCTGGCAATGATGCAGAGTTCTCCAGCAGAGGTGACCATGCAATCTCAGAATAGAAAGAGGGCCCCAGCATGGACTGATCGGGAAGTCTTGGATCTGATCGCTGTGTGGGGCAATGAGTCCGTGCTTTCGGAGCTGCGATCGAAAAGACAGAATGCAAAGATCTACGAGAAGATCTCAAAAGCCATGAGAGAGAGAGAGAGAGAGAGAGAGAGAGGATACAGCCGGGATGCAACGCAGTGCCACGTGAAAATCAAGGAGCTGAGACAAGCGTACCAGAAGACCAAAGAGTCAAACGGACACTCCAGATCCCAGCCCCAGACATGCCGTTTCTACAAGGCACTGCATTCCATTCTAGGTGCGGCCGCCACCACTACCCCACCACTGACTGTGGACTCTGAGGATGGGATATTGTCGATGGCCGCTTCCTCGGAGATGTTAGTGGACAGGGAAGATGAGGAAGGTGATGAGGAGGACGAGGCAGTCGACAGCACTTACAACACTGATTTCCCTGACAGCCAGGATCTCTTCGTCACCCTCACAGAGATCCCCTACCAACCGTCCCCAGGCATTAACCCGGACCCTGAATCAGGGGAAGGATCAGTCGGTAAGTGTTTTAAACATGTAAACATTTATTTTGAACAGAACAGGAATATTAACAATGGGTTTTTCATGATTAGTTTGCCCTAGGCGCTCTACTTTTTAGTCCTTGCCAGTCAGCTACTGGAAAATAAGGTCTATATGTCCGGGGACAGAGATGAAATCCTCATGGGACATCTCCATGAAGCTCTCCTGGAGGTAATTGGAAAGCCTTTGCATGAGGTTCCTGGGGAGAGCGGCCTTATTGTGTTCTCTGTGGTAGGAAACTTTTCCTCGCCAGGCTATCAAGTACTCTGGGATCATTGCCTTGCAGAGCATGGTGGCATACGGCCCTGGTTTTTGCTGGCTTTCACGCAGCATGCGTTCTTTCTCGGTCTCAGAAATCCTCAGCAGAGTGATGTCGCTCATAGTGACCTGCTTAGAATTATGGGAATGTTACTATGGGGACTGCTTGCCTGTTGCTTTACAGAACTGTAACCAGTGGTTTACAGGCACGCGGTGGAGGCGGGAGAGGGGCAGCATACAGGGATCTTTCCCGGGGACAGCCGCGAGGGGGTGGGACAGGGGCAGAGTTCATGCTTGCCGGATTGCCGGCAGCAGGAACTGGCCAACGCTAGGAGCATTGCTTTGAACATGAAAGGAGGGCACTGCTATAATTTAAGTTTTAAGCAGCCAAAAGTCTACGGCTTACCATGTCAGCCTGCTACCTGAATTCTGCTGTCCTGCCCCGCTTGTCTGATCTCCACTGAAAGACCCCAGGCACTGAATGCGAAGGCCGAAAATTCGACCTTGTCCTGAGTGCGCATGTGATAGGTGCTGTGCACGGTCTTGTTCACAGAGAAAGACTATGTTCATTGTTCACAAAAAATTATCTTTGTGAGGAATTCCCATCCCACAGCTGAGACTGTCTCCCGCCCTACCCTGGCATCCCCCTCCCAGAGGCTGGCGCAGATTAGGCGGAGAAAGAAAAGGACATGGGACGACATGTTCTCAGAACTTATGGGCTGCTCCCGAGCTGACGCGGCCCAGCAGACCCAGTGGAGGGAGAACATGTCGCAATACCAGCGAGCACACAGCGAACGGAAGGAGAGGTGGCGGCAGGAAGACCAGCAGGCGACTCAAACGCTGCTTGGACTAATGAGGGAGCAAACAGACACGCTCCGGCGCCTTGTCGATGTTCTGCAGGACCGGAGGCAGGAGGACAGAGCCCCGCTGCAGTCTCTCTCTAACCGCCCTCCCCCGCCACAAAGTCCCATACCCCCCTCACCCAAAGTCCCAAGAAGGAGGGGCGGCAGGGGCCGTGAAAACTGTCACTCCACCCCTGCAGACTGCTCAAGTACCAGAAGGCTCTCATTCCCAAAAATTTGATAAGTCCTTTCCTTCCCGCCTCATCCAAGCCCCCGTCCCAGTTTCATCCCCTAACTGTGTAGGTTATTAATAAAAGATACGTTTCTGTTAATTACTGTTTCCATCATGTTCTTTTAGGGGAGAGTGTGTTTGAAGGGTTTGTAATTGGAGAGGACAGTCACCTTTACCAGGGTACAGACACGGGGGCAGGTTCAGCAGAAGGTCACACACACATTGCAGTCACTAGGCACCCTGGTCAGTCTGCGAGGTGGTTTTCATGTTCTGTGTCGGGGGGGCTAGGTGACTTTGTGGCGGGGGAGGGCGTTTAGAGATCTTATGCAGCAGTCCTTATCCTGGATCACAAAGCCACGCAGCAGGAGATCTGTAACCGTCCTCCCCCGCCACAAAGTCACATAGCTCCCACACACAGAGTCCCGAAAAGGAGAGGTGACAGGCTCCGTTGAAACAACCAGTCCACCACTGCGGACCACTCTAGGAGCAGGAGCCTGTCATTCCTCGAGTTTAGAAGCGTTCTTTCCATCACTACGTCCGCTCCCCACCACAGTCTGCGTCCCAGTTTCAACACTTTACCGCGAAATCCGTAATAAAAAAACGGTTTTAATTAACAAAGTTCCATCTACTTTATTTTTAAACCTGTGTTGGAAGGGGGGGGACGGGGTGAACGGGGTATGTAGCTGGAGAGGATAGTCAACATTAACTGGGTAAAGAAACGGGGGCAGGTTCAGCTTCTCTTTAAACAAACTTAATATTCACAGGCTACCCTGCTCACTGAGGAACCTAGCTTTCAAAGCCTCCCGGATGCACAGCACGTCCCGCTGGGCTCTTCTAATCGCACGGCTGTCTAGCTGGGCGTAATCAGCAGCCAGGCTATTCGCCTCAACCTCCCACCTCGCCATAAAGGTCTCCCCCTTGCTCTCACAGAGATTGTGGAGCACACAGCAAGCTGCAATAACAATGGGGATATTGGTTTCGCTGAGATCAGAGCGAGTCAGTAAGCTTCTCCATCTCCCCTTGAGACATCCAAAAGCACACTCCACCACCATTCTGCACTTGCTCAGACAGTAGTTGAAGAGTTCTTTTTCAGTGTCCAGGGCGCCTGTATAGGGCTTCATGAGCCAGGGCATTAGCGGGTAGGCTGGGTCCCCGAGGATCACTATAGGCATCTCCACATCCCCAAGAGTTATTTTCTGGTCTGGGAAGTAAATACCTTCCTGCAGCCGTCTAAACAGACCAGAGTTCCTGAAAACATGAGCGTCATGAACCTTGCCCGGTCATCCGACGTTGATGTTTGTAAAACTTCCCCTATGGTCCACCAGTGCTTGCAGCACCATAGAAAAGTAGCCCTTTCGGTTAATGTATTGGCTGGCCTGGTGGTCCGGTCCCAGGATAGGGATGTGAGTTCCATCTATAGCCCCACCGCAGTTTGGGAATCCCATTGCGGCGAAGCCATCTATGATGACCTGCACGTTTCCAAGGGTCACTACCTTTGAGAGCAGTAGCTCAATGATTGCGTTGGCTACTTGCATCACAGCAACTCCCACGGTAGATTTGCCGACGCCAAAGTGCTTCGCGACTGACCGGTAGCTGTCTGGCGTTGCAAGCTTCCAGAGGGCTATGGCCACTTGCTTCTGGACAGTCAGGGCTGCTCGCATCCAGGGGTCCTTGCGCTTCAGGGCAGGGGACAGCAACTCACGAAGTTCCAGGAAAATTCCCTTCCGCATCCGAAAGTTTCGCAGCCACTGTGATTCATCCCAGACCTGCAGCACTATGCGGTCCCACCAGTCCGTGCTTGTTTCTCGGGCCCAGAATCACCATTCCACAGCATCAACATGACCCATTGCCACCATGATGTTCACGGCGCGGGGTCCCGTGCTTTGTGAGAGGTCTATGCCACTCTCAGACTTCATGTCCTCACCGCGCTGCCATAGCCTCCTCGCCTGATTTCTCATCATCTGCCTCTGGAAAAGGTGGATGATAAGGTGCGAGGTGTTGACAACAGCCATAACTGCAGCGATGGTCGCAGCGGGCTCCATGCTCGCAGTGCTGTGGCCTCCATGCTGTCACTCACCAGAAAAGTGCGCGAACTGATTGCCCGCCGGCGCTTTCAGGGAGGGAGGGCGGGAGTGACAGTTGGATGACGATAGTTACCCAAAACCACCCTCGACATATTTTTTTCCCCAGCAGGCATTGGCGGCTCGACCCAGAATTCCAATGGGCAGCAGGGACTGCGGGAACTGTGGGATAGCTGCCCACAGTGCACCGCTTCCAATGTCGACGCTTTCCCCGTTAGTGTGGACTCACAATTACTGTCCTTAGTGTGGATACACACGTTCGACTTTGTAATATCGATTCCACATATTCGATTTAAGTAAAATCAAACTACTCTCGTAGTGTAGACATACCCTAAGACCCTAGGGCAGAAAAGAATTTGAAGTACATTGGGTTTGACGGGACTGCTCATGTCCTTAAAGTGCATAAGTGGTTTGCTGAATTGGGGCGTCAAGGACTATGTGTACACATTTTTAAAATTCTATTCCAACTTGGAGTTTGTGTGGAAAAATAAGGGGACAGAAAAATGAGTCGTCATTTTTAAACTGTCTAAATTGCATCCATGAAAGGGATTTTTAAAAACTGCTTTTAGAAATATAAGAGTTTCCTTTTGGAGACCAACTATAATAGAATTTGAGGTATATACTTAGTTATGCCACATGTACTCCCAGCCTCTGCTATGGCAGCAAGAACCAGAAACTGGAGCAGCCCAGCAGGGAATATGTATGTGCAGACAACACTGCTGAAGCCAGGAGACAAGAGTTATAAGGTATACACACTTAATGTGCCATGACATCTCCTCCTCTTCTCATTAAGATTGATCCTGAATTTCTTGCACACCCAAAACTCCTCAGGAGTTCAGAGCAGGATTTGGTTGACTATTTATAATTTGTAAATTAGAGAGTTATTTTCAATTTTATCAGGTCTCTGGAACCTGAAATCTTTCCTTAAAATCAATGCATGTCCAAGTTCCAAACACCTCTGTGTTCCTCGCACTTCAGGAACATGCATTGCAAGACACACAATGTTTTCTTTTTCTTTTAAATCCATCCACTGGGATGTGTCAAAATGTTCTCAATGGCCACTATCACAGTTTGATTCTTTTGTTCTTAATTTTTCTAAAAGCACCCTCCTTCTGTCACATGTACACACATACATTTATAAAGAATGGGTATTCAAAGAGGATAAAGGGATGAAAAAGATATGATAACTGGCATTTCTAAGTTGCTACTAGCTCTTAGGAGAGCCATTCTTCAAAATAAAAGGACTAATTCACTATCAAGCAAATTCTACTTTGTTACATCTATGAGACCTCATTGAATTCTAATGACTTCACTAGTCCTGTACTGCTATATTTAGCCCCCCTCTTTTCTAGGAGAAATTGTATCATGGATAAAAAAAAATTAGGTGGAAACACTAGATTAATCACCTATGTTTCTCTAGAGATGGACAGTATTTTGGCCCCTTCTTTCCATCACAGAATGGTTCCCTACCAAACTTCATTAACCTATTTCCAACCAGTCTAGTGAGGTCCCTATAACTCAGAATTAATGGAAGTACCGATGGTCAAGAATGGCTTAATATATCCCTTAGATCTACATTTTTCTCAGATAACAGGGTTTAAACATTTTCCCTCTATTTTTATATGCACTGTGGTTACGCTGTTCAGTGTTCATTCAGGATCCAGCGCCTGACTAGCTTATGTGATTGTTTAAACATCAAAGTAGGTTATTCCTTTGCATAATGTCATTACCAGTAGACAGAACAGGGCTGGGCTCTCTCTCTCTTCCTGCAGTGAGGCTCCTGGGTAGTTTGTACCAACATACTGAACATTCCTCTGTGATTTTATTTGTTTGATTGTTGGCAGACAATATCTGACTCTCTCATTGCTATCAACAGAATGTATGCAATGTGTCTTTCAGCTCAAACTAGTCCTGCTTGGATGGGGGACTATAGAACATGTTGCCACGGAGCAACCCATTTTTTGGTAAGGACTTTCAGTTCCCATTCTGGAGGTGTTTAAGGGTCTCTTGGGGAGGATGCTGAACAATTCAAGATAGTTAAATACAGATCAGACCACGAAAAGTTACAAAGGGATCTCACAAAACTGGGAGACTGGGCAACAAAATGGTAGATGAAATTCAATGTTCATAAATGCAAAGTAATGCACATTGGAAAACAATCCCAATATGCATACAAAATGATGGTCTAAATTAGCTGTTACCACTCAAGAAAGATCTTGGAGTCATTGTGGATAGTCCACTCAATGTTTAGCGGAAATCAAAACAAGCTAACAATGTTGGGAATCATTAGGAAAGGGATACATAATAAGACAAAATATCATATTGCCTCTGTATAAATCCATGGTACGTCCGCATCTTGAATACTGCATACAGAGCTGGTTGCCCCATCTCAAAAAAAAAAAAATTATTGGAATTGGAAAAGGTACAGAAAAGGGCAACAAAAATGATTAGGGGTATGGAACAGCTTCCATGTGAAGAGAGATTAATAAGACTGGGATTTTTCAGTTTTGAAAAGAGACAATTAAGGGGCGATATGATAGGGGTCTATAAAATCATGGCTGCTGTGGAGAAGGGGTAAACATTACCACCTTATTTACTCCGTCTCATAACACAAGAGATGGAGTCACCAAATGACATTAATAGGCAGCAGGTTTAAAAGAAACAAAAGGAAGTATTTCTTCAAGCAATGCACAGTCAACCTGTGGAACTCCTTGCCAAAGGATGTTGTGAAGGCCAAGACTATAACAGGGTTGAAAAAAGAACTAGATAAATTCATGGAGGATAAGTCCATCAATGGTTATTAGCCAGGATGGGAAGTGATGGTGTCCCTAGAGACTCTGTTTGCCAGAAGCTGGGAATGGGAGGCATAGGATGGATCACTTGACTGTTACCTGTTCTGTTCATTCCCTCTGAAGCACCTAGCATTGGCCCTTGTCAGAAGACAGGATACTAGGCTAGACAGACCATTGGTCTGACCCAGTATGGCCCTTTTTATTCTCTACTATGGTCCTTGAAGACAGCCTCACTCTACACGCCTGTCTGGAAATTAGGATGCATAATGGTGGGCATCCATGATAAAATAAGCAAGAGTATTAAGGGATGGAGAGTTGGAGATGCAGAGTGGTGCAGTCAAAGTAAGATGCCATGCTAGCAAGACACCGTGGAGGGACTAGATCAAGGGATATGTTCTTGTATAGAATACTTCAGCACTTAACTGACTGAGCGGAGAGGAAGAAGGCATTACCCTTCAGCTTTGTGTATAAATGCAAGAAGTTATGATGAATACTACTAGCAATATGATTATTTAGATATTTTTAGAATTAACTTATGGGTACAATTTTCAGAAGCATCTAGGTGACTTAGGAGCCTAAATCCCATTCCCTATGAGACTTAGGCTCTGAAGTGCCCAAGTCACTTTTGAAAATTCTATGCTATGTCTCCAATTTTGTCAAGAGCTACGTGGACCTAAACTTTGAAGTGTTATAACTCAACTAAATAGAGCTGAAGAAAAAGGTGCAATTACAAAATCAACCACAAAAAGGAACAGTTTTTAAAATTATTCTAAATCCTAAAGTTCTGGCCAGATTTATTACCAGCTTTACAGAAAACTAACTCTCAACTCTAAAAGCTGCTCAACTCCTAATATTCAATTAACATGCATTGCAAGACACTCTACATGAAAAAAACAAAACAAAACATTGGGATGTGTCAAAATATTCTAAATCGACATTGTCCCAAGGTATTGCTTGAGTTTTGTTCCCCACCACACACACTATTTCTAAAATATCTGTCAATTGCTAGTGGTGCTCAGAAAGAACTAGTCTTCAAAACAAGGGAATAAACACTATGGACCATAATTCTACCCTCTGTTAGATGTGGCTTCGTGGATGTATTGTTGTATGCTTGGCACTGATACATAGAACTTTTTGAGAATCTTGAGTTGAATCTTGTTATAATAAGTTACTAGTGATTTTGTGTGCCCAACTTGAGACATCTTTATGGGGTCCGATTTTCAGAGGCTCAACAGCTTCTGAAAATCTTGACCTTAATAACCATTATAATGGCAAGTCTCAATACAAATTTAACAATGGTCACTACCAACATCTTCAGAACACAGACACCAAGAGTACCACAAACATGGTTTGAATCTACTCCACTCCACACATGTACAGTTAAAACAAAATAAGTTTTAGCAACACCCACACAGGTCTTTCAAATTCTCATTTTATCTCATTTCGGTAAGAGCCATGGATCAAGATTATTTTTTTTTTAAATAAAAAGGGGAGATTAATGTGAGGCCTCTAAGTAACCAACCCAATTTTTCTATAGTGTTAAGCACCCTGCAGTTCCCACTGAAGTCAATGGGAGCTCTTAAGTCAACTTTTTGGCTCAAAACTTTTGAAAAAAAATCAGAGCCTAAAATTTCTAAATAATGATTTTGAAGTTCCAGGGGGGAGGTACTCAGCAATTTCTGAAAATAAGGCCCTTTATAAAACATGTAAGGTTAGTCACCCAAAATCTGAGGCACCCAAAAATCACTAGTCACTTTTGAAAATCTTGGTTCTCCGCTTACTAATTTAGCAGTCCAAATAAGGAATTAGGCTCCTATTTTTTACGGTCTTGGCCCTGAGTCAGCCCATCTGTTTCTCATTTTCTTCAGGTATGGCTATATCGCCTGCCAAAGCATGACAAGGTACATTTCAGGCTGAAAAAGCAGAAGGGACCTGATTACAAGACTTAACTGTTTACTTATCCTTTCTCTTCCTGCTCTGAAATCTTCATGAGACAGGGATGGCTTGCACAGTTTATCTTTACAAAGTCCTGCCAATGTTCCACAGAAAGAGTAGCTTCTCTCAAAGTGCTCATCCAGACAGAGTCCTGACCTACAGCTGAGGGGGACATTGTTGACAATTTCTGTGGGTATGTCTATACTGCAGTGCAAACAAAAAACCACACCTCGACCCAAGGCTGGCAATGTGTCAGCTGACTCAGGCTTGCAGGGCTATAAAACTGCAGTGTAGACATCTGGGTTTGTGGGGTCCCAGATCCTGGGCACCAGCCTGAGCCCAAACATCGACACTAATTTTATAGCCCTGCAGCCCAAGACCAGCAAGCCCAAGTCAGCTGACATGGGTCAGCTGCAGGTATTTTATTGCAGCCAGGGATGACTGGTGCCTGCTGATAGTGGGGGGGGGGGGGCACAATTTAAGGGTTTGCCCCCTCCCAACAGCTTGAGACACACACATCCTTCGCTTCGTGGCCCCTCCCTGCAGCTCCTAGCTGTTCGCTGCTGCTTCTCCCCACAGAGAGAAAGCAGCAGCCCCTCCTCACGTGTCACTTCTGATGGCAGTGTGGACATAGCATGTCAGGACACTGGGCGTACTCCCATGACAATTTTACATCCTTTCCTTGAGGCCAGACAGCAGAGTTAAGGGAAAGAAGTTGTTCAGCGGGGGCGGGGGGGGGGTGAGAATTGTATAAAGTGTCTCACAGGTAAGCTGCAAATTCCACATTCGAGGCATAAAGCAAGTATCAAATATTAAATCAGGCTATGCTTTAGTCATGAAATCCATGACTTCCAGCGACCTCTGTGACTTCAGCCTGTGGTGGTCAGGAGTTGCAGGGTCCCCTGCCACCCATCGGGCAGGGAGAAGCAGGGTACCCCTGCTGTCTCTGGTGGCCTCTGCAGCTCCCAACTGCCATGGGCCCCAGAGCTGCGGGCGATGGGGGTATCCGACAGCTCCTAGACCCCATGGGAAGCAGGGAACCCCGAGCTGCAGGTGGCAGGGGTATCCCACAGCCCCCAGCTGCTGCAGGGGGTCCTAGCCCCTGCACAGCTGCCCCGCTTCAGGTGGTGTGGGGAAAAGCAGATCCCCATTTTGTCACGGATATATTTAGTAAAAGTCATGGACAGGTCACGGCGTGTGTGAATTTTTCTTTTTTGCCCGTGACCTGCCTGTGACTTTTACTAACAATATCAGGGACAAAATCTTTGTCTTAAACATAAAGGTCCTGAATCACTGCTGTATTACTCCCGTGTGTGACTTGATTGAAATAAGTTGAGTGGCACCAACATAAAACTGGAACAACATAGTGGTAAATTTCAGAGTAGCAGCCGTGTTAGTCTGTATCCGCAAAAAGAACAGGAGTACTTGTGGCACCTTAGAGACTAACAAATTTATTTGAGCATAAGCTTTCGTGGGCTACAGCATCCGAAGAAGTGGGCTGTAGCCCACGAAAGCTTATGCTCAAATGTTCTTTTTATCGTGGTAAATGAGATCCTAAGATTCAAAATTCTAAAACGATGCCAGCCTTCCAACTGGTATTTTTTTGCTATGTAACAAACATTTTCTAAATTGCTATGTGGCTCATGTAGCCATGTGATGCAGCCATGAAAAAAGGCAAATGCAATCCTAGAATTGCATCAGGCAAAGTGTTTCCAGTAGAGATAGGGAAGTTTTAATGCCTTTGTACAAGGAACTAAGCCCTCACCTGGACAACTGTACAATTCTGGTCACCAATATTCAAGAAAGATGAATTCAGTCAGGAACAGGTGCAGAGAAGGGCTATTAGGATGATCAGGGGAACGGAGAGCTTGTCTTATGAGATGAGACAAAGAACTTGGTTTGTTTAGCCTAGCCAAACGAAGGCTGAGAGGGGATCTGACTGCTCTCTATAAATACATCAAGGGACTAAGACATCAGGGAGGTAGAAGAGCTATTTAAACTAAAGGACAATTTGGCACAAGAACAAATGGGTATAAACTGGCCAGGAATTTAGGCTGAAAGTTAGAACAAGGTTTCTAACCATCAGAGGAGTGAGATTCTGGAACAGCCTTCCAATTGGAGTAATGCGGGTAAACAATCTCAGTAGTTTTAAGATGGAGCCTGGTAAGTTTGTGAATGGAATTATAGGAAGGGGTTGCCAGAGATAGCAAAGTAATGGATGTGATACCCAAGAGGTTCCTTCTAGTCCTAGAAGTTCCAAAATACATGGATGGAGAAGGGGAATTTATACCACGTAATGTTTACACATTTTGGAGTAACATCCCATCCCATGTGTTTGATGTGATTGTTTGTATTACAGAGTCCTAGTGGCCACACCAGATATTAGGGCTCCATTGTGCTAGGCACTGTGCATAAACAGTCAGATTGTGTCTTGTCTATTTAGGTAGCTGCTGCCCCAAGGAATTTAGACAAAGGATGGGTGAAGCATTATCCATAAGGAACGGCGATACAGAGGGATTAGATGACTTGGCCAAGGTCACTTAGGTAATGTGTGATGGAGCTGGGAACTGAAATTAGACCTCCTAAATCCCAGTGCCTTTACCACAAAGAGCTTTCATCCTCTCGAATCTGAAATACACACACACTTAGTTTAGTTTGTGACCTCACCTTGAATGGCAGTGTGTGTTCATGTTGCAGACTGTTCTATCATTAGTGTTTAAACGTGGAGGTGGAGTCCGAGCAGGGGAATCATGGCCCTGCACATCCTTTTTTGTATATAAAGCAGTACGTGCACCCTGGAGAGTTCTCAGAACTTGTCAAGTTTGATCCCATACTGAATGCACTTCAGGGGAACAGACTCACTGTTTAAAAATAATAAATTCTGCTCTGACCTGTCTTCACCAATAGCAAGTGTTCTACTAAAGGTTGTCATATTGTTATACTTTGTGAGGGCAGTCCAGTGATCAAAGAGTTCACACTGACACCGATGCTCCTGTTATTCTTAGGTCATTCAGGTTCATCCCCTTTGTCTTGTCCATTTACAGGGTCTGACTCAACCTCCATTGATATCTATTGAGCATCACTAAAAATTGCCTGCTGCTATCTGGGTTATTATGTGCAGAGTAACACTGTATTAACTGCCACAATCCTCTGGCAGAGAACCAGTCAGAATCAGAGTTTAATGCCCTCACAAGGTCTATGATAGATGAGCCAGTGTTACATCAGTGACCTATTTTTAATGGCTACATTACACTCCAAACTTTGTTTTTGCTTCTATATCTAACTTTATAGAATCACACTACATTTGTCTGCAAAGGCAAAGCATCAGAGACGCTGTGTTAATGTTAACTCTATGTCCCTCAACTTTTGTGGCTTTCAAATCTCAAAGTTAGCAATGTATTCATGTAGGACTGTGTTTAAATTTGAGCCACTGTGTTACAATTTATATATAAATTGTGTTTTCCTTGTTCTTCAGAACTGAGAGCCCCTCCCCCCCATACACACACAAAACCACCTCAAAAAAGTTGGAATAAAGCAATTCAAAATGTATGCCTAATTAAACTCCATTCATCAAACTAGATTTGTTTAGCTGCTGTTTTATTAATTTTGTTTTACTTAGATTCAAAATTAAATTAAATAGAATCAGAAGAACACAGGATGTGACCTGACTATGGACTCTGGACAAGCTCTGAGCTGGAGGAAGTTGGTGAAGCTAGGCTAGGCTAAATTACTCTAGTTGAGGATCTGGCCCTATGGTGTTACATTATTTTGGTGATAACTGCTAAACTCTCCTCTCCTAATGATGGCTTCAGGCCACAAGGTGTGCAGTTGGATGGAAGCAAAAAAAGCAGCCCTGGAACAGTCTGCTTCAGAAGAGAATGGATTTAGTTGTTAGAGGGGGAAAAAATCCTTATGCAGCACGTCCAAAGCCAGACAATTGTTGGGTGGTTTCAGTCTAGTTCTCAGCAGACCTATGTTTACATCGGGGAAACCATCACCACAATTGGAGCTAACTAGCACCCTCAGTGGCAGTCTTAGAAGAGAAGCCAAGGAGTGACCAGGCATGGAGACTATGCTAACCTCTCAGCCCTGGAGAGAGCGAGGAGCATGTTAAAAATGCAAGCAAAGCTAACAGATACAACTGTTTTCCTTACTGGACCAAATTAATCACTGGTGGATACAGGCACCACTCCAGCTGGCCTAATTTGGTATATAGTTGAAATACAGTAAAAACAACCAATAAATTCACTAAACACAGGCTAACTCATAGCTTTGCCACCAGCCACAGAAGAAGCAGCACATAGTTGCACTGCCCCGGGATCAGACCAGGAACCCTACTGGAAACAGAAGTTGCCACCTTGTTCCAGGGTGAAGCAATCTGCACCAGATCATCCCCTCCACACCAGCACTCTTGTGCTGAGCCACACAGTGGGAAGCAGAGACTGGATTCCACCCATTCCCCACAAACAGGCATGAAAGGGGGAAGCAGCAGCCCAACAGAGGTCACTCTCCTCTATGGAAAACTGACAAATTTTGTGGAAATTCTTTTGAAGTGTTCACGTTTTCCCAAACAAAATCCGAAAAGCAAAAACTGAAGAAATGTTGGGCTTTGGTTGGTTTCAGTCTTGCACTAAAAAAAGTGAAAAATGTCCATGAAAATTTTTGGAGAAAAGGGGCACATTTTCATATATTTGTTTTCACTGAAATACCATTTTCCTAGATTTAGCTGAGTGGGAATGGTTAACATTATAAACAGTCCTTAATGAACAGGGACTAGATATAGGTATATGACAGCTGGGAGGCAAAATTCTCCCTTATGGTATTTCTACAGTATCTCACCAGATTTAAAAGTAAGTCTTACTTCTGCAGACCTTTCTCAAATGAATCAATCCATTAGACTACCCACATGAGTGAGTGCTGCAGAATTGGACACTATGCTTAAATAAAAGGGCAGAAAATCATAATTTATATAATCTTAACACTAGTCTGCTGAACTGGATATAGGGGTGTGTGTGTGTGTGTGCGCGCGCTTGCATGCTTGTCTAGTCAAAACTAAAGTTAGATCTAGTGTTTTACTTTGTGTGGCCACAAACTCAACAATAGTGCAATGCATCAGTCCTGATTAGGGGGATATGTGTATTATGGGGATAGCTGCTTTTGCAGTCACAACTGCTAGGAAACTTGGATTCTGGAGAAAGAATAAGAATCAACAAGAAGAACGGAAGACCCTGTGTGTCCCTTCTGAGCCCATAGGGGATTTCAATTCATAGGGCAGGTCTACACTACAGCTGGGATCGACGCTCTGAGATCGAGCCACCGGAGGTCGATTTAACGGGTCTAGTGAAGACCCACCAAATAAAGAGCAGATCGCTCTCTAGTCAACGCCTGTTCTCGACTTACCTTACTCTTCTTGTGGGGGTAGACACAATTATTTGCAAGATCTGAGTTTGAAAAGACTGAATCTAAAATAGATGTTAGAATTTATAATCTGTTTATTTTGTAATGGATGTTGCTTCCCCACTGTCATGATCTGTTGCAGGCCTCTTTATCAAATGATGCTGATTATTTAATCTATTTTGCTGTAGGTTACATTTGCAGACAATAGCCTGAGGACATTATCCTATTTAAATACATTCTTATTGCTTTATTTGTTTCTGTGCTAGGTTGCGAGGTGTCCAGTTTTCAACCGGAAAGTCCGGTCAAAAAGGGGACCTGGCAATGTCAGGTCAGATGTACTAACTGGACACCAGAAGTCTGGTTACTGCAGGAGGCTCCTTGTCAGGCTGCAGCAGCTCCCATTCCAGCCCCGGAGCAGAGAGAGCCCAGGTTGGGGGAGGGGTGCGGGAAGAGAGAGAGAGTGGAGAAGGCGATCCAGCAAGTGACAGGGAGAGGAACGAGTGACAGAGGTAGGGCCTTGGAAGGGAACAGGCAAAGCAGGAGCCTTGGGGGAGCTCAGAGTTGGGGGAAGAGAAGATGGAAAACAATTGGGAGCTTGGGGGGGGCGGGGAGGGAGAGAAGTGAAGAAAGGGCGATGCCTCAAGGATCCGGTTACCAGTAATTAGAAAGGTCGCACTCCTAGTCTATTCATCACTTGACTCTAGTCTTCTGTTGGTTACCATTTACAGTAGTGATATTGCCAAGATGGTAGGTAGAGCTGGGTGAATAACCATGGTGGATTTGATTTAAATCATGATTTAAATCACTAGTTAGGAAGACTCAATTTAATCATGGATTTCTACATAAAAGTGCATTCTTGCTGGTTGTTATAACCTTAATACATATTCTTCACAACTCAAACAGATGTAGGTTTCATTTTTAGAAGGTAACACTATACATTTTCAAAGGGATTTATTTTGAAAACTTTTCAGATTAGTTTTACAGCTATATCAGAAAATGGATTGTTTAGTTATTTCATTTACCAAAGGTAATTGAAGCAGATATTTATGAAGTCATTGAGAGGTGAACTATCTCCAATTCAAACAGGTTAATCATAATATTTGGAGGATTTTCTTGCCATGCTGTATTAGGAGGAGAACATCACCAGACAGACATTTAAATTGTTTTATTTAAATAAAAACCATTATGTATTCTGGATTTTCTTCAACAGCAAACAATATTTTAACAAGCATATGAATTTGAATTTAGTTGAACGTTCAAGTTTTTTAAAATCAGGTTTGTTTCTGTTAACTATTTTTACATGGGGGGGGGGGGTCGCAAGCTGTCAACCTCCACCCGAAACCCTGTTTGCCTCCAGCATTTATAATGGTGTTAAATATGTTTAACAAGTGTGTTTAATTTACTGGGGGGCGGTCGCACTCAGAGGCTTGCTGTGTGAAAGGGGTCGCCAATAAAAAAAAGTTTGAGACCCCCTGCTAGACTGAGCACTGAGTCCCATTGGGTAGATAGAAAGATTAACCTAAATAATCCCCTGGAAGGCCCTGGAATCCCAGAAGATTGGGTCCCTAATCCATGATGAGGAATCTTTGATCTATAATGTATCTTAAATACTATCTTTAGATAAAATGCTTTTGGGGGGGGGGGGGGACACAAAAAAAATTGATTTAAATAAAAAAAACTGGATTTTTTTTAAATCATTGATTTTTACCCACCCAGTGAATTACTGAGTTTTCAGTTCATTGGCAGTACAATTAAAAGAACACACCCACACACCACACAATTTTTTTGGAATTTTTGGTGAACTGGAAAAAATTCATTTTGTTCCGATAAAATAATTAAGTATTAACTGGAGCAGGGACTTCAGCATGTCTCCCCCACATCCCAGTGTCCTAACTACCAGGCTATAGAGTCACACACTCTCCCACCCAACAACTACTCAAGCATTTTATACAAAGTGGAACAGCTGCAACTTGAGAGACAGAAAGAGACCCACCCAGAAAGACTAATACCCTGGTGGTTACAGCTTTACCCCGGGAGACCTGGGTTCAAATAGGGGGTTATTCCGTATACGGGCACCACCAGCTCCTCCTCCAAAGATGCCCAAGACCCCTTGCAAATCTAGCTCTTCCCACAAAATGTGTTGACCAAAGCAATTCAGCAAATGTGGGAAAATTTGTAAATAGTTTCAGTCAACCTGAAACTGCAATTTTTGTTGAATAAGTTATTTGTCTGAAAAGTTTACCCAGCTCTAATGATAGCTAATTGAAAGGGTCCACCCAATGCACTGCTATTATTTAAACAAAAGTATGGCCTATGTCTCAAACAAAATTAATAGGGGCACTGTTGTCATAATTGGACCTACAAAATTATCCTAATTCAAGATCAACAGTAAAAAGTGAGTGGAGGTTTATATAAAGTGTCACAATAGCTTATAACAATAAATGTTGATGGGAAAAGGTGCAGAAAGGGAGACAGAAATGCAGAGAGCGTCCAAACAAAAAGGCCTCCTGATATAATTGTAGGACTGTGTTAAGATTATGCCTTATAAACAAGAGAAGTGTGGGACTGGAAATTAATGGACCAAACACTGGTGTGTCAGAAGTTAGGCCTAATTGGTGAACAAAATGATCAGAGGGTCCTCAAAAAGAGACCTTGGAAGAGGCGATCACGACGCTGATTTACTGAAAGATGAGAGAAGGGGAAAGAGCAAGTTTCATCATCATTGCTGCCGATGCAGATGCCCCACCATCTACTGGGACCTCAGACCTTCTTCATCCTAATCCTGAGAAGTGTCCTGACCAGATTGGGCCAAAAAAGGGAACCCAGATGACACTGCCACCTAGACAGCTAAATCCCAAATACCACCTTTGTCTTCTCTTCTCCCACCTCCCCAGCTGTCTGTCTTTCCCTACCTTATTTATTCTCTTCCCTTCGGTCTAAAAGAGTTTGGTTTAGCCAGACAAATCCATCTTTTTTGTAACAGTGCTGTGAACTTGTGACCAGAAAGGCAGCTTAAAACAATACCTTAAATAGCCTGATGCTGGTAAAGGTTTACTAGATCTTGGAGCGGCTGATAAGACCACATGCTGTGCTTTTCCAGCAGCTAAGCTGCAAGTGAAAGTCAACACCAGGAAATATCTACACTGCAATGTAAGCCCAGGATTAATAGAACTCAAGTTAGCAGACCCTGGGTTTATTAATCTAGGGCTAGAGTGTCTACACTCATTTGTAACTCCAGGTTAGGAAATGTTGAACCCTGGGTTCAACCTGGACTCCAGCATCTACATTGCATTATGTGGGCCCGAGTTCAACCGCCCATATCCCAGACTGTGTAGTGCCCTCACAAAAGGTGGCTGTTTTAGCCCTTTGTTTGTGGTGCAGGGTGGGAAAACTTGGCAATCCACCAAACTTGACTGTCCTGAGGACAAAGTCAGCCTGTGGGTTTATGGGATACATTTGGCAGACTCCCAGAGCATGAGTCCAGTGGAGCTGCATTGACACTGCAAGGCAATAGGCCTTGAACCCTGGGTTTCAGCTCAATTCAGGCTGGGACACTCTACCCACATGGAGTCGGGAACCCTGTGTCAGCATGATTTGTATGCAGACGGATGGGGGAAAGAGTCTTGAGTCTCAGTTCAAATCCCAGGCTTACAATGCAGTATAGACATACCTGTAGAGACAGATGCTGTATTTTCTTCTTCTTTTGTATGGGTTTGTCTTGTTTTACCTGCCAGGAAATGGGATCAGACAACAACAAACAGCAACAATGACAACTTGCAGCCCATTTCAACTAACTTCTTCTCTCCCCCCCCCCTCTCCGCTCCCCCCAATGCCCCTTATCTTTAATAAAAAGAAAAATCCCCTTGTCTGGCAGTCTTCCTTCTAAAGACTCTCCAGCTAAAAGGAAAGGGAACAAGGGTGTTAAAAAGAAATCCTTACTTAATATCTTTAATAAAGGATTTAAAAGAATTTTAATGGTGTTTTCTCCATGGTACTAAGGAGGCTGAGGTCTCTAAATACCAAACCGCAAATTTTTTTTTTCCTCTCTCTCTTTTTTTTTTAAATAAACATTTTTTACACTATTTAATGTTGGACAGCAATAGGGTCAAGTTAACACTTTGATCTTTGGGCCCATTTATTCCATCTAAATTAATAAAACAGCACACCAGCCTGGAATTTGTCTAACTAGCTGTAATAGGTCTCCATTGCTCAACACAACTGCAGAGGAAAAACATTTATTTAAAATAAGGAAAAGTGGCTGTTTTAAATATCTGTGGCCTGGTTCTTATCTCACGAACAATGATTTTACACCAGTGTAACTCTAACTTCAGTGAAGTCACTCCTGATTTACATTGATGTACAAGAACAGACATGTAGAAACTAGGGGCTAGTCTAATTCTTAGTGCCAGTCTCGGATTATGACCATTTAATTTCTAGGCACAAAGAGATCATAAAAAGAGGCAAATCTCAGTGGAAGTAAAAGGAAGATCAAAAAGGCTTGGTACACAATTATGCACAGGTAGTTACAGGTCTCTTTAAACACAGTAATTACATGTGCAAAACATACAAATCAGGTGTTTGCTCATATGCAAGGCCAATTGTGGTCATTTTTACACAGACACCACATTTGTACATGCAATCACAGTAGTTACACATGTAAAATTGAGTGTGCAATTGCACACCTAAACTCTTTGAAAGTCTGTCCATATATGACAAAAGATAGAGACAAGCAAACTTATGGAAATGTTAGCACAAAGACAAAAAGAGCATTTACCATTACATGGCTATGGTACAAAAATATTGTGTAATAGTAAAAAGTCATGGAACTCAAGAAATGTAACCCATGATGTACCCCACACAGGGAAATGCTACTTGGGCCTAGGTTCAAATAAAATAAAATCTCACTTTTGGATACTTACCATTCACTGAAATTACCACCACCACATGCAATCAACTAAATCCAAACGATAGTCATAGTTACCAGGTAAAAACACTGGGATGCGCAGTATATCACAACAAACCAAAACCGTAAGAGGCTGCACGAATACAGATTCAAACCTCCAAAAACACACACACACCACACACTGAAGGAATCATTCCCAGTACATGCAAACAATAAATACTCAGAAAGGAACTCCTGTAGGGCAAACAACATAAGCCACATGGCTCCAACCTCCTTCCTGCATTTGTAACATTGATCACTGGATGCCGGATTAAAGTGGTTAGTTATTTGGGCGTGCATATGTAAACATCAATAACAAACAGAGGCCATTTCAAGTCAGGATCACATTAAGGCCTTGTGCCTATACTCAAATACATCCGTCTGATCAGCACAAGAGAGTTTTGTGCCTTCAGTCTTTTCCCATTAGCCCTTAAATGTCCCTAGTGGATCTGGATGTACAGCTAGAAGCATTTAATAGTCAATATATTATACGCTTTTTAAGTAGCAGGTTTCCTCTGATGGCACAGATTATTCTGTGGGTTGAATACTCAATACGGTGTCTCTGCTTTTAGGAAACTGATCATTTAGGTACCGAGAAAATGTCTCTCTTCCTTTTGGTCCAAGAACAGCAACACCTCAATCTGAATCACATGTTCAATGCAACTGGTCCTTTGTTGTTTTTTTTAAATCCTCTCCAAATTCTGAAGCCTAAAACTAAAAAGTAGACTTGATCTGCCATAGCAGAGTCAAGGCTAAACCTTTCAACATCTTCACTACATCTTTCAGTGCCACTTCTTAACAATCTCTTTATTATTTCTAGTGAGGGCTTCATATTCAGACCTGAATTAAGATGAATTAAGGCCTGAATTGAGTAATTCCAGTTTTACAAGTTTCACAGACAAATTTTGTTTTCTCTAATAAGAGGCTGAAGGCCAGATAGAGTGACATCTGTTTACACCAGGGGTCTCAAACTCAAGTGACCATCAGGGCCACATGAGGACTAGTACATTGGCCTGAGGGCCGCATTACTGACAGCTCCCCCCGGCCCCCACCCTCAGCCCCGCCCCCACTCCACCCCTTTCATGAGGCCCCACCGCTGCCCCGCCTCTTCCCAACCCTTCCCTGCCCCCATTCCAACCCCTTCCCCGAAATCCCCACCCCAACTCTTCCCCCTCCCTGCCCCCAGAGGATGCAAGAGGGGTGCAGGGTGTGGTGGGGGCTCAAGGCAGGGAGTTGGGGTGCAAGAGGAGTGCCAGGTGTGGCAGGGGGTTCAGGCAGGGGGTCGGGGTGCAGGGTATGGCAGGGGGTCGGGGCACAGGAGCAGTGCGGCATGGGGCTCAGGACAGTGGGTTGGAATGAAGGAGGGGTGCGGGGTGAGGCAGGGGGTCGGGATGCAGGAGGGGTGCAGGGTATGGCAGGGGTCGGGGTGCAGGGTGCGGCAGGGGGTTTGGCTGCAGGAGGAGTTCGGGGGGGTAGGATCTGGCCTGGCGCGTACCGGGGGCAGGGCAGGGTCCCTGCCTGCCTGCCCCCGCAAGAGGCTGGAACGTGGGGAAGGGGGGCGGAGGGGCTGTGTGTTTCTGTTGCTTGAGGCACTGCCGCCAGCAGCTCCCATTGGCCGCGGTTCCCCATTCCCGGCCAATTGGAGCTGCTGGGGGTGCTGCCTAAAGTAACAGCCACACACAGCCCCTCCGCCCCCCCTTCCCCACGTTCCAGCCTCTTCCCGGAGCTGCGCAGGGCAGGGAGCATGCCCTGCTACCGGTGCACGTCTGGCCGCTCTGGTAAACACTGGGGGAGGGTGGGGGGGCTGCAAGGGGCTCAGAAAATCACCCCATGGGCCGCATGCGGCCCGTGGGCCACGTGTTTGAGACCCCTGGTTACACCATCGGAGGCTATTGACTTCAATGGAGCTATGCAGATTTGCACACATTGAATATGTGGGGTTTGCCAGACCTGAAAACAAGCTAATGTTTGAGTGCCTTTGTGGTTTAAAGTTGCTGATTATGCATGGTGCTAGTCATCTCTCAGTAGAGAACACAGTCATTAATTTGCATGTGACTAAACCAAACGAACCTCATCAAGAAACAAAAGGAGATGCTTTTTAAAATAGACAGCTTGCATGTTAAATTTGGAATAAAAATAATTCTGCGCAACACCCTCCAACCCTAAGTAAAAAGTCTGTTTGCTCAATTTTGCAAGAATTAGGTACCTTTCCAGTTTTTATATTCAGTCTTGTACTAGTCTCAAAGCCACTGTAAATCCAGATAGATATCATATTCAGCAGCATAAGGTCTTCAAGAATCATGGCCCTTCAGCTATATGAAGAAAGGGTCTGGTTGGATTTATTGCTATATGATTTACTACCACATCTGGCAACACAGGGCTAAGGGAGGTTTATGAGGAAGGAAATGCTGCTTGATGCTTTTATAATTAAAACAGACAATATGTGGACAGCGTGCACAACATAATTCTGTTCTTTGTGAACATTTAGTTCAAACCTGGGCCAGACTAGAGAGGAGACTAAATCCAAAACTAAACTAAACTACAGATTGTTTTGGAACCTCATTTTTATGCTTTTCATCATCCTGAATGGTTCATGGGACAAACTGAGGTACATTGTCTTCTTTAAATTCCGACTGTTTGTCTGAAAGAAATTACCTGAGGAGAGGTCGTCCTTTCCAGGAAGAGTAATGAGCAAGTCCTTCCAGGAGTATGGAAGCTGCAGTGATAAATGAAGGTGAAATGTCACACACATCCAGTAATCACACTTTATGGCCAGAATTTTCAGAAGAGCTCAGCAATCACAAGGGCCATATTTTCAGCAGACCTCAGGAAACTTGGCCAGAGATGTCATAATGGAAGCGGCTGAGCAGTTTTGGAAATCTGGCCCAATTCTGGGTGCTGAGCACTTGAAAATCTGGCTCACTGTTGTTTTTTCTGAAATGGACACATTAAAGGTGGGTAACACTAATAGCTGAGCACAGAAAGAAAATGCTCATCTTCCCCTTCACTAAATCCTAGGAAAAGAAAAGGAAAAGTTCGCCAATGATCAAATGCCTAGCTGGCAATTTGTCATTTGCACATATGCTCACCAACTGCTCATCTGGCCCCCAGTACAGCATAATGTCCTGAGACATGCCTGCAGCTATAGACAATTGGCCTGATCTAGTAGGACTGAAGTGGAAGATCTGAGCCAGTGTGTTTACTAACACAGCAAGACTAGATAGGTTGGATTAACACGCTTCTAAATATTTAGATCTGTGACTCTATTGAAGAATAAAGTGCTGCAGTTGGCATGAGAAATAACCCTAAGAAAATTAAAAGATGCATATCATAGGTTATGCCTGCATATGCCCTTGTATGTGTATCATTTAGTATCTAATTCTATGGAGAGACCCTCACAGGAGTACAGCCTTTTCATTGACTGCACTGGGATTTAGATCAGGCTTCTGCTCCTGTCTCCTGCTTATGCAGGATTGTCCTAAGAACACGGGATATATGACTGGAAGGGGCTAGGTGATTGAGTCTGGTCCCCTGCTCTCACAGGAAACCTTGTTATATAATCTCATTCAAAACTTTATCAAGCTCCATTTTAAAACTAGTTAAGTTGTTTGCCCACAGTACTTCTATTGGAAGGCTGTTCCAGAACCCCACTCCTTTGATGGTTAGAAACTGGTTATGTTTCACGACATACAAACAGAAATTAGATAAAAACATAAAATACTCTTGCTGGAAGGCTGCAACATAACACAACACACAAGATCTCCAAAACAGAAAGAAACAAGGCAGACTGCTCCCTAAAGCAGAGAGCGCAACTCGTCCCACCTTACTCCAGGCTGGTTGTTTTCAAACTGGCTACTGCTAGACCCAGATCACACACTCCCTTACAGTGGGCCCTAGCCTGCAAGCAGGACTAGGTAAAAAACTCCTGAAAATTAGAGTGACCTGCTACAATTTTAACAGAGTTTTCAAATACACCACAAACACTGTCGTCTAATTTTCAACCTAAATTTATTCATGGTCAGTTTATAATTTTCTTGTACTTTGTTCAGTCTACGTTAAACAGCTCAACAATGGTAATTCTACAATGTCTCTTAGGAGACTACTCGAGGGTCTTATTGTCAGAAGATTTCACGGTTAGAAAGTTTGCCTGACATTCTAGTAGATCTCCCTGGTAAAGGGCTTTCCTCATATTAGTCTACATTTAGGATTGTTGTGTGTTGCAGAAAGGCCTCAAATTCAGGCTGGAGTTCAGGCTCCCCTTTAGTTAAAGATGTAAACAAGAGTTCAGTATGAAACATTGGGGGAGGAGGAGGAGGGAAGAGAAAGAGGAGAAGGGGGCCCTTAGAGCCTTTGGAACAGAAGCTCTAAAGGTGATCCTGGGTGTTACAACAGCAAGCCTTGATTCCATCTCCCATTTTTTGTTTGTTTTTTTTAAAACACCAATTACAAACTAAACACACACACACACACACACACACACAGAGTTGGAGTTGTCCTATCATAGCTAGTCATTTTATTACTCTAAGGATTAACCCGTGTCTCCATTTGACTAAGATTCTTTGGATAAAGGAGAAGTGGTATACATACATTTTTATTTGGACTTCAAAACATCCTTTGATAAAGTGCCTCATAAGAAGTAGCTAAGGAAGCTAACTAGCCACCTGATGAGTGGTAATTACCATCATAAATCAGAAGCTGCTAGCAAAGAGATAGGACATAAAGTGTACAAATAAGTGATCATTTTCAATAAGTCAGGTTGATTGTGTGGTGTCCAACTGATCTGCGTTAAGGAATGTGACAAATATAGGGATCTCTTAGTTTGGATGTGTAACAAATATCATTTCCATGTCTCAGCTGTGTTTTAACAGGCCAGAAGGTGTCCAGAACTGGCAGACAACTCCAACTCAGAGCAGAAAGGAAACTCACCATCCCCAGAGCGGGAGAGATTACTGTGGACGAGAGTCACCATAAAACAATATCAAGAGCTATTCACCTCATTGACACTGATCGAAACTCATAAGAACTGAGACCTGGGGTACTAGACTCCCTGGAGATATAGTTGAGGCACAGAACAAGTTAACAGATTTTCATCTGGAATAGTCAGGCTCTTAAGGAAGACGCAGGGTAACTCTAGAAGGCAGGAGACAAAGGTCTAGAATGCTGGTTGCCTGATGACCACAGACAGCTGAAAGTTGATTTTGCTCTCCCAGAGAATGCAAGTTCCTAAGTTGTACACCGTCTCTTACACTTTAAGAGGACACCGCCTTATCTAGCTTTCCTTTCCAAGAAGTCTAAAGCTTAGCTATGACAAGATGTGTGTTTAGGTTTAACCGTTTTTTCAATGCTTTTGAACATTTAAATAAATGTACTTGTTTTAAAGAACTGCTGAGTTGCCTTGGAAAATTCCCATCTGTCCCCAAAGAGAGGTCACTCCAGAGGCAGCCCCACACAAAGGGGCCTGCAGAGTAAGGGAGGCTGTGGACCCAGGTGCCTACTCTTGTTTCAGTCTTGGAGGTCCAGGATCACAAGATCCACCGAAGGAAGGAAGGAGTTGCAGTCAATGGGAAACAAATCAGGAGCAACCAAGAGAAAGCAAGCAGTGCAGCACGCTTAAAAAGAGAACAGGGAAATGGAAACACTTTCTGACAGCGAACTAGTTTTTGTGGTTCAGTCTGGAGAGGATTCAGAAGCAGCTATTGCAGGGCCAGATTGTATCCTTCCACTGGGAAGTCTGCAGGAGGCAGGGGTCGGGGGAACCCACCTCAGTGAGGTTCTCCCAATGGATTTCCCTCCAATCTGTTCTGGCAGGTGAAGGAGAGTATCACCAGCAGGAGGACCAACAGAATCTAGTGCAAATTCAAGCCACCAAGTTAGCCAGGCAGGAATTTAGGATCAGAGGCCCAATGTCAAAGTTTCTATCAGGTCATCACCTAAGGATTCTGGTTTAAATGTCTATCTTTACAGTCACTTTCAGGGCAATGTAAGGATAGGGGTCAGGCTGGGAGACAGTGTGGTCTTGGGACTGGAAGTCAAGAGATTCATATTCTATTCCCAGCTCTGCCACTGACCTGCTGTTTGACCCTGGATGTGTCACTTCAACTCTGAGACTGTTTCCCCTCCCACACTATTCCTCTTGTCTATTTAGATTGTAATTTCCTTCAGGCAAAGCCCGACTGTCTCTGGGTGTTTGTACAGTACCTAGCATCATGGAGCCTCAATCTGGTTTAGGCCCTCTAAATACTGCCACAACAACAGGTTGCTAGTATGGTAATACCAATGTGAAGTCTGAGTATGCCCACTGTATTTCCAGAAGCCTGAACCGCAGCAGGCCAAGCTGAGTGCTTGTGCTGTACCATCTCTCCTTAAGAACCTGACACCACAGTGTTTATTCACTGTTTCAATAGGTAGAAGCTTAGCCAAGATAGTATGTTTTATCTGGACAGAAATGAAGCCTAATATACTGAAATATACAGGAATAAATCTAGATCAACTGAAGCATTTTGGACTGCTAAACTGTATTGAAGGCTTCTAATTTCTCCACTGAATCATAACAGGCCTACGCATACTTCCCATATTTAGCTAAGAGTTCCATTAATGAAGTTCATATGGGATTTGTATGTGTTTCACATTTTAAAATATCTTAAATAAACACATTATACAGAAAGCTTATTAATCTTCAGAAATACTGGACATGTTTAAAAAAAATCTAGGAAACTGAAATAACAAAAAAGGGAACAACTGGAAACAAAGCGGCCTAAGCATTGTCCTAATGCAGATCTCTTTCACACCTTGTCGGAGTGTTACACATTTCACTTGGATGTTTCTATTAGAAACGTCTCAGGCTGCTGACACATTACAATTGTCAATTCTTTTCTGGATCTGTGAAGAATTTGTACTGACCAAAAGCATTCTCAGAAATACTTTGACTAACTCTTTGATTGCTGATGAATTTTTAAAGACCTAGAGGTAGGAGCTGTGTGTTTGACAGAAAGTGTTTGTACCAGATGCTGACTGTTGCTAAAGTCCAAAGCATTGAAGCCTTTTTCCTATCAGAAGGGGAAGTAACGAAATGCTTAGCTCAATAGGTTGGCAGCCCTTCCACAGATAAGTAATGAATGATCTGGAGGATGGCGTGGACTGCACTCTCAGCAAGTTTGCAGATGACACTAAACTGGGAGGAGTGGTAGATACGCTGGAGGGTAGGGACAGGATACAGAGGGACCTAGACAAATTAGAGGATTGGGCCAAAAGAAACCTGATGAGGTTCAACAAGGACAAGTGCAGAGTCCTGCACTTAGGACGGAAGAATCCCATGCACTGTTACAGACTAGGGACCGAATGGCTAGGAAGCAGTTCTGCAGAAAAGGACCTAGCGGTTACAGTGGATGAGAAGCTGGATATGAGTCAACAGTGTGCCCTTGTTGCCAAGAAGGCTAACAGCATTCCGGGCTGTATAAGTAGGGGCATTGCCAGGAGATCGAGGGATGTGATTGTTCCCCTCTATTCGACATTGGTGAGGCCTCATCTGGAGTACTGTGTCCAGTTTTGGGCCCCACACTACAAGAAGGATGTGGAAAAACTGGAGAGAGTCCAGCGGAGGGCAACAAAAATGATTAGGGGACTGTAGCACATGACTTATGAGGAGAGGCTGAGGGAACAGGGATTGTTTAGTCTGCAGAAGAGAAGAATGAGGGGGGATTTGACAGCTGCTTTCAACTACCTGAAAGGGGGTTCCAAAGAGGATGGATCTAGACTGTTCTCAGTGGTACCTGATGACAGAACAAGGAGTAATGGTCTCAAGTTGCAGTTGGGGAGGTTTAGGTTGGATATTAGGAAAAACTTTTTCACTAGGAGGGTGGTGAAGCACTGGAATGGGTTACCTAGGGAGGTGGTGGAATCTCCTTCCTTAGAGGTTTTTAAGGTCAGGCTTGACAAAGCCCTGGCTGGGATGATTTAGTTGGGAATTGGTCCTGCTTTGAGCAGGGGGTTGGACTAGATGACCTCCTGAGGTCCCTTCCAACCCTGATATTCTATGATTCTAACAAAATTAAGGACTCAATTTTGCCATTCATATTGAGTAATGACTTACAGTGTGACTACTCTCAGAGTAAGGTACTAATCAACATGAATAAAGGTGTCGGAATCAGGCTACGTTTGAGAGTTGACTATCATGACGACGGAAGGTACCAGAAGTCATTTCCAAGGGTGGGAAGAGAGAAAAACCCAAGGGAGAGTATTGGAAACAGAAGGAAAAATAGGCAAGGAGGGTTAATAAGTGATGAAGAATACAGGACAGGAGGAAAGAGGGAGAGAACTAAGAAAAAAAATGAAGACAAGCAAGAAGAGGAGCTTCTAGTATTCCTGACTATAGAAGAATTGAAACATTAAAAACACACACACACACACACACGTATAGCTTAGGGCTACCTGATTGCCATCTATAATTGGTGGACAGGATTTTCAATTGGACTCCATCTGCTACCACTGAAGTCAATGAGTACTGAGTGCTTTTGAAAAAAATCTTATCCTGTGTCTAGATATGCTTCATAGCAACTGGTTCAAAAATCCAAAAGGAAATTAAAAGGAGAAAGAAAAATCTCAGGCTTTCCGGTCATTTTAGCTGGTGGCCCTCAAAAGGCAAGATTCCTGCTGGAGTCTTTCTAATTAGGATATGATGACAGAGGACATCAGGAATGCTACCTTACATCTGACAGACTCATCAGCTCTTGAATATGCACGACAGTTTTATTTGCACTTCATTGGGAGAGTGTTTTAGTTTAAAGCTTCTTGGCAATGATGAGAGGACTCAGGAGGCTGCTAATGGTGTATGCAGCCTTTCATCTCGCTGTCAGTGGTCATTCTAGCCCAGCAAGAGGAATGACTGAAAGCCTTAATCTAGTGACTATTCAATAGTCTAAATACATTGAGTTGGCAGGCTCAGTCCAATTCCTTTTTGGACAGATATCCACCCTGCACATCACAGAACTAGTCAGAACATTTAAAAGTTTTAAATGGACAATTTATCCACATGTTCAATGTCAATTTAAAGGATAGATCAATATTTTTGTGAGAATTTCATCCCATTTCTTTCCCAACTTCACACAAAAGTCACTAGCCCAGTTACCACTAAGGAGCACTGGGTATTTGCCAACCAGACTGAACCCTCCTGAGATGGCCCAGGCAGGTGAATGTTGAGGCTCACTGGTTCAGCAGCATAGAGAGGCTTGTACTGCTGTTGCCTGTTCTGTAGATATAGAGAGGATTACAGTGTCCACACTGTTGATCCTTATGCTCAGAAGCTGAAAGTAATTTTCAGCAGTTTTACCAATAGCTCTGCAAGTACAGTCAAGCCTTCTAGGGATATACCTACAAAGAGAGAGACCTGCAACAGAGCCTGAATTTAGAGATTCAGGATCATGACACTAAAGGTAGCCATATAAACATTTGGGTTCGGACTGGCGCTATGAAGCCCGGGGTGGGTTTCAGAGCCTGAGCCAAAAAGACAACACAGCTATTTTGAGCACCAGAGCGCCTGCCCCATGGGCTAGAGTCGGTAGACCTGGTCTTTGAGACCCACTGCCATGGTGTTTTGAGGGAGGGGGAGGTGGGCTCTTTTTTGCACCAGGTAAACATGCCTTAAGTGCATTAGGGAGCTTAGATAAACAGATATCTCCCTTAACTTTGATTTTACAAGGCTGGTGCACAGATTCCACTGCTCCTCTTTGCTATTGTTTGTTACACTGCAGTCATTACCTCACAAATCCTGGTGACAGCAGCTCTGCTGGATAGAAAAGTCAAACTAAGCCAACATTTCCAATTAAAGTTACCATGAAAAACAAACAACATTGTCAGTGATTCTCACCATTTTCTGACCAGCTCTAACAGTTGACTATTAAGTCTTTTGCTGGGTCATGGCCATAGGTACTTGCATGTGCACGTATCTTTAAGCAGAAAGTAGGCCCATTGATTTCAGTGCAACTACTTGTGTGCTTAAACACATGCTGAAGTGCTTTGCTGTTCACAAGTAAGGGCAGCCCCCAGCCAATCAATAGAATAGAGCTCTACTGAATAAGAACGTGATGCTGTCTATCTTCCTTGCATCCCCCAGCTCACTATCCCCAATTTCAAAATCCACTACCCTTATTAATTCATAAGACAAGGTTTTCCCACATTTCTTACCTCATACACACTCTCCTACAGCCCAGCAACAATTCCTTCTCCTAAAGCACCCTGGTCTCCCACACCATTTTAAGTTGTGAAGGCCTAGTTCTCTTACCAATTTATAAAAATACAGAGAAATCAGTACAACAGAACTCATATGTCTTTAGGGATCACCCCCAAAATATCCCCAAACATAGGGGCTTAGCTGTGACTATTAGCCTCAGGGAAGTGCAGAAGCAGCTTCTCCCCAAGCCCTGCCCGGGATAGGGAGAATCACAACAGTAGTTTCCTTGAGCAGGAGCTGTTTGGTCATTGAACCTTCCAAGCAATACATCATCTGGAAAAGGGCAGAGAGGTAAAGGGGGTCACAGCCCTTCACCATCCCACACAGCAGGACCAGCACCAATTCTTAAAAATAGACAAGGGCCCAGGAATACCCCCAATGAATTCAAGTGCCAAGGGGTGCAATTTAAGCACTGTTTTATCAAAGCTACTCTTCTCAGATTACAAGAGACTCCCCTCATCTCTATCACAGGCCCTTCCAGTCTGAGTCACTCACCACAACAACTCCAGGTCTTCTTAAGCATCACCACACTTTATTCTATGTTATATTTACAGTCAGTAGCCAGCACTCCCACCTCCTGCTAGCGGTGCTATCTTCCTTCAGAACCCCTGCTCCCCCACAGCACAGCCTTCCTGTATGCTGATATAATTCCAGCTGCTGGGAGGTTGCTGCCTCCTGCATTAGCCCCTCAGCTGTAGCTCCACTCAGTTAATTGGCAGCCTCTGTCAACTGCTGTCTTCCACTTAAATCCCAATCAATATAAGCGGTGTGAAGCTGAGTGACAGGGTTCTGAGTTAGCTCCTGACTCAGCACACCCTATTACACTCCCCTACACAGTGCTGTGTGCAAATTGTACAGTCTAGACCCTAATGATATGTCTACAGTCAGCTGGGAGCAAGCCTCCCAGCCCAGGGAGACAGGCCCCTGGCTAGCAGAGCTCAAGCTAACGTACTAAAAATAGCAGTGCGGACACAGTGGCTTGGGCTTTCAAGCACAGAGGGTCAGATGGGTCTGAGAGCTCTACTGGCAGACTGCCATTTTTAGCACACTGGCTCCAGCTTGCTAGCACCAGCCTGTCTACCCCAGCTGAGAGGCTCTCTCAGCTGCACTGCAGCCATACCCAGTCTATTCCTCCCATATCAGAAAACCACCTACATTAAGCAACACTTTTCTACCAATTCCTTGGATGATCTTTAAGATAGGATTTGCCAAGCTGAGTCAGATCTCTGGTCTTTCTAGTCCATCTGTTGTCTTGATTCACAGCTAGGGTTACCAGGTGTCCAGTTTTCGATCAGAACGCCCGGTCTAAAAGGGACCCTGGCAGCTCTGGTTGGCACCAGTGATCAGGCCGTTAAAAGTCCGGTTGGCGGTGCAGTGGGGGCCCAGGGCTAGGGCAGGCTCCCTGCCAGCCCTAGCTCTGCATGGCTCCCGGAAGCAGCCACCCGGTCCTTGCCCTTGGCCCCTAGGAACATGGGCAGCCAGGGAGGCTCCGTGCACTGCCCCCACCCCAGTGCCGGCTCTGCAGCTGCCATTGGCCAGGAACTGTGACCTGCACCCCAAACCCCTTATCCCCAGCCCCATCCCAGAGCTCACACCCCCATCCCGGTGAAAGTGAGTGAGGGTGGGGGACAGCGAGCAACAGTGGGGAGTGTGGAGCAAGCGGGGGCGGGGCCTTGGAGAAGGGCAGGGGGCAGGGCAGGGGTGTTCGGTTTTGTGCGATTAGAAAGTTGGCAACTCTATTCACAGCAGTAGCCAATAGTAGATGCTCTTGAGAAAGAAGAAAGCCTCTCATCCTACACCTAGCTACACCCTATAGTAAGGGATTTGATTACCTTCATCATTGGGTTAGCTTGCATCAATGTTATTAGTGGTCATAAAATTAGCCAACCCTTTTAAAAATCTAGCCACACCATTTCCTCAGTGACTTCTTGTTTCAGTGAATTCCCCAAAGTAGACTATATGATATATGAACATGTATTTCCTTTTATTGATCTAAAGTAGGGTTGCCAATTCTCACTGGACATATTCCTGGAGGTTTCATCGCATGACGTAATATTTACTTGAATATTAATCTTTAATTCCTGGAAATTCCAGGACAATCCTGGAGGGTTGGCAACCCTAGTGTAAAGCCTACTGCTCTTTCACTTAATCAAGTGTGTCTTTGTTCTAATGTTTTAGGACATAAAACAAATCTTAACAGGACTCAAGCACTTTCCGGAACTTTAGCTGCGTCATTCACATCCCATCTAATATTTATCCTTTCCAGGATTAGTAACCATAGTTTTCTATTCTCCTTTGTCTCCACCTGCTCAGTATTTCCTAATCCTGTCTTCCCGGCAGTGTCCCAAAAATACAAAATAAAACCATTTGGCTTTATTGGTTTTTTTCTCATAAATTATTCCATCATTCCTGATCCTCTTGGCTACCCTGAGGTGTTGAATTTAGCCCTCAGCTGCAGCACTTGTCTCAGCCAGCTTGGGTGGTCTGTGCTGCAGGATGAAGTTGAGCTGGGAGAAGAGACAGGAATATATTATTTCTCTATTAATACATTAATGGCTCCATTGTTATCATCATCACAAAAGTATTTCACACAGAGGCTAAGAAGCATAACAGAAGTGACACCTCTATTTTCCTTCATAATAATCCAGTAATTCAGCCCCAAACATTATCTGCTTGTCAAATCAATTATTGCCTTGTAAAATGTCCTTTAATGGGTCCTTCCCATTGTTTGTTAATCAACCACTCGTTATCTTCTGACAAAAACGTAAAGTCCTAAAGGAGTTCTGCTGTCCACTTAGCCAATGTAAATAAGAGGGCTTTGGAGTTTCTCCTTCATAGTCAGATAGTTTAATAAAGTTACAGACACGAGATGGAAAAAGCCCTTCAGGACACCTAACCCATCCTCCTCAGCCAGTGCAGGGATCTTTCCCTATAATCCCGAATACTTTATCCACTGCAGGTCTAAGCGAGGCTTTCACAATGTCCCGTAGGAGCCATGCAACTGTCTAAAAATTCAGACCTTCGAGCTGGAAAGTTTTTCATGATATTGAGGCTAAGTTTTACCTTATTTAATTTCAGCCTATAACTCCTATTTATACACTACCTTGTGTGTCCAAATTAATTGGCCATTTCCCACTCCCACTGAAGTCAAAGACAAAACTCTTAATGACTTCAAGGGGAGCAGGATCTTACCCAATGATTCAATTAGTGAACATGAATGAAACAAGTAACATCTCTAAAGAACCAATGCGGTAGGTATTCTTTAACCAAAGGAAACTGTTCTTTGCACAAACAAGGATACAGGTATTGCCACAATAAAGGATTTAATAATTATGAAGTAATAATCCTTATTAGCAGGCAAGAGCACAAGCCATTTCATTTTCTTGTCCCCAAGGCTGATCTAACTAAAAAAAACATTATGCTAATTAAGGAGAAGCCTGTGCTATATTCAGAGAAAAGAATAACCCCTTGTTCTCATGGGAGCTCTGTATATAAACTCCCATTGACTTTAATGGGGACAGAATTTCAATTATGGAGTTTATTTTTTTCCATTCATTTGTGTTTCTCTCCTCCCTCGCCCTCACAGTCCCTCTGTGTTTATTTCTTACTCTTCCTAATCTCTGCTCCATTTTCCAACCCTATTGTCTCCCATTAGATTCTTTTCTGCCTGTGATCATATGCCCCTGGAATATGAAACCAATAATATCTGAGTTGGAATCGAAGTTCCCAACCAAGAATATTTGAATGGGTTTGAAATTAGGGAAAACACCTTCACACATCGCCAGAGCAGATATGTGCGATTTTACGGAAGACATGAAACACCTTGTCTCCTTAAGACTATTAATCTAAATTAAACTTTGCAGTTGGGAAATGTGAGTGACCCAGAATGGTGGAGGGGGGAAGGAAGAGAGGGAGAGGTTCGAGGAGTTTAGGATACAGAAAGGAAGGAAACACTATCTTCTAGGTATATGAAAAATTAGATTTAGTAAAGACAGTGGCCCACGTTCCCCCTGCACTAAATTCTGCCGAGTCTCCTCCGCAGCTGCTACGGAGCAGCCCCAGGGAACTCAGCCAGTAAGAGCATGAACCATAGGGTGACCTCAGTTCCCAAAGGGAAAATCGGACACCCCCAGCCACTTGCCTGCCTGCCCCCCACCTCAGACTGTTGCTGGAACCCTGCCTGCCCCCCTTTACCCCCCGCAAAGCTATCGCTGGAACCCTGCCTGCTCCCCGTAGAATCATAGAATATCAGGGTTGGAAGGGACCCTCAGAAGGTCATCTAGTCCAACCCCCTGCTCAAAGCAGGACTAATCCCCAGACCCTGTGAGGCTGGAACCCTGCCTGCCCCCCTTCGCCCACCGCAAAGCTATCGCTGGAACCCTGCCTGCCCCCTGCATGCTGGAATGCTACCTCCCCGTTCCCCCGCCCTGCTGACCCTCCCCCCCCCGGCATGGCATCTCCGCTCGCCCCTAGCATGTTCCTCCACACCCCACCCCACCTTTTTGACAAAAGTGGACATTTGTCCCGTTTCCTCTTGCCAACTGATCAAGTCAACAAGAGCAAACTGGACAAAAGCCCACTTTTGCAAAAAATAAAAAAATAAAAAATAAAATAAAAAATAAAAGTTGGGATGTCTGGTACAGGGCTTAAAAAAGGGACTGTCCTGGCCAAAAGGGGGATGTATGGTCACCCTAATGAACCAGAGAGTGAGGGGTGGGGTAGCAGTGGAGCTACATGGAATGGCAGTGATCCAGGCACGATGGCTCTTGTCTTCACATGCCTGTCTTTTACTTCCGTTTCCCTGGGCCTGTGGAGTTAGGACACATTACCCCTTTCCTCTTCTACATCCCCACAAGCCCTTCTCCATTAGAGAAAATTCCACATGGGGAATTTTGCAGTTTCCATTCCCTCTAGCTCTCTCCTGTGTGCTTTTCCACAAGAGGGAACAATGTGGTCCGGGGATTAAAAGTCAGACAATTATGACCATCCATGTTTTACTGACAAAGCTCAATTTGCTGAGCAGAGGTATGTACTTAAAGCCCAGTGTGTCGTCTAACTCTGGCCTTAGGAATATTTGTTTAACTCAAGGAGCTACTTGGCAGCTATTTTGCAGAAGAAGGGGGAAAAAGTTTGTAGTTCCTCCATCTCATTCCTACACCTGCCAATTTTCTTTTCAACTTCATTCTTCCTATCCTCCCACTCCTTCCCCCACTTCATAGCATGAGTAATGCTCATAAAGTGTCTGCTACACGTTTAAAGTGTCTGTCTGTTATAAGGAAGGAAAATTTATTGAATGTAATTTTTGATTTGGGAGATCTCATTTTGTCTGTTGTAACCAATTATAAAATTCTAACAAAAATATCTGCTTGTGTGTTTTCCATTAAAATTAACTGTAGATGCTTCCAATGCAAAATGTAATGAGCCAGTCACAAGTAAGTACCTGTGAATCATCTCCAATGTGCTGGGCCTTTTCTTATATGGAATTAGTTAAAATAATAATACTTATTGATCCTTCAAACTTTTTTTTTAAATGAACAGACCAACCTTCCTGCTACAGATTTACATTTTGAACAAGAATGTGAAATGTTTTCTTTTTTCCATAATGCTTGAATGAGGGGTTGGCAAAGTATTTATAAAGAGGTTTTTCTTAAAAAAAAAAAAAAAAGTCAGTGTTCCAGGATAAATTAGATTAATACATTAAGCTCTTTTCTTGCCAACTGCAAGATAATTTCTAGTATCATTAACTGAATTCATAATTTTAATGATACATTATCTGTAAATGCTGCCTTTAAAAAAATGGAGAAGGCCATTGTTAACAAAAATTCTATGATCTACAGTGACCTGCTGCTCTACAGATCAAATACACAATGGTTGTTGGCTCAGCATCAGGTAAATTCAAACCATTTGATTTACCATTTTGGGCATTTCATTCCATTATTTTTTCCCTGAGTAAGTCTCCTTCAGGCTCTGTTACCAACAACTGTAATGTAAGAGGAACATTCTGTCACTAACACAGACAGTCTGCAAAAAAGAACTATGTTGAAAGGCTTAGCGCTCTAAGCTCAATCTGATGCTAGTGCTCCAGGTTAATTTGGTATACAAAAATTAACAATAGCAGTCATGCATTTGACTCACGTCAAACCTTGACAGTGACTAGAACCTTGACAGTGAGTATTGTTGATGGCTCTCTCTCTCTTCATAATAGATAGCACAATAGTAACTGGCATCCATAAGTAAATTTATGGAAGTGGTGTTTTTCCACCATGTACCTGTCACGTCATTGGGTCAGATACTCAGCTGATGTAAATCAGCCCAGCTCCATTGACTTTAATGGACCAAAGTTGATTTACACTAGCTGAAGATTTGGCTCATTGTTTCTACAATCTGGAATTTGGGAAGGAACGTTCTACTGTTTGTTGCCTTAATATTTTAATATCTTGATTTAAATAATATGAAGAACCTGACGACGTTAAATGCCAGGAAATTTTTTACTATTGTTTTTTTCTATCCCACCCAACCCCCCCCACCCCCGATTGAAAGATTGTTAATAAATTTGCCTAGTTTAGGGGCATTAGTGAACTATTGTTGTAGTGGACAGTGAGAAGGTTTCAGTGAAAAATAAAAAGTTGAGTTAAATTTAGGATGAGATTTTTGGAGGTCAATCTTGCCAATCTTGTTATGGTTGGTGTTTCTCCTAAAGACGCAGTCAGGGCCGGCTCTAGGCACCAGCAAAAAAGTCTGTGTTTGGGGCGGCACAATTTCAGGGGCGGCATTCCGGACACCTTTTTTTTTTTTTTGCTTCGGCAGTTGCACTCCCGGAGATGGGTTTTTTTGTTTGTTTGCTTGGGGTGGCAAAAAACCTAGAGCCAGCCCTGGACCAGTCTCTCAAGGAAAGTGATTAGGTGAGACTCAATTGCTACAAAATTCCTAAGCACAGACTAGTGTGTACGCTGTAAAGGCTTGGCCTCAGCCTCTCAAGAAATTGGTCCCTCCAGAGCGATTTAGGGCAGTGAAGCCCTACATCTTGAATTTCACCTCAAAGGCAGCTGACAAGCGAAGAGACTAGATGCAATATGCTCTCAACAGCCCACCTTGCTCAAAAGAAGGCAGCTGCATTTTGAACTGAATGAAGCTTCCACCTAGGCTAGAGGCAACAAAGGTCTGGAAGGCAAGTCTGCCCCGAGAGGAAAGGGTACAGTCTTTTGCCCAACCAAAGGTCAATAAAAGTCTGTACGTAGGAGGACAGGCCCCGGGACGTTGCATAGGAATGTAGGGCTAATCTGGGACGTTACCCCTTTTTGACACTTGACTAAAGATGCTGGGTAAGTAATGCTGAGTCATGCTGGCAGTTGATCTAGTCAGTTCTAACCAGGATATAAGAGGGACTAGAGCAATCATACTCCGACTGAGGCTCTCGAGCCGCAAGTGGCTCTTTGCAGCACATGATATTAAAACACGGTGTGATTGAATATATAGTACTATAGTAAATGAAACAATGAATCCACACTCCTGTGGCTCTTTGGGGGTAATGTTGATCACTAATTTGGCTCCTGAACCACTGAGGTCTGAGTATCACTGGACTAGAGACTATGACAGAGGCAGTCCTGCAGGGAAGTCACTACATTTGACAGCAGCTTAGACCAAGGTTTATTTTTATTATTATATAAAAGTTACAAATACAGCCAAACCCCAGAGCTATGTATAGTACATGTGTAGACTCTGTTCACAACAGGATGGACGTTTCAGCTGCTTACAAGGTCTTTTCTGACTAACTTGGAATCCAGGAAGAGAGGTGAATCTAAAAAGGATTGTGACCTATTCTCCTAGTGGGTGGACCCGGCATCCTAAACTGGGGCACTGATCTGTGCCATTGTTACTAGAAGGACTGCCTTTGCTAATCAACATCTTCTCCAGATTGAGTTTACACTCACCAAGACCGTCTGTCTCACTGGGACCATAAACAATAAAGTCCTCTGTCTGCGTCCAATGAAAATGAGACAAAAAGCAAGGTGTTATCGGTACTTTAAGCTCATATAACCTCAAGCAGCTTTAACAAAGATGTTGAACAAGAGGGGTGACAAAATTGAGCCCTGTGGGACTCCACATCTGAGAGCTTTGGAGGAGGAAGAGCAATTGCCCATCTCCACAGTCTGGAAACTCTCTGACAGAAATAAACTCAACCACTTCAAAGTGATTCCTTCCAGCCCTCCCAAGTACCACAGACATTTCAACAACACTTCGTGGTCAACATTGTTGAAGGGTACTGAGAGATCTACTACTGTTAGCAAAGAACTCTGTGCTCTGTCCACTGCCCAGAAATTGCCCACCACCCACGCTAGCGTCATTTCCATGAAACCTGACTGGTTGGCATCCAAAGAATTAGAGGATGCCAGATTCTGTTGGAGTTGGCCTGCCACCATTTTCTCACTGATCTGTCCCAGACATGGGAGGTTAGAGACCAGGCAATAGTTGGCTGGGATATTAGTGTCAGGAGAAGATTACTGAGCAGGGGCCAGACCACGGCATATTTAAAGGTTGCCAGAAGTCTCCTGTGAATGATCACTGTCACTAAAATGACCCACTATTCCCTGCCCATTTCCACTACTCATGCCAGGGAACTTCTCTCAATGTCTCCAGAAGCTCCAAGTGGGACACCAAATGAAATCCAATCAAGGAAAATGAGACTTTGTTCCCTTGTGCTTTTATCCCTTACTACCAGGGTTCCTGAATGACTGTCCAAAATTCACAGGAAGCAGACTGAAAGCTCCTCACAGCAAGACAACCTATTCTGAAACTGGCTGGAGGCAGTGCAGGGCAGTTCTGCTGATCAGGACTTTGCAGAGTCTCTGTCAGAGGAGGAGGATCTCTTAGCCTCCATCATAATCCTGGCATTTGAACATAAAAATTCCTTATGTTGCAGCTGATCAGATTCATTGCCAAAATTCTGCCAGTTCTGCTACAGTCTCCAGCTTCAGCTCACCAATGGTAAAACATGGTTATGTAGAAGGACAATATACATGGAGGAGTACCTGGGGCTGGGACGTCAAGGGCTGTGGACATGAAATTGCTGTAATCCCACCAGGATGCGCACACTTTTGTCTGAAGGAACAAAAGCAAAAACTGAAGGTTGTCAGATGCTTGCAATGCCAAACCCTAATCCAGGACTGACTGATGAATGATACAGTAGATGTAGGCATATGAAAATAAGAAACTAGGACCTACAATCTTCTCATATTATACATTTTGGTAAATAACTATTCAGCCATTAATATTTTGGAGGGAAATCTTACAGTTTTGAGGCCTGGCTACTCCAGTTCTTTTCCTTGGAATCAAAACATACTTGAAATAAAAATATTTTTGTTCTAAAATTTGGAAACGTGGGTAAGAAATTAGAATTTTACATGAAGTCTGTATTTCCTGCAGTGAAGCCACACAGTTTAGATTAAAACTATATTTATCGTTTCTTTTGGAAACAGCACTGAAATAAATTCCATAACTGCAAGAAGAGTAGAAAAAGCGCCTTTCTGATCCTTTGTTGTAGTAACACACGCAAGAGTATCTATTGTAACTTGTTGCCCCCACTCAGGCTAACCTCCTGTTGACTTCAGTGGGAGTTTTGTCAGTCAATATAGTAGGACAGAATCCTAGGTTCAAAAATTTGACTAAACATCTCAAAGTTCAGATAATTATCCAGACTTATAATAGGAATAGCCAGATCTGATGAGACCCAATGTCCGGTCTCCTGTCTCTGCCAGCGGACAGTGCCAGCTGTTTCAGAGGCAGTAGGTCATTCCATTACTGGCCCTTTGTTATACAACAGTGGTTCCCGAACTGGGGTTCACACGATGTTACAGGGGGTTCGGCAGAAAGATTTCCTTAATGGCGGCCAGAGGACCCCGGGCATGGGAGGCGGCAGGTGTGACCCAGTTGTGGGGCAGACAGCCCGAGCCCTGTGGAGCGCTGAGTGGGCAGCCGAGCCCCGGTCAGCGCGGGGCCAGCAGCCCGAGCCCTGCAGAGTGCGCAGCCAGGCCCCAGTCAGCAGAGACGCTGGCAGCGCAGATTCCTTTCCTTGGCAGATGGGAAGTTGGGTGGCATGAGGGGCAGAGTGAGCAGGGGCCACGCTGTCCGTGGGGGGTGGTCCAGGCTAATTTGTCCCTCACGAGGCACCCTCCTAGGGATGGACCTGGTGGTGGAAGAAAAGGTGTTTGCACGCCAGACCAGCCAGAACCAGGTAGTAGTCAATGTAGCAGCATTCAGGTGCCTCAGTAATTCGATCCTAAGTCATTTTCTCTGGAGTGCTGTTTTGCTTCAGTGAGAGGTGAGTGAATGTTAGCATCACTCTGAGGAGATTTAAACTTAAATCCCTGGAAATATTCATTTTTAGGAGGGGAATCACAAGATTTCACATTTTAGTGAAAGGTTTCACGGGTTGTTAAAGTTTGGGAACCACGGTTATGCAATAATCTGCTCACAGGGTAAATTTCTTGACCATCATCAGGTGAGGTTGGCTTATGCCTTGAAACATGAGGGTTTATAGATCACTCTTGAGTCTAGAAAATGGGCTAGAAATCTTTACTGGCTAAACAAGCTTCTTTTTCAAGATTTCTGGTACAGTATTTCCAGTTCAGGTTAGCAATTGCCACAGAGTTCTGTAGAGCCCTCATGATGACTTTTGGATCCATGTTTGATAACCAAAGAGTCACAAAAGTAACATGGAATCATAATGGTGATATTAAATATTGTGATTAAAGTACTAATTCTTCCTGATCTTGCATTATCTACTCAGATACAGAAGGATTTTTTTTTGTTTACTTTGCATTCAGAATTGTTTCCTTTGGGTATTACCTGCCAAGCTTTCTGTACTTCTTGATCATTAAAACATAGCTTCATAACAATAAAGCAGGTGTAAGTCTTTTCTAACGACCAAATTGCAAAACGAAAAATGTCTCAAATAGGGATAATGTAGGTACCTCTGACTGAAGACTCATATTGATTCTATACTTCCTAAACATCAATAAGCTGTATGAATATTATCTTCATTATACTTATATTGCAAAGTGCAATATTTTACACAAAATGTTAAAAAGTCAACGTGAAGCAGAAGTGTTCAAGGTAAATCCAAGCAAAGTGTATTATAAGAAGTGACTGAACACAAGTCTTGTTAACTGCTTGAGCAGAGATGAGATTTCAGAAGCAAAGCACTGGCTTAACGTGACTCCTCAACTAATGTCCATGGAAGATTGATCATTTTAAGGGGAGCAGAGTCAGACCAATGCTGAGGACTTTTGAAAATGCCATCCATATCGTATTAACACGGTCACATCTTTAACATGACATGCAAATTTTGGGAGAAAGCCATATAATTTCATATCAGAACAAAAACTACAGTGTGTGCCCCCACCCTGCCGCCCCAGCAGGGATGGATGGGGGTGGGAGGCCAAAACTAAAGTCTGAGGGCTTCTTCCCCGAATGGGGAGACTGTAACCTGAGCCCTGCCACTTAGGGCTGAAGCCTTCAGGCTTCGGCTTCAGTCCCAGGCAGTGGGGCTCAGACTTTGGCTTCAGCTCTGGGCCTGAGCAAGTCTAACACCAGCCCTAGTGACCCCATTAAAATGGGGTCATGAGCCACTTTGGGGTCACGAGCCACAGTTTGAGAATGGCTGGTCTAGACTTATCAATGTTGGAATTCTCCACAGACGAGATCTCAGCCTTCTCATTGCTGGGTAGCCATATTAACTGGCTTCAGACAACAACAGAGGCTGGGTCATATTCCACATGATCCTCCCCCACAAAGGCAACATGCTAAGAAGCTGTAGACAGTTCATAGGTTCACAGACTTTAAGGCCAAAAGGGACCATCATGATGATCTAGTCCAGAGGTGCCCAAACTGTTCCTTTTGCACTCCCCTTTACCAGTAATGGAATGTGTCTGTGCCTCCCTGGGTCATGAGCAGAGTTGCTGGGGGCTGGGTGTGGAGCCATCACTGGGAGGGTGGGGGCCAGGGGCAGGGACTGGAGGCCAAGAGCAGAGGCCAGGGGCCAAGCCGCAGCCTGGAGCAGTGGCTGGGTGGAGCCAGGAGTGGGACCGGAGTAGAGCTGGTGGCAGAGTGGGGCTGGGTGGTGCTCCCTTCCCGCCCTCTGGACATTCCTCTGCATCCCCTGGGGGAGGGGTGCCCCACAGTTTGGGGACTACTGATCTCCTCTGAGCTCCTGCATGCTGCAGACCACAGAGCCTCACCCACCCCCTCCTGTAATAGACCCCCTAACCTCTGGCTGAATTACTGAAGTCCTCAAATCATGATTTAAAGACTTCAGGTTACAGAGAATCCACCATTTGCACTAGTTCA
Organism: Chrysemys picta bellii; assembly: GCF_011386835.1. Taxonomy (NCBI): domain Eukaryota; kingdom Metazoa; phylum Chordata; order Testudines; family Emydidae; genus Chrysemys; species Chrysemys picta. The sequence goes on along the minus strand of NC_088795.1, from coordinate 13,103,891 downwards.
TACCTGCAAGTGACCCAGGCTCCATGCTGCAGAAGATGGCAAAAATAACCCACCAGGCTCTCTGCCAATCTGACCCAGCGAAAAATTCATTCCCAACCCCAACTATGGTGGCCAGTTGGACCCTGAGCATTTCAGCATGACCCAAAAGCCAGGTACCTTGGAAATAATTCTCTGTAGTAACTCAGAGCTCTCCCCATCTAGTGTCCCATCACCAGCCGTTGGAGATATTCGCTGCTAGCAGTCACAGATCGGCTACATGCCATTGTAGGCAATCTCATCATCCCCTCCCCTCCATAAATTTATCAAGCTCAGTCTTGAAGCCAGTTAAGTTTCTTTAACCCCACAACTCCCCTTGGAAGGCTGTTCCAGAACTTCCCTCCTCTGATGGTTAGACACCTTAATTTAATTTCAAGCCTAAACTTGCTGATGACCAGTTTATATCCATTTGTTCTTCTGTCCATGTTGACGCTTAACTTAAATAACTCCTCTCCCTCCCTGGTATTTATAAAGAGCAATCATATCTCCCCTCAGCCTTCATTTGGTTAGGCTAAACAAGCCAAGCTCTGAGTCTTCTCTCATAAGGTAGGTTTTCCATTCCCCTAGACATCTTAATAGCCCTTCTCTGCATGTTCTGGTTTGAATTAATCTTTCTTAAACATAGGAGACCAGAAGTGCACACAGTATTCTAGATGAAAACTCACCAGTGTCTTGTATAATGGCAATATCACTTCCCTATCACTACTGGAAATACCTCACCTGATGCATTCTAAGATTGCATTAGCCTTTTTCATGGTTGCATCACATTGGCGACGCATAGTCATCCTGTGATCAACCAATACACCCAGGTCTTTCTCCAACTCTGTTACTTCCAACTGATAAGTCCTCAGCTTATAGCAAAAATTCTTGTTGTCAGTCCCTAAATGCATGACTCTGCACTATTAAATTTTATCCCATTTCTATTACTCCAGTTCAAGGGCATCCAGATCTTCTTGTATGATATTCCGGTCCTCCTCTGTTTTGGCAATACCTCCCAACTTTGGGTCACCTGCAAATTTTATTAGTACTCTCCCACTTTTTGTGCCAAGATTATTTAAAAAAAAAATGTTAAATAAGGTTGGTCCCAAGACCGATCCCTGAGGAACTCTGCTAATAACCTCCCTAGAGCCTGAGGGTTCACCTTTCAGCATGAACCATTGTAGTCTCCCCTTTAACTAGTTTCTTATCCACCTTTCAATTCTCCTAATAATCCCCATATTCTCCAATTTAACTAATAATTTCCCATGTGGAACTGTATCAAATGTCTTACTGAAATGCCTTACGTAAAATCATGACTGTGTGGAGAAAGTAAATAAGGAAGTGTTATTTAGTCCTTCTCATAACACAAGAACTAGGGGTCATCAAATGAAATTAATAGGCAGCAGATTTAAAACAAACAAAAGGAAATATTTCTTCTCACAACTCACAGTCAACCTGTGGAACTCTTTGCCAGAGGATGTTGTGAAGGCCAAGACTATAACAGGGTTCAAAAAAGAACTAGATAAATTCATGGAGGATAGGTCCATCAATGGCGATTAGCCAGGATGGGCAGGGACGGTGTCCCTAGCCTCTGTTTGCCAGAAGCTAGGGATGGATTACTTGATGATTACCCTATTCTGTTCATTCCCTCTGACGTATGTGGCATTGGCCACTGTCAGAAGACAGGATACTAGGCTACATGGACCTTTGGTCTGACCCAGTATGGCTGTTTTTATGATTTAAAAAAATCCATTATCTTCTCAAAGAGAAGAGAAGAGATCGGATTGATCTGGTATGATTTATCTTTTGTAAAACCACATTGTATTTTATCCCAATTACTGTTTATTTCTACGTCCTTAACTACTTACAACAAATTTTGAAAGAGAAAGACCTTGCATACTGTTGAGGTCAAATTAACATGCTTATAGTTTCCCAGATCACCTTTTTCCCCTTTCTTAAAAATAGGTAATATATTAGCAATTCTCCAGTCACGGGATATGACCCCTGAATTTACAGATTCATTAAAAATCCTTGCTATTGGGTTTACAATTTCATGTGCCAGTTCCTTTAATATTCTTGGATGGAGATTATCCGGGCCCACTGATTTCGTTCCCATTAAGCTGTTGGAAATTTCTATTTCCACATCCTCATTTCCATTAGGCACCCTGTCTTTACCCCTAAGTTCCTTGTTACCCTTATCAAAAACTGAGGCAAAGTTTTCATTTAGGTATTGGGCCATGCCTCGATTATCTTTAATCTCTTCCCCATCCCTCAGTGCTTAGCGGTCCCACTTCTTCTTTCCTTGTTTTCTCTTTATTCATATGGCTATAGAATCTTTTTCTATGGGTTTTAATTTCCTTTGCAAGGGCCAACTCTGCTTGGCTTTTGGCAGTTCTCACTTTATCCCTACACGTTGTGACCTCCAAGAGGTAGCTTTCCTTGCTGACCCATCCCATCTTCCATTCCTCATAGGCTTTCTGGTTTCTCTATACCCAGTTACAGGTGTTCTGAGCCTAGCTAGTGAGCATGTAGATACTTCTTGCCCCTAATCATCTGTAGAGTAAGCATGATCCAACCCCAAAATAACAAAAACCTGTTGATGTGCTAAGATGCTAGACTACATCCATAAAAATAAAAACAAAAATATTGCCAAAAACGCAAAGTCTGGAGCTGCTTTGTGTAAAATGTTGCCAGAACAATTAATTCTGAAATATAGTCTGAAAAAGGCTCATGCATACGGGTGCTGTAGTTGTACATTTGTAAGGTCTTATTGCGAGAGTCTGACTGTAAACTCAATACCTGTCTACGGACTTAGTTTTCTTTCTTTATACAGTGGAACCCTGTGATAGGAAAGATTTTTCTTTTTACAGACAAAATATCGCACAAGTGAAGAAGGTCTATGAAAGAAGAGGGCCTCCCTGGTTAAACAGCACCTTCCTTATTATCTCAGGAACGATCCATTTGCAGAGAGCACTACGGAAGCTGTGCAGAATCCACTGGATAGCCATAGCTTCACTCCCTGTTGGGAACAGCTGCAGCAACACAGCGAACCAGGTTAGTCCTCCTTACCCGTATCCCTGCAGTACAGCAAGAGGTCTCCTCCCTCACCTTGCACGTCAGTGCACGATTTTGCCCCTCAGCCAGATCTTCAGATGGTATAAATGGGCACAGCTCCACTGACCTTTATGGAGATCGCTGATGTAAATCAATGTAGCTCCACTGACTTCAGCAAAGATATGCTCATTTATCCTTCATTGGAAACCCTTGCCCAAATCACACTTGCCTTGAACTTCAGGAAAGTTCAGACCCAGAACAAAATTTACAGCTCAATCTCATCTCTGATAATCCAAAACCATAGGTCCAACCATCACCAAACTTTGGGGAAGTTCAGATGTTGATTCAATTCCCCACCTGAAATCTATGGTACAGCCCCACTGCCAATAAGATGTCATAAATAGCAATTGTTCTGTGTGCTTTTTTGATTTGTTTCTTTTTTTTTCATTCTTACAATCACTGGCATTTCAAATAAAATTAAGAAGGGAAAGCAGCAAAGACATACAGCATTAAATCATCTTGACCATTTATATTACTAATGATCAGCCTGGCCCATTCTTCAAAAGCATTCTAAATAATCCGGAAAGAGAGGAGATGGCAGAGAAAAGACATCTGGAAGACAGAAAGGAAGAGAAGCCTCAAAATATAGCTTCCTAAAGGTTTTGTTCAAAATGAATCCAAGTTGCCAAGAGAGCTTTTCTCCACCACAGTTCTCCAGTCATTGAGAAAAGACTTTTCAGCTAGAATTTTAGAAGTGCTCAGACCCCATTTAAGGACATGGATGAAGTCCAATGAGTACTAGTGGGTGCTGAGCTCTTTTGAAAACTTAAGCCATTTCAATTTAGGTGCCTAAATGCTCTTTTGAAAATCTGGCCCTTTGTGAACATGAAACAAAACACACAATATTGGGTGTAAGGACTTATTTTTCTTTCCCCGGGCACGAAGATATTTATTTTGTTTTCTTAGATCTCAGAACAGAGTAGAGACACATTTCAATTGACTCTGAATCAAGATTTACTGATTTAAGATTTGCACATAATGAAAAAGGAAATAACTAGAGAGAAAACTGGCTTTGGCGATGGTTGCTATTCCTAAGGGCCGCAGGGTTTGTAATATCATGGGAATCTAAATTTGAAGCATTGAGTACCACCCTGTTGCTCTCTTTTTTAAGGGGAGGGTAGTCTCCAGGAATAGACATCCTCACGAACAGTACCGTGTAGAGTCCATGACCATTCCACACAGGAGGCACATGCCCACACACCCACGTGTCATGCACTCGTATTGGAAATCAGACAAGTGTTCCACTGCAGAAACTGTAGGTGCCACATTGTATCTGCATTCTGGTGGCAAGTGCATGCAGCTGGGAACGTGCTGAATTTGCCACATGGCTGCTCAACTCATTATGCATGGCTAACAAGTGGACTTGGTCCCACGGTTTCTTTTTGGTATTCTAGAGAGCACTGCCACAATATCTGCGAAGCAGCTGCACCCACAGACCAACCCCTCCTCTGTCCTCACATTTACTCCTATTCTACACCTGTTGCTGTTTCCCCCTTTCTTCCCCATATAATTTATTCCATCACTGAGCTGAAATAAATTAAGCCTCTACATGATAGACCCCGTGAACCTTCATGAAGAGATGTCAATACACAGGGCTTGGACATTGGCATGGCTGTAATGTATTACCGGCAAACTGACCGACTTTTGCTTGGTTCTCTCTCTCTCTCACACACACACACATACACACACACACACACTTTTGCATGGGCAGGACAGAGGTGAGAATTTGACCCGATATGTAAAACGTTCAGCCTCCGCATGGCAGATATAACCAGTGTAGTTTGCCATGCAAGCATGCCACCTTGAAGCAAACTAGGGATGGGTCTCTGGCCAAAACCAAGAGCAATCCTGTCCACTCCTGTTAATTCAGTCAACAAATAGCCTACCACTATGCCAAGAGTTAAGAGGAAACAAGAATGCAGAGAGTTAATAATACCTAACTCTTATATAGTGCTTTTCATCAGTAGATCTCAACATGCTTTACATAGTATCATTATTCTCATTTTAGAAGTAGGGAGACCGTGGCACAGGGAAGGCACTTGTCAGAGTTTACCGAACAGGTCATTGGCAAAGTTAATAATAGAACCCTAGTCTCATGAGTCGCAATCCAATTCTCTGTTCAGTAGGCCACATTGCATACAGCAAAGCCCCTAACCCACCAGACTTGTACTTGGTGGTATTTCAATTTAAGGCCTATAAATCAAGGTTTTTATTATAGCATCAAACTGAAATAATTCCAAATGCAACAGTCCAGAGTACCTCTAGAATACAGTTCAGACAGTAAAGTAAGACTGAAAAGTCAGAAGGAGAAAACTCTTGATATACAAGAAAATATAATGTTTGACTTTCCCACTGGAGGTGGGAGAAAATATAACCTGCAACCTTGAAACAAGGAGGAAGGTGCTGCTTGTCTGCATGAAACGCCATTTTTACCTTGTGGCAAAAGCCCCCAAAGTTTAGTATATGAAGCGTGGATAAAGAAAAGAGTGAGCCATAGCAAGAAAGAAACTCATGTTGGAACATTTACAGTTCAAGCACCACTTAAGCCCATACATTCACTACAGCAATCTCTCCTAAAGACTGGTACACACCATTTTTGTATCAATTAAATATCAGTTTAGAAACGGATAGTAAATTTTACAGAAATAAGCTCTACCGACATAAGCACCATTGTAGCAGTATATCTGCGTCCACACTAGGGGGAGGTACTGCCTTAACTATATCCATTTCCAAAACAATATAAAACAGAACAAAAATGGCCTAAAACCAACCCTACGGCTTGAGAAATCTTGGAAGCTAAGCAACGGGACAGATCACTATTCAAGTGGGAGACTTGTATTAGTGATTCAATAGGTGACACTGACTTTTGACTTAATAATGAGCCAATGGCCAAATACAGTGATGGTATCAACCTGCTGCAGGACATGGGTCTGTTTCTCTTCTCACTTGCATTAGTTCTGCTCCAGAATAACACCACTGATGTAATTAATTACACTGAATTGAATTATTCCTGTTTTATTCTGACATGATCTTCGTGGCACAACAGATTCAGGAGAAGTGCAGAGAGCAACATCAGGAATTGCTCATGGCATTCATCGACCTAACCAAGGCCTTTGACTCTATCATGATGCCCTATGGAAGGTGCTGTGCAGGTTTGGCTGTCCACAGAAATTCATTTCCATCATCAGACTACTCCATGATGGGTTGACTGCCACCATTCTGTGCAACAGCTCAGAGACCGAACCATTCATCATTTGCACTGGTGTCAAGTAGGCCTGTGTCACTGCTCCAACACCCTTCTCCATTTACCTTGCTGTGATCCTGATCCTCATCTGCGACTGCCTTCCTTATGGAATCGGGATTATCATATGGATGGCCAACTCCTCAATCTCCAACATCTCCAAACAAAATCTAAGATCACAAGAATTGGCATCACTGACCTTCAGTATGCAGATAACTGCATCATCCTCGCGTGCACACACAGGCAGACCTGCAAAGCACCCTACATCTTTTTGTAGATGCCTATCACAGCCTGGGTTTCTCTCTCAACATCGAGAAAACCAAGGTACTCTACCAGCCCTCACCTGCACAAACTACTCTTCATACTCCACAAATCAGCATCGGTGGAGAGACCTTGGAAAATATCCATCATTTTCCATACGTTGGAAATCATTTCTCCCAAATAGCCAGCATTGACACAGAAATCAAATACAGGATCCACTGTGCCAGGACATCTTTTGGAAGACTACTCAAAAATGAGTCTTCAGTGATAGGGATCTGCTAACAGGTACCAAGATCTTGGTTTACAAGGCAGTGGTCATCCCCACCCTTCTATATGGGTGTGAGACCTGGGTAACCTACAGATGACATCTCAAGCGGCTGGAGTGGTTCCAGCAGCTTGCCTCAGGAGGATTCTCAGGATCAGCTAACATCAGTGTTCTCTCTGCAGCCAACATCAGCAGTGTAGAAGCGCAGGTCATGAAACACCAACTCCGCTGGGCTGGCCACTGTGTACGTATGCCTGACACTCGCCTCCTGAAACAAGTGCTCTTCTCTCAGTTAAGTCAAGGAAGAAGGGCTCACGGAGGGTAGTGGAAGCGCTTCAAATGCATATGAAAGTACACCTTCAAAAGGGAGGCATCAGCCCAACAAACTGGGAGGACTTGGTGCAGAACAGAACACAGTGGCACCACACTATACATGAAGCCACAGCTCACTTTGAGGAGACCAGACGTGCTCATGAGACAGAGAAGTGACAAAGGAGAAAAGAAAGGGCACAACACTCCAGCCAACAACTATGTCTCCTCCAAGATCACACCTGGCACTTCTGTGGGAAAACCTGAAGGGCACGAATTGGGCTCCTCAGCCAGCTATAAACCTACCAATGAAACCCCTTGGCAGAAATCATCCTCTCATCAAGGGATAGCTGAAGAAGTAAGATCAATAATCAGGCCCACAATATTTAGGGTAAGATGATATGCCATTATTGACTTGATTAGTTCAAATTAAAGCATAGTAATTGATGACTAAGGGCACCTTCTGGCTCAAGAGATCTTCTCCCTTTGAATCATATCAATCTACTTTTCTGATAGAAACAAGTTTATTCATTTTATTCTAAAAGGACGTCTGTGCAGTAGGCACTGCAGAGTTAATACAGCTAGGGAAAACTGAGCTGGGTTAATCCACAGAATTGTGAACAAAGTTTCAACTACATAAACTTTATTGCCAGTGAGGATACACAAGCCAGAAAGAACCCAGTTTGACTTTAAGACCCCAGGATAAATTTGCAGGGCTGGCTTTTTTCTTTTCTTTTTAAATACATCTTGTAAATTATGTCTTTTTAATTTGGAGTAAATGAAAAACAATGAATATTATATAATACTAAACCACACTGTAACAGTTTTATATAAGCACTTTTTGAAATATAAGCATATTTTAAATAAAACATTCAGCTACTGAGAACAGGAAATATAACACAGAAATTGCTGTAGAGGGTCAGACCACGGATCCATCTAGCCCAGTATTCTGTCTTCCAACAGTGAGCAATGCCAGATGATACAGAAGGAATGAACAGAACAGGGCAATAATCAAGTGATCCATCCCCTGTTGTCCAGTCTCAGCTTCTGGCAGTCAGAGGTCTAAGGACTTGCAAAGCATGGGGTTGTATCCCTGACCATCTTTGCTAATAGTCATTGATGGACTTATCCTTCATATGATGGACTTTGGGAAATCCTTTGGTTCATAGATCCAATGCAACTCCTGATACCCAGAAGTAAATTAGTGTGAGCCAAATTCTGTTCTCCATTATAGCTGTGTAAAATTGGAGTAATTATTAACTTCACAGCGCTACTCTGGATTTACAGCACTGGTGCAAGTGAACACACACACCATGTCTAGCCTAGTCTTTCATTAAGTTCCTGAACAGCTTAGCTTCTTGAAGATGGGGGAAAAGAGAGAGAGATCTTTGCATTAAAGTAGGCATTTTCAACCTGCATATGAACACTTTGAAAGGCTGACAAATTGTGAACTCCCTCTTGCACATTCAAATTGACACATTCGCATATTAGAGAAAAGAAGATGCGAGTCCAATTTCAAAATGTCAAATGAATACATTTACTTCGTTCATGGGACAGATGTAACTGCTCAAGGTAAGAGACAGCATGAAGTGGATTCATAGGAATGGCAGTTAACCAAGCAGCTCTCTCTAATTATATCGCTGCTGCAGCCACCCTGAACTATCTTTAGTTAAACCAGAACAGATGTTTGGAGGAAATCTCCAGGGATCAAGGATCTCTTGAAGAGACAAGATACATCTTGAAACCATCCGGCAAAGGAAACGAACACTGATTGAAAGAGAACTATTGGCAAATTAAGTACATTGGGTTAAATAAGCTTTCCTAAGGTTACAGCTCTAGATTTTCTTTATGCTTAGCAACTTGCCATTGGCCAGAAGAGAAAATATCTTGAAATCAGTAAATATGTTATATTAATGAAAAATATAATCACTGTCCATTGTTTTATATTAAATTTGAATAGCAGAAGTATATTTTTAAAACACTAGAACTGAGTGGAAAACAGTTTTCCCATCCCACAAAAACTGGGGAAAATTAGAAAATTTCTCCCTGTCCTGAATCAGGAAAAAAAAGTCATAATCGCAAAAATTGTTGTGAAACAAAACAAAACAAATTAAGTTCAGGTCAATCACAACAACTCATTTCAATAATTTTAAAATGTTTCACTTAATTTTTGACCTTTTTCAACCTTTGTTTAATTTCATTGGCTTACATTTCAAAACAAGTCATTTCAAACAAAACAAAAAAATAAACCCAGAATTTTCACTTAGAAAATTTTGAAACAAAACATTTTGATAATTTAAAATTGTTTTTTCAAAAATATTTCAAGACAGGAGATTTGTTGAAACAATGTTTCAAAACAGTTTTGGTTCTCATGAATCAACATCTGAATCTATTAAGCATATATTCATCCATGTATAGCAACATTATGTGTATGTTGAAATGTTTAATGTTTGCCGTTAAAATGACATACACCCATTTGAAAGTAATTAGTGTTACTGAGGTATTAGTTTAGGGAATAGCTACACCATTACACTTTTAGAGATAATGCAAGCTTCAGAGATATTCCCTATATGTAATAGCTCAATTTAACAAAATACTTGGTCGTGTGAATGTATGGGCTGGGAGTCAGAAGAACTGGGGTCTATCCTGGGCTTCACCAATGACTTGCTGCACAACTGTAGGTTTAATTCAAAGGGAGCATTCTGAAGTGCAATCAATGCTTTGCAAAATGCTTGGATGGAAACTGCTACATAAATCCTAAATCTAGTATTACTACTATAAATACAAAGAATAAAAAACAAAAATGAACGTAAAATTTATGGTGTGCATTTATCCAGCTTACAGCATCAGTGTTAACTATAAGGGCATACAAAAAGTTTCAATCAATTAAGAACCAGCCTTTTCATTGACCCAAGAAGTCAAACCAAAGCAGCAAACCAGTTTTGTTTTGGTTTTGGTTTTTTGAAAGTTGAAAGAATTCAGGAAACCAGAATGGCTATTCTTGTTGAATTTCCAGCTCAGCCAAAATCCGGGTTGGAAATCTTGCTCGGAAGAAATTTCCAGCATGGTTTCTCTACCTCAGAGGTTTAAATAAATGTACATATAAACTCCATCCCGAGTGAATCTCTGAATGACAACTATGTCAATGCATGCAGCAAAACTGAAAAAAAACCCATGGAGTATTATATTTATTTCTACTGTCTGGGTGCTTGGGGAAGTTTTTAAATTCCAAACATGGTTGGTTGGGACTAGTCACATGGTACGGAGTCAGGTTTCCTGACTGGCTGAGCCTATCTCATACAGTCAGGAGTGTTAACAGGACCATTTCAACTGTTCCTCTAAAACTAGGCCACTGCCTGTAAGCTATATGTTTAAAAAAATTGAAACAAAAACTGGAGAACTATAATTAGATATGAAATATTGTCTCTTACATTATGGATAACCATGTCCTAATGTGGGCAGCCACCCTCCATTTCTATTCTGTTTGTCAGACTCTATGCCATTAAACACAGGCCCAACAGTTACAAGGTTGAGGTCTGACAGACTAATGTCTTGATGAGTCCCCTCTTGAACTTATTGACTTGTGTTTCATAGTTTAATTCTCAGACATTTCAGGAAAAAGATGGCAGCTTTCCCCTTTACTAGATTCTTTAGGACTATTTGGTATAATTAAGGCCTTGCATATACTCTAGTATTCCGCTTCTTATGTCACACCCATCACCGGTTGTGTTTAAGAACTTTCTGGAAGTGCAGTAAGTGAAATGGCTAGCATTTCGGGCATGTGGTTCCTTACCCCTCCCTTCCTCTGCCCAGGAGGAAATTATTGTGATTGTTATTTGAGGGTATTAAATCCATCGTATATGTGTTTCTATTGGCAAAGACAAGATTGAAGAAGTGGGGCTGAATGGTAAATACCCAGGACTAAGGGATAGTTCAGAACATGAGGCAGTGTTCTGCACAGCACTGGAGCAGCCCTTCAGTCCATACAGATCTGACAGCAGGATCAGGGCTGCGTCCCCAGTCTGCATACATTTTACATTGACCTTAATGCTTGTGTCCATAAAGTTGAGCATGTGGGTAAGTGTTTGCAGGATTAGGGTCTAAATTTGTATCCTCTTTTGTAAATAAAAGCCAAAGAGTGTGTGTTTCCCTTATTTTCCTCCTTTCAGTCTCACTTCTGTATAATATTTTGCATCTATGAGGTTTGTTTAGCTTTTTCCTTTTAAAACTGATAATTATTGTCCTCTTCACCTCCAGGAAATCTCGTCACTCTTTTTATTTTTATGTCAATCCATTAGATTTGTATTTGTGTTTTTTGTTATGACATTATTTCATTCCAGATTGTTTCAATAAGTTGTGTCCCTGCCTCTATTTCCATAGTCTTCTGGACTTTTCTTTCATATCACTTATTTTCAGTTTGCCGGATGCACAGAACAAACAAATCCGCAGGAGTACTTTTAATTTGTGTCCTCCATCCCTGAAATTAATCTTTGAAATCTGTTTTGGTCTTTGCTCAGTCACCTTGTCATTGTTTGATTTCACTTTGTTCTCCTGTTATTTCATGTCACTCTAGTATTATCTCATTTTGCAGGTTTCTTTGTCTTTCATCTCCTTCAGCTGGGGTTAGGGGGGAGCCCTGTGCTTTGGCTGGAACCAGTACAAATTAGTGTAGGCTATCCAGCCCTAAAAAATATCTACCAATTAGATAAGCACTGTGTTTTAAAGACTTTTTCCTATCCCCAGCAGAGGCTCCTTAGGGGAAGGAAAATGAGCTTTGCTGATCTTTACCTGCTCCCCTAAATTGGATGTACGTTTGCCTACCTATGTTCACATGTCACCAACGTCCACTGGTGGAATTCTACCATAGTCCAGTAATCCTGCCAGAAGAAGGGTAGAAAGAGGCTGATTGCTGGGTACTTTCCTCATATACCGTAACTGAAGTCCCCCCAGCATGCACATTAGGGGCCAGATTTTCAGAAAGAAATATCAGCAGGGAGCTGCGCCTGATCTTGCAAAATCTGGGCATAGGAGTCCCAATGGGAGCTGCTGGATGCTGAGCCGTCTCAAAATCTGGCCCTTATTTCAGTGCTTCAATGGGAGCTGCGATCTCATAAATAGCTGTCCCCGCTTGTGGGTGCAAAGCTCTTGAAAATTCATCCTTTGGATCTATTTAGATCAGATCTGGATCCGGATCCAAATGTAAATTTCCTCAAAAATCAGCAGTGGGCAAATCAGGTGTATCTCCTCGTGGTATATCAGAAAATGAAAGAACCAGGAAGTAGTGCTCACTTACTCTTTGTCCAACCTAAACCTCCTTTTAATACTGGGATCAGTTCCCTACTGGTATGGCCATTCTTAAACATGAGACTGATCCATAGCATGGTTTTAGAACGCACTGGAGAAAAATAGTTTTCCACATTGTTTTCCCAATCGATGATAAAACCCTGTTAGCAATAACTTTATTCAAACAAAGCTGTTTGTCTTTATAACCATGTTAACCTAAATTAGGCTTAATGAATCTCAGAAAAACATTTTGTATTGTTCCAGTGATGCAAATGGGTTTTTTTCTGAGCACAAAACAGAAAAATAGGATTATGTAACTGTACAAAAAGATGAATATGGTTAAGATAAAGAATGTTTGTCCATTTTGATGATAAACTATAAATAATTCAGAATTAAAGACGGATAGTATATGTTCTTTTTGAAGTCTGATGTGCTTTGTGTCACTAATGCAATGCTTAGTGCATATACTATAACAACTGTTTATTGTCCCCTTATTATCTCAAGATGATCTATTTACTTAGTTATTGTTGCAAGTTTCACAAACAATATTGTTGTACCAACAAGGAAAAACAATATGCTTCCCAATATTTGTTTTGATATTCCTTAAATTGTTTTTATTTTCTTAAACAACAAAACAAAAACAAACAGCCAAGTTGTTGCTGTCTTTGCCCTTAGCATGGAGAGGTCATAAAGGCCTACATTTTCATAAGAGTGTTTCAGATTTTGGGTCCCCACCTGGACATTTTAAAGGGGCCTAATTCTCAGAGTGTGGGTGCACAGCACTTTCTCAAAGTCAAGCCCCTTTATGATGTTTCAAGTTGGGTACCCATTAACTGAGGCACCTAAAACCACTGGTCATTTTTGAAAATTTATGTCCAACTGCATAACAATGAGGAAACGATCATTTTCCAGAAAAACATCACATGAGGTACTCCAATTTTTAGCTGCCAACAGTCATCATTATCAACTTGCGTGGCGTCTCTGCCCAATGGAAGTTTTAGTGTGACTGACCAGTGCAAGTTGGCCATCATTACTAAGTCCCGCTAAACTGCTACTTCACTGATCACATTAGTAGCAAGTCAAAGCAACCCTCCTCAACAGAATACAGTTAAGGGAAAGCAATTTAATTTCCTAGCTGGACATTCCTAACTGACAGATCTCCTAAGGTAACTGTTCTGCTGAAGTATTATATGAGGTCTGAGTCTGAAACTAACAGGGTGAAGAGTGACACCCAATGGTCAGATGTATAAAGGATCTGCCCGTCTGGCCACATTATTTTTGCCTTCAAAATAAAAAGAAGACCCCAATCAAATGGTGTGTATAACATATCATATATATTTCTGAACTTATTAATGGTTAGATTTGCCTTATCCTACACAACAAAAGAGAGAAATTTCCGCCATGTGTCACTTTAAAGGTAGTTTTCCCCTAGTATTGCAATAAGATCTACTGCAGGAGATCAATGTCATGAGAGATTAATGATCCCCATATAGGTACTACACAAGCAGAAATGACATTTTTGTAGATCTGCTAGGTTTTATTAATGTACAAAGATAAATTAAATGGAGGTCAGTCACTCCAGTGCAAGCCTCCTCCTTACATCGCTGCTATACATCTACATGCAGTGTGCAGCAGTGTAGCTACACTGATGCAAAAAATCTCTAATACAGACATGCCCTAATCTAGGGACAGAAAAATAATCCATTAAAATACTTGGTATCAGCATGAAGCCTACTTAAATAAGTATACCCTACTGACACACCGACAGCATGCATACCCTAAACCAGTGATCCCCAACCTTTCAGTGTGGCGGGCGCCGGACGACTAGCCGCCGAAATGCCGCCGAGGTGCACGGCCGCCGGACAAGCAGCCGCCGAAATGCTGCCGAGAAGCAGCAGCATCAAGAGGCGTCACCGCTGAAATGCCGCTGAGAAGCAGCGGCATTTCGGCAGCGACGCTTCTTGATGTTGCTGCTTCTTGGCAGCATTTCAGCGGCTGCTTGTCCAGCGGCCGTGCACCTCAGCGGCGGGGCGCTCCCTTGTCAGTAGGCAGGTGCACATAGATGCCATGGTGCCCGCGGGCACCGCGTTGGGGACCACTGCCCTAAACCAAAAAGACAGTGGGGTTAAAGTCAATGACAGCTGTAGGCAGGGCCGGATTAAGACCTTTAGAGGCCCTAAGCACTGAAAAGATTATGGTGCCCCTCATATGTAATTCAAAATAAAAACAATACTATACCGTAAAATAAAATTTTATTTTTCGAAATGATACAGAACTTACATGTATGCTGAAATTAAAATAGCTTCTTTCTAGATTTTCTGATTGCAAAATTCTGGATAAGTTCATCGAAGCTGACTCGACGAAGCATGTCCGCTTCCATACACAATAAGGAAAGTGAATCAAGTCTGTCCTGACACACTGTTGTTCTCTGAGGGTTTTTTATTCTTTTCAGCTGAGAAAAAGAGTGTTCTGCAGAGCAGTTAGTAATCATCAATGTTAGAAAAATACGTAGTGCAATCTCTACATTTGTAAATACACATTGTATTCCGTCTTTCAATATTGTGTCATGAAGGTCAATGTGACTGAATTTCATTTGTCCTGTTTCATTAAACATTGCGCGCATATAATAGTGGAACTGCCGTACTTCTCCACAGAGATTTATGTTCAAGTCAACAGGGTATGAGTCAACTAGCTTTTGGGAGCCTTGTGAATATTGTTCATCAGAAAAGAAAATCTACTTGATACTTCTTTGTACACTTCACCTCTCCTGCTAAAAATGGGTCAAACTGAGCCACAAGCTCCAACAATCCCAAGAAATATCCGTTCTGCAATGATCCAAATGTGTCACTTGATCCCTGGAAAGGCAGACCACGTTCAGCTAATGTTTGAATAACAGCTATATCACGCTGCAAGGCATGTTGCCAGAATTCATGCTCCCCTTTAATTTGTTCTTCCAATTTTTGTGTCAATCCAAAGCCCTGTCTTCGATTTAAATATGTCCACATTGAATCTCTGTGAGTAGTGCTATTTTCATGTTGTTCAATTAAAACAGTATTCCGCCAGTCACTAAATCTATCTGCAGCAAACTGGGATGTTGAAGGTTTATATGCAAAGAGTTTGCAAACAAAACAGTCACAGACCCTGTTGATGGTGAATACAATAGCCATTCTCGAGTGTATTTCTCATCATTTGCTTTCATGCCGAAAAATATTTTTTTGTGGACAATATCTTGTTTGTTTGCCATTGGTAAAAGTCCGACGTGATTTCTCAAATGGCCCAGTGTGGTGTTGACAGTCATTTGGTCCACAATCTATCCAGTAAGCTACATCATCAGTACTGAAATCAACCCACATACCAGGATCTTTTCTCCTATTATTAACAGCATGAGCAGGTTCAGTCTGTTTTACCACCAGGAGCAGGATGATCAGTTACCGTCTTGGATTTCCTTCCATTATTTTGATCTACGTTAGTAGGACGCCCCCCTGGTTTAGGTGGGGATAAGTAATAAAAAGAGAACAGAAAAATGGGGGAAGAGCGTGTAGTGAAGTGTAAGGAAGTCTAACAAAGTTCTGATTTTTCCCACGATGACTACTTCGATGCTTTTTTTGAAATATCAATTTTTTTCCCAAAAAAAAAAAAATCTCCCTTTTTTTTTTTTTTTGATGCCCCCTGCTTTGCTGGTGCCCTAAGCACGTACTTAGTCTGCCTATTGGGTAATCCAGCCCCGGCTGTAGACCATCTCTAAAAGGCAAGAAATTGAATTGCCTAAAATGGATTTAAAGGGTCTGACTTTAGGTCCCCTAGTTAGAAAATACTTTTTAAACATTGAATTTACTGCTTATGAAATGTGACAGATGGATAGCCCTGGAAACTGCCATCTTCTAGACCAGAAACAGCACGGGCAGTGACAATGCAAACTTCTTCCCGGTCCCTGTTCCTGCTCACCTACCCTGACACTAATCTAGCAATATGGAGTGAGAGAGTAATTCATTTTGCAAACCCACTCACAGTCCTGTGGCGTTTCTACGGTGACTGCCAACAAAAGTGCCAAGGGAGATGGGGGTTTTGTAGTGTGGACACCTGTCTGCTATGAAATGAATTGAAACCTCCAGCTAATTTCACAAAGACCACCATGCAGCTGTCAGAGCACTGCAACAGTCAATTGCTGCTGATCTAGGCCTTAAGCCAAAAGCCACTGGAGGTAATAGGAGACTTTCCATTTACTTCAGCAAACTTTGAATAAGGTCCTTAACCTTGATTCAAACCACGAAGGGCCCATATACGATAATATTCCAACATTCCTGCCATCAATTTTCTTAAAATAGGTTAATCATATTTTTAAAAGATGTTTACAGGGGGTGAAGTTTATTTTACACTTTAGAGCAGGTTGCAGGCTGGTGGCCAATCGTGGGAAGAAGATGAGAATGGCATGTATATGCATCACATATATATAGCTTCACGCAAACATACATGCATGTTTGTATGATCATTCAATATACAGTTACATCTCTAAGGTATAATCAGTCACCATTTAATGCACATTCGTGAGTAGTTAGACCCTGATCTTGCAACTTCTTATAGATTCACGGATTCCAAAGCCAGAAGGGACCATTATGATGAGTGAGAGCGACCTTCTGAATAACACAGGCCATAGAATTTCACCCAGTAACTCATCACACCCATAACACCTATTTAAGCTATAACATAACTTTAGTAAAATAGCCAATCTTGATTTAAAAGAGTCTAAGTGAGGGAGAATCCTTCACATCCCTTGGTAGTTTGTTCCAATAGTTAATGACCCACATAGTTAAACATTTGCACCTTATTTCAAGTGTAAATTTGTCTAGCTTCAACTTCCTGTCATTGGATCTTATGCTTTTGTCTGCTAGATCAAAGAGGTCTCTATTACCAGACGCTGAACCATGTAGGTACATATATACCATAAATAAGTCACCTCTTAACCTTCTCTGGATAAGTTAAATACACTGAACATCTTAAGTCTCTCATTGTAAGGCGGATTTTCCAGACCTCAGATTACTTTTGTGACACTTTTCTGATCCCTTTCCAATTTTTAACATCCTTTTTAGTGTGGGGGAGCAGAAGAGTACAGAGTAGTGCAGTCAATGGACGGACTGCTGGGCCTTCATGAAGCCTCACTGATTTCAGTGGCACTGTCCAGGTGCAGCAATCCACCTGTGCACAACAAATTGGAGGACTGGAGCATCATTCATTACCTGTTCTCTAGTGGATTACCTTGGCATTACATATGAGTCCAGCAGAAATGGGGTTTAGCTTGTACTAAATCCCTGTGGTTTTGCTTCTTTTCATGCAGTGGAAATACCAGGAGTATATGCAGCCCACCACCAAGCGTACCATTAGATTTATGGAAACACAAAGATAACTTTCCTATGAGAGTCATCTGCTGTGCACCTGGAAATCTTACATATGGTGCATCCAAAAGTTAACAGCACTATCAAAACTCCATGTAGTAAACATTACCAGATGCAAAAGGCTCTGACAACAGTACAAGAAATATGAACTACCCACAGGGAGAAAGTTTTTGATGCAGCCTCATAAACAAACATAGTAAAGCAAGACACACATAAAAGTATCAGAAAAACCAATACAGACGAATGCACTGAGGCAATTAAAAAAAACAGCTTAATTACTGAGCATATTACATGTTTCTCAACTCATGGCTAATCATTCACATGTCTGTTGTCAATGGAAAATCCCTAAAAGATGAAGATGATTTATCCTAGCTTACTTGCATATCAAAAGGAGAAAATGTTAACTTGATATTTTGTATTCTGACTAATTTTTAAAAGAAGCAGTTTCTGAAAGAACACCCTTTAAATAGCATGCCCTGGAATACTCTTTTTAAAATAAATGTATAGATTTTTCTGCTCCTCTGTAGATGTTTACAGGGGTCTTTTCAGCAAGGGAGAAACCAAAGTAAATGTGGCTTCAATCAAATTCAGGGATTCACTCACCCTGAGCAGTTTGCAGTGATTACCTAGAGGAAGATTACAACTGATTATTCACAAAGGACTGTTGTGATACTCATTCTTCCACTGACTTGTACATCACTCCATAAATGGCCCCATTGACTTCTATGCGTCTATATGAGCAGCAAGGTACTACTAGGTTCTACTCATGAATAAGGCTATCACAGAATCTGGCCCAACTTGAGATCAGATTCACCAAGTAAAATGAAAAATTATTTTTAAATTTTTCAGATAATCTTAAGTGGTAATTCTCACTATTGTGGGCACAGCATTCCCAGATAGAAATGTGATTTTCAAGTGAATGGTGTCCCTTTAAAATAAAGAGCACCATGATTTAAGTATCTTGACAGCTGATAACCTTGTTACCGTCCATTTCATGGTTTCACCAGCAGAACTGTTTACCACGCTGAAATTTCATAGTTTCCACTAAGTGGCAACCACACACCCTGTGTGCATGGTGACTACCAGCTACCCAGTGACCAGGTCCACTTATGTGCCTTTGGTCTCAGCCATGAGGACATCATTCGATTACTGGGGCAAGGGATGAGAAGAGCTAACCATCATGTTTTTCCCTAAGGGCAGTAAAGCATAATGGCTCTACCCATATTTCACACAGGTGACCTTATAAAATGGATCCTTTGGAGATGAAGAATTTAATGTACAGAAGGTCTGTAGAAATGTCATCAGCTGTGGTTCGGAAGAGGAGAAAAAAGTAGCATGTGGAATGCTCCTGCAAATTAGGAATGCTCCCACAGGTAAGTCTCTCTGTACAGCATGCAAATCTTGTATGTTAGTAGTACATGCTTTCAGTTGTGTAGCTCAAACTATGGATTCCTAAAGGTATACTCTCCTATATACTCTGACAGGGTCCCAGCCCTATTGTGAGAGCTCACAGAGGTGAGCTCCGCTCCTCTACCAGCAGTCCATCCCCATTCAGCAAGGCACTTAAGCACACATTTAATTTAGGCATGTGCTTAAGTGTTTTCCTGAATAGGGATCTGCCACCCAGATATTTGTTTCTGTAAACCAGTCGAAGAGTACAACTGAGCTTTCCCCCTCGCTATTTGTAAATATTAATCACTTTAAAAATTCCTACATCAGTCTTCACAACCTCTTTCAAAACCTGATGCTTGTAAACAATGAAGGTTGCCCTGTTACATAGCTAAGACAGAAAAAACTAAGCGACACAAAATGTCATAGCACCAGTGACCTCCTTAAAGTCTCATGCTACTTTGAAAAGCCACTCCATGAAGATGGCATCATTGGATCCCATGTTTATTGTGTCTGTTTCATATCAAATGTGTCAGCTTACAAACAAAAGCAGGTTTGTTTTTAATTCCCAGTTCTGCAAATTCCACCATGGGTTCTGAATATCACAATGGATTCTTTCTTGCTCACACATCAACACCAGTAATAAAAGGTTTTCAGGGAAAATTAGGTCCTAAATTTACACCTCTGCAATCCTGTTTATTTCAGAATATGTGCTCACTGATACCAATGCAAACCATAGGTTTGGAAGAAAGGAGAAGTTGATAGTAATGAATATAAATCAGAATCTAGAAATGGTAGAAAATTGGTAGAGGGACACAAGGAGAAATATATGGCCAGCAGAGTTAAGCTAGAGTTAAATTAATAGGCAGCAGGTTTAAAAAAATAAAAGGAAGTTCTTCTTCACACAGCGCACAGTCAACTTGTGGAACTCCTTGCCTGAGGAGGTTGTGAAGGCTAGGACTATACCAGGGTTTAAAAGAGAAGTGGATACATTCATGGAGGTTAAGTCCATTAATGGCTATTAGCCAGGATGAGTAAGGAATGGTGTCCCTAGCCTCTGTTTGTCAGAGGGTGGAGATGGATGGCAGGAGAGAGATCACTTGATCATTACCTGTTAGGTTCACTCCCTCTCGGGCACCTGGCATTGGCCACTGTCAGTAGACAGGATACTGGGCTGGATGGACCTTTGGTCTGACCCAGTATGGCCATTCTTATATTCTTATGTTCTATGACAAAGTCTCCAGATGAGACAAAAACTGGAGGAATGATAAATAATGAAGACAAGTTGCTAATAGAAAGCAATCAGGATCTCTTGATAAACTGGGTGCAAGCAAACAATATGTGTTTCAATATAGCTACGTGTAAATGTATACCTCTAAGAACAAAGAATGTATGCCGTATAATAGGATGGAGAGGCCCAATACTGTGAAGCAGTGACTCTGAAATAGATCTCGTGTCACTGCGGATAATATGCTGAACTTGAGCTCCCAGTGCGATGCTGTGGCCAAAAGGGCTAATACAAACATTGGATGCATAAAGAGGGAGAAGAGATGTTATTTTACCTTTGTATTTGGCACTGGTGTGGCAACTGCTAGAAAACAGTGTCCAGTTCAGATGTCTCCCATTCAAGAAGGATGTTGAAAAGCTAGAGAGGGTTCAGAGAAGAGCCAGGAGAATGACTAAAGGATTAGGATACATGCCTTATAGTGATAGACTCAAGGAGCTCAATCTATTTAGCTTAACAAAGAGAAGGTTAAGGGGTGATTAGATTACTGTCTATACGTACAGTAGAACCTCAGAGTTATGAACACCAGAGTCAGGAACTGACTGATCAACCTCACACCTCATTTGGAATGAGAAGAACGCAATCAGGCAGCAGCAGAGACAAAAAAAAAAAAAAAGAAGACGCAAATACAGTACAGTGCTGTGTTAAACGTAAACTACTAAAAAAAATAAAGGGAAAGTTTAAAAAAAGATTTGACAAGATAAAGAAACTGTTCCTGTGGTTGTTTAATTTAAATTAAGATGGTTAAAAGCAGCATTTTTTTTCTGCATAGTAAAGTTTCAAAGCTGTATTAAGTCAATGTTCAGTTGGAAACTTTTGAAAGAACAAAAGATTTGTTCAGAGTTACAAACATTTCGAGTTACGAACAACCTCCATTCCCGAGGTGTTCATAACTCTGAGGTTCTACTGCACCTACATGGGGAACAAATAATTAATAATGCGCTCTTCAATCTAGCAGAGAAAGGCATAACATGATCCAATGGCTGGAAGTTAAAGCTAGACACATTAAGACAGGAAATAAGGCATAATTTTTAACAATGAGTAATTAAACACTCAACAATTTACTGAGGGTCATGGTAGATTCTCCATCACTAGCAATTTTTAAATCAAGATTGAGTGTTTTTCTGAAAGATCTGCTCTAGGAATTACTTTGGGGAAGTTCTATGGCCTGTGTTATACAGGAGGTCAGATTAAATTATCACAATGGGATCCTTCTGGCATTGGAATCTTTGAATATACGGACAGGCGAAATTAACTGGAACTCAGCAACCAATTCAGTGATCAATCGGAAGCTCGATCTCTCAGCCACACAAAGAGCCCTGCGCTCACGGGAGGAGGGGGTGAGTGTCAGAGTGCACTCTCGGTTTATACTTGTGTAACTCTGTTAATGTTAGTGGCATTATACTGGCTTTACATTGATGTAAAAGAGCAGAATTTGACCCCGGATTCCTAATCATGAAGCACGGGAACAGATGTGAGCTAGCCGGATAAGGTCCCTTATTGAGGGGTTATATCTCTGGGTTTGGATTTGCAGGAGTTTGTGGTGACCCTAAGCACACCCTAAGGTGTTAAAAGGCTTAATTCTGATCTCACCTCCATTGATTTCAGTGGAGTTACTCCTGATTCACACCAGTGTAAATGGCAGCAGAATCCGGCTCAATTAATCGCTACTATAAAATTCCCAGTGGCTAGGCAGGCAGCTACAAATACTTGTACACATCATGGGGTACTAACAGTCCTAAAATCTGGAGCTTTCCAATCCAGTTCAGTCCATTCTCTTGTTGGCTGTCTCGTAATTTTAAAGCGTTGAAGTACCAGTACTGAAACACCAAGGAAGATCAGAGAACATTTACATAGGAAAAAGATTCTGCTGAAGCTTTCCTGCCTTGCAGCCACACTGCTACATCACTTGAGAAACTTGGACATGATCCTAAATGTAATGGAAAAATAAAAAAAAAAACCTTCACCCCGTTCAGAAAAATAATAAAGTGAAGCTGCAGTTAATCTGAGAATTAAACAAAAGGAATCTCTGGCATTCACCATGTTTGGGGGAAAAACATTATTTGCCAAGTATAACTATTATCTTTTTTCTTTGGGGGTTCTTATGGAATTACCAAGATTAACAGACATGGTTCAATTTGCTCTATTTTTGAGGATACACATGGGAAGATTTTAGGTAGTTTGAGACATTAAGGTCTAATGCTGGTGAGCCAAGGGCCTGCAAATCCCTTTGAAGTCAGTAGTTGTTGCGGGTGCCCAGTGTACCTCAGAATCAGGTACTAATGGCCAAAGGCAAAAAAATCTGCCAAAGTTTAGCTCCCAGGCACTCATTTGTGCAACTGGGAAAATCATCTTTGCTGCTATGGCTTGATTGTTTTCAGTGCACTGATTCCAACTGATTGCATACAGCTGTGCTTCACACCCTGTAATAAAGGGGAAGATCAAGAGCTTATTTCTCTCAAAATGTCCCCAAACACTTAGTGTTTCTAACCACAACCTTCACAAAAAAATCTGAGTTTAAGGAAAATAAATGCTTTACATTTTTCCCTTAAAAAAACTGGAATCAATAGATCTATTTGCATTTTACTAGAATTTCTGAAAGAAAAAAAAAAAACCCTTATGCTCATAGTCGCCATTTTCTTTACATTTTACGTAAGAACTCATAGGTGACTAAGGTCCCAATCCTGGAAGCTGCTTTGTATGGGCAGCCCTATAGACTTCAGTGGATCTCTGTGCAGATGCAGGGGGCTCTGCCCATATGGACCAACAGCAGGATAGGGGTTTTATTGACTGGGTAGAAAACTGAGGTCCAGATCTCCGAGACACAGTTTTACCAAACAAAACCCTTAATTTTTTCAATATCTGGCCCCAATTCAGAAAAGCACTTAGTCATGTACTTAGCTTTAAGTACATACTTAATTGCAATAACTTCAATGCTCAAAGTTCACCATGTACGCAAGTGCTATCCTGACTAGAGATGCTTTCCTAAATTAGGGCCTTGGTCACTTGTTCTGTAACATGAAGAATAAAAAAACCGAACAAACTAACTTGTTGGTGCCCAGCACACCTGAACCTTGTATCTTGGAGTATAGGAACTCTGAAGAATGGGACAAAGATGCTAATTCAACTCTTTGCTGCTGACTGCTTTGTCAGTTATTTGTAGGATATGGAAAAACCCTGACTCTCCCTTCATGCTGGGTTCAACAGACCTGGAACCTTGCAACTCTCTACAAATCAGTACAGCAATACTCTGATAAGGCTGACAAATCTGAGCACAGATTATTTTAAACCAAAAATAGTATCTGAATGAACTGGAATGTTCACTAAAGAGTTGGAGAATTTACAAGAAATAGGAAGGAAGAAGTAAAGGGGCATTTCCTTATTTTTTCCCACTTTCTCTCCTCTCTTTATCTGATTAGATGTTTGTTATATTAACTAAACTGATTTTAAATACTGACCACTGCATCAGAGTACTTGAAAAGGACAAACAGTTCTCATCGTATTGTGGGTCAGTTTTACTCATGAGCACAAGTTCTGTGGAGCCAATTCTCCAGGGCCCTGCAGTAAGTGAAGCCATCTACACCAGTGCAAAGTGGATATAAAATGTGACCCTTCTAATTGAGTAGCATTTCCCCCCACTCTCTTTGTGCTGGTGGAAATAACTGCACAAGGCAGGAGAGAATCAGGTCCCACCTGTATTATATTCTTGATTAACCTGCCTTAAGACTTGGTTCTTGGACCACTGAGTCAATGGCACACTTTTCATTGATTTTCATGGACTTTGGAACAGGTCCCCCATCGTTCTGTACCATTTTACAGCAACCACCAACATTTTAAAAAGTGAACCTTAATGTATGTTTCATTTTAAAACTGGAGTATCTAGAGCAGGGATCAGCAACCTTTCAGAAGTGATGTGCCGAGTCTTCATTTATTCACTCTAATTTAAGGTTTCGCAAGCTAGTAATACATTTTAACCTTTTTAGAAGGTCTCTTTCTATAAGTCTATAATATATAACTAAACTATTGTTGTATGTAAAGTAAATAAGGTTTTAAAAATGTTTAAGAAGCTTTATTTAAAATTAAATTAAAATGCAGAGCCCCCCGGACTGGTGGCCAGGACCCGGGCAGTGTGAGTGCCACTGAAAATCAGCTCACGTGCCGCCTTCGGCACACGTGCCATAGGTTGCCTACCCCTGCTCTAGAGGTTTCACTCAGTACATTTATTCATGGCAAACTTTATTCACTGCCTCCCCATGATGGGTCAGCCTGATAGCAGTACTGGAGAAAATGCCCTC
Source organism: Chrysemys picta bellii (assembly GCF_011386835.1). NCBI lineage: Eukaryota > Metazoa > Chordata > Testudines > Emydidae > Chrysemys > Chrysemys picta. Next base: position 13,079,044 of record NC_088795.1, on the reverse strand, counting down.
CCATACTGCTAGGAGGCTGACATATCATAGAGAATCAGTGTGGTGACAAAGTCTAACACTTTGCTGTAGTAGCAATGTCTCTCTCTGCTTCTCTCTCTCTCTGCTTCCTATAAACTAAATGCTCAATGGATTTCATAGGTTCATATGGATCATTTGGAAAACACTGTGCTCACACATATAAGGAATTGTAGGTGGTTCTGATAGTGCTGTCTACCATTAAGGTTGCCTACAGATTCCAATTGTAAGACCTCTGTTGAAGTGTAAACCAGATGCATGCCAATGTCTGAGTATTAGCAGTCTTTTAATTCAGGATACCTTCATATCTCTTGGCAATGGCTCCACAGACTCACAACTGTACACAGTACTGTGGCTAACAACATAACCTAGGAACAGGCATAGATTTCCTTGTTTACTCTCCCTAGTGTCCGGTTTATTGTACACATTATATTTTCCCCCTTTTAAGTATTTACTGCACAACTTACAAAGCCAACATTAATAATTAGTAATGCATTTCAAATACAAATAATAAAAATTAAATAGATATGCACTCAGTGACTGTTAAACTTTATAATCTTTTAAATAGGAAGGTGGACATTTCTCCCATATAGGATGACTCAATTCAACTTCTGCAAAAGGTAATTCTGCCATCAGTGTTATATTTTCAGGAAGAACCTGTCATTTTGCAATGCGGTAGCTGACACAGTCTGTCCACGAGGTTTCTCTTTAACAGTTGATGTTGTGGCTAGCAGCTGCCCCCTTAGAGTTCCAGAAACTGGGGGTGAACCTAATTGGGGTATTCTCAGGTGGCAATTCTATTGCTGCTGTACTAATATCTCCAGCATTAACCACAATCCTTTTTCCTTGGGTGACCAAAAGGCAGTGCACTACCACCCTGCCACCCCCCAGAATTACCATATAGGACACTGGTCCTGTATTCTCTTGAATGGTAACAGACATCCAATTGGGACCAGGGCCAAAAGCTTTTAGTATAACAACTTCTCAAAACAGTAAAACTGCATTCTTAAGCAAAAGCAGCAACATGAAAAACATGCTACTGTTGTTTTTGCTGTATTTTCCCCTTAAATATGGATGTATAAGGTCTAACCTTGAGCTTAGTTTCCTTCCCATTAACATCTCTGCTGGGAACAGGCCTGTGATTCACTGCAAAGTTATCTGACAAACAGGTAACGAGGCAGTTTCATAGTTACTGTACCTCCAGGTAAGTCTTCTAATACCCTTTTATAATGACTGAATTGCTCATTCAGCTAACCCATTTGATGGATGGATAGTAATGTGCCAATGTAACACATTGGATACTGTTTTGTTTAATAAATGTTTGACATTCCATGCTAGTAAAAACTTCCATTACCCGATAGAAGCATTTCAGGTAAGCCACGGATACTGAAAACTAGTCCTTAATTTTTCTATGGTGTCTTTGCTAGTCGATGTATGCATGGGATAGATGTCTACCTATTTGGAATGTGCATTCACTAGTTCTAAAAACATTTTCCCCAGGAATGGTCCCGCATAATCAATATGCACTCTCCTCGAAGGCTTACCTGGCCACTCCCAAGGACAGAGTGGAGCCACAGTAGTAGCTTTGTGACTCTCTTGACAGATAGAGCAGAATTGTGTCTTACTATCAGTACCCATCTTTGCCCATCACATGTTACTCTGGGCTAACCCTTTCATCTTAGTAATACCTGGATATGTTCAATGGAGTTAATCCGTTATTTACTTCAGGTGCTTGTTTTGGAATGCTGATCTGTGCTCCCCTTAATATACACCTGTCTTACACTTTGAGTTAATTGCATTGCTTATAATAAAGTGTGAGTGTCTGATCAACTTTGGTGTGGGGCCACCTCGTTAGCACAAACTTTTTAACTTCTGAGAGTCCTGGGTCTTTACCAGTCCATGATTTTACCTGTAACACTGTCACTGGAGTTGTAATAAAAAATGGTAACATTAACACACTCTTCACTTTTGTCTTTTTCATGTCTCCAGGGAAGGCAAATGGTTTAAAGCATATGTATGCTATAGTGATGAGTGCCATAGAAAAGCCTGTGAGAAAATTAATAATTCTGTGTGCCACACACTGAACAATGAAAAGAAAACAAACATTGAATGGCTACTCATTAAATGAGTACCATCAATTCTTTTCCTGAAATGAGGCAGGGATCCCGTAGTAAAAGCAGTATGTGACCATGTAATTAAAGATTGTATCATGATGGGGACTGATTAAGGTTGCACAGGCAATCTTAATTCTGGCATTTCCTAACTTTTGAATGATTGACTTTTAAACCTAAAAAAATGTTTAACAATTTTTGTGTGTAATATACATACTACAGACACTATATAAAGTAAAAGTTTACTAGCCCGGGAGTAAAATCTAATAGTCCACCCTTTACTACAATGATTACAAGGAAAAAAATGAATGCTATTTTACACACCCATGGAAACAAGAGAAGTCGTCAATAATTTTGCAAGGCGATTTATATGTCTGTGCATGCACACACGTGTGTGTACGTACATACCCACACAAAGGTATCCTGGAACCACCAGCACCACCACGTTTGATACCTGAGTGGAGGGGTGTCGTACAAGAAGGTACTCTAGTTGTCTACCCAGTGGTACCTTCAGTATTAAGGATTTGGGATATAAGAAGATTTGGACCTCTACCAATTTATTCTCTGTTTACTCCAAAACAGTGATTTTCAATCTGTGGTCCACGGACCCCTGGAGATCACAGACTATGTTTAAGATTTCCAGTGGAGTCCACACATCCATTTGAAATTCTTTAGGGGTCTGCAAATGGAAAAAAGGTTGAAAACCACTGCTGCAAGACATAGCCCCCTAGTTTCTTCTGGAAGACAGACTCAGATCCTAATCTGTACCATGGCTGCTTGGTATAGCCAGCCGTGAGAGGTTCATGCCCATGGATGGGGATTCTTCAGATGCACAGAACTGGCAAATCCTACATCACCTGTCTCCTAGCAACCAGTGCTGTGACCATGTCTTTTGCTGGCAGCTAGCACAAATCAGATAAGTCTTCACACTGACTTAATTTATGCCAGGGGACCAGGAGCAGTGGAGAGTAAGGGTGGCTTATGGATACATGTCACCTGCCCTCCCTTTGCTGCACTGTGAGCTCTTGGTCTGCAGCCACAGACTGCTTTTATGTAAATGGGGAATAGGTAGGCTTCTGAGGAACAAGTCAATTTTTCAATGACTAGTAACTGCTGGGAACAGAGAAAGCATTTACTCACTGAAAAATCCCCATCTTTACCAATGCACAGTTGAGCATTTTTCAGAACCTCATGGGATGGAGCTGGGTTTTCAAGATCTCTCACAGAATTTGAAGAACATCTTCATTGGTAAAAGGTGTAATCTGTGCAGGATGCTCAGAAAATATTGAACTCGGGAGTGGAGGATAAATCCAAACATATGCACATGTGACCCGTGATAACATGCAGGAGATCAGCAAAATGGTGTCCTTTTGGCCTTGATTTATCAATGAAAAATTAGAGCAACCCATAGGCCAGGAGACTTCAGGGAGACTGTAATATTTTGGGGTTCAACCCAGACCCATGAGAGGTTGTGTCACCACCTGCTCAGTAATTCTGGGTGCCTTAAATATTCTGCCGCTGTGGCTCATAGCCTGGGCAGTTCCTTGCGTGTCTGTGTGCTATGCAGCCCCGGTTCAGCTCTCTGATCCCAGCAGCCTGCCATAAACACAACAGCCCCGCCTTGGTCTCCACCAGCATTGGTTACTACTTGCAGGAGCCATGTTAATTCTCAGTCTCTTGGAGTTCAGGAGCAGGATAATCTCCGCTAGTTTAACTAGGGTGACCAGATGTCCCGATTTTATAGGGACAGTCCCGATTTTGGGGGCTTTTTCTTATATAGGTACCTATTACCCTCCACCGCGTCCCCCAATTTTTCCACACTTCCTATCTGGTCATCCTAAGTTTAACTCGGTAGCTTTGTTTACTGCTAATATGTAACTGAGGCAAACCCCTATTCCTTTGTCTAGGCCAGACTTCTCTATCACCTTTACCCCTGCTAGGCTGTGTGGTCTTAAACGCATTCTAGTAGCATCATACAAAGGAAATTCATAGCTTCACATATTACCTATACACATGCACTTTACAATGATATTAATAACCAACATGTTACTTGTTTTCATAGGATACCACACAAAGCACATTATTGCAGCGCATATGGGGTACCTAGGGTCACAGTGACAAAGGATTGCTTCCTCCTCTCTATGCTTCATAAATTAAAGCCACTACACAATTATAGGCCAGAGATTTCCTAATTGTTGCCAGATTTAGGCACGTCTAACCTTTGCTGGGGGAACTGAGGAAGGCTGGGCATCCGTTTCCACATCTGGTGGGACCAATCTAAAATTACAAAACAGTGGACCAGAATTAGACCCCAATTCTGAAATCAGAGGAGCTGACTTGACTAGTCATTAGACGTATTAGCGTTTTGTAGAAATCATGGGGCAACAAGCACATGTGTAGTCAGAGTTATGAAAAAGAGACCTCCCCCCACGCAAACAATACTGAACTCAGAAGAATCTTGGATGCACTCTTAATAGAAAAACACAGATGGTTTGAGATTGGGCTAAGCATCTTTAGCCAAGTGTAGCTATTTTTTCTAGAAATCAAGGAGCAAGATAACTCAGTATTAGAAAGACCAAAATTAATTATTTTTTCTGTATAAATTAATTACAAGTTGCCAGTGTATACTAAAGATTTTTTTAAATGCTGTTTTAAGCATGATGCATGGGATGCATGAAATTTTGCTTTCTTGGCTCCAACCTTGCAAACATTTGTGCACATAAGTTTGCATGTGTGGATAGTTCCAGTTAGTTCAGTGCATTAAGTGAACGATGTGTGCAAGCGTTTGCAGGATTGAGGAATTTCTTTGTGATCAGACTCGTTGTAGTCGAACTGTAAAAGTGAATTAAAAAATAATCTTTTTGTCCAAGTAAAAAATTAAAACTGCACAAGAGCAGAGAAACATCTTTTCCCATGGTGTAACATTTGAAATTAAGACAAAGTGTGGGTCCTAAGTTGTGTACCCCAAGTCTGCGCCTCTTGACAAGGAAGATTTACAGAGTGGGTGACTCTCTGAAGGTTAGGTTCTGATAAATATCTGAAAAGCAGGTTGCTTATCTGAAGTTAACCAAACCACAGGGGCCTAGAAATATGCTAGGAGTCTCATAAGATCATGTTTTCTTATGAGATTTCCAGTACTTTCTTGTTTTAGCTATGCTGGAAATCTCACAAGGAGAGATCCTCCCACAGTACCAGGATATTCAGATTCTGGTTTTGGCTAAAAGCTGGAATTGTAAAGGCATATGTAGTTTGTTTTTTTAAAGGATACCCAAACTTAAAGCATACACACACAATATACAGTTCGAGTCTGTTTTTGTTAACTGTTAACTGTCTTTGCTCATCACTGTCATTTTCTTCCCAAACCCTGTGCTTCAGAACTGAGAGGTCAGCTCCACTGTCTTCACAATATAATGTCATTTCACACCATAAACATTATCTGAGCCAAGTGAAAATACATCAGACACCTGGAATCTACAGTACAATGAAAACTCCTTTAGCTTAGATTTAATATAACTGACATATCAAGCAATTACCTGGCATATTTACTGCATCCATCCTTTCAACCCCATTGCAGGGAGGAGTAGAAAATATTGCCTAGGAAAAACAACATTTAAAATCTAAATAGGTTACATTAATATACATCACAAGTGATGTGCCAGACAAGGATAAACATGAATAGTATACTATGCAAACTGTATAGATTAGAGATGGGCTAAATCAAAACCCTGAACTCATACAGCCATGAACTTTGAGGCAGCTCTGATCTGGATCTGAATCTTGTGAGCTAATCTCTAATCTACAGAGTAAATATTGTAATATTATCCTCTTTGAAGAATAAGAATGACTAATTTGAGATGAGTGATGTCTTCTGAAAACTCTACAATTCTCAAATAGAGGTACAGGAATTCTAACAGGGAAAGGTTTGTACCACAGGCTGCTATTCAACTTTTCCAGCTAAGAACACAGGCATCGTATAGTGTGTTTAGGTTACAAAATCTCAGCGGCAGAGACTGTATTTGTGTTTTGTATACTGCCAAGCACATTGTTAACACTTAATAAATTAATTATTATTATTATTAGAAAGAAAATAATGACCTTAGGAAAAAGGATTAGAATTTTCAAAAAGCTGTTCATTTTAATTTGGTTTTCAAGGAACACTAACCTGCTTAAAATACCAAGAGAGAGGTACAGCACAGATAGATTTTAGTAGCATTCTGACTATTACCATAGAGTATTCAGTAACAATAAATGCCGGTGGAATGTAGCAATGCATTGTTCCAACAAGCAGGGGTTCCCGCAGTTGCTACTTCTACATAGTACAATGGAACCTCACGTCCTTTTCAAGTTCCAGATCTGCAGTGCTGTGCTGTTACTGTTTTTAAGACACCAACGCCGCAATTTTCAGACGGGTTCTGCTCCCACAACTGGGGCCAGACTTTCAAAAACGCTCAGTCCCTATTTAGGCACCTAACTAAGGAGTCATACTTTTAAGAGCGCTCTTTAAAAATCTGGCCATAAATGTCGCAATGGGAGTTGACCGCTGCAGAGCACTTTCGAAAATCTGGCTTTTATTTAGGTCTTACATCGGAAGTGAATTCATCTGAAAAGTCAGGCCCTAATTGTGGCTGCTGAGGCTCTTGAAAATGTAGCCCCAGAAGGCAAGCCAGGCATCCTGCCATATAAGTAACCTGAATTCAAGTTTTGCCCTGAGCTATATTGGGAGGGGGGAGGGGAGGAGAGAGATACAGTGGAGACAGCATCATCTTCTCTGCCATACTACTGAACATCTAAGACCATAGTGCCTGAACCTGAAGTACTTACACATACACAAATCCCATTGAAGTCAATCCTATTTTTGCTGTTACAAATACCTGCAGAATCAGACCTGAATTCTGAACCAGTTGGCACCCAAGAAAATTCCCAAAATCTAGAGCATGAAAAATAAATTATCCTCCTTTTTTTCTTGATTATACAAGTGCTGCCATTTGAAAGGGCTGAAATCAACATATACACTAGATGTAGGGTTGCTGAGACTCCAGGAATTAAAGATTATCTCATGTGATTAAACTCCAGGAATATATCCAACCAAAACTGGTACCCCTAACTAGATGTCAGCAAAAATAAGAAAGGGTGGGGGAGGAGAATTTCTTACATTTGAAGTTTCCTGAAAAATTTCAGCCTGGGTGTGATATCTGCAAAGTTTTGCAAGTTCCCAAGCTTCAGTGTGGCAATTCCCTGCTCTTGCTCCCACTGACGTCATTGATAAAACACTCCTTAATGTCAATGGAAGTAGAAGGAACTCTTCCGGAAGCTTTAACAGGAGTTGTAGTCAAGGGGACTACTTCAGTGATTTCTTAAATCTTACTTCACATACTGTATGTAGCTGCTTCATTTTTCTTCACCTAAACCAAAACTAGAAAGCAAACCTACTAAAGCATATAAGAAAGAAAAATTGTTTATCTAAGATTACCTTGCATGTACGTTCTCTCTTTAACACCGCTTCCAGATCTAGAGTTGAAAACTGGTTTGGAGCATACCCCTTGCAGAACAGGCACACATCTCCCCTGCCATTCCTAACCTGTCCAACAACCAGAAGTGAACTGGACAGAGAATAGGGTTGGGGCTTACTGCAGTGGCTACAACCATTCCCCTTCCACAGAAGTAAGCCTCAATATTTCCAAAAGATAAAGTACTGGGCCATCAGAGAGCTCACTGATTCAATATATTACATTAGCTCCAAAACCCATGAGAGAACACAGTAAAGACCAAATGCTGCAATGAGATCCACATGGGCAGATTCCTGGGACCTAAGTCGTCATCCTATAAATCTTAGGAAACCTTAAAAGAAAAAGTGCTGGTCATGATAAGTAAAAGATCTACAATGAAATTACAGGGTTTGTTTTTTTTTAAAACTTTATTTTTTCCACTATAGCAAGTTTTGTATTTTTTTAAAAATGTTGGGACAAAGGACAATTGGAATAATTCCCAGGAGCTTCTTAAAGGGTGAGGTTTTAGGTGAAGTACTTTGACGTACTCCTCCTCATGATAAACTATTAAAATTCAAAATTAGAGAAAAATAATTAAAAATAAATGCTCCTGGCCACAGCCATTCTGTAATAAACTACACCCCAGAAGGAGTGTCCGTAGCCAAGATATAAACTTGTAAAACCTCCATCTTCTGATGCCCCTAACACTGCTCAGATCCATTTTCTTCTTGTACGAAGGCTGTATTTTATTCTAAATCCAACCACCAACACCAGTACAGTACAACATCACAGTTTTAACATCTACATATTTCATCCCTTCTTTGCTAGGGCCCTGGGAGGCAAGGAGGTCTCCCCAGCTGTGTCTACACAGCAATGCAAGCCTAGGGTTAGTGGGACTTGAGTCAGTTGACCCGTGTCAGGAAACCCTGGGCTTGTGCGTCTACAGTGCATTTTAACCCTAGGTTAAGAATTTTCTGACCCTTGCTCAAACATAGGGCTCTGGCATCCACACTGCAGTGCACAGACCTGAGTCAAAGTAACCCTATCCCAGAGTTCCTAGCGCCACCGCCCTCCCAATGTCAACACACTAGCCCTAGGAACGGGGTGCACTATGAAATTCATGGACAAGCTGGGACACTATTCCCACCAAATGAGATTCCCACCAAATGAGATTGTTATGTGCTGGGGGGAGGGAAGGGAACTGGCTCATTTTTGGCAGGGGGACAGTGCCTGGGAAGGGGGTGGTCTTGATAACACATTCCCCCTCCCCCCCGCCTGGCCTGGCTGCTGCTGGCTCTATAGCAGTAAAGGGCATCCCCAAGGCTTGGGGTGCAGCATGCACCAGCATCCCCTGGGGATCCCTTATCCCTGCCCCCGCTGCACACCAGGAGATGGCAGGGATGTTTCGGGGCTGGCTCCCACTCCACTGCCCTGACAGTGCAGACAGACCCAGGGAGGGCAAGGGGAGCCCCTGAGCAAGGGCCAGAGAGTGGAGGAGCAGGGATCAAGGGCTATCCAGCAGGAAGAGGGAGTGGCAGAGCTCCCGACTCAGCCCAGCCCAGTGAGGGGATGATCCCCAACATCCTGGCAGCCGGGTTCTGCCTTCTGCCTTGCAACTTTGCTCCCTGCTCCGGGCAAGCTCCGAGCAGCAGCGAGGAGGAGCTGGAGCCCCCTGGGAGGAGCAGGAAGTGGGAGCGCGCACTTTTGGCCAGCTGTGCTGGCTGCCTGCAGCACTGCCACTCTGGAGCCAGGAGCTGTGGGATACATCTGGAGAACTCCCAGGACCCGACTCAAACTGGGGCCACATGTACATAGGAAAGCAATAGGGCTCAGACCCTAGTTCCTGGTTTGACTCAGGCTCAGACCGTCTAGCCCTGTAGAATCCTAGGACCCTGGGTTTGAGCCCTAGGTTAGTACAGTTGCAGTGTGGATGCAAGGAGGGCTTGCTTTGAGCGTGGGCTCACATTGCTCTGTCTAGGGAGCTCCTTCATTCCAAGCTCATCTAGTAGCCCTGTCCTCCTCTCCTGTAAACCTCCATCCTGGCTTATCAGGATAGTCCGCTGAAGGCTTATGAGTTCCTTACATCCCCAGCCTCTCCTTCTGATTAGCTAATTATTCTACTGGGGGAACTAATTGAGGCTACAATGATCAGAGTGCTGAGCCACCTGTCAGATCTCAGCACTCGGTCCACTGAGGGGTTAACAACAGAAAAACCAGCAGCACTTTTCAAGGGAGTTTAGTGCTTACGAAATGTGCCACTTTGACAACCTTGGAGAATGAAACCCTCCGTTAATGCCCAGAATGCTTATAGCGCAGGTGGCCACAGGGCTTTCTTACCCACAATGCACACCTGAGGGACCTGCTCTTGGGGTAAGCGTGTAACTCCGTTTCCATGAGCCTCAAGTGACACTACCAGCAAGGTATCAGCTAACACCAGTTAAGACAAGAGGGTTTTTCAGGTGGCCACCTGTCCATCATGAACTAGACTGAGATCAACAATCTCAATGCCCCTAATACAGGCCATTAAACAGCAAGTAGAAGGTGATGATTTTGTATCACTTCTGACCTAGGCCAGATTTGGGGGGAGGGGAAGAGAGAGAGACCGAGCCATGTAATCCTCAAACAGCCACAACCACCGCCACCCCTGTCTTGTTCAGTGAGACGGCAGCTTTTGAGGCCAAAACATGCTAACAATTTTGAATCAATAGTCCCCATTGAAACCAAGAACAGTTGTTCTGAAAAGTGAGGGGCACAATATGACCTATAGAAGAGTACAATTAGAATATATAAAATATATCTTACCAGAGGACATGGTTTGTTGCTGTTGTCTAATCATTAGCATGAAATATTAATAATTAATACTAATGCTACTGTAAGACATGCTATATAAATATAATATACAATGAATACACTGTCCCATCTATACCGTACAGAGCACTTACATAGCACTGAGACAGTAACTGACCAATGCACCCAACATTCCAGTAAAGGAGGTAAAGCGTTACTGTCCCCATTTCACAGATGAGGAAACAGGATCCTGCATTCTCATCCTTTTTTGTTTTTGTTGTTGTTGAAGTGAATATAAATTCCATCTGAGTTCTGAAATACCGATTCTGGATCACACACACACACACACACACACACCGCCCCTTTATCTATGGAATTAGTGGGGAGCAAATGGGGTAGGGCCAGGAAAACAAATATAGTTCAGGATTTTATTTGTCGATGTGACCGCTTAGCACTATAAAAGCAAAAAACAAACATCAAGCCCAAGGTGGGTTCCCCAAAAACAGAGACACCCAGAGCTAGTGTAACCTATTCAAAATGAAGGCCTTAGCAACCTACTCAAGGGTAAGGCTGGGGCCAGTGTCATCAACAGAATTAGAACCCGTGACCTCCTGGCTTCCAATGCTGTACTTAAGGGCCTGATCCAGCTCCACTAGGAGTCTTTCCACTGACTTCCACAGGAACTGGATTGGGTCCATAAGCAAC